>NW_026571353.1:12288270-13488270 GCF_026225935.1 Boleophthalmus pectinirostris
TAGTAATGTAAAGTTTATTTATCCAGATTCTAATTAATAATCTGTTGCAGAGTAGAACTTGTACAACAGTATATGGAAGTGTTCGGTTTGATCTGTGCAGTGGATTGTAGGATACTTCATAGCTCCTTACCGCTGGTTAGGAACATGAATCTATTTAAATAAGAAACCCCCCTCTGTTAACCACACGATAACCATAACCATGAGCTCCTTTAGCAGAGTTAATGCAAAGATGAGCTTGAATTAAGTTGTTTTATTTTTGAATGAAAAGAAAGCAGTATGCATTATTCTTTCATTTATTTTACAGTTAAATTATTATTTTTGTATACAGGGATATTTTTTTTTTTGTAAATGTCGCAGAACCACTTTGTTCCCACATGAACTGCCTCTTTGCACTTTGATTAAAAAAAAAGACCTTGTGGAATTTGGCATATTTGTTTTTGGGGGGGTTATTTTTTCCTCTACAGATTTCGAGATATGTAATGTATATCAAGATATAGCAAAATAAATCAAGATATATTTTTATGCGCCATATCGCTCAGTCCTTGTATGTACTGTTAAGATGTTGGATGGATGGAGACTCCAAGTATCAAAAGAAACACAGTAAGGACAAGACAAGAAAAAAAATAGCCCACTTAGCTCAGGAATCAAACTTGGAATCTTCTAGCTGTGAGGTGAGAGTGCTTAGCTGCATTTATGTGGTGTAAGAATACAGGTGGTATGTGTATACTGTAGTCATGTAGTCATAGTGGACTCACCGGACTGGGGGTGGCAGTTGCTGGTGTGATTGTTGCACTGACACGGTCTACAGCCTGTACTGCTGAAGTGGAAGAATCCAGGGTGGCAGTCGTCACATTTGGGGCCATACACTCCGGTTTTACACACACAAGTCCCTGAGCTGTGGAGGCATGAATAAAACATGTGAGTGGAAAGAAATGCAACTAGCTATAATATTGTTTTTATATTAGGTCAGACCATTACGACTGAGGCAAGAGGCAGTTGTTGCAAGCAGATTATCAAACACACAAATTCAAAAGCAAAGAAGTGGATGAATGTGGTTTTAGCAAAATTAGATTTAGTTTTTCATTACCAACAATACACTAACTAACAAAAAGCTGTAGGTTTTATCATTCCAAATAGGATACAACCTGAAATATCTGCTTTTTTTGTATTTAAAAAGGTGGCTGTAATTAATTTTTTCATGCAATAAAGTAAAATTTGTTCAGCCCCAGTACAGATATATTGTAAAAGCATCTCTTAAAATCATCTCTCAAAATCTCAACTAAGACATTTACAGTTCCATTTTCATACACTTCTTACACAGAATTCTCAACATAATACCCAAAGCTATGCAGATATTGATTTAAATTAAATCAATTTCACCCAGAAAAGGCCAAAATCACAAACGCAAATCTTCACTCAAGCAATACATGTGAACCCCTGCTTCTACTGACCACTACAGGCAAATTTTACACAAATTTAACACCAGGTTTAAAAAGGTTTACCATCCAGTGTATTCTGTTTTTAATCAAATAATAACAGGTATAGTCCCTTTGATAAAACGGGTATTTCAGGGTAATTTGAGGAGGTGATTTTTGCATTTTGAAGGCATGTGGAACAGTGTTTTGGACGTCAGTAGTGACAGCTGATGTACGGACTCCCTGCTGTGTCTCCATCTCTCCATCTGCTCCATATAACTGTACTCATAACAGTTATGTATCATCAGCATAGAGTCAGATACATTTAACCTCTACTAATGATCTGAATAAGCATCAATTATTAAAATAATTCTAAAGGTAAAGGTTACACATTATTGAGGGGAGGGATGCACAGATACAGCTTTTTCTGTTCCAATACTGATGTCGATACTCTGGCTCTAAGTATCTGCTGATGCCCCGATATCCAGAGGGTGCCTTAAACTATTTACTTTAGTAAAAGTATGAAAGTACCAGTTTAAAAATGAACCGAAAGAGTAAAAAGTAAAAGTATTATGCACAATTTTTTTGATCTAATAAAGCTTCATATATAGTGATTTTGATACAGATTTGTATCAGAACAGAAACAATTGTATTAATATTTTTTTCCAAGGTGTTTTCATTTGTATATTTTACTTAAAGTATGCATGTATTAAAAATAAACCTTCAGCCTTTTCAGTAAAATACTTTACTACTTTTACTTCGTTACATTTCCCCACTGTTGAACTGACAACAAGGCATAAACTAATGAGATTACTTATTTCTTTACATACAAACAGCGTATGGTAAGAAATTATGCAAATATGTTTTGTAACTGTTATTCATCATCTTAAGTAACTAGAACAGCTTTGAAAAAATACAAGTTCAATATTATGAGGTATTTTTGGACCAACACTGACCAGTAAATCTTAATATTACACCAATTTATATACCAAAATGTGATAATGACTGAGCCGATATCCTGAAGCCAATATCTGATTCATCAAAAATGTTCAATATCTTCACCGGATATCAGATAGCAGCATTGTATCAGTGCATCCCTATATAATACAAAACACACCAATCCTATGCTCTATTAGCCTGATTTATCAGCTGGTTTCACTTTGTAGAAACCGTCTGACCTCGCAGCATTAGGATTCATACACTTGACGGTAGGCAGGTACTTTTTTTATTTAACCAATCACTGCTATTTGCTAATGGGGCTAACTGGTATATTAAGCTTTTCCCAAATTCTGTAAGGAAGAAGAACAATAACGTCTTTCCCTCTGATAAAATTCACAGAACATTCTCTTTGTTCCAGTTTTAAATCCTCGATCTCGGGAATCGTCGTTAACACAGAACGTATGGCTCGTTGCTGATTGGCTGGTGCCCGAACTTGCGCTTCTGGGGTTTTTGCGAACCGTCTAGTGTATTCCAATTCCTGATCTAGTTGCTGGAGAGAAATTAAATTGAGCTTTGGGCCCAGGCTAGGGTCTTTGTTCAAAAACCCTATCTGCTCCTAACAGGTTGATTAAAGGATGTAGATCAAAAGCATGAAAATCATTTATCAGGAAGCTCTCCATGGATCCAGAATGATGAAAAATTAGGACTGTTACCATAGTGATGAACAATTTTTTTTTTTACAAAATATTATATCTTTTGAATGGAGAAAAGTCTTCATAGGGCTGTACATAATAGGAAATTGAAACTTATAGGTTAGGGTTTGTCATCCAACCTTTATCTGCTGTTCAAACTAAAATATTTGGTATAAAATCCATATCAGTGAAAATAAAAAGTCAAAACCTGAATCAGTAAATGCAGTTCGCACAATAGTAAGATGTTGGTGTGGTTGCATAAGGCCTGAATCAAGAGCAGTCAGTGCCCCATTTGAAAATGCCTGGAGACTATCTGCTTCAGTGGCCTGCTGTGTTTTACATAAGAAAATCAGAGTGGGAACACAGCTCCTATTATGTTTGATCCCATTGGCAATAACACACAGTTCACTTCATTTCAAAGGTTAAAGATGATGCAGCTTTCACGTCATTTACATAACATTAACACGCTGATTAACGGAATAAATTATTAATTAAAGATACATATTCAGCTCAGATTTGTCACCTTATGCCACTCTCTTCACAAAAAGCACGTGTACTTTTAGTTTGGTTATAAAGCTCCACTTTTCTTTTCATTAGATAACTATTTAAATGCACCAGGTTAAAAACAGGAATGTGCAATTAAGCCATTTCACGTAATTACTAATCATTTCATAATCAACGGTGGTAATAAATGGTTTTGAGCAGAGGTTGTATTTTGGGGGAGAGTGCAATGAATAGACTGTCTATAGTTGGAAGAAAGCAAATCTTTTCTCTTAAACAGCACAAGAAATAAAATTTAAATAATAACATTTGGCTGTCCCTGTTTTAATGGACCAAAAGGAATCCTTAAAAGGTGAATTGTGTGCCTTTTCAGGTGGAGAATCCGTGAAAAGTTTGTGTCCATGGAGATGTTATTGCTTTGTTTGGAATGTTTCACAGTGTGGTATTAAACCTTTCTATATTCATGGAGACCAAACCAGACCAAGTTACTGGCCAGATCTGTGGAGAGGCCCTACAGTCACATCTCCATAGAAACTAGAAAGTGACGGATCTCCAACCAAAAAGTTACATAGTGCACCTTTTTCATTTACAGTATATTTAAGTGGAAAAATCTGTACATTACTTATAGTTATGTGGAGTCAAACAATAATGACCTATCTATGGTGTTACTACCCGCATTACTACAATAGTGAGAGTGAACGTACAATGAGATTTGATTGTTTCCCATAGAACAATAAAGAGTCATTCTTATGGTGAACAATGCAAAGTCGGTGCTGATCAGTGTTCGTCCCCAGACAATGAACTTAAACCTAAAAAGTGACAAAGACTTCAAACCGTCTGAAGAAAACGCGGAGTGACAGGAGCACTTAGGGGAAGCGTGCGCGGGGGTCCGGCCACAAACACGGCTTTGTTAAGACAACTGCGCTTAATGCAAATGAGGAGGCCCGAGGCAGTGCTTATACAGAGGCACAGGGGAATTAAGTGTTCATTCACAGGAAAACAACAATTTAGGAGTCCACAACAACCCAGGAGGGAAGAAAGACAAAAATCTATTCGCTTACTTTAAGGTGCATTGTCGGGCGTAACGATATCCATCATCTCTCAATACGATGTTATCACGATATGCATCTTACATGTTGATATTTCTTGCGATATTTTGGAGAGGCTGATATAATTGTAGATGAGACACTTTTTTGCTTTTAAAATACCTTGACAAGATTTTGGTGTGAATTATTTCCATCATAATCCCAAGAATTCAAGTAAAAAACTGATTTCTTCATGTTGTTTGCACTGAAATGAATCATGGGATATGTAGTTCCCTATGTTTATAAGCTGTTGCTACTATAAAACAATGCATATAAGCGAAAGGAACTTGTAATTCGATATATATTGTGACAGCCCATGATATTATTGTGAGACTTTTGACGATACAATATCACAATATTTCGGTTATTGTTAAATCCCTAGTGCATTGTGTAACTTTTTTGGTAGAGGGCCTGTAAATTGAGATTGTGATTGTGTTGTCTGGAATGTTTCACAGTATGATATTAAATCTATCTATCTTCATGGAGACCAAACCAGATTAAAGTTACGGGTCAGTGGAGAGTCAACCCTGCTCACAGTCAGAATGCCTGTTTTTCTAGGTATTTTTTAGCTATAAAACCACCTGTAATTTAAAAATAAAGTAAGGTAGAGCTGTTTAATGTCATACTGTGGAACATATAGGCAGAGCAATGACATCTCCATAGAAATAAGAAGGTTACATAGTGCACTTTTAACTTCGATATCACATTTTAAAATCATTTTGTCGTGCTCATCAAACTCAAACCCAAGCATTTTTAGGTTGACATAGCATAATCCATAACTATTCATTATTTTCATAATTTCCCAGCCTTGTACATTAACTTCTACCACATTTTGATTTTAAATTTGCCTTTATCAATTTAAGTCTACATTTGCATTTGCTGAATTTGCACCCTGCTTGTTCTGCTCCTCTCCAGTTCTGTGTGGACCTGCCCTGTCTGAGTGTGTGTGTGTGCGTGTGTGTGCGCACCACAGTAAACAAATACAGTCCACGAGCGTCATCACAAAAGACAAGTGTGCATGGGCATGTGGCGCCGTGGCAACAGTGCAGCTTTGGCACATGCCTATTGAAACAAGTTTGTGGATTGTGTTGAGATAATCCAGTTTGTATAGGAGACTTTTTTCTATAGCAAAATCCACATCAGGATCAAAGAGTGATTTTTTTGGCAAATCTATATATAAATATAAAAAAGTTTTATGTATATTTACATTCAAAAATTCTGAAAGTTTAGTTTATATACATTTAGGGCGGTCAAAACAAAAGAGATACCCAGATAGTGAATATACTTATTTAAATTAGTTTCAATACTATCTATACTGAAAAAAATCTAAGGTCTAGAACTATAAGACCACACGATAATATGAAAGAAATGATTTAATCAATGTTGAAAATGACATTGTATAGTCTAAAATCTACTGTGCAGTTTGCAGTGTAATGAAGTGTCTACGTTTTGGTCTCTGGGACATTATATTGACAACAATAACCACACCTAATGGACAAACATTGACCATACAATTTGCATACAGATCTCTCCTGGGCACTACTCGAGCCCTCTTTACGGTTAGCTCCATAAATATACAAAAGCATGATACAAAACTGTGCTCAAAAACTTGGCAAACCAGATGTGATGTAGTAGCAAGGGAGGGTGGACTCAAGAGCGTCAAAAACAAAAGTGAAACATAAAACATATTAACGCGCTGTTTTCAGTAAATATAGCATTTTCACAACAATACAAGGTAACATGGTGATCTAAATATGTTATGTGTTATCAGTGTTGGGAGTGACGCGTTATAAAAGTACTTACTGTAATGCATTGCTTTTTGCTGTAATGCAGTAATGTAAAACATTACAGGGAAAAAAAAAATTATATTTTACTTGGTACAAATGTCAGTAACGCGTGTCACAATGCATTTTTAACCTGGATTGAAATGATGAGTTTTTCGTTTTTTCTTCATATAAATTCGCTAACGCTATCGTTATGGTTCCAAATGTTTGGATGGGCCTGGAGGTGCACCCGTGTAGACAGTCAGGTAACCATGGTTGGGCTTTGTGGACACCCTGGCTCCACAGGCTCGGGGTTCTCTCAGGGGAGGTCCTAGATTCCAAGTCCTAGTCCAAGATTAGTCCTGGTTTGGTGAGAGTAACTTAAAAGTAATGCAATAGTAGTGTAATACCTTACATTTTAAAAGCAGTAATATTGTAATGTAACAAATTACTTTGAAATGACAGTAACGAGTAATAAATAACGCATTACAGTTTTGAAATAACTTGTCCAACAGTGTCATAATAAAATGCCCCCTCTTTAATGAATTGCAGCCATCCTATCACAATACTACCACATGTAACTGTAATTTACCATTTTATTACCCATGCATAACAGTAAATTAAATGAAAATTTCTCCTCACCAGCCATCTTGATTTGATCTCAATTCAATTTATGCCACTATCCCTGTTTAAAAATGTATTGAGCAACTGTGGCCAAGTCTTTTGCATTAATAAAGGGTCCCTGGTCACATAAAACATGGTTCGACAATATGCTAATAATAGCTGTAACGCTTAAATAAATCATACTTCCTTTAATGTGCCACACGGACCATGCTGCGATCTGATTGGTCGACGGAGATCAAGCATTGACCTGCACCAGAGAACCACAATCTGTCATATGCCACTGGACACGCTTCCAGCCCACTATAATCTGCATGTATTATTTTTGCATCTCGCCTTTTTGTCCTTCTTTGGCTTCCGTATGAGACCCAGTTTGTGTAGGAGCCGGAAGAATAATTCAAACTTACAATTATGAAGGGTCTCGAGAAAAATACAATCAAATTAATTAGGTAACATAACAAAAAACATACTAAAAACAACAGAACCGAAGCATTCCCAATAGAAAGTGAGCATGGAGGTGCTTCCGGCTCCATCGACTCCGCTTTTCAATTTTTCTTCCAATTGACTTTACATTGGAAAATTGTCACCCCTCACTCTAACTCTGCTACAGTGAGCCTTGCCATTTTGGTCTCGTGTTAACCTGCTTTACACGATCCTGATTTTGTCCATAAATAAAATCCTTTTCCTAATATGGACCTGGCTTCAAAGTCACTTCTATAACTGCTGACATTGTGAGCTTCATTTGACTGGAGCTGAACGCACACTCCCTTAGTCCACAGTGTATGAATCTACCAAGGAATTCTGTTAAGCAGTAAATATTCAGATCTCATTGTTTCTGATCATGTTTGAAAAGAATATTGTGAATTGCATCTTGATTTTAATGTAATATAATCGAAACTGTATTAGATTTAGACTTAAGACAAACTTTACTGATCCACAAGGGAAATGACTTGGGCACAGTAGCTCACACATAACGAAGAGTAAAAAATATAAATGGTAATAATAAATTCTAAATAAGTAGCAAAAAAACATAAAAAATGAATATGTACGTTCTTTTCACTGTCAGAAAAATTACAATTACATATTTTGTCAAATCGCTCAGCCATAAACCAAAGTAAAATCCTTATAGCGTTGTTGGAGGAGGATGAGGGGAGTGGGGGTGGGGGTCTTGTGTTATTGTTTTTTTGAGTGGTGTCACTGCTCGACCACTGCATGTTAAGTAGGTCAGTATCACACGCGCCACGAAGCTTAACCCCATTCTGAGACAGCTATTCAGCAAGGCAGACAGCAAAAAACACTTGCACTGCACATAAGGAGGGGTTCATAAGGGCAAGAATATGTGAACTGAGGATGTATGATTAACAGAAATAGAGACAAAATTGTAATTTAGCAAATCGCAAAGGTTGCAGTTTTTGAAGCAGCATAATTTCCTCCATAAGCAACAAAGTATTCTCGTGTTTGGACATTTGAACAAGACATTTTTTAAATCTGATATGAGATTGTCAGTTCATTTCAATCTTTTTGTAAATTTTTCTGGACACCTTTAAAATATGAGCTTTATTTATTAAAACATAAAACGCAAATCTAATAGCAATGCTCATCAGAAAAATCACAATCCTTTTCCAAAATCGTGTCCTAATGTGAATAAAAAAATGGTATTGAAGTGTTGTAATGTAGTAATGGTGTTTTCCTATTATCCTGCATTAATAAAAAAGCTAATTTCAGATTATAAAACATATTTTAACATCAAAGTATTCAGTGGAAAATGCTTTTAATAATGAAGCACAAGTCTTATTGCAGTCTGTAGCAATTATTCTCAAACACTGGACAAAGTAGAACTGTCCGAGTAGCATCAAATCTGAACCAAGGTCTGTATAACAGTGTTTTCAAACAAGTACAGGAACGTTTGAAGAGCATTTACCAGGAACTACTTAGAATGACTTAAAAAGATTTGGTTTGGGGTTTGTTGTTTGCTTGTTTCTATGGATACGTCATTGCTCTGCCTGAAATGTTCCACAATATGACATTTAACAGTTGTACCCTCCATTTGTTCAGTTTCAGGTGGTTTTATTGCTCAAAAATATGTAAAAAAAACAGGCATTCTGACTGTGAGCGAGGTCGTCTCTCCACAGATCTGATCTGTGACTTGGTCTGGTTTGGTCTCCATGAAGAGGTTTAATGCCACACTGTGAAACATTCCAGTTAAAGCAATAACATTTCCATGAAGAAAAGTATTTGATGGACCCTCCACCAGAAATGTTACACAATGCACCTTTAAAACTTACTAAAGCATCACCACACACAGTCTAGAACAGTGTTTCCTAAAGACTGGGTCACAAGAGATTTTTTTCTGGGTCGCCTTGTCACGATCTGCATGTACGTCTGCAATGTACAGTTCTGACACATGATGAAATGTTAAGACATGTTTTGTATAATTTCTCATCTTTTTTGTAATTACATTACTGACTAAATTGCTGGTTCAATTGAATGTTGAAAAGAAAAAGAAATGGGCTACATTTAATGTCCAAATAGGTAACTTATGGATCCTTTTATTGCTGCTTCAATTACTGTTTTTCATAATATTACTCAAGTTTTAAACAAGTCGACAATAAAATATCTTCGGTAATGTTCAATTATGGTCAAATCCACCTTTATTTTGTGATTTACGAATAATGTCTATACACATTGGTCGTGAAGGTTTGTGACTTTTAAAATATGAGTCCCCAGAAAAAAAGTTTGGGAAACAACAATCTAGGGAGCACTAAGATTGTGACACAACTCCAGTCAGAAAGAGGGAGCAACTGCTAAAGAACTGGCACTAAAACTATGAAATATCTATGTAAATTATGGCAGTACCAGACAATATTTCTGTGTTTTACAACTACAAAGCTGCTACTTCCTCATGGTTCAGTTATTACAAAGAGAGAACTGCTACTGAATAAACAAAGGCGAGCCAGTTAGGTTTAGTACATCCGGATAAACCAAAAAAATAAACCAGATCCTAAAGAGATTAAGTAACAGATTTCCTGGATGAGTCACGTGACCTTTTCACCTGTGTCACATGACCATCTCTGACATAACGCTCAGACAGGCCCGGACCTGCACTGAGCTGAAGTTACTGAGGAGAGTCATTCAATCCACTGTGAAAAAAGATGGCCAGCTTTATTCCTAATGGTAATGGTATGGCTGACGTTGTGTCCTTAGGCAAGATACTTTATATGAATCATGTATGACTGATTTATAGTGGTACTAGAGGCTATAAACAGATGAGGAGTGACTAAAAGGTGCTTTTGATTGGAAAGTTTATTGACAATGTTGTGAATAAAAGCACATTAAACCTAGGACAAAGCATCTCAACGTGTTCCTACAGAGATAGAGTCAGTCAGTTAAGAAAACACATTTAAATACATGAATTCATTTGTATAACTGCAAATAAAACCACAGCAGCTTTTTGTAGAACTGGTCCGATGACATCTAGCTTGTGTGGTGGCTTGCTAAGTAATTACAAGTGATTTAACAACATATAAATAAAGATCGACTGATGTTTTTTTTTCCATGGCTGATGCCAACTCGTTAGAATCCAGAGAAACCGATGCCTGATAAGATCGATAAGGCTGATAAGGATAAGGAAAATATTTTTGAGCCAATATGTAGGGACGATTTTCATTATTTTCCCCAAATAATGTAATTTAAATTTACTAAAAACTCCCCCACAACCCTTCAAAGGTGCACTATGTAAAGTTTTGGTCACCTGCTTGTTTCTATGGAAATGTCATTGCTCTGCCTGAAATGTTCTACAGTTCTACATGACATTTATTCAATTATAGGTGGTTTATAGCTCAAATACACCTAGAAAAACAGGCATGACTGTGAGCGGTTGACTCTTCACAGATCTTACCTGTATCTTGGTCTGCTTTGGTTTCCATGAAGATAGAAAGGTTTAATACCATACTGTGAAACATTACAAACAAAGCAATAACATCCCCATGGAGAAAAGCATTTCACAGACCCTCCACCGGCTAATTAGCCAGGCTGGCGCCACCTAGTGCCTCTGCTTAATTTCATTTCTCTCCAAGGACTAGGTCAGGAATCTGAATACACTAGATGGTTTGCAAGAACCCCGGAAGTGCGAGTCCGGGCATCAGCCAATCAGCAAAGAGCCACATTCTGTGTTGGCAACGATTCCCGAGATCGAGGGTTTAAAGATGGAACAAAGAGAATGTTCTGTGAATTTTATCAAGGGGAAAGACATTATTGCCCTTCTTCCTACGGGATTTGGGAAAAGCTTATTATACCAGTTAGTCCCGTTAGAGGTGCATTACTTATGTCATGACCAAATAGCAGCAATTGGTAAGTACCTGCCTACCGTCGAGTGAATGAATCCTAATGCTGCAAGGTCAGACGGTTTCCATGAAGTGAACCCGGCTAATGAATCAGGCTACCGGCCAATAGCAGATACACTGAAAAGTCAAAATAAGGACCAACCAATATATCAATGTAGCTCTACTTATACAGTAAATTACAGAATATATGCAAATGTAAAAAGGGAAACAAAATTTCAAGGACATGCCACAGAGCTAAAAGTATCTGAAAAGTAACAGTCTTAAATTCCTCAACCCAAAACACTGTACCATTTTCTTAGGCTAACCAACACAGTCCTCTATCAGAGCTGGAAATATAAGTGAAAACAAAATGGGAGATTTGAAGTCAAAGTCCTTGAGGCTTGAAACAGTTAACCAGGCAAGTCCAGACATCTTCTAAATAAAACGTTGCTCAACAGTCTGAAAGAGAGGTGCGCCAAAGTTCAATCCAAAACTGTCTGTAAATTTTGATGGGAATATGAATATGCTCATAAATTCCTTTGCAATGATTTCTCACATACCAAAGCATCAAGTCAGTTTAAAAATATAACATACAGGATTTGATTATGTCATAATTTCCAAAGGAGGGAAGAGGTCTGGAAGAAATATCCAAACATATGATTCACAAATGTTTTATTATTTGTTTGGGACTTGCTTCACAAATGTGTCATATGGTCTAAAGTCCTTTCAGCTGACAGTCACATCTTTGCGGTTGAATAATGGCATTGAAAAAAAACAATTTCACTTGTTTATTTACAAGAACAGAAAAAGGATTGAACTTTGTGCCAGTAATTAGAGAGGTTACCATAAACCAGGTTCACAAATCTGCTGCATGCCCTCCAGATCCATCTTAAAAGGTGCATTGTGTAACTTTCTGGAATTACAAATGTGAAACTTGGCTCTAAATTTGCCCCTATAACTGCTAGCCAAGGTGAGCTTCATTTGACTTGAGCCGAATACAATGTTTTGTGCCAGCCCATAAACTGTATAAAGTGGGCTAAGCCAATTCAGACTAGAAGCAGACCGTATGACCTCATTGGCCTTGTACAGATGTGCAGGTGTGATTGTTATTCTCCAGAGACTCTGTTTTGGAGGAGATTCTAAATTTACAGTAACGGATACCAACATCTGTGGGGTCTACAGAGGAAGACCCCAGGGGCACCATCTGTCAGTGCACTGTGTGAACATGACTGAACAATGATGTGAGGTCTCTAAAGTGCAATTTTACATCAAGCTGATAAAAACATAACACACTGTATTTAAATGACCATGTTACTTTTTATTGTTTTGATAATCACAAATAACAACTTATTTCAGTTTTGTTTTTGATGCTTTGTCGGGAATCATCTGGGTGGAGGGGGACGTTCCCACCAAAAAAATAGGATGCTAGACTGGGACTTTCAAGTCAGGGGGACGCTCGAGCCGGTGTTCTCACTGTCACTCCCTTTTTAGAGTGTGTGCATCCCAGTAATGCAAACCTGGGCATTGTTCAGCTCCCGGGCCACATACAGGCCTTTGGTTGACTCTGGCCAGCCTATTTAAGGTATATATTTTGGAATTACAAAATAAACATTTAAACATTTTTTTATTTTACCTCATGCATGGACTAAAGCTGCATTGCTTTTATTTTAGAGGTGTTTATTTTTTTTTATTCCATTTTTAGTAAGGCAGCCTGACTTTTTCATTGCTTAGTCATAATATAAACTCTTACCAGTCTTACCAGCTTGTCAAAACAAAGCTATTTACTGCTTTTTATAAAGAAATACAATTAATATTATGCAGAATTGAGTTGAGCATTTTGGCCCGGCCCTCCACAATATTTTCTGTTTCTCATGTGGCCTCATGGAAAAAATAACTGCCCACCCCTGCGCTAATGAAACTACTGCACATTAGGGATGTAACAATAATTGAAAAATTGTGATCTATTATCAAAAGTCTACAATAATATCATGAGCCATCACAATATCATGAGTCTCTTTGCCTAAAATCAGTGTTGTGGTGCAGCATCAGCTAAAACCACTGAGGGATTTACATAGACCATGACAGCACAAAGAACTTATGTCATAATTCTTTGGTTTAAGGAAAACACAGCATATTCACAATTTTGTTTGCCTCCACAAAATATCGCAATTAATATCGTACCGTGAGATGGATATAGTGAAAATATCGTATCAAAGGATTTGGATATTGTTACATCCCTACTGCACATTACATCAGGTTTGTGAAGTTGTAGTGTATTGTTTTGTATGATGCTTTTATATATTTATGAAAAATTGGGAGCATGGGTGACGTAGGCTTATGGGATGAGTATCGTATTGGCACAAACAGCTAAACGTTACGAGGGTTTGAATAGGGCCCAGGAGAGATCGCTAGATTACTCCAGACATGCATGAATGATATAAAAGCTCTTTAGGGATGTTTATAACATGGTAGAAAGCTCCAGTAATACCCCCTCTTTAAACGCTACTATCATAAAGGTATTACTATGACTCTGCATTAGAAGATAAAAGGCAAAATTACGTTGATGTTAATGGGTTCAAATCTATGTATATGCCACTTATTTTTAGCTTGCATTTCTGTATTGATGTCCTGATTTGGCCTGATTTGAAACAGAATACCAAATGTGCAAAAATAGGAGAAACATGAGCCAGCTGAGTCAGGCCTGACAGATGCAGAGGGTCTAGGGGAGACGTCAACAAAAAAATGTTTAACAATGGAGGAGAGCAAATTTTAGAGCGCATTTTGATAATCACGGATACTAATAACATGCCAAGGTGTTCAGTAAGCTGTTATGGTTTTCTGATATTGCATTTATGGAGGCATGGAATGTCTCAAGTCTCAGATTAGCAACAATTAAAATCAAGTCATTTCCTGCTTCATTAGGCAACAACACAAGGTTAATAACAGTATTCTCTAAGACTGAGACTGGGTGCAGCACAGTGGATGTAGAATAAAGCAGAATGCTGTTTTGATATCTGCTTTGTAAAATAAAAAGAGAGTAAAATTTATTTGTGATTAGTTTGTCACATTTCAGTATTTTTGTTCATACTTCTCGATGAGTTTAAAATTGTGATCTCTGTATAGAACCCAATTATTAAAACATAAATTTGCAAATCGTACCACAATCGCAGTGCTTATCTGAAAAATCGCAGTTAGATATTTTTCACAAATCCCTAGTTTTGATGTATTTGAATATATTTTGACAATAAGTACCCTTTTTAACCACTGGCATCACCATGGAATAGAGCTTTTAAAGGGCCTATATTACAACATTTTCTGATCACAAACATACCAGGAGTTGTGTTTTGTTTCATTCATTCTTCTCTCAAACTGAAAACATTCCACATTGTGATGCCATGTGGTAATACAAAAAGTGCTCCACTGTTTTTAAACTCCATACAGCTTCATAAGAACCATTTAGATAATTTCAAGATCTTGAATTGCCAATCACTACTGAACCAAAGTTAAAGGTATCTCTTAACTTGAAAATGTACCACTATATGACATCACAAGGTTGAACAGAGCATTTTGAGCTTTAGAGATGTAGACAGACTAATAATAAAGAATTACTCAAACATGTGTAATTGAAACAAAAGACAAATACGGTATGTTTTTGAGGAGGTAACAACATTCTAACATGACTAAAAGCTCACAAGAATCAATTTTGTGTAACATAGGACCTTTACTATACAACAGAATCATTCATTACTATTAAATACTGCATCATTCCTGTACAATGCTGACTTGACCTTGCACCACAGCTTCATATTACCTCTGCTTAGTCCTCATAATATGGGCATGTAAAGTGCACAGAGCCAGTGACAGATGACAGAGAGGCGGAAACATCTGCACCCGCGATCAATATTTCATTACAGACAGTGGCGCCTGCCCATAGACCCCTACCACAATACAGCACCAAAGAGCCTTCACTCACCCACAGTGCCCAGAGGATATGACCTAAATCCACCTTGTTATGACAGATACAAGCGGCCCTTACAGTTTTTTGTCACATTTTGATCTGACAAATTGAGTAACACCGTGTTGTAGTCCTGTGACATGGTTTACAGAAGGCAGCGGAGATGAGAAAATCAAATTATGGCTCTTAGGGACATTGAATAAAGATGTTATAGATGTCAGCTGGGTTAAAGGAGCTGTTACGGCCTAGAGGAATTGGATTTGAGGTGATTTACTGTCAATGCTATTTGCCTGATATGGTAAATATAGGGATTAACAGTAAATAATATCTTTATAGTAATTGAGTGTTATGCAACCGGGCAACATTGTAATATGTTGGTTCAGATAAGGCTGCCATTTGAAAACATTTGAGAGTGGATTCTATGGAGCTCAACAGTGATCTCCTATCCCTTCTTCCCATAGACGTTTGGAAAAAAAATAATAATATAAGTTTGAATGCTTACCGAAATGTGCTTTTTGGACTCAAAGGTGCAATGTGTAACTTTTCTGGTGAAGAGTCCATCAAATGTTTTTCTCCATGGAGATGTTATTGCTTTGTCTGAGATGTCACTTAGAATGCCTGTTTTTTCTAGATATTTCTGAGCAATAAAATCACCTGTAACTGAATAAATGTAAGGTAGAGCTGTTTAATGTCATACTGTGGAACATCCCAAGCAGAGCAATGACATTTCCATAGAAACAAGAAGGTGACAGACCCTGTACCAAAAAATTACATAATGCACCTATAAAATCAACTGCCTTATGGATGGAAAATCAGCTTCTATATCATAATAAAATGAAATGTGAATGTACCAGACCAAATGTCTGTATGTCATTTTACTGGTCTTCCCAAAGTGGCACACATTTTTTCAGTATGTAATATCAATATAATCCTAATCCTATAATCATATTTAAAATTGTTTTCCTTGTTCCCCATGTCCTATAGCATCTGTAACTGTTGATGTGGGAAAAAATATTTATTATTTCCTTACCTGCCATGAACATAATTTGTAAGCAACACAAGAAACTTAGAACGCTACAGAATTTGTTCAAAAGATATACTGTAATTTGTGTGTGTATATATAATACAATATATATAATGAAAAAATATGTTTAGCTTTTTTAAATTTATATGTATAGGTTAACTAACAAAGAGTACACTTATGGGGACTTTCCAGCTGATTTCCATATTACAGTAGTTCTTAACTCTTCAAAAGATGGTTTTCAAAAATGTGTTGGAAATCATGATAAAGTCTTGAATGTTTGATCATTAAATATTCAGATGTACTGTTTTTCATGCAGTAGAACTCACTGTATCAAAAATATACTCCTTTCATACGGCTGACTCTTACGTTTTACTAATGTTTGCTTGGGGGTGAACAGTAACTAATGACAAACACTCACAGTGCTGTATGCGAGTAGTTTTAAAGTTGGTCTGAGTATAATTCTAGCCACATATTTGTCCTGTACCTACTCAGAGTAATGATTTTTATATGCAGCTCATTACCCCTAATCATCCCAATCCACAATTGACTCACTGTTGTCTCTGCTCCTTTCTACACCTACAAACACAGAAAATGCAAGACTGATCTAAAATGTTACTACTCAATATACCAGTTTTATTCAGTTTTAGTATTTTTTACTTGAGTACACATTTTCAGTATCCATCAGTGCTTTTGTACCGTATTGCGAAAGTTGTCAGAAAACTACCACCATCTGTTGCGCCTAACCTTCACTAATTGACCACACAGTTTAAGTATTAAAAGTCTAATTTCACTTGAACGCGTCACCCCCCGTACTTATCCCCGAGGTCGCAGTACAAGGAGGGGGTCAGGGCTCGTGTCTATAATCCAGATTTAGGAGGGGCCGCTCCACCTAAAGCCAATCTTGGGTCATAATTCTCAGACCACAATGGCGTCTGCATAGCTTGGTCTTACAGGGATCATCTCAAGCGTTCAGCTAGTTATTAGTGGTTTGCACATGTCATGTTGAAGCATTAATTTATACGGTAAAAGGAGCTGAGTATGCAGTGCTGTGTTTTTGCTTTTGCGGTGAAAAAAAGTCTGGAGAGAGGAACACCTGCGTATAAACTTCTTGTGTGGCTTTGGGTTTGAAGAAGAAAAAAAACTGCACCGACTGTAAAATGCATCTGCAAGTAGGACATATTAAAATGTACTTCAAAAATGACCAATAATACAGATCTAATACTCTCAGATTATCTATGGCCTACTATTACTGCTGTTGCCACACCTGTGATTACTATGACTATTTATTGTACCTTTTGTTTTAATTCACAATAAACTTGCCTATAGGATCCAGAATTCACACATCAGTGCATCTCCCCAAGTTCAGATGGGAGTGACAGCCAGGATTAGCCAATCAGAGACATGCATGGTCTGTCTGTATTAAAACAAATATGGTATTTTGTTCTAAATGATATAACCAATGAGCTCCTTTGATTCACATGCATCATTGGAAAAAAAAAATAAAAAATCTGATTGCACGCTACTGTCTGAATCTGACTCAAGGCGCGGTGGAGGGAGTGGTGACCAGACTGATATCACTCTGTATAAAAAAGAAGAGAAGAAATCCTTCTGGACATGCAAGTCAAGCAAATAAACTACTAATTGATATACAATCAATCCACTGCAGAGCTTCATAATGCTCTATGCTAACTCCACGCTGTGTCCCCACAAAGGGAAAGTTTTTTTTTTCATTTTCCACCTGCTTTAAAATGAATCCTGTCTAAGAAATGTACAAGCATTACACATATAAAACTGAGGAAACATCTGTTTGCCACAGATAAAAAGAAAAGTCACAAAGTATTCTAAAAGAGATTTTATGAGAAGTTGACCAATTAGACTTCTTTGGAGTAGTAGGTAAATGAAAATGATTATGCCCAAATCCAATAGGCTATAACTGAAGAAAAGTAGCTGTTATGCATAAAACTATTATTTTATGTTGGATTTTTTAATTGGGAACAGGCAACTTCAAAACTGCCATTTACATATTTTATTTTTAATCATCAGCGTTTAGAGAAAGTATGGATTTAATTTCAAAAAGATATTGAGATGTATATTATTGAGATATACATATTTGTCCATATTGCCCAGCCATACCCTATGCAAATAACAAAATATCCTCGATGTGTTGTTATAGGTAATAATTCATAAAGACCTATAACCTATAACCTAGGGCTAAATTGCCAAACATTGTAAGATTGATAGGTTGCAATTTCAGTTTTGGTCGATCTCAATGATAAGGCATGTGCATTTTAATCAACAGGACAGCCAATCGTGTGGAAGTAAGAGAACGTGGAGCTGACAAGGAGGTACACTCTTGTTTAGGAAAAAGCAGCCATGAGCCACAGCACGTCTGTTTCCTCACAAGTCATCACGTTTCACAAGTTTTGACTTAAATCTGCACAATTTGACTTAAAGTCCAGTGTCTCCTTCTCTCTGCCTCTGTGTGCGTGTCTGCCTTCTATCCTGCTCCCCTTCCCTCTCTGATCCAGCTCCTCACCTTCTTTCCTGTTTCTCTCCTCTTCTGCTTTTATCATTATAATCCAAGTTACGGAAAATTAAGGACTATTTTCTCACTGTTTATGAGTAAAACCTAAGTCCTGATTTAGCGCACAAACATCGTATGTGTTTCTGTTGATTGCAGTAACGCGCACATGCATTTAGGCTTAATCTATTGTACAAACTCATTCCACACTTTAAATGTCAGTTTCTCCAAATTTCTCTGCCCTTTATGCCTGTCTGTGTTTTCAATACGATGGAAGAAGATCGAATTGAAAATCGAGACTGAGATTTTCCAACATTGCCCAGCCCTACTATAACCTAACAGTGTGGTCTAAACCTCTTTATAACACAATTTTAGAAAGGTACCCAATTCTTAATTTACTTTAACAGTTCATGTTTGAGTCTTTTGTCTAAAATGCGCCTTGTGAAAAGCATTTACCTTGGAAACGTAAATCACAATCACTTATCTCTCATTGTCATAAATACAGATTACTCTGAACATATATTACTGTACTGCTAAGACATTTGACAGATGGTGACGCGTAAACTGTAAACTGTCCAGTGGACTTTGACCGTACACGTTTTGGGCCTCTGAGTGTAGATTAACTTTTACTGTATTTCGTGGGAACATCTGATATTTACCTGGGTTGTGTTTGCTGTTGCCATGCCGACGACTGTGGAAGTGCACCTTTAGAGTTTGTTTGTTTTAAGGAACTGAATCACATGTCAGGACATCTCTGTTTGAATAAGCTGCTCTTAAAAACATATTTTAAAATGCCATTCTTTCTGTTCTGTGAATCATTTTTAGTGTGTGATTAAAATGCATTATTCAGTGACGTTCAAGCTGCTGCTGAGTATTTCAGCGAATGACATCAGCCACATGTACACAAATGTGGAGGTGGAGGCGTCAGTGGCGTTATAGATATAGATATTTTGGGATTTAAAAGGTGCAGTGTGTAACTTTTCTGGTGGAGGGTCAGTCAATGCTTTTTTCTTTGTCTGGAATGTTTCACAGTCTGGTATTAAACCTTTCTATCTCCATGGAGACCAAACCAGACCAAGTTACAGGTCAAATCTCTGCAGAGGCAACCCTGCTCACAGTCACAATATCTGTTTTTCTATGTATTTTTGAGTAATTAAAAAAAAAAATTGGAATAAATGTAAGATAGAGCTCTTTGATGTCATACTGTTGAACATTCCAGGCAGAGCAATGACATATCCATAGAAACAAGGTGACGGCCCCCCAACCAAAAAGTTACACAGTGCACCTTAAGGCCAGTTTACGGTCCAGCATGAAATCATCTGCGTCACGACAACAAGGACTGTGATTGGTCTTCTCTACCACTGCTCTACATACATTTCCTGTATTCTGCTTTCTTTTCTTTCAGTATACATTGAGTAATAATGTTTTAACGCAGCTTTGCACACACTTGTTTACATTTTACAGAAACAAAAGTTAAAACCACATGGCTAATTTGCATAAACCATAACCGCTCAAAAAAACAACTTGCTCCTTGTGCCCTGATGCGTCCAGCTTCTGTCGGACTTAAAAAGGACTCGACTCAGTGGAATGTATTTTTCCTGTGACAGAGGGATCTTCTGCTAATGGTGAGCAGAACTATATTTTGCCCTTTTGTAGGAGAAAACCAAGATTCCCACACCCTGCTTGTGAGTCATATTTTATGCTGCAATTTCAAGATAGTGCTTTCAAGAATCAAATAATCTACATCAAGAGTCTCCAAAAACAAAAATGCCAGAGAGCTACTTGTTTTAGTGGTCGCAAGAATTTGAATGTATATAAAAGCCACTGTAAGCCTTAGATGCCTTAACTGCCTTTAAAACATAAATCCATTTATTAACGCACGAAATCAGGCATCAGATTTACAATGGTAATGACTCAAATTTTAGTTAATTAGCACAATACGTGTTGTGTAGTTCAGAAATTCCTTGGGGAACTACTTTGAAAGTTGGAGACCCCTGGACTACATTGTGACATATAAATTAGTGCGTAACCCATAGACTGTATATATAAATAAATGGACATACTGTGACTAGCCGCTGCATCCCAAACAGGAAGTGAGCATTGGGGTGCTTCTGGCTCCATCGTATCTGGCTCCAATTGACATTATATTGCAGATTGTCACCACCACTCTCTGTAACTGCTGCTTTTAGGCTGCTCATTTTGGTCTTTATTAATCCGCTCTACGTGATCCTGGTGTTTTTATTTCACTGTTTTGTCTATAAATCAATTCCTTTTCCTAATATAGAACTCCAAATTCATCCTTATAAACAGTTAACATCGGGGGGGCAAAAAAAAAACAAAAAAAAACACGTCCAACCAAGCAGGTCAATAAATCATTTCTGTTTATCATAATACAGTAACATTTTTTATCACTGTTTAGCCTATTACACTACAATAAATACACACAAGTATAAAAGTAGCTATAGGCACCAAATGTAATGCACTAGAACAAATGCTATTTTCTTATCCTCTTCCCCACCACCCCATCTTTATGTGCCTGTGTATAAATTCTCAATGAAAAAAGCAGATCAATCACTTTTATATCCATCCTCAAGGTGGTCTCAATGTCATCTGCGGGCTGTGACCATGCAGGGTGCTGGAGCCTTTAATGGGGTCTAAAGCAGCATTAATTCACTGAGTCCATCCAGTGGCTTTTTCTTTAATGAGTGGTTTAAGTTAAAGGGGTAGACACAATGTTAATCTGTGTAACTCCGGGTAATCAGCTCCGCGGGGGGGCTGCAGGCTGAGGCTATAGCCGGGTTAGTGATGTTAGCGGGTTAGCGAGGTCTGCATGGTCCAGACGGTCTGAGAACTATGTGTGAAAACGCTTTAGCTCTGGACTGACCCTTCTGTCTGCAAACATGAATGTGCAAAGAGAGTATAGAGAGTTTTATCATTGTCTTTCAAGAGTCCATATTACACTATTTTCTGATCTATGTTATTATGTTGTTTCCTCATCAAAAGTTTTGGAGTTTTTTTGTTTAATTCACCCATGTTTTTCCACTGTGTTTTTAAAGTCACTGAAATCAGATGGATTGGCCATCTCTACTGAATTAAAAGGTAAAAGGTATCGGTTAACTTGAAAACTACTGCCTCATGACATCACAAGGTGGAACAGAGCATTTTGAGCTTTGGAGACTGAACCAGACTAATAATAAAAGGATTATTCAAACATGTGTGAATGAAGCAAAACACAATTCTGAATATGTTTTTGACAAAGTAACAGCGTTATAACATGACTAAACACCCACAAGAGTCAATTTTGTGTAAATGCAGGACATAAAGGTACATTATGCAGCTTCTCTGGTGGAGCTTATATTATTGCTTTGACTGTTCAATAATATGGCATTACACTTACTTCATTTACAGATGTTTTAATTGCTCAAACATACCTTGAATAAACATGTGTGCAAAAATATCATATATCATCATCATATCATATATTGTATTGTTTAATGTGATGATACAGTATCGATATCGTGGGCTGCTGTATTGATATATTGCCAAGAGTGTTTTTTTTATGTATTTTACAAAATAATTTTGTTACAGTGCTACAGTTTTGTTGCTTGTTCAGAGGAAGAAAACTCATTCATGTGTCACATTTGACATTTTCACTGTTGTGAGGATTATAATGTTTGTGTTTCATATGAACTTTGCACAAGAAGTGGTTTAACAAAGACTTTTAGTATCACAACAATGACTTAGCCTTTTATTTATTTATTTATTGAACCGTATTGAATTGATTTGAAATATATAGTATCGAATCAAAAGCTCACTGTATCGAGATATGTATCGTATCGTGTATCGAGGTATGTATCGTATTGGCAACTTTTTAATTATACCCAGCCCTAATAAACAGGCAATCTTACTGTGAATGGGCTTGCCCCTACACAGATTTAACCTGTAACTTGTCCTGGTGGTACCACTTACATTTAATGCCATACTGTGGAGTATTCCAGGCTAAGCAATAACACCTTAATGAAAGCAAGCAGGAAGCGGACACTCCACCAGAAAGGTTACACAGTGTATCTTTAAGGGAATATATTGTACAAGGTGCTGCTATTTTATTGTGAGCTGGCTTGTCTACAAGCCTATACAAATCAAATCAAATTGTTCCTAATATAAGCTGCAAGTTCTCAGGCATTGAGGCGAGGTCTTGGTCAGGAGCACCTAGCTGGAGCACTGGACTGTTGCATGTTTTAGGTTGATGGGGGAATTGAACCCACATACACAACCTGCACACAAGGGCCTCCAATTCATCAAGTATAGAATTTCAGCCTGGCCCCTGTCTATGACTGTGCTATTCCAGAGATAAAAATACAAAAAAGAAACATTACATATAGGTGTCCTCATATGAAGTTAAAATGTTCAAATCAAATACCAATTTTACCAGCAGCAAATTGTAATGGTTTATTGTATACCATTGTATGAAAATATTCATTTGTCTTAACACTTTGAGTTTTATTTCCCAAACTGACAATCCAAACAGAACAATGCTCACTTCAGGTTGCCAGATCCTACAGCTAAAACCACTTTGCAATAAGTAATAAATAACCTTCAATATATGTGTCCTCGCTATGACAGCTAATGACAACTCTGGTCTAGCTGTGATTGTAAACTATAGAGACATTTTACACAAGTAGTGGTGCATGTTACAAACGCCGTGGTGACACTGACTGCAGCTGGTTACGTAAAGCCAGAATTTGACACAATCCTCTGCAGTGAGCTCAGTCTCTGCTCCTCGTTTAGGGACAGAAAGTGCAGACACTATTTTTACTGAGGATACAAGCCCACGCACAGACACAAGCAAGGACTGCAGCTATAGGCCCCAAGTACCACAGGTTAGAGCCAATTTACTTAAAGATGCACTGTGTAACTTTTCGGTAGCGGGTGTGTCACCTTCTTGTTTCTATGGATATGTCTTTGCTCTGCTTAGAATGTTCCACAATATGACAACAGATCTACCTTTCATTTATTCAGTTACAGGTGGTTTTATAGCTCAAAAATACCTAGAAAAACAAGGATTGTGATCGTGAGCGGGGTTGCCTTTCCACAGATCTGACCTGTAAACTGGTCTGGTTTGGTCTCCTTGAAGATAGGAAGGTTTAACACCATACTCTGAAACATTCCAGACAAAGAAATAACATCTCACTGAAGAAAAGCATTTGACGGACACTCCACCAGAGAAGTTACACAATGCACCTTTAATAAACATCATAATGTATAATGTTGTTGTTTTTTAAATTGCCTTACTCTTTGTAATTTCACATCGTTTGAGTTAGTGACGAGTCTGGAAAAACTGGGAGGTTCCTTCAAGGATAACCAGGAAAGTATAAGTATCAACTGCAATGGCAAGCTATAAATCTTAAATACTATTATCTTTACACATAATTGCATATTTTGTAATAGCACATTTATCATTATACTTACTACACTTAATACATAATTCTAATAACTGCCTGGAGTTGTAAGAACCGGATTATAGCCTAAGCAATTTAATGCCTGATTAATCTGGTTGGTTACACTAAATTAAAAACAGTTATTGAAGCTGTCGTCACGTTGCAATAAAAGTTTATGCATCTTTAAACACATACTGCTTAGCTTATGCACCAACTATGCTCAAATTTATTCTAAATCAATTCTGTCATTTCTAATCAATGATCAGTTACTTCTGTTTTTAATGGAGAGGTCTACAGCCAATCCTCTGTCCGTAAGATGTATGTGGACTTTGGATGTAGAAATGTTACTATTTTTGACAATGTTTGTGTTTAAAGCAATGTAGTTATACATTTTAATCATAATCAAAGACTGTGAGGAAAAGAAATGTGACATATTTTGTTGTAATATTGTCCAGTCCTGGCTTAAGCAACACAATATCTATCATAGGATACAACATCAGCAGCAACAGTAAACAAACCACACAGCACTGAACAGTTAATTATAAACAGAAGTTACAAGGTACAGGCGGTCTCAGTGGTCGTCATCTGAACACCGAAGCTTTTCAGTTTGATTCAATTTGATTTCTTCAGGTTGATCGCAAAAACAGTGATTAACCCATCTCATAAACAGAAGTAAAGAAGTAAAGAAAATCTGCTTGGCTATACAGCCTAAAATACAGGAAGATATTTTGTATCACATAATATTCCAAATTTACTACATGAGAAATGATAATAAAAAGTGAAATTCAGTCTCGTACAACTACTAAATTGTGAGATAATTTGATCAAGATGCAGTGTTTTCTAGCATGACCAGGCTGATCCGGTTTTGTCTCCATTTCCATTAGATTACATTAGATAAGAGTCACTAATTCACAGCACGCGGCTCCCATCAGCTCACCAGACCGCCACCGTGCTGCAGCTAAAGATAGAGGCTCCTGTAAAAAGGTATAAACCCAATGTTCCACACTGCTCTGTCACACTCATAGTATGTACGCTACAGTTTGGAGCTGTAGGACAAATACACACTCAATGAACACTAAAGAACTATAAAAACAATCATTCCATATTCGCTTTTATAAATCACTACAGGGGCTAACTACAGTTAAACTGGTTTAAAACAGCAAAGCAAACATGGAGGGGGTGTGGGGTTAAGTTCCATTGTTAAAAGGATCTAAATTAACAAGTTTAGGAAGGACCCCCATTGAAGTATTTAGACTCCCTCCTTAGCTCCTCCAACCAAAAATATCTGGTGCCGCCCCTGTCTGTGCTCTGTTAAAGTGCCTGTGACAGATTGGACTATTTATTTTTCTAAAACATAGTTAAGATATTATATTTTTAAGATTCTACTTTTAAGAATTTGGGGAATTTTAGGTTTAAAATTTTACTTCATGGTTGGAAATCATGACATCACACTAGGGAATTGTGAGCAACCATGTGTACACTGGGCCAAAATTCCCCTGAAGTACACGGAAATTAATATCTGACAAATAAAAATATAACAAAACACCATTATTTTGTTGAAGTACTGTTTAAAGTATTAGAATAATGTGTTTCTTGTGTGTTTCTTGTGTAATTTGGACTGAATTCTCCCAGAACTCCCCAAAATAAAATGATCCACTTCTGTAATTTTCAACATATTTTTAAGCTTTTCTTCAAAGGACTATAATTTATATTTACAACAGGTATGATCCCATCACATTAAATCAAAATTAGAAAATCATCAAAACCTGTCATATGCACTTGAAGATGTTTGTGAAGTTGTTGAATGCAGTGAGAATAACTCAACAGTTGAGAGTGTATTCTGTCCTGACCTGTCGCAGAGAGAGTCCACGGCCCCGTAGGAGTCACAGGCACAGGGCAGGCAGCCGCTGGTCCCGTTGGTGAAGTAGCCCTCCTCACAGTCGTCACACTGGAGCCCGCTGTAGCCCAACTCACACGAGCACTGGCCTGTTTTGGGGTCACACTCGTCTGGGTCCAGGATGCCCTCCGCCCCAGTGCTGCAGTTACACACCAACTCTGAAGAAGGAGACGCAGATATTGTATGAGCAAGTTGATTTCATTTTCTCAAATCTGGGGAGCCTCACATGGGCCTCACTCCAGTATAAATTAACAGGATGAAGGTCCAAATCTGGGCTCCTTTGTCCCTCCGTCTACTCCCCTGTAAACGTTATTAATATTAGAGAGTGATGTAACGTTTACAACTCAGTTTAAATAAGGAATAGACTTGATACTTCTCTTTTAATGTTAATTTTTCTGATGATTATTTATGGTTTAATTTGTTTGTATTGTGATTTTAATGCCTTTCTTATTCTGTAAAGCACTTTGAATTACTTTGTGTATGAATTGTGCTATACAAATAAACTTGCCTTGCCTTGCTTTGTGTTACTCAATACCAATTCCAATTCTCAGTTTTGATAATAGTGTGCTTAACATTACACAATAGTACTTTCTTTTATATTACCATGTAGTATTTTATCTATGTAATCCCGAAGTTGTCCAGGCAGGTTCCATAGTGGTTCATGGATGTACTAACCTATGTGGTCTTATTTGTTCTGATACAGCGCAAGATCATTCTAAAGCTATTCAGTGTTTTGTTTGAGTAATCCTTTACTATTGGTCTCACTACATTTCCAAAACTCAAAATGCTTTGTTCCACCTTGTGATGTCAAAAAGTTGTAGTTTTCATGTTAACCGCTATCTTTTACTTTTAGTTCAGTAGAGACTGGCAATTCCTGATCTGAAATTATCCAAATGATTCCAGTGGAGGAGTATAGAGTTTAAACAGAGTGAAACAAAACACAACTCCAGGTATGTTTTTCATGAGGAAACAACATTATATAACTTTCATAACCTGCTTACTTTCCTTCCCAAAGATATCAAATACACACTTATTTGAACACAAGTTTAACAAAGAAGGATTTATTTTCACAACTAATCACCAGTATTAAAAGCGAGGAAGCACTCCTGTCTGGACCTGGCCTGATCGTGTGGTTTGTTTGAGGAACGCTCCGGGTTACATAAGGCTGACCTCTGAAATGTCTGCTTCTTTGAGTTAACTGTCATTATTGTCATGTTGGAACTGAAAAAGAAATGTAATTCAAATGGAAGCAAGTTATGTGACCATCTGGAACTATTGGCGAATATTTAGAACTCACATTAATGGATCAGAATTAGGACTTTAAGACTGGAAAGAACAAATATTTCACTACTATATATTATTATGCACTACTTTATTTCACTACTATTCATTTTCTTAATTGGATTGTAAATATTAATATATGAACACAATATGAAAAACACCATACCAGACTTACCTCCTTAACCAGAAGTAGAGATAGCCCAATATAAACAGAATATATAGATTGTGATTATAAAAAAATCGGCCATTCTCCCTACATTTCCATTTTTTCTTTGTAATTTAAAATTAATATAATCTAAACAAATACACTAAACGCGGGCTTGGGGATTACAGATGTTTGTTCACTAACTGCCAGGTTGATGGTTCATTTCCTTATTGTTCACATTATGGACGTGCTCTTGGGCAAGACTCTATATTGGCCTGTCTCCCATGATGCTTTGAGATATGAGTTTACACTACCACAGGCATTGAACCATTCAACCAAGTGACTCATGGTGTTATTCACAAAGTGAGATCACCACTGATTAATGCCACGCTGTCACACATCTGAAATTGTAATTGATTTGTTCATTAATATTGCACACTATGGACAGGCTAATCCAAGCACCTATACACTTAACAACAGTGAGAGCATAAGGCAATAAAACACATATGGGACCATTTTACTCAGAGGTCCGTCAGTGCAATCTACCTTTCTAATCTTTATAAATCTTTATTTCACTAATGACTGAATACAGTTGCAATTTACTTGGATTTATTAATCATCGTTAAGTTAATTTTACGTGGACTCCAAAAAGAGAAGTTACTGCTGTGACAATAACTAATGGGGATCAAGAATAAAGAAAGACAAAAGTGTAGTTTCTCTTTTGGACAGAGCTACATTACAGAATGCACTCCCCATCAGTTTGTGTTTGTAGTATGTGTGGGTGTTTGGTGGTAGGGCTGTTAATTGCAACAAATGTTTAGTTTATTTGTCACATACACAGACGCTCAGGACAGTATGTATTGAAATTCTTGTGTACCTTCCAGCAACATAAAACACAACAAATGCATACAGTAAATATAAGAAGTAGACAAAGGAGAAGAGAGTTAGAGGTGAGTGGTTTAACTCCTGATTTATCAGTCTTATGGCCTCGGTGCAAAAGCTCCTCCTCATTCACTCAGTTTTAGCCCTGAGAAGATGGTAGTGCCTTCCTGATGGCAGCAGGAGAACAGTCTGTGGTCATGACTGGGGTCCTGCATGTCTCTACTGAAATAACTGTCAACTAATCTAACTATTGTTATCTGGTCTATGCACAGGATCCAGAACATTTGCAACAAAAACAAAACTATGAATCAAAATGACACAGGAGAGGTGTAAAATGAATCACTTAATCACAAAATTACTGGGGGAAAGAAATATTTTGCAGTTTGATATTTAACAGGTGCACTGTGTAACTTTTCTGGTACAGGATCTGTCAGATGCTTTTCTCCATGGAAATGTTATTACTTCATCTAGAATGTTTCATAGTATGGCATTAAAACTTACTATCATCATGGAGACCAAACCAGACTGAGTTATAGATTAGATCTGTGGAGAGGCGACTCCGCTCACAGTCAGAATGCCTTTTTCTAGATATTTTTCAGCCATAAAACCACTGCAATTAAATAAATGTAAAGTAGAGGAGTTTAATACCATACTGTGGAACATTCCAGACAGCAGTGATATCTCCATGGAGACAAACAGTTAATGGGTCCTCCACCAGAAGTGTAATACCAAGCGTTTGAAACTGAAGTCAGTTTTCAGTCCTAAAAACCTCACATTTAACCCTAAGGATCCTGCATAACTCAACAGTTGACACGTCAGCAATGCATTTAGAAAGATGGCAGGTTAAAATATTTTATTTTGTAACTGATTTCCAAAAACATGACTTTTTTCTTTTTCAAATATTGGTGCTGTTATCTGTCAGTAAGTAAGTCTCTGTAACTCTCAATCATCATTCAGTTCCAGTCAGTATTAATAGCAGCCAAATGTAAACCAAACAGAGCATCCTGTCCATTTACAGTTTGGCTTGGAAAGGTCCTCTGGGGGCAGAGCAAACTTTCACAGTAGTGCAAATAATGACTAGCATGTCTACAGCTCAGTTCCTGGTTCTCGAGCAAATGTTAGCTTTAAAAAAAAAAAAAAAAAAAAAAAATTCATTTAAAGATGCAGACAGCAGACACCCCAGAGCATTCTCATTTCAAAAGTTGCTTCTTCAGTATCTGTACTGAGGCAAAACTCATTTTTCTCAACTATATGGACAAAAATCAAGTTCAGCTACTTTAAAAGGTGAACAGTGTAACATTTTGGAAGTTATATGCATTCTGACTGTGAGCAGGGCTGCTTCTTCACAGATCTGATCTGTAATTTGGCCTGGTTTGGTTTTCATGATGACAGAAAGATTTAATAAGCTTCTGTGAAATATTTCAGACCAAGTAATAACATCTCCATGAAGAAAAGTATTTAACAGACCCTCCACCTCCAAAGTTACATATTGCACCTTTAACTCACAGGAATTTAAACAGAAAAAAAGCTCCAGCTATCCTCCACTTTACAAAGCAGGATTTGTGTTTGGGACTCACAGATAAGTGAAATTGGAGGCTTTAATGCCAGAGACCTGCAGCAGAAGAGAGTCCATGTATTATTAATGTAGCTGAGGTGTGGAGTGGCTTAAGCCCGGGCATTTGAACCCGAATAGGCCTGACGTTTTCCTTTATGTAACTAAAGAAAGGGGCTGTGCCGTTATACAAGGCTGTGTTCTCTGCTGCCCGGTCAGGCTTTCTGCTCCCATCACATCCACTGGAAAACTGTCCTCTTCTATCTGGACGGAAAACAAGCTGTGAGTGTGTAGTTTACAGTGACAGCGAGAGAGAGAAAGAGAGGGGGAAGGATACGGCCACCGCTGGAGGAATAGTGTTAAGGTTTACAAATTACACTGACACATTGTAAAGCTGCACTATGTAACTTTTCTGATGGAGGTTATGTCAGCATTTAACTTCTATTTCTAACGTCTATTTTGCATTTGCTCAATTGCAGGTGTCTTCATTCCTCAAAAACATCAATAAAAATTTGACCCGTAGGTAACTTTTAGGTAACCTTTTGACGTTACCTGCTTGTCTTCTATGGCGATAGAAACCTTTAATGACATATTACAACAAAACAATTGACATTTCCTAAGAAGGTGGTGGACACGTCAACAGCAAATCCACGTAATTAATTTAATGACAAACTACACAAATTAATTGGATTATGGGTGTGTTTCAAAGTAATGACTTAAATGAGTGTACCTGTGAAAAGTCTCTTCATATTTCATACAATATAATTTATCAGAGTTTATAGAAAATCATAAAAATAATGTTGGAATTTATGAAACGAGGTAAAACGTCCAATACAGGAGACAACAATAGGATCAGACCAATTTTAAGCTTATTTAAAACATTATTCAAAAATCTTTCATTGGACCTCAAGTCACCTGCAGAATTGGATAGATAGATTGGATAATTTTTGCTGCAATTACAGAGAAATTATTATAGTACGTTATAGCGATTATTATTCTATCACTATAATGTTAATAACAATGCTATACATTATGATACACATCTAAAGTGATTATTCCAAGATTTCTTAAAAAGGCATGGCAGCTCTAAAGTGCATCTTTTTGAATAATCCACTGTATTGATCACCGCGCTTTGGACATCCACTTCAAATAGGTTTTGAGATGGAAAAAAGACTGGACACCCCAGATCGACTATTCCACATCTACAGTTATTACTCATATAAAAACATAAGAATCCCTGATAGTGGAAATCTGCTTCTAACAATTGAAAGAGCCACAAGACATCACATGGTAGATCTTATTAACAACAGTAATGCCCGGAGGTATGTGCAAAACCCCGTAGTATCTATCAGACGGGGTATATATGGACCAGGGCGCGGCTGGGTCACGCCTTTGTTGACGTGATATTATCAGGTGAGCGCCATTATGGAGCGACAAAGAGGTGCTGCTCTGGTTTGCAGATAGTAAATCCCTATACAGCCTGGGGCCACCTCTGACCCGTCTTTTGATAGTAGATTTAGCAGGAACAGGTCAGCAGTATAAATAAAACTGTTGTGGTGGTGTATACAATGTCAGGCAAAGTATATTATCTTATACAGAGATGGAGCAGGTGGTGTGTGTCAAAATATTGAGTATAAAAGTGTTTTCCATGAGACAAATCTGTTTTGAAGATGCACTATGCAACTTTTTGGTTGGGGGTCGGTCACCTGCTTGTTTCTGGATGTCGCTGCTCTAACTGGAATGTTCCAAAGTATGACTTTAAACAGCTCTGCCTTACATTTATTTAAGTATTTTCATAGCTCAAAAATACAGAGAAAAACATGCATTCTGACTGTGAGCGGGGTTGCCTCTCCAAAGATCTGACGTGTAACTTGGTCTGGTTTGGTCTTCATGAAGATACCATACTGTGAAACATTTCAGACAAAGCAATAACATCTTCAGTGTCACACAGTGCACCTTTAAGGGATTAATCCAGGACTGAACCAGAACCAGGGACTAAGGGTGTTTGCAAAATACATTGTAAACTACACTGGGACGAGGCCTGCCACAATAATGATTATATCGATTTATATATCCTTCAATATATATTCGTACTCAATATTTATCGTCTTTATATTTTGGGGACATTTTTGATGTTTTAGTTGTAACACAATATGATCTGAGCTTCACACGGTTGAAAAAGTCACTTCTATGGCTAACTGTTGATTCATTCTGCTATTTATTTAATGCTTCTGACTCCTTCTAATAATACTGTCTATTTCACAAATGGTTAACTGGGATTATCTTGCTTTGTTATTGTGTTGGTGCCATAAAGTAGTTTCAATATTATCATTTATCGCAGTATTTCTCTGCAGCAATCAATAAACCTGGACTATACCAAAACCAAAAAATCTAACCTGGGATCAAACATGGACCAAACCAGACAAAACCACGCACTTAGAATATGCAAAATATGAGAAATTCTATGGTTGGTAGTGTACATTTAAAGGTATACTGTGTAACTTTTCCGGTGGAGGGTCCATCAAATGCTTGTCAAGGTATTTTTGAGCTCTAAAAAAACAACCGTAATTGACTAAATGTAAGGTAGAGCGGTTTAATGTCATACTGTGGAACATTCTTGACAAAGCAATGACATCTCCATAGAAACAAACAGGTGACGGACCTCCAGCCAAAAAGTTACACAGTGCACCTTTAAGGACACAAGAATTATCCATACTGTATAAAGAATAATAATAGTAATTTCTGATCATAGGCAAAACTGATTACAAAGGAATGCAATTTGGAAAAACAAAAACAGACAGAACCAACAAATCATGTTTTGATTATTATTTCTTTCCCGAAATGAACAAAGCAAATTTCATGATTTGCAGTTCGTCATAATTTTAAAAGGCATCTTATAAGACGCCATTTTGCATCCTATAGTGATAGATGATAATCAAAGACAGATCATTGTCACAAACCCACCGAGTGTTTACCTAAATTTTAAGTGCTATAAAAGAACAATACAAAGTGAAGTCAAGTCAAATGTCCAAAATAGAGCGATACTCAAACTAGGAGAAAATTCTTTGTAAAATCTTTATTGATAATAGCATTGATAGTTATAATGGCGGATGAAGACTAACCCAAGCTCACATCTTAACCAAACCATAAGAGTGTTTCTTTTATCTCGTTGACATTTAGATCCATCAGTTCATAGTGAAATTATGACAGTTTACTATTCCAATATATTGCATTCGATGGAGAAAAAAAAAATTCCATTCGGTTACACATCTAATTTATTGTATTTCCTGCAAATAGTCACAGTAAGCCAATTTTATGCATCCACCAACACAAAACATCAGCCTTAGTTCAGCGCTTTCCATTTTATAGCCAATACATAGCAAACACATTTCCACCAAATAAGTGAGGTGTAACCATTCGTTAATGGCGACGGTGAAACAAAAAAACAAAAAAATCAGCCATTTTGGTTTACATTGGGCTGCTATTAGTGCTGACTGGAAGATAGGCGAACAAAGCATGTATAAGAAAATGGATAGTGGCTTGGACCTCCTGTTGTGAGAAGCCATAATGTAAGACAGAACAGTAGATAGTAGATAGAATGAGTATGTAAGGGTGATATTGGCCTAGCTATTGGATTTTGATGGTAAAGTCATGTTTAGGTGTTTCATGCCAGATCAATAATATAGAAGCATCATTACAGAATTTATGTTTTAGGGGGAAAGGCCCATATTTGGGAAAAAAATAAAAACAAACAATAATTGATAGTGATTTTATGTGCCAAAGAGTGTGAAATGTGTTTGGTAAATTTGGTTTCAGAAAAAAATGGCAAAGGTATTTTGTTGTTATTAAATGGATGTTGCAAAGCAAAAATTGATTTTCTTTTTGTCTAGGAATCTCTCAAGAGAACAACACTCGCACATGGAGGCTGTGAGGATGCAAGAGGTGTGAGAGGAGGGGTTTTATCGTATCATTTCTCATTCATGCCCTGCTCTGTCTTCCTTGGCCATTTTGGATTGGGTGGCCTTGTGTCTTTATTGATGCCTTGCAAACAACAATAAGGGAGGCACGTAGCGAAGATGGAAACGTTGCTCACTTTTTCTTCTTCAAAGCATGTCCCTGAAAATATACACTCAGCGACCAGTATCTGCGTGAAGGAGGATGGATACAAGTGCCCATCAAACAAAAACAGGATCATCCTTACACCCCCTCACGCACAACCCCCCTCCCCTTTAGCCAGCCAATGTAATATATGTGGCATCCTATGATAAAGGGCTAGTGTGGAGTGCAATATAGGCCACACTTCACGAAACCACAGGGGATAAATTACAGCGTGATTCGTCTGTAATTGTATTAGGATTTTTAGTGCGTAAAAGGGAACGTCAGATACCTATTGTTGCATAGTGTTTAATTCTGCGTCAAAATGCATAACCATCTCTATTAAATCTGCTCAAGACATCTTTTGGCCACGCTTGTTTTGTGCAAAGCAACCACAAAATGATGCTGTTATGGATAAATATTTGATAGAAGATGGCATGAAAAAAAACGAAAGTGCTTTCTCCAATTCGCGCACTCACCTTGGCTAGCGTCTACAGCGGCTACGGGGCCAGTGCTATCCGCGGACCAGGCATCGTTGGCGGAGCGCTGGGAGACCATAGACGACACCATGGTCTGTAGCGCTTTCTCCGGAGCGAAAAGAGTGGTCTGAGCATCCGTGGATCGCCTTTGCACGCTAGACGCTTGCTCCGCGGTGGCAGATAAAATCCCAATTCGTGGAGGTGGAGAAGAAGTGGCGATTGTAGTAGACGCATCGTATTGATTGATGCGAGGAGGTGCTGCTTCGGAAAATCCGCTATATACATATAAAATAACTAGCAATGCAGCAGATATGTACATTATTAAGGACGTTCGCCTCATGTTCGGCCTTCAGCTCTCCATGTACGCCGTAGTATCGGTCCTTCTCAGACCCTTCCCTGAATTAACGCCACCATTGATGTCCCCCGGCGGCTGGCTGCTGTTTGTTGCCCTATGAACCGCAAGCAACACTTCACCTGCTGCCTGCTGCACAACCAAACCTGTGCGGAGGGTTGGCCGGGTCCGGGGCGGGGAAGAGCCAATCAAAGCCGCGATAGGAATTCCCAAGGCGCGCGTGGATTGGTTATGCGCTCCGTCGTTAATCATGCTTCAGCTCCACTAGCCTATATATCACATTGTAGGCCAAATGATCAGGCAGAGAAGAAAATGGGGGCACACGGAATACGTTTCATTCATAATTTTGGACACGAAATGCTACCTGGAGTCGTGATTTGAATGGTACATGTCTTAATATTGTGCGTAATCTATTCTCAAAAAGGTCCTCTAACGTGTTTTAATTAGTCTGTAAACAATATATATATTATTAATAGGCACTGTTGGATGCCTCTGAGATGGCTATGGGCATATATCCATGTAGGCACAAATAAAAATGCCTTATACAAGTTTGCCTTTTACAACGCACTGGTGTATATAACAAACAAGAAATGCATTTGACAATAGGCTACACATCTGATCTAGAATATAAACAGGAAAAGGAACTGATTGCTGCTATGGACATTTTCAGGATTAACTTGGGTTCCTTAAAATAGATATACTAGAGTTTATATGATGGTCTAACCAATGAGAAAAACAAGCATTATAGATTTGACATTAGATCAGTTTTAAAGGCTTGAGGCAATGGGTGATTTAATGAGTCTATTTTTTGTAATCCTTTATAAACTATGATTATAATATATAGGCATTTGTTTACATGTAAATCCTGCATAAAGGCCGTTTGTGCACACTGATTGATTTAGTCCATCATCTCTAAACATTCAAAGCATATAATAACTATATTTATACTTTTAAACTTTACTTTAAAATACTTTGAAAAAACTGTTCTGCCCTTTTATCATTATTTATTATTTTGGAGATGTAATTTGGACATATCCTCCAAAGGGAACATGAAAAGTAGATAACTGCAAAAGATAACATGCAAAACCAACAAAACAACACGACAGGTTATTTATTTATTTACTGTATTATTGACAGGTGAAAAGAGTATGAGCTTAGAGAAATCCATGACATAGTTGGTATGTGCAAAAGACCCTCCAAATGACAATATTAACCTTTTTTTTTTTTTTTTTTTTTTTTTTTGTCAATTAAATAAATTCCTAACGTTCATGAATGCACTCTATACACATTATGATGAAACCCAGAGTGAAAAGCGAACTCAAGTGACCACTGACATCTGGTGGTAACATTTCTTTACTACACTTATGAGTAGACCTAACTGTTCTCCAATTAACCAAAAATTACAATGTACAGCTGGATCCATACAGGTCTGTATGGATGAATTGATTAAATTTCTCAGCAAGATTTAAAACAATATTTACATCATGAAAGTATTTATTTATTTATTTATTTGTTTGTTTCTCTTTTTTCTTTCTATATTTCTTCATCATGAAATCAATGAGTAGTATTTGTTTAGTGCAAAATGAATTGTTGTATTTTAGACAAAGTTTTTATCAGCAGAGCAAATCCCCTTCTTTCTGTTTCAAGTATTAAAAAGTCTACGCATTTTATTTATTAATTTAGTTAGTTCATTAGTTAGTTAGTTTTAAAGGATGATGTAAAGCTAAAAATTTGAGAGGAATATAACACTTGCACATGGAGGAGTTATCTTGTAATTTTCTCATTTTTTTTAAGGTCAGGCTTCATTTTAATTATTCAAATAATTCTAAAATTGGTTAAATTCACCAAAGAGTATTGAAGTATAGGCTGCAGTTGTTTGAAGTGTCAGTAGGGGGCGGTAACGTTCGCACTGAATGGGCAGAGTGAGGAAGCGGCGCAGTAGAAACCATGGCGCCTTTAGATTTGGATAACTACGCGGAGATCGCAAAACAGTGTAAATATCTCCCAGAGAATGATCTAAAGGTAAAGTGGCCTCTCTGAATAAAGCATTTTTACGCAAACACTAACAGTTTAGCGACAGTTAATCAGTTTTATGTATATTGTTATAGCAAGATTAGCTAGCTGAAGTTAGCCACATAGCATGCTGACTTCACATCTTTGCCAAGGAAGTCATTAAAAGCTAATTTTAGACAGCACTTTCGATTACATAGCACCTGTGAATAATCACATTCGCCTTTTATTTTTGCGGTTATTCTGTGAGTATTTCCCGTGGTATTTCCAAATGTTCCCAGATATGAGTCATGTTGTGGTGATACTGGCATGTTTTGACAGCTGATGGATTGATAACAGAGGAGCTTGGACACGGTTCAAAACAGTCTGTGGGAATACTAAACCTGATGCTACCACACAAACACTGCTATTATCTCACGTTACTGATTGCTGTATCATGTTAAACTTAACACGATTCGTTTTAAAAGCATTATCTCTTGTAGTTTCTTCAGTTGGCCTCTGAAATGCCTCTTCCTGTTGGGTTGTAACTAAATATAGCCGCTTTAGATTTGAAAATATTGTGTTCATATATCCACTTTACTTTACTTTTTGCCTTATATACATTAGTGTTTCCTACAGAGTTCTTGCAATACTGGTGGCAGTATAATACTCCCAAGATTATATTATGTTTTTGTGCAAAGGTGACATTGGCCACCATAGCACAGAATGTTAATTAATTGGACCACCATGATAATTTTGATGTGTTTGCTTTTGGGGATTATTTGTGTTCAGTATTTCGAGGTAAAAGCATTACACTCAATTCAGTAACTGCACTTGATCTTTTCTTTAGGTGTTTTTTTCCTGACAAAATAATAATTTCCATTGTAATCTTTACTTTCCGTCTCTGCACACAGAGGTTATGTGACTATGTGTGTGACCTCCTGTTGGAGGAATCTAATGTCCAGCCTGTTTCCACTCCTGTGACAGTCTGCGGGGACATACACGGACAGGTAAAAATTTTAACTCAATAGTGGCTATGTTTACAGTGATACCAAAACTCTGCCCATAACCAATTTTCTGAAGTAAACATAAAATGTAAAAAAAAACAAAAAACAAAAAAACATATTTTTTACTTCAAAATACCACATTTACTCTTGAAATCCAATGAACTGACACCAAAACCAAATGTTTTGGATTATCAGACTTGTTTATGTAAAAACACATGAATTATGAGATCTGATCACTTGAGTTCTGGCACACACCTCTGGTTCTGAAAGTGAAATTTGCATATATTTCTTCCCATAAACAGAGCTGAAGTAGCAACTGGACGAACGTTTGAGTCATATTTTGCATTATTGTTCAGGCCGCTAATGGGTGCTCTCACTGTTGTCTTCCTTGTTTTGAGGTCCAAATGCAATCTGACCAGAAGTGAAAAAGCTGCTTGGATGAGCATCTTCACTCTAAAAGACTTCTAAATATAGTTATGTTTTATGGCCATTATTGATGACCCTGTTGCTGCTTTGCCTTTGTCAATGTTTTGATTTTTGTCACAAAAGTCTGCTTGAAAAAAATATATAATTATGACATTCATCCATGCTCACATTCATCCTCACTGTGCAATTTCAATAGTGTCGTCTCATGTTACTAACAATGTGTATTTCCTCCTGTCTTAGTTTTATGATCTTTGTGAACTTTTTCGAACTGGTGGCCAAGTTCCTGACACAAACTACATTTTCATGGTGAGTTTATATTATTGAATATTATTACAGTTTTATTATTTAGGTGCAATGTGTAACTTTTCTGGTGGAGAGTCTGTCAGCTTGTTTCTGTGGATATGTCATTGCTCTGCACAGTTCCACAGTATGACATTAAATAGCTCTACCACACATTTATTCAATTACAGGTGGTTTTATTGCTCAAAAATACCTAGAAAAACAGGCATTCTGACCATGAGCGGAGTCGCCTCTCCACGGATCTGACCTGTAACTTTGTCTGATTTGGTTTCCATGAAGATAAAAAGGTTTAATACCATACTGTGAAACATTCAAAGCAAAGCAATGACATCTCCATGGAGAAAAACATTTGACGAAACTTCCACCATAAAAGTCACACTGCACCTTTTAAAAAAAAAAGATTAATTGTATACATATACTGTCTTTAGGGTGACTTTGTTGACCGTGGCTACTACAGTTTGGAAACATTCACATATTTGCTGGTGCTCAAAGCCAAGTGGCCTGATCGCATCACACTCCTGAGAGGGAACCATGAGAGTAGGCAAATCACACAAGTTTATGGCTTTTATGGTAAATATCATAAATTCATATGATGATATTATGAAGATGCAGTGTTTAAATCATGTACTTGCTTTGTTTTTCAGATGAATGTCAGACCAAATATGGAAATGCAAATGCCTGGCGCTATTGTACCAAAGTATTTGATATGTTAACAGTAGCAGCTGTAAGTATAAGAGCTCTGCAAACCACTACAAGTACTGTAACAATCTGTTTCTAGTTGGTGTATTTAAAGGTGCATTATGGTGCATTTTCTGGGTCTGTCAAATTGTTATTTTTATTGCTTTGTCTGGAATGTTTCACAGTATTGTATTAAACATTTCTTTCTTCATAGAGACCAAACCAAACCAGATGTCAGATCTGAGGGGCAACCCCGCTCAGTCAGAATGCCAGTTTTTTTCTAAGTATTTTTGAGCTATAAAACCACTTATAATGTAATGTAAGTTAGAGCTGTTTAATGGCATACTGTGAAATATTCCATGCAGGGTAGTGATATATCCATAGAAACAGCAGGCGATGCCCCCCCCCCAACCAAACAGTTACATAGTGCACCTTTTAAAGATTTGTCAAACCACATAATTATGTCTTATAGCAAATTTATATCATTTGCTTGTGCTGTCTCTTGAATGTAATTTAGCTTTTTTCTTCTTTTCTGTCAGCTGATGGATGAGCAGATCCTGTGTGTCCACGGTGGTCTTTCTCCAGACATTAAAACGCTGGACCAGATTCGGACGATCGAGAGGAACCAGGAGATCCCTCACAAAGGAGCATTCTGTGACCTGGTCTGGTCCGACCCTGAAGATGTGGATACTTGGGCTATCAGTCCCAGAGGAGCAGGCTGGCTGTTTGGGGCCAAAGTCACAAATGAGGTAGGCCGCCCCTATTGTTTTCAAAGACAGTGTTTCCCCTACAATTATATTGGCAGGGCACCTCACCGCCAACGGCCCTGTCAAAATCAAAATATGTGGCACAGAAACTACTACGTTCATAGAAATCCGGTCCTCATTTGCCCTTATACTTTGCCTGTCTAATCCTATCCGTTCTGCAAAGTGATCCAGTGAGCAAAGTGAACAAAATACAAGGCAAACCTGCTAATTTAAATAAGTCTGTTAGCATCATTTGTTTGACAGATACATTGGTGTGCACCAGTGATGGGTAGATGAGGCCTCAAGGTGTAACACATTTCCAACAGTGTTGACACTGTGTAGTCATTACTATGGCCCCATCTGGTGGTTTAAAAATGAAGGCAAGGCAAGGCAAGTTTATTTGTATAGCACAATTCGTACACAAAGTAATTCAAAGTGCTTTACAGAATAAGAAATACATTAAAATCATAATAAAAACAAATAAAACATAAATAATCATGAAGATTAAAATTAAAAAAGAGAGACATAAATTGGAGAGAAGAGTGCAGAATGAAAACCTTTCAGTTATATGCACAGTTAAACAGAAATGTTTTGAGTCTGGATTTAAACAGCATCACAGAAGAGGCCTGTCTTACATGTTCAGGAAGACTGTTCCAGGTTTTAGCTGCATGAACCTGAAACGCTGACTCCCCTTGTTTAGTTCTGACTCTGGGCACCAGCAGGAGGCCGGTCCCTGAGGTCCTCAGAGTGCGAGATGGTTCATATGACACTAACATGTCACAGATGTACTTTGGTGCTCGGCCATGGAGACACTTGTACACAAGCAGAGCTGCTTTAAAGTCTATTCTCTGAGGCACAGGAAGCCAGTGCAGAGACCTGAGCACAGGACTTATGTGCTCGTACTTCCTAGTTCGAGTAAGGACCCGAGCTGCAGCATTCTGGATGTTCTGCAGCTGTCTCACAGCTCGTTTGGAGAGACCAGTGAGCAGACCATTACAGTAGTCTAATCTACTGGAGACAAACGCATGGATAAGTTTCTCCAAGTCTGCTTTAGACAGTAAACCTTTGATTTTTGCTATGTTTTTTAGATGGTAAAAGGCTGCAGATGTTATTGATTTTATGTGACTGTTAAAGTTCAAGTCTGAGTCCATTATTACCCCTAGATTTCTTGCCTGATTTGAAGGTTTTAGAGAGAGAGACTGGAGGTGACTGCTGACACTGTCCCTTTGTTTCTGTGGACCAAACACTATGACTTCAGTCTTGTCAGAGTTTAGCTGGAGAAAGTTGTTTTGCATCCACACACTGATCTGTTGGATGCAGTGACCAAGTGACTCCACTGGTCCATAGTCTCCTGCTGCCAGAGAGACGTAGATCTGAGTGTCATCTGCATAATTGTGGTACGACACGTTATTGCTGCTTATTAACTGGCCTAATGGCAGCATGTAGAGATTGAACAACAGGGGGCCCAGGATTGACCCCTGAGGCACCCCACAGGTCAGGGCCATGTCATCTGAGACACAGTTTCCAATTTCAACAAAATACTTCCTGTCTTCTAGATAGGACTTGAACCAGTTTAGTACAGTACCAGAGATGCCCACCCAGTCCTCTAGTCTCTGTAAGAGGATCCCATGATCGACAGTGTCAAAAGCAGCACTCAGATCTAACAGGATCAAGACTGAGACTTTGCCTGCATCAGTGTTCAGGCGGATGTCATTTGTCACCTTGATAAGAGCAGTCTCAGTGCTGTGGTGGGCTCTAAAACCTGACTGGAAAACATCAAAGGAGTTGTTCATTTGGAGAAAGTTCGTAAGCTGTTGGTAAACAGCTTTTTCAAGGACTTTGCCAAAAAACGGCAGATTTGAGATGGGTCGGAAATTGTTCAGTACTGTGGCATCAAACTGCTCTTCTTTAGGAGAGGCTTAATGACCGCAGTTTTCAATGCGTTTGGGAATGTTCCAGATTGAAGTGACATGTTAACTATGTGAGTGAGTGGTGAAAGTAAACTGTTGAGGACGGACTTTAGAAATCTAGTGGGTAACATGTCCAGGCAGCAGGTAGATGAACTCAGACTGGTAACGATCTCTAAAACAGTTTTGTCAGTTACAGGTGCAAAGTGATTCAGCTCTAAGTGTCTCTGTGGCTGCATGCTTGTTATTTGTGTTGTGGAATTGATGGCATTTTTGATGCCCTGAACTTTGTCATTAAAGAAAACTGCAAACTCATTACATTTAGATGTGGAAATTAGTTCTAGTGGCAGTGGAGCTGGAGGGTTTGTTAATCTGTTCACTGTTGCAAACAGGACACGAGAGTTGTTACTGCAATTACCAATAATGTCCGAAAAATACTTCTCTCTTGTTTTACTCAAAGTGTAGTTGTACATATGCATTATTCCTCTGTAAATCTCATAATGAACCTGGAGGTTTGACTTGCGCCATTTCCGCTCAGCCTTCCGGCACTCCCTTTTCTGTGCCCTGACTGAGTCATCATTCCTCCACGGAGCTTTTTGCCTATCTTTAACCACTTTAACCTTTATCGGAGCGATGGCATCCAGAACATTCAAAACACTCAAAGTCACAGGTTCAACACATCATCAACATTAGAACATGAGGCAATTTCAAAATGTATCATTTCCATGAACTGCTTCCTGTGCAGAAGCATTGACACAACGCAGTGTTCATTCATTTAGACACGTGAACACTCATTTGTGATAGTTGTGATCTGATATCCAAAGAATGAAAGAACTGATTAAGAAGGTAATGCAATCTCATCATCCCCCATGCACTTCACTCTACACGAGCTGCCTCAGCGCTCGCTCCCGACATGACACACACAAAATGATACAGTAGATGTATCGGTCACATGACTTTTCTTAAAGACACACAGCTCAACACAGGCATCACTTGTTGAACTCGACACAAGTGTCAATGCACCGACTCGTTTGGCCCATCACTAGCGTGCACCATACAGGGGTTGTAAAGCAATTAGGTGAAAGTGAGGTTGCTGATTTTGTCTTTTATGCTTTTTTTCAGAAGCACACTATAAATAATTGTAATAGGTCATAACTAAATAACTCAGTAATGCAAATGATAAGGCCTATATGAAATTAAACAAACTTTAAGCTCTTGTAATTAAAATGTCCAAACTTCTGAAAGTGAGTTGTTTTACAGCCATTTAATTGTCTTAAACAATATTAAATTAATGTGAATTTCAATATAACAGTGAAACAAATTACAATTCATTATAAATCTATCTAATTAATAATATTTTTTTATTGTATGTTGTTTAGGCAGATATAGCATTTCAGAATGATCAAATGTAGCCTAGTGATTCATATATGTTATGTGTTAAGTATAATACTGGATGTATATAGTATGGTATTAAACCATTCTATCTTCATGGAGAACAAACACACAGTCACAGGCCAGATCTGTGGAGAAAAACCTTGTCAGAGTGCCTGTTTTTCAAGGTATTTTTGAGCAGTAAAGCCACCTGTAATTGAATAAATACAAGGTGCAGCTGTTAAAAGCCGTACTGTGGAACATTACAGACAGAGCAATGACATATCCATGGAAACAAAAAGGTGACAGACTCCCAACCAAAAACTTATGTAGTGCACCTTTAAAGATTAATTTTTTCTTTGGTACCAAGTTTAGTATTCAATTTTACTGGATGACTCATAGGTGTAAAATGCACTGATTCACTCATGACAAACTAATGAAAAGTTTTTTGTCTGTTTCCAGTTCGTCCACATCAACAACTTGAAGCTGATCTGTCGCGCTCACCAACTTGTGCATGAAGGTTACAAGTTCATGTTTGACGAGAAGCTGGTCACTGTTTGGTCTGCACCCAACTACTGCTATCGCTGCGGCAACATCGCCTCTATCATGGTGTTCAAAAACGCAGACACCAGGGAGCCCAAGCTGTTCAGAGCCGTGCCCGATTCAGAGAGGGTCATCCCACCCAGAACAACAATCCCATACTTCCTTTAGACAGAAAGAGACTGTACTGCCATGTGTTTGAAAAGGGACAGTTGTAAATTTGAATTCAATGGTGGAAATTATCATTGAATTGCATTAGCACTTGTGAAAATGTATGAATTTTGTATAGTATATATATTAAATGCTTCTCTTTGTGCCAACTGTCTGTTCAGTTATGTCATTGCTTTGTACATGTATTTCCTGACATTAAAATAGTTGCCTCCACAGCGCCCTCTGATGTTAACATGTTTTATAAAAGGAAGGATAAAAATGAACTCTGATGTTCATTGTTAAAATGTTTGTAGATATTGTTTTTATTTTTTACTCAGAAAAAAATTCAGCTGATGAAACTGTTATGTAAAATAGAATGTTTTATTTTGCCACTCTAATGTATTGACCCCTGTGTAAAGCACTGCACCAAATATGCATTCTCGACCGAACTGTGGAGTTCAGTGTTACAGTGCAGTTCCGTCAATAAATAAACCTCTGTGTAAATGCATTCAGACACTTTGCATTATGTCTTGATTTAAAGGTCCTATATCATGCAAAATTGACTCTTGGGACCTTTAAGCCATGTTATAATATTGTTACTTCTTCAGAAATGTACCTGGAGTTGTGTCTGTCTACATGCTCAAGGCTCAAAATACTCAGCTCCACCTTGTGCTGTCACAAAGTTGTAGTTTTCAAGTTAACAGCTACCTTTTACCTTTTGTTCAGCAGAAACTGGCAGTTCCATGGCTGAAATCATCCAAGTGATTCTAGTGAAGGTGTACTGAGTTTAAAAACACAGTGGGGCACTTCCTTTATTCATACAGGAAGATCTACACATGAGAGAACTCGTGAGAACTTAGTCTAAAAATGCTGAGTTTGTTAAACATGCGGATGAAACAAAACACAACTCCAGGTATGCTTTTGATGAGGAAACATAACCGATCAGAAAATTGTGCAATATGGCTCCTTTAAAAGTAATCTCTAGTCTAGACAAATACTGGGCTAAACTTTATGACTAATTTAGTATTTTTTACAACCAGTGAACTGACCTTGATCTTTGTATCTTTCTATGAGGGCTGGGCCGTTTTGAATGAGTATTGTGAGTTCTGTGATTAGATTTGCAAAATTGGCTTAAGGAATGTAGGATTTTGTCCAGAATACACATTGTAAACAAGTCAAAAGGCATAATATTTGCTATAGGACTTGCAATGAAGTTAACCGTTATTTCACTTCTATATACATTTTCTGAGACTACTACTCTATTATTTAATGCCTCTGACAACCATTAAACTTTATTACAATGATGTCTTTCAAGTAGCCTATTAAACCATTACTGTACTCTGAGTTTGCACAAGTGTTAATAGGTATTGTTGCTATTATTGCAACATGATCAGGATGAAACTCAAATGTAGCCTAAACACCTGAACAATGCAACGACTTAAAAAGAAAAGTCATATTTATTATTGAGGTAGGCCTGTGTATATGTGATTGTATTATAGACTTACTACATAATTGAGTACTAAGAGTAAAAGTACTTTTATTTCAAACAAACAAGTATATTCAGTCCAAAAACAAAAAAAGGTTTATCTTTTTATTATTCTGTTTCTGCTCAGGAGACCAGCTCAACCTTTGGCCTGGAGGAGCAGTAACAGTTCGGTGTGGGCAACATGATGACAACAACCGCCATTTCCTCAAACTTCAAGGACCGAGAGTGGCAGGAGGTAAAATAGAGATTAACACTTACTCCATATGTGTTTGTTGAGTAATATTATTTACTTCAAAATAATATTACCCAACAAAGTAGAGACCCCAAAAATACTGAAGTTAGAGTAAAAAAAATACCCCAGTAATTGTAAGCACAAAATCAAATTTATACAAGTTAAAATAAATGACAAGGGGTACATAATAAATAATTCAATCCACTTTTCATTTCTATAGCGCATTTCATGAATAAAAACTGTTTCCAAAGTGCTGCATGTAGAGAAAAAAAAATCTACAGTTTAATACACTAAAAACACAAGAATACTGTTACTTCAAACTAAATAAAACTCAAGTAGGAGTAAGTATAATCAGTCCAAGAACAGATTCAGTTTTTTTTTTTTTTTCTCAGGAGTAGTTCACCAGGGGCTACCTAGCTCCCCAAGGATGGAGGTTGAACTTTGCAAGAAGTATTTTACAAGTACAATTTCTTTAAAGGGTTAGTAGTAGACAAGGATTAAATGATAAGGATAGACCAGTACATGATTTTTGGTTTACTATATAATTATATAATTGTTCTGTTTCTTTTCAAATGGGCATCGCCACAATCTCTTGGCAGTTCACCGTGGGCTGGATGCCGACAATTATGACCACTTGAAACAACTGGATCACCTGGCCCAAGGAACGAGGGTGAATGTTCCTGGAAATATGTCAAAAATGTTGTAGTGGCATTTAAAGATAAGACAAAGATTTTGGTTTACTATGTTGATGGTTTAATTTTAGTTGTTCTGTTTCTTCTCAGTTGAGGTGAGCTCAGTTCCCTGTGGGGCAGATGACAATAATAACCACCCCCAACTTCACATAACATCTTCAGGGCCAAGGGCCAAGGGGGAACTTGGCTGGAGGTATGTCAAAAAGTAGCCTTTAACAGATCACATTTTTAGCTAAACTGTTAAATAAAAAAAGAAATGATACTTGAATAGAGTTTAACACACACTCAGTGATACATTTGAGTAATATTATTAGAGGCGACAGTGGTTCCCCCAACATGAAGGTCAGAGGATCAATTCTGGCTCTGACCGAGTTTTGTCGTTGTGTCCTTAGGCAACACACTTCACCCATGTTGCCGAGTTTGGAAGTGGTGTGTGTGTGGATGAATGATAAAAATGGTACTGCTATTTCAACAAAATATAATTCAAGTAGGAGTAAGTATATTCAGTCCAAAAACCACTACTGTGAGAACTAGTTTCTTGAAAATGTTAACCAATTTGTAGTAAAAAGTAAGAAGATGAGGAGAGAATAAGAGGATAAGGACAGACCATCATATGATTTTTGGTTTACTCTGATGAGATGTTTTAACTTTAATTGTTTCTTCTCAGGTGAAGGTGAGGGAAGTCTGAGGTGAGCCAGGCGACCGAGACCTGCAGGTGAATGTGGCAAGAGGTATGTCAAAACACACAATGTTTTGTTTACTATGATAAGATTTAATTTTTAATTTAAATTCTTCTGTTTCTTTTCAGGTGAGCAGCTCCACCGATGGCAGGTAATTCGCTGTGATCCAAATCCTGAAAACCCCAACCACCTTCATCGTCATCTGGGCCAAGGATGAAGGAGGAACTTGGCAAGAGGTAAAAATGTCAAATGTTCTAGTGGCATTTTGCATAACACATTTGTAGCTACTAGTTATTACGTGTGACAGGGGCTCAATTAGACCACAAAATCGAATACTGGTACTTCAAAAAATATATAATTCAAGTAGGAGTAAGTATATTCAGTCCAAAGATTACTTTACAACTACAACAAGACTACAGTTTTTTTTTAAAATGTGAGTAGATTAGACAAAGAGAAGAGGATAAGGATAGGCCTGCACATAGTTTAACTTGAACTGTTCTTTTTCTTCTGAGGTGAACGGCCCCAAAATGGGCGTGGAAGAGAGCAGATCACCGGGGGTCAGGTCACCAGGGGCCAAATGATCGGAACCAAGGACCATGGAGTAACTTGGGTTGAGGTGTGTCAAAAATATGTTTTACAGTAGTAGCATTTATATACATAACATAACATACTTTAAACTTTTAAAAAATGATTCTGTTTCTTCTCAATTGACCATGTCTAAAGAACCGCAGCAGAACCCAGATGGTTAATTTCTCTTTTTTATTTTTATAATTTTCTTTAATTATGAGATATGCATATGGTAACAAAAAAAAAAACCCTCCCACACCCCACCCCTCTCTCCACACCAGGGGCGACGCCGGGGGGTTAGGGGGCTTGAGAGGACATGAGGGGGCTTTAAGGGACCCCATTTTTGACCCATTTTCATAGGATCTTGATTCAGTCTTGATTAAAAATGTTCAAATGGCATCCACAAAATGTTACATAGAGACAATAAAACAAGAACTCCACATTTTCATAAATCACTAGAGGGGCTAACGAGGTCTACATTTCAACTTTAAACAGCAAAGCAAACGTGGTAGTGAGAGTGGGGGTGTTTACAACTATAAAATGCTCTAAATTAACAAAGTAAAGGTGAAATTCAACTCTGTCAACTGGACAGAAGTTTTTTGATCAAATGTTTTGCAGCTGGATCCGAGGCTTCCAAACATTTCTCTTGATCAAAATGCCAGTTGTATTTGGTGTTGTCTTTTCTTTTTACATGTGCATTAAAAGTAGTACATCAGTTTGCTTGGGTTAAACTACAGGTTAAATAATTACTCAAATGCATACGGTCTATCAATAAATATTTAAATAAACAATGTGAATCAGGAGTTCTCACAGAAGAGCTGTGTGGCAATGTGTGTGTGAATATGGCTCCAGTCAGACATGTGCCTTGCCAAATGTTAACAGGAATTGAACCCCAACCTTCCACTTTAGTCTGGCTGTTCTACCTCATCATGACACATGCTAAAATGTATTAAAAAAAAATACAATTGTAACAAATTCTGATTGTATTTTTTATTTAAAGCAAAGGAAAAGCGCATCTTCAGATTTCATTAATCAAAATATTTCTTAAAGCAAATTAAAAACAACCACACATCTTAAAAATACATTATAAATACCCCTCTCTATGTCAAAGCCCAAACAAATCTATTTAGACAACTAGAACGTGAGTTTAAAGAAATAACAAAATTTAACTTTGTAGCAAAAAATACAACTTCATGTACTGTGGCATATTTACAATTAATTAAACAGAACCATTGATGATATTGATCGAGAAGTGATGAATTACAAATGTATTTCCCAATAGTACCAGAGATATCAATATAGTATTGGTCAAAAACCTGATCATGTATTTATTTATTTATTTCAGAATCAATTTGAGGAATAAGTGTTTGCCTATTCATATTAAATTAGGATTTCTGCTTTTTTTTTGTTAGTTTTTATAATTTGTTGCTCCTGGAAGATTATGATCCTGTATATATATTTTTTAAACAAATGGAGATTATTGTAGGCAAAACAACTTAATCTATTAAATCTATAATCTAATCTATATCTATACTAACTATTATAAAGCTCCTTCAAATAAATGTTTCAGAACACACAGAATGAAAGACATGATATGACAACTCTTCAATGCAGATTCAACTAGATAAAACTTGTGATTTAAGGAGAGCATCTTAAAGGCTTATTTCAAAAGCGTCGCTCAAAGTCGATGATATGATTCAGTGTTCACGCTAAAGTTTTACTCTTGTCAATCAAACTACAGTAAAACTAGAAAAAAAGATCTTCAAATCAAACCAAATGCTGTTCATAAAATGATCAGGATCATTAGAACAGCTCATCAAACGGCTCACATGTCACTCTGGTTTAGGATCAAGTGCTTGTTCAGCCTCTTCCTTTTATGTTGAGGCTGTAAAAAGAATAAAAAACACTTTACTTACAATAATAATCCTATTGGAAAGCAAATATGTGTGTGTGTGTATGAGTCTTCCAGGTCATGTGGGAACTTAAAAGATATAAACCCATGAACACACAGTTATAGAAGTGAATCCATTTACATTTCCTTTTTGGGTCCAAGAATAAATCAAATCTCTGGTTTGGGAAACACTGGTGACATAATCTGTTTGCACAATCAGCGACTCTGATCAAATGTGAGCTTATATTTTTCTTACCTTTCATCAGTACTTTGTCGACATCTGGTTCACTGGGAGCTGAAATGACATAAGAGACGTTTAAAATACTTTCACTAACATTTCTGTGTCAGTGGTGCACAGATGAGATGATGAGTATTATGTCTTATCAATGTGCAGTAGATGGAAAACAGTCAAAATGTGTTACTTACGAGGTGTGAGCTGTTTGGCTGAAATAGAAAGTGATTTTTTTGTTACATTTTTTCAGTTGTGTCTTATTTTGAAACATTTTTATCTATATACAATTCCTCTTACTTTACACTTTCTGTACACAACAAATCCAGCAGCAAGAAGAAGAGCTACAACAAGAACGCCCACGGCAACAGCAACTCCAACTGTAACTGCATCTGTGTTCTTCTTTGCTGTTAAAACAAAACATAAAATAAGTTAAATATGGAGTTTAAGGATGTCAAGATTATTTGGTGATTATGAGTACAATTTTTCAGATCATAATATCATGTAATGTTTCTTTTTAAGTCACATTAACTTTATTTAATCATTGTTGGTTGAATTTTTTTTGAGCCAAAACCGATAAAATCAATAGTTAGTTTGCTGCTGTGGCAAATACTCGATTTTTGACGATACTGATATTAATTCATTAACTAACTAAATTATCTTAAGTTGAAGTAAAGCTCACAAATGAACATTTCAGATCTGTAAAATAGTAACAATCTGTTTTTATCTGAGATAGAAAATCATTTGTTGTGTTTGTGTAAATCTTCTATTTCCATTTCGACTCATTTGTTCAAAAAAGGCACAGAGTATTTTTGTGTATCGATATCAGCCGATACTGATACTGGACCCGATATATCGCCCGTCCCTCGTCACCCACATTTCCCTGTTATTGTTCAGTGTTAAATACGTTTACTGTTCTTTCATTTTCATCACTTCACACAGTCTTTAGTCCCACAGAAAGCTGCTCACCGTTGCTCATGATCAGGTCTGGGTGCAGCTTGGTGGGCATGTCTGGAACTCCAGACAACTGGAACATGCACCCGAAGTGTCCCCAGTCCTCAGGTGGGACAGAGGACAGGTGGGACATGTCCAGGTCCACACTCATCTGGAAGGTCCCGTCGTGATTGGGCAGGATCTCCCCGGGGTCCACGCCCTCGTGCAGCTCCACTCCGTCTTTGGTCCAGAACAGCATGGCTCTGTCGGGGTAGAAGCCTGTGGCGTGGCAGGTGACCGGGGACGAGGGAGTCTTCTGCAGGAAGGACACCAGAGGGAGCTCTGGAGCAGGACCACACACAGTTTTGGATCAGAGAAAAGGAAAATTACAGAAATGTCACTTCACCTCTTTCTTTTTTGAAATACAACACTTCTACTACTAGATCCAAAAAAATATTATTCAGTCCTTATTATGTTTTGAATTGAACAAATCTGAGTGAGTCCAGTTGTTTTGATGAACTTGGTAATAAAACATTATAGACAATAAACTGTTTTCTTTATAAAATATCATTTCCATTTTATTTTCAGTAGATCAGGCTCCTCTAGACGACTGCAGAGCAACAATAAAAGTGTAAAGTCTTGAATTAGACATTTGTGAATGTTCTCATGATAAAACACATGGGATTATTTGTATTGATGTTTAAACTTTAAAATGTGATTCAAGAAAACTGCAACAAAACAAAAAAACAACTCAAATCAACTGTTTGTTTTTAATGATTGTAAATGATAAAAGAATGTCTTTTCTAGAGCTGTAGTTTTTTTACTCCTTTGATCGGTCAGTGGTGTTTTAAGTTTTTGTAATTATTATTGTATTATTTAAAGTATCTTAAATAAAAATAATAATACAAATATTGTATTAAGGATTTATACATTTATATTTGTTCAGTCACTTAGTTTTTATTTAATCTAATGCAATTTTATAAATGAGAAATAATGAATGAACCACAACTCCTCCAGTTCTAAACCAGAACTTAAACCAGAACTAAACCAGAACTACTAAACCAGAACTAAACCAGAACTAAACCAGGACTAAAAAACTAAACCAGAACTAAACCAGAACTAAACCAGGACTAAACCAGAACTAAACCAGAACTAAACCAGACTAAACCAGAACTAAACCAGAACTAAACCAGAACTAAACCAGAACTAAACCAGGACTAAACCAGAACAGAACTAAACCAGAACTAAACCAGAACTAAACCAGAACTAAACCAGAACTAAACCAGAACTAAACCAGGACTAAACCAGAACTAAACCAGAACTAAACCAGAACTAAACCAGAACTAAACCAGAACTAAACCAGGACTAAACCAGAACTAAACCAGGACTAAACCAGAACTAAACCAGACTAAACCAGAACTAAACCAGGACTAAACCAGGACTAAACCAGAACTAAACCAGAACTAAACCAGGACTAAACCAGGACTAAACCAGAACTAAACCAGAACTAAACCAGGACTAAACCAGAACTAAACCAGAACTAAACCAGGACTAAACCAGAACTAAACCAGAACTAAACCAGGACTAAACCAGAACTAAACCAGAACTAAACCAGAACTAAACCAGGACTAAACCAGAACTAAACCAGGAACTAAACCAGAACTAAACCAGAACTAAACCAGGACTAAACCAGACTAAACCAGAACTAAACCAGAACTAAACCAGGACTAAACCAGAACTAAACCAGAACTAAACCAGAACTAAAACCAGGAACTAAAACCAGGACTAAAAACTAAAACCAGGACTAAACCAGAACTAAAACCAGGAACTAAACCAGGACTAAACCAGAACTAAACCAGAACTAAACCAGGACTCTAAACCAGGAACTAAAACCAGGAACTAAACCAGGACTAAACCAGAACTAAACCAGGACTAAACCAGGACTAAACCAGAACTAAACCAGGACTAAAACCAGGTCTAAAATCAGGACTAAAACCAGGACTAAACCAGGACATAACCAGGACTAAAATAAGGTCTTAAATCAGGTGTAAACCAGGATTAAACCAGGTCTAAACCAGGACTAAAACCAGGTCTACAATCAGGACTAAACCAGAACTAAACCAGGATGAAAACCAGGTCTAAACCAGGTCTAAAATCAGGACTAAAACCAGGTCTAATCCAGGACTACAACCAGGTCTTAAATCAGGTGTAAACCAGGACTAAACCAGGACTAAAATCAAGACTAAACCAGGTCTAAACCAGGACTAAAACCAGGTCTAAAATCAGGACTAAACCAGGTCTAAACCAGGACTAAACCAGGACTAAAAATCAGGACTAAAACCAGAAACTAAAATCTAAACCAGGACTAAAATCAGGTCTAAACCAGGACTAAACCAGGACTAAACCAGGTCTAAACCAGGTAAACCAGGTAAAACCAGGTCTAAACCAGGTGTAAACCAGGACTAAACCAGGTCTAAACCAGGTCTAAAACCAGGTGTAAACCAGGTCTAAACCAGGTGTAAACCAGGTGTAAACCAGGTGTAAACCAGGTCTAAACCAGGTGTAAACCAGGTGTAAACCAGGTGTAAACCAGGTGTAAATGTCCTGGTCTGGTTCTTGTGATGTGCTGCAGTCCAGTCACACTTGTGTTGTGTTTGTTCTTGTTGTTTTTATCCACTGTTGTTTATTTTGTGAACATTAAACGTTTTGTTTCGGTTCAAAACAAAAGGCACAAATATAAACGTGAAGTCAAAACAATGAACTCTTAAAAAAAAAAAAGACTTCAGTCATTTTACGTCATATTTTTCAATTAGAAATGAACAGTACATTTTAGATGAAGAGACAATGAACATTATTCATTAATAGTTATAGTTTGATTCACCGAGGACAGTGGAAAGTTCAGTTGTTATTACTGGTGCTAACGAAGAGAAAAGAAGATTTAAATGTCATTTGTAAGTAAAATGTCATTGTGCTCATGTTCAATTAAAGTTAGTCGGCAGAAGCAGAAAGACAAGAAACTGAAAATAACGTCTCTGTGTCATTGAGTTGATTTCAGAGTCGATCTTTCCACATAAATATTTAAAACTGTTAGTGGTGATTGTTCCGGCCCAACACCTGCTACATGCATCACAGCAGAAATAAAAACAACACGCTCGGAGTGAGTTAGTGTGAGATTTGAGCGTCTGCTGTGAGTTTAATCTGAGTTCTTTAATCTGAGTTGAATCTGCCTCTGATTATTTGTAGTTTTCTGTATAAATATGTGTCATGGAGTGAACTGGTGTGATCTTTTGCTCTGATCAGTGCAGTTTGGGTCAAATGTCAGAGCTCACGTCACACAACACGTTTTAGTCTCTTTTAGTCGACTCATCAACACAGTGAATGTCTTTAGTCGACTGCAGCCTCACTATTTTCACATATTTGTTTTTTATTTATTGTGTGAAAAAAGAGATTCTTGTTTTTTTTAGTGATCAGATTTCTGCACCAAAGCCTCTCATCTGTGTAAAGTTGTAATTAGTTTAAAACATGTTACCTTTCCTCATAATGGTGCTCTGTCCATATTTCAAGTATTTCTTCAGATACTCAACACAACGGTGGGTGATGTAGTTTTTCTGTCGAACAGCCTCTCCACTTCTCTCCCACTTGTGTTTGGTGATGACGGCCTCTGATCTCGGAGCCACAAAAGTCTCAGTCTTCAGGTCAAAGGCGATAAAATCTTCTCCATCAAAACCGTACTGAACCCATCCATTTATGTCACCGGTCTCATCGTCCCATTCACAGCCGACCATCCTCTGCAACATGTGAGAGCCTGAAACACAAACATGACAGGTTTTTATTTCACATTGTATTTTGACATTTTGTGTTGTTGGACATAAAACTATAATACATGTGTTGTTTAGTCATGTTTTCAAAGTGATTTTAAAATGATGAATCTTATATAAAAGTGCACGAGCTGAACAGATGTGTTTTCTCCTGGACTAAATGGAACTGAAAATAAATAATAATAAAACGGACTGAAAATAAATGACCATATAATACAGCACTAATATAAACAATATAAATGTGTTTTTTCATATACAACATAAATAAAATTGAATAAGATGAGCTGTAAAAAGTGAAATGGGACAAACCTTCAGTCTGGTTGAGGCGCTGTTTCACTATTTCAGTGTTGACTTTGTACCACTGCTCATTGTTCAAACTGATCTGAGTCTGTGTGTCCCAGTACTGTGGATCCTCCTCTGTGATCCTCTTCATCCACTCCTGTTTGGGCACTGCTCTCTTTGTGTTACTGTCATAATGAGTGATCTGAAGGCCATTCACATAACCAACAGCAATGAACTCTGGGAAGTTTGAGACATCAGTTGAAGAAGTGTGAAAAATACATCAGGAGTGAGTCACTGTGAAAAGAAAAAAACACTGTCAGTTAAAAATACAGAATAAAACAAATCTTACATATCACAAACAAAAACAAAAAAATCTAATAAAAATTCAACAACAAATAATAATTATAGTTTATAAAATGAGGCTTTTGACTAAATTAACTGTATTAAATTAGTTACTTATATGAACACATGATAATCCCAAAATAAATCTTTAATGTGTTGTAAATATAAAATTGGAAAAAATAAATATTGTTTTGAAGTTGTGTTTTTAAAGTCGTCACAGAAACAAAACTAAACAGTAAAACCATTAAGACACATGGTTTATTTCACATTTGGATCTGAAAATCTCACATTGTTCTTTTTAAACAATTGCTGCTGATTAATATTTATAAAATTCCACGACGTTTAACCAATCAGAATTCAGAATGAGCCTCTGCGTCAGGTGTTGTCAGGTAAAGGCGAAACAAAATTCCAGCAGAGAGCAGAAAAAATAAAAGTGAAACAAATAGTGTGTGGAGGACATTTTGACGCAGCGGATTGAAGTGCCATGTTGTTTTTGGGCGACATTTTGAAAACTAAATGTGATAAAGTACAAATGTGAGCTGCTTTTGTCTCAGTGGTGTTTCTTCTTTATGACGGGAACATGTGCAAAGATGAGTAATCACACTGGATCATCCTTATATCCTCGTCAAAGTCAAGTGTCAGAAAGTAAAAGAAACATACTACTTGTACGTGAATTATAATAAAACTGAAATTGTGATTTAGGATCGAAGAAAATGGTGATATAGATTTTTCTTAAATTTCTTAAAGGGCTCATATTACACTATTTTCTGATTTATGTTTCCTCATCTAAAACAGACCTGGAGTTGTGTTTTGTTTCATTCACATGTTTATCACACAAACCCTGCACATTTAGGCTGAGTTCTTCTTAAAATAAAGTCTGAGTGAAATCCGAGGTGAGTGATTATTGCCAAAAATTCAGTCCAATTAGTCCCATTTTAAGATAAGTTTTCACATTTTTGCTTGTCCGTGGCTCATGGCTCCTCCTTCTACAGATTACAACAACACTGGAGACAGAAACTGGTTTGAGTCAGAATTAAAGAATCACCAAATGCAGCAGGTGATCATTAGACCTGCACTGTTTGTCAAAATTCATTGTACAAATCTCAGAAAAGTTAAAAATTATGCACATTTTCTGTTGGAGCGTCTGCCTCCTGCTTGTCTCCATAGAGATATTATTGCTTTGCTTGAAATGTTGCACAGTACGGCATTAAACTTGGCATTCACCATCTTAAACCTGAACGCCTGAGAGGTCACAGGAGCTTTAAACTGATTCAAACTACTGTTTTCATCTTTATAGCACAGATATATTTTACTATATTTTGTTTTATCGGTGCATAAAAATCTGTATATTTCTGTGTTCATTATATATTTGGTGCTGTAATTATTTAAAATGTATGATTATAGTGTAATGTGTGAGCTGTTGTCAAGTCTCCTGTGGATCTTTAAGTGTTTTTATTGCTCAAAAATGCCCTGAAATACAGATATTACGTTTAATGCCACACTGTGGAACCTTCATGGCATCAGTAACATTTTAGCCTACAAGTTAAGACATTTCTACACTAAATTGTCAAATTATAAGGTAATATTTCATTTCCATTTGCTACCAACGTCAGCGAGGTAAAAACTATTCTGTGCCAAAGTGAAAGTTTGTGCGTAAAGGCTCCTCTGTAGACCTACGTTACATGTTGGACTGTTTGGGTTCAGAGACAAAAGATGTGAAAAAAAAAATCGTGTTTCAGTTGTGTTGGACCAAAAGAAAAAGAACCAGGAGCAAAATGAAGGACTAAACCAAACCTTGGAATAAATCTAGTGGAATAAATCTTAGTGACAAGAACAACACGCAGCAAAAGCAAAAGCAAAGGCCTACAGCGTCCACAACATGTCCAAACAGACCTGTGTAGTTCACGATTTATACACTTCTTATTCACAACGGAGCTGACATAGAAAGAGAAACGTGTTCAATAATAAATCATTAATAAATAACCTAAATAAATAAATAAAATAACGCAATTAAATAATAAAAAACTATGCCTACGGATATCAGAATTAAAAATAAAACATAAACAGAAGAGACATTAGGCTACTCACTTGACTCGACGCCATTTAGATGTAGTCCTGCTCCAAGGAGAGAGGCCAAAACAAAAATATTTGTGACGAACATTGTAGTAGAAGTTTTCAGAGACGTTTATTCTCTGAAAGGCGCTGGAAGAGTAAAGCAGAGGGACCAGACAGACGCATTTATTACGGAAGAGGGCTGGACTTATCTGTGGGACTTTCTGATGAGAAGATCAAGTGATCATTTTGGAACCAATCAGAATTCAGATTGAGCACAAAATCCACCCGTTACTAGGTAAAAGTGCCTCTCACAGGTTGTGAACTCAACAAGGCAGAAACGAAAGTAAAAGAAATTGAGGTAAAACTAGAATATAGACGGTTTTAAGTGATTAATCACCAGAGATGTAACATAACTCCATAAGTAACACATCAAAACATAAAGTTACTCTTACACAGCGCTTTTCTAACGCTTTATTTCCCCCCTGCAAGCGTCTTACAGCCTAAATATAACCGAAGAGACGCCGCCTACTGGTTTCATGGTGGTACTACCAGGAATTGATTTAGCCAATGGACTAAAATGAATCTAAAATGGGATTAAAATATGCAAACTGACTATACAAACAAGAAATAATCCAGTTAGTCTAAAGATCTGACTGTAATGTTGTCTACACACGTCTACATACAATTGTAGATGATATAATAGTCCTAATTCAAACAAAATAACACTTGATATAGGACACTGAAGAACTACCAGAAAAAAAAAAAACAACATGAAACCTACTGCAGTAACAGACCACAGTAATAACAACAATAATATAGACTTGATAACTGATTAAAAAGTTGCAGTAGTGAAGTAGTTGTAGTACTATTAGACTCCATGTTACATACAACAGACAAAGGATCAGGTCTAATCTGATAAACTCTGAGTTTATGATGATGCTGAACTTTCACTGACTCTTGTTGATTCAGTCTAAAATGATCTTTAAAGAAGCGTGTGTAGTCAGCGTTATACCAGTGTTATTAAGCGTCCTGAAGCTCTTTTACTTTGTAGCATCACAACAAAAAACACATGAGTCAAATGACATCTTCTGTTTCTCTTCATACAGCAGATTCACACTGGATTCTTTCATGTAGCATTTTGAAGTCACTGTCCATCACCGCATCACTCAGAGTCACATTTTACACATTTTTACAGCAACAGAACCACAAAAATATTGAAAAATGCAATATTATTTTGTTGATTATTTAGTGAAATGAGCTGTTTGTTTTTCCCGTATCCATTGTGAGAGACTAGAGAAGGAGCTGTGGACGTTTGAGTTGCTACAGAGTTTTTACACCAAATGTGTCAGAAAACCTTCTAGAGGAAACACTTTGAGGGAATGAACCATCTCCTCACCAACTGAAACACCAGAGCAGAGTAAGAGTGAGGCCTTTCCTGTTGTGTTCACCTGGCGCCCCCTGGAGGCTGCTGTGATGCTGCGGGACACAGAGGAGGGAGGGACACTTTTGGCTCTTCCACAGGATCTGCTGACCCTCCCTGACCAGTCCTCCTGTCAAACTGCACTGACACCTTTGACTGAGACACAAAGGACACAGAGAAGAACAGTGTGAATGATGCTGCAGCAAAACTTGAATTTCCCTCGAGATTATTAAGGTTTTATCTTCAGTTGGTTCATATTTTAATTCTGTTTCCCCTTAATTGGGTTAATTGGACTTTAATTGTGACTTTAGTTTTGACACGTAAATACAAAGAGTTAAGAGTTTTTTTTGGGTTTTTTTACATCATGCACCTTAACACACAATATATATGAGTGATGTAAAGTGAAATAAATCAGATGAATTTGTTTAAGTTGTTCATATTGGTGCGTTACTGTTATGTAACTCTGAACCTGCTCGTCTCTTTGTCTGGAAAATTCCGCAGCGCGTGACATTGAAGTTACCTATCTCCATGGAAACAAGCACGTGGTTACAGGTCAGATCTGTGAAGAGACAGACGTGCTCACAGTAATCAATAACATGCACTAACATCATCTGTGACATAATGAATCCAAAAGAGATCAGTTTAATGCCATACTGTGGAACATTTCTAGATCCCTCACCACAAAAGTCACATATTGCTAGGGGTGTGCAAAAATATCGGAATATTGATATATCGTATCGTTTAATGTGATGATACAGTATCGATATTGTGGGCTACTGTATCGATATATCACCAAGAGTATTTTTACGTGTGTTTTACTGAATTATTTTGTTACAGTGCTACAGTTTTGTTGCTTGTGGAGTGAAAGGAAACTCATTTATGCAACACATTTGATATTTTGACTCTGTTTTGAGGATTAAAATGTTTGTGTTTCATATGAACGTTGCACAAGAAGTGGTTTAACAAAGACTTTTAGTATCACAGCCATGATTTAGCCTTTATTTTTTATTGAACTGTATCGAATCGATTTGAAATATATCATATCGAATGGAAAGTGCACTGTATCGAGATATGTATCGTATCGTGGCCTGTGTATCGAGGTATGTATCGTATCGGCAACTTCTTAATGATACCCAGCCCTACATATTGCGTCACCATTTTATACTCTGATCACTGATAACATTTTCCTGTCTGTAAGGATACATGGGCCTATTGAACAAACGTCACAAGAGCAGTTTTCACTTCAACATTTTTATTGATCTGGCAACATAAAACAATATTGTGGTCTTTTCACCACATACACTATGTATTCACATGTTACACCATACAGCTACAAAGAGAGAGACTCAACACAGCCACTTTTTTACATACTGCATCCTTGACATGAAAAACAAACCCTAAAACTTCAAAACAAGAGTAGCTGCCAGTTGTTTACGTTCACCACTTTTTATGGGTCTCAAGTCAGATTTAGAGTTGAAAGATTTCTAAGATGCAAAAATAATCCGTGAAAGTGAGTGAAAAAGGCAAAATGTACAAGTGCGTATCTATGGAAACAGATTGGGGAGGCAGTATACCGTTAATGTCATATTGTAAATAGCATTGGGAAAGCGGTACAATGTAGAGAACAGGGAGGTTTCTCGAGCCGTCCACAACATAACAGTCTTCATATATGTATTTTTCTAGTTTAAATGTCTTCAAGTACAGTATGTTTCTAATGATACCCCCCGAAATGCAAGCAGAAGGTGTAAGATGATTTGTAGCGTTGTAACAAAACTTTTTTCATTTTTACAAAGTCAGCACCATGGCGTAGCTTCCTGTAGAGAAAGCTGTCCAAAAAGTATCATTTTGACATTCTCAGCGCTCAGAAAAATATTTGTGGTATTTTTTTATTCCTAACTTTTTTCAAATATACACAGTGAAATTTAAAATGTAGCGTCGTATAGCACCAGACCCCCTACATAAGAACAATATTCCAAACTTGAGATGTCCTCTTCAGTAATATTAGCACCCATGATTTTCTGTAAATGTTTCTGTGATGTAAAGTATACTGATGCATTGTGGGTAAAAACAGGCTTCACTGAATATCATGAGATCCAGATGCATGATTGGAAAATGCCGAATTACAAAAGTTCTGATTCATTATGAACCCAGTACAGATACATAAAACAAGTGGCACATTGTCTGTGTGTGATGCAAAAACCTGCTTGAATAAGTTAACAATTAATAGCAGAAAATGGTTTTTAAAATTCATATTTAGGTAATGGGACATGGGTTTAAAAGTCATCTATTACACTAGAATTTCTGTATTTGCAACTTGCTTGTTCCACTTTTTGAAGTGACTATTAAATATTTTCCGTCCTAATGGCCAGTTCAAATGTTAAACTTGATATTTACTAGTAATTTTATCCACTGAAAGGCCCAAAGTGGCAAAGAACAGCACCACTCTCTTGTAAGCCATAGAATAGTGTTCCCATATATTGCCAATCACTACTTTTACTGAACCTTACAGGGGTCAAGGATCATCTTTAAGACATTGTACAAAACCAGAACTCCACTAAATCAACATTAAAAAGGGGGAAGCATAATAGATGACTTTTAACATGAAATAAGTGGGGTGAACAGTTAGTTTTGGGACAGTGAGGGGGTGTTTTCATGCTGACTGGGGGTGCAATATAAAACAGAATATCAGTGTATACATAATAATGGATACAACGCACTGGTACCAAGTGTGGTCAATGGCGGCCAATACCCCCTAGTCATTCATGGTTTAGTTACTATCATCACCAGTTAAATAATCTTACCTAAATATTTTAATATTTACATTTGTATCTCTCTCTTGAGAAAATAATAGCAGGAATAACAAAACAAAAACTAGGCTTCAAGTTGTCAAATATCGGCTCTTTCATTTTTCATTAAAATCAAGATTAAAAGTGCTTTTATAAATCTTTTCTATGTACAATTTGTATTAGCTGTATAAAAATGAAAAAACTAAACAAAAACAAAACAAGACAATCATTTTCATCACCATGTCATAATAAATAAAGAGTAAAAAAAGTTTAAAATGAGTGTGGAGATCGGGAGGACATAACTGAATGAACATTACCTTGCCCTCAGTAGCATGCTGTGATTGTGACCAGTGTCTCTACAGCGTGAGGTAGAGAGCTGGAAACCCCACCGGCCCCGGACTGGACCAAGAAGGGTGCGATCCAAACAACCACTCAACATCAAGGGTCAACATCATCATTTTCACTTCTACAGCACCGTGCAAAAGTTATGTGAGGTTTTAAGATGTTAAGATTTTAGATGAAAGGCAGCACAAAATTAAGACAATGATAATTCAATTTAGGGCTGCAAGATTTTGAGGAAAAGTCTAATTGGGATTTTTCTAAATAGTATTGCAGTTAGAAAGGATTCGGTTCAAAGTGCAAATTGTACTCCAAAGGCATTAACATTAACATTAACATAAAAAATACAGGATATTTTGTTCTTTGCTGTGGACATTCTAGTATTATCTAAATAACTGCAGCCTTTTCGGATTTGTAACTCAAATTGCGTTTATGATTTAATTGCGATATATTACTATGCATAACAGGAGTTAACAGACATAGTTTTCAATTGGTATTGTACATTTCATATTCCCTTCTTCGACAACCTGCAAGACTTTAGCACAGTGCTTAAATTGAAAATGAGAAAATGCTGTGACCCGTAACTAGATTTAACAAATAGGCTCTGTCTTTGGCTCTTGTCTTTCGTACATTCACACACACAAACACACAAGGAGAGATTCATTGATTCACTGCCTGTTGGCGCCAACTTTCATAAAATACAGTAAATTTCCCTTAATCTCAGTACATATTATCACAGCTGTTCTCACACAGAGCATCACAAGTCAGAGTAGAATCTTAAAAACAGACCTATAGATAAAAAACAAGCTGCAAGCGCATTATGGTGACACTTATAGCTGTTTTTACGTCATATTTTTACACATGTGCAAAAAATATATAAATAACACATTTTCAAATAACAAAATGTCTGGTGGTTTTCAATCCATATTAGAAGTATGACTTAATGAAGAGATCCTTGGTTGCACTCTAATGCGATTGCAGTCATGTTTCTTACACACCCTCAGAGCATCTATAGGTCAGCTTTTCTGATTGGCTGACTCTGCGTTAGGATGACAGCACCACGCAGAGATCAAGTGTGCCAGGAGAGCACCATAGTGTGTAGAAACAACACCAGCACTGCACGCTTCACTTTCCCCAAAGGATTGAAAAGGTAACACCCCCTCTGCTGGTAAACAGGTGTAAATGCAGCAATGTTTACAGCTTGTGGAAAGGCTGGGGAGGAAGTGAGTGCATGGTTTGTCTGTACAGCACACTTTGAAAAGGCGTTGCTGCCCTCTAGAGTTCACACTAACAAGTGCTCACAAGGACTTGAATAGGAAGAAATACAGAGCCGCCTGTTTCACGTCTGTGATAAAAGCACCTCTTGGTCAAATATAGCACTTTAAAACAATGTCTTTCAATAGAGGGAATACCAGAGAATAGAAGTATAAGATGCATGGTGGAACACCTTGTTTTGGTATTTCTTCTACTGTGAGGAGACATTTAAAACACTTGAACCAAATTTGTGTTGAGCACCAAAGTACAGCATCAAGTGCCAAGAAGAGCAGTGGAATGAGAAATTGATCAGAGCTGGAAGTGGAGCACCAGTGAGAGTTGGAGGGTGGAGGAGGAACGCTTCATTGTGAGGCAAAAACATTAACAGCTTAGATCCAAAACACTGTTTACAGTAAAAAAACAGTTGTCATGACTAAAATCTCAATAAACATGATGATGCTGGTAGCTAAAATGTGATCTGTTTTAAAAGACATGTTACCAGTTTGTCAAATTCTTTATAATAACAGTTTTGTTATTCGTCCTACAGTATGATTTGAGACACGTGTCCTGCCAGGCACATGAATGTTCCTCCTCAAAGTACAGCCATAAATTTGACATCAAAATAATAAAAATAACCCTAAAAGAGCGCACATATTTTCCAAACAAGGAAAGAACAATTGTCTGAGATTGATTGGTCAGACTGATTGATAAAAAAATATAAAACCTAAAGAAATCACATCATTAATAACATTAATGAAAACAGCAATAATAAAACAAACAGGTCTTCATTATAATAATAATAGCTGTAATAACAACAATGACAGTAACAATAGCAATCATAATATTGATAATAATAGCAATAATTAGGATCATTAAAATTCTATAAACAAGTAAAAGCAATGGAGTTCCTCTCAGAGGGAAGAGAGAGGAAGAGCACCAAAGGCAGAAGCCACTGCCTGACATGAGGTAAAACAATAAAAGGTCCCTCCACAGAGGGGCCGTGAAGGTGTCTCTAGACAAAGCGGCTGTAGGGCCCTGTGAGCTGCGTGAAGGCGTACGGAGACACCTGCACCATGGAGGTGGTGTGGAATGTGGGAGCTAACCTCGTCACGGGGCCCTCTTTCTTGTCCTTAGTCTGCCCGGGCCCCAGACTGGCCCCTGGCATCGCGGCCCCCCACTTGCGCTTCTTCCCTGAGGCTTTGATGTCGTCCTGGGACAGACCCAGCAGCGCGGCCTCCTGCTGCCGCTGCAGTGCGCGCTCAGCCAGCAGCTTCATCTTGGCCTCCCACACAGCCAGGCCGTGCAGGGGCTGGTTCAGGTTCTTGTGCTGGTAGAAGACCAGAGAGATGCGCGTGGGATGGGTGCGGTCGGGCCTTTTCAGGGGCGTGGTGGCATGTAGCTCTCGCCGAGCACATTCAATGAGGATGGAGCCGTGAGCAGGTGCCACAGCCACCCCTCCGATGTTCGGATCCAGGAAGTTGTGCTCGCTGTCGGACCATACTTCATCGTCCTCCTCGTCACGCTCTTTGCAGCTCTCCACGTCGCTCTCTTGGCTGCGTTCCCAGCTCTGCTCTGTCTGCTGTAGTGCATCAGGAAACAAACGACCCTCTGGAGCCGGGGACGGGGTTGCGCTGGCCACCGAACCCCCGCACGATTTCCAGGCCTTCTCCTGCAGGCCCAGGGGTGTGGAGCACCTCTCCCCATTCTCAGACCACATCTTGTCGGGGTAGGCCCCACTAGGATTGTTGTGCTTGATGACTGGACTGTAGCCTCCTGGAGCCATGGCCCAAGGGTTGCCCTGTGGACTGGGGGACGGTCTGGACCAGGGTCTGGGGGTGCCAGGGGTGGGAGTGCCTGGCTGTGATGGTACTGGGCCTGAGTTCGCCATGGCAGGCTGAGGTGTTCCTGGGTGAGGGGTGCTGGGGCGTGGGGTGGCTGGCCGGGGAGAGGCTGAGTGCATGTTGTGGTGATGCATTGAGGCGAGATGGGGTGAGGGCACGGGGGATGGTGGGAGGTGCAGGGGAGAGGGGCCCGGGGAGGCCATGGGGGTGTTGGAGCCTGGGTACCACTGCTGAGGGAAAGGAGAGGCCCGCTGCTGAGGGTGCTGGTGAAACTGCTTATGGTCTTGGCTCAACATTGAGGCTTCTAGACTTTGTTTAGAGTTTAGATTTTGGGCCACAATACTTCCATTGAGCTTGTGTCCAGGCCATGCACCGGGCTGAGGGGTAGTGCTGGGGGTGTTACCTCTGGCAGGGCCTGGCATTACCCCTTCATGGACTGGGAACATCCATAGGCTCCTGCTTGATGACAGGAGTGGCTCTGTGCTCAGAGGACACTGATGAGGGCCGGGACTGGTACTCCGTGTTTGGGGCATAAGCGCTGTTGTTAGGGATGTTGGACTGTTCGGGGTGACTGAGGCAGGCCTGGAGACTCTGGACATCAGGCTTGTTGTCCACTTGAGCAGCCTTTCGCCCCTCATAGGTCCTAATCTTCGGACGGAAAAGTGCATTGGGTGGACAGTTGTAGTAGCCGTAGTGCATTGGCAGATTGGGGTGGTATCCGTTGACAGGGTCAGGGGCAGAGGGCTGGCCCGTTGGAGGAAGGCCCCCCCTTGCATAGTACGCCGTGTGAGGGTAGAACGCTTCTGCAGACTGCACAGGGTATCCATCCAATGATCCGTTAAACGGCTCCTTCTTGATAGTGGGCTTTACCTCTTGCTTGATGACAGCTGTTGACAAAAAATAAACAAATACAAATAAAACAAATGTTGATAAGTGCTGCATGGATATTCCCTGATCAGTGACCTCACCTTTATTTCCCTGGGGTTGTGGAGAGCTGGCAACCCTGAGCTCAGTCTTCACCACAGCCTTCTCTGGGGTCTCCCCTGTCTGCTGCAGAAGTTTATTCTTCTTCTTCTCAGAGGCTGCCTTCTTGGCCTCAAGGCGGCGCTGTCGACAGGACTTGGCTGGTTCAGGTAGTTTCCGCACCTCACGTCTAAAGGCCTGAAGCACTTGGAGGGCTCCTGTCTTTACCTTAGCACGCTGAGCTTCTTCACTGCCGAACTCATCGGTGAGGGAGATTTTATACAAAGGTAAAACATGCAACTGTTCGTCCTCCGGGATCTCGCCCACCTTTCTGTTGTCCTCCTTTGTTAACGTACACACCTGCACACAGGAGCATCATAAGCCCATTAGTAAAATAGTCTCTTATTATGTTCTTTATAAGAGCACTGGTGCACCTACCACAGTACAGCCATTGTAGAGGTTGTGCTGGTCCTTATGGGCATGAGCGCAGAAATCCATGCAGGCGGTTACTCCAGAGAACGGACGGCCTTCCTTCAGTCCCAGTCTACAGTCTGGAGCCTTGGACTCAGTCTGACACTGAAAGACACCACAACATGCCATAAATACTGGACAGCAATGTCAAGCACCTAGTGTATTGTTTGTACTGTTTGGATTATGTTTAAGAGTATTATATCATAAGAGTAAATGCTTCACCACTCACCTGGTTACTGTAGGCTTGTGGTGCCAAACGCTTGTACAATGGAGCCACTTCAGTCGCCAAATTCTGGAAATTATCCCTGAGATTATCCTCCTGAAAGCAGAATCAAAATGAGACAAACAAAAAGCACACATGCAAAAACATTGATTCTAACATTAATTCAGTTTTATCAAGCAGCAGTCATACCTCTGCAGGGTGATCTCCTTGGAGCCTGAACTTGCGGGGGACTTTACTCCGAGCGTACTTACAGCCATTAAAGTACATACTCCAGGAGCAACCAAAAGAGAAGGAAGCTCCACACTTATCTGGGTCCTTGCCTTGACATGCACAAGTGCGACTGTAGGGGGAGACACAAGCATATGGATTGAGACAAGAGGATTTTTAGTAATTTTGATTTTGGGTACTTAATGCACACAACTTTTTGAAACAACAAAGCAGAGTTTCCATTAGATCATTATTAAATTCTGAGAGGGTTGACTGAATGACAGTTGTACAAGATTGAAGCAGTAGCTAAATGTAAAGAAATTAAGTTTCATAAGATGAACGTATTTAGTCCCAGAAATAAAGAACTAAAACAACTATAGTAACTACACTAGGATTTGAGAGTGAAATAATTTATAACACTAGAAGTTGATCAAAAGATTTTAAAGAAAATTCTCCTGTGTCTGTGTCATGTCAGAATGACCCATCTAGACCCATCTTTACATATTCATGGTAAGTTTCTTGAGTTTGCACGTTTTATTACTTATGAGAGCATTAGTCCTGTACATACTCATCGTTGAGGCCACAGCGTCTGCTGGTGGGGTTGCCGTATTTGGTGAGTGTGTCTGAGATCTCTCGATACAATTTGTCAGCCATTAGACTGGGTACTCCCTCCCAGGCCAGGATGAGGATGATGATGACAGCATTGTCACAATGATGTCCTGGGCGCTGCCGAACCACACACAGCAGCTTCTCCTTCTCACTGGCACGACGGATCACCTGGGATACAACACATTCATTCATAAATATTTACACTTTGATTTTTTCCTGGTCCGACACCTCATCCTGCCTTAGACCAGATGTTGATTGTGGTACGTGGGATTTTATGTGGTACTGTTTTTGCAGTAGTGTCTCTACTTAATTTTAGATTCTAAACTTAATATGGGGCACTGCTGTGTAGATACATACTGTAGGCCAATTTTAGTTTCTACTTTAGACCTGGTATATTCCATATTGACTATAGATTCCATCCTAGTACTTGAAAACTAAATATATACAGTATGGTGGTACTTGATATGAAAAAGCTGTTTTAGAAGCAGTGCCTTGCACTAACTATACAATTTATCAAACACTATTGTGATGTTATAACTACTTTAGGGTCATGGCATCATAGTTTGACACATAGATCTGATATTTGTCATTCATGTTAATGAAGGTGAATCAGGATTTAGGTTGACAGGTCATTAAACAGCCCGACCTCCCACTTGGTGTCACACTGAACCGGGTGGCACCTTGTTACTGGACACCTTTACTCCTATGGCATAAATCTGTTCCTAACTGCCACTACTGTCAGTGGTGTTCCCTGACTGACACAATACTCAACTTACATCCCCAAAATAACATCTGCATGTGAAAAGTGTGTTTACCTTACTTTAATTCAACTACACAATTGTGTATAGTGTATAAAATGAGGAAATCATCCAAACATATTTTTTTGTCTAGAGGTATTTACCCATTTAGCAATAGGACAGCCTCTTGAACTCTTTCCTTCTCTGCCTGTGTACACTGCCTTTTCAATGCGGATTGCCTCTCCCGTCTGTCCAAACCTGAAAAAGCAAAAACATTATAAATTCACAACATTCAGTTTTTTCAACTATAGTCCTCAAATAAAAGTACAAGGCAATTGGCAGAATAATGTTCTGCAGGTTAAGCATTTGAATATGCTATAAATAAATTCTTAGCCCCACTTATATTTAACTTGCTTGTGTGATATAATGTATCTATACAGACCAATCACCTGTTAAGCGTTGGACTGTAATTCACATGACTTTGTGGATATTCACACAATGATGACAACTTTGGCCAACTGCTGCTCAATATCTCTAGGAAACATGTGAGTCTTTAAAGGGGCAATATGTAACTTTTCTGGAAAGGAGTCTAAAACTGGCATGTCCTGCATGTCTCCAATGTTACCACATTGCTTGGGAGATTCCACAGTATGGCACTGAACATTTCTATCTAGAATTAATTTCATTACTGATTTCACTACCAATGTGTTTGTAGCAAAGGAAATAAACACAAAAACATATATTCTTGCTATGAGTGGGCTTGCCTTTCCACAGATTTGACCAGTAACTTTGCTTGGTGATGCCACCTTCTTGTGTCAGCGGAGACAGATAAGATATGCTTAATGTCATATTGTGGAATATTCTAGCCAAAGAAATAACATATCCATGGAGACAACATAATGGCAGACCTTCCACTAGAAAAGTTTCATAGTGCACCTTTAATATAACCTACAATAATGTATAAACGTGTGTGGAGAAGTCACTTTCACCAAATGAACGGTTCTATCACCAAAAAGCTTTATTAACAAAATTGCATTCAATGTGTAAGATTAAAGGTGCACCAAGTTTTCTAGAGGATCAGTCTCCAGTTTGGTCTCAGAAAAATGTTGTTTTTTTGCTTGGAATGTTCTATAGTATGGCATTAAGTTATATATTGTTCATTTAATTGTTTTTTGTTTGTTTGTTTGTTTGTTTCAAAATAACAATTAAAGGTCCTATTTTATGCAAACATGACTCGTGTGAGCTTTAAACCATGTTATAAAACATATCTGTTGTGTTTTGTTTCATTACACGTTTGAATTACATTTTATTATCAGGCTGTCTGCATCTCTAAAGCTCAAAATGCTCTGTGCCACCATATGATGTCATGAAGTGGTAGTTTTCAAGTTAGAGTTAAAGTTTCAGATGCATTTTACCATTAGTTTATTAGAGATTAGAAAACCCAGTGCTGAAATTATCCAAATGATTCTAGTGAAGGTGTATGGAGTTTAAAAACACAGTGGAGGACTTGGATTACAACATGACATTAAAAGGTGGAACAGAGTGTTTTTTGTTTGAGAGAAGAACAGGGGTTTGTGTGTTGAACATGTGTGAATGAAACAAAACACAACTCCATGTTTTGATGAGGAAATGTAGAAAATAGTACATGTGGGTCCTTCAACTTAATATGTCAACTGCTGAGAATGCTCAACACCTCTATAGGAAATAGACCAAACCCACAACCTTAAGTAGTATATAGCGCTCCTTTAAACTTAGAACTTTGAATTAATCACGATACATTTCTCCCTGAGTTTATCACCCTTTTACACTGAAAGAATAAAGGGGTCAAGGGTTATTTTGGGACAGGGCAAACAGGTCAGTGGGAAATGTCAAACGCTGGCTCACGGTTCATATCAAGTCTCCTGTGCTCCTGATCAGCTCTATTGTCCACACCTCAGCTCTGAGTGGATTTGGCAGGGCCCAGAACAGAAGATGCCCCGGATCAATAGGATGGACCCAGGGGTGGCTGGGAGAGTGGGAGAGGAGTGGGTTTGGACACAACAGGGACACAGGAGTTGAGGTCAAAAGGTCAAGTCGGGACTAGGGGTCTTGAGATCCTACGTCATCCTCTGTCCACATCCCCCCATGCACAGAGTATACTGGGAATACCGCTGGTCCCAGGATGCTCTAGTGAAGTTGTGTGTTTCTTTGATTTCAGTCAGTGTTTCTGTTGCCATTGTAGCTTTTAAAATTATAGGACTATATTATGGCACCATGATTAACTGTTAATTAGAACTCCATGACAACCATAGTAAACAGTGAGTAACATTAACTGCAGTCTTTAGTCATGCATAATGTATTAGACTTATTGATACCGCTTTATCAATGCTAACATCTCCCTTAACTCTTAATTCTCCTGGGACTACACAGTCTTAATACAGACCATATGAATACAATGATAATATCAGATTAATACATCTAAATATATCAGTATTAACCTGGATATCATCTTCAGTATCATTCACTTCTAATAAGTGTTTTAGAAAGAGGAACATGTCTAACTTCTCTGTGGTTTTTAACAACAATGTCATTTTGTTACATTTCAGGGAAGCAAGAGTTTACTTCCACTGTGTATGAACGTTCAGTCTATAAATATGAAATTGTACTTGCTCTTGGACTATATCCAGTGTGAAAATGTAACTTTAAATATATACAAATGATTACTACTTATCCCACTTTCTTTGCATAATTAAGCATAAGTTTGTTAATGCTGTAACCTTATAAGTAATTCTTTAATAACATAATAAACTTTGGCAGAACAAACTGGCTCGATTCTGCATGATGGTAGTGGACTCTGGTGAGCTTTATGACATGTTATAAGTTTGTTATCTCTTCAGAAACATACCTGGAGTTGTGTTTTGTTTCATTCACATGTGTTGGAGCAACATTTTATTATTAGTTGGTCTACACCCCCAAATCTCAAAATGCTTTGTTGCACCTTATGATGTCATGTAGTGATAGTTTTCAAGTTCAAGTACATATTGGCAATTCCAGGACTGAAATTATTCAAATGTTTCTAGTGAAGATGTATGGAGTTTAAAAACACAGTCGAGCACTTCCTGTATTACTACTGTGTTTTCAATTTGAGAGAAGAACTCAGCCTAAATATGCAGGATTTGTGTGTGAATGAAAAAAAACTTCAGGCATGTTTTTGATCAGGAAACAACATTATAACATAGATCAGAAAATAGCGTAATACAGGCCATTTAAAATAATCAAGTAACCTATACATTTTTGACATCCACTAACGCTGCGTAAACATCACAATATATATGATAATCAAGCTAGGGCTGTCAAGGGTTGCACTGTTACATTGGTTATGGTTATTAATGAATTATGTATCAGCTATTCAACTATAGATTTTTCTGATTAGGGCTGGGTATCACTGTGAAGTTGCCGATACGATACATCCCTCGATAAATAGGCCACAATAGTATACATTTTTCGATATAGTGCACTTTGATTCAGCACGATTCAATACAATATATTTCAAATCAATTCAATACTTTTCAGTAAAAAATACAGGCGAAATCATGGCTGTTATACCAAAAGTCTGTGCAAAGTTAAAATGAAAAATGTCCAGTTTTCAAAATATGAGTGAATATGTCAAATGTACTGCATAAACATGTCTCCTTTCTCCAAACAAGCAACACAATTTCAGATCTTTCACAAAATGATTCAGTAAAATATATCAAAAAGTTACTCTTGGCAATATATCGATACAGCGGCCCACGATATCGCTCCTGTATCATCAAATTAAACAACGCGATATATCGATATTTCAGTATTTCAGATTCTCTCATCAGTTACCGTCACAGCCATCGTGTGATATGCAGAAGTTGACACAATTTTTGCTCCTTCTTCTACTCAGATTTGGTCATGGATTTCCCTCAGCAGCGAGAGGACAGAGCTAGGACTTTTGAAACAATATCTCACTGCAATATATATTTTACAATCCATAAACATACATATAAGATCTGGTGACAATTTGAGAAGATGGAAACATTGACCACTGAACTAACGCAAGAGTCAGAAATATGTCAGGACATGTTTGCAAAGATCTACACAATACCAGTTAGCAGATACACCGTGAAGACAGAATATGTTGTTCTCTGCCCAGGAACGCTTTGAAACAGTTGATTAATGATTCATTCAGTCTCAAATCTTACCTGGACTCCATCAGGGTCCGGATAGAGGACACGGTGGGACCTGCTCCGAGGTGATTGTAGTATGGACCCTCGTCTTTCTCCAGGATTTGCTCTAAACACAGAGAGAAAAGGGCCATCAGGCAGTGCTAGGTTTTGGGCGTACATAGCAAATACATAATAATAATACATGTTTATATATAAAAATGTGAAGTTGTTGCTGTAAAGTAATGTAATCTATAATCTGGGGGGTCACTTGTTGTACTGTATTTAGACAATCTTTAAGACACAGCAAGACACAGTGGTAATGATTAAACAACACCTTTTCAGTAAATGTGTCACTTCAGTAAAGTAGCTCTAGTAATCTTAGTAAATAGATAAACTAATGTTAAACAGTGTATATTTTCAACACCTTTATGTATTTGTAAAATGAAATAATTAAGGGATGAAGACCGAAACAAGCTAAATCTACTCTAAACCTGCAATTCGGACTAAAACAAGACTACACCAACACTTAATCAGGACATAATCAGGCCTAAAAGCTAATTTATTCCATAGACTATATGTAAATAACTAATAATTCCATAGATTATATATAAACATATGTAAAGCTCTTGATGTACATTGGAATACTGACGCCCCTCTCTCTGTAACTGCTGCTGTGAATGTTCATATTAACCCGCTCTGGTGTTTTTTTTACCGCTATTTTGTCTGTTAAAAAATCCTATTCCTACTGTAGAGCCTGGCGCGTATATACAGTCTATGATTTATTCCCAAACAAAGGAAAACTGTCTGAATAATCTAAAATAACAAGATTTAAACTGATTGCAAAGAATATTTATCAAGGATGAAAATAAAACCAAACATCAGCTAAACCTAGGCCTGTCACAATAACAGATCTTGAAGCGTGATATATTTCTGAAATAAATATGAACGGTAAACAAAAATATTGAAACCAAACCCCCAAAACTATTCTAAATCTACAATATTGTTAACAATTATGAGCTGCAATCAATAAATAACAGAAATGCACAGTTAAGTAGTTAGGTTGTCTCTATAATGAGCCATAGATGTTCATAATTCAACCCTCTACAACTCAAATCTGATTGTCAAACAGAAAAATAAACAAAAGTTTCCAAAAGTAAATATAACACAGTATAGTTATTGTGACAGGCCTAACTAAACCAGGCCTAAAGTTAGTCTTTACCATATGCAGCAGGGAATGCTTTGAATCTAGCTGCAATAATAATGTCTAAATCCATAATAGTGATTAATAGTGATCACGACAGCAAAAGTATACAGTCAGTGCTTTGTCTTCCCACGATTTGAGCTCCAGTGCACTAAACTGAAACACTGATACTCCATGAGAAGCTCTTATGGGGCTGCTGTAACCTCACATTCCCACAGAAACACACAAACATGTAAGAGTTCCCACACGCACAGACAGACCGTGGGCATTAAGTGCTGGGTGTGGTGCCAGAGGAGACTGGGTAAAGCCTTTTGGTGCAGCTAATGACTCAGGATGTAGTGTAAGTCTATGGGGAGCCGGGTGTGTCTCTCTGGTCAGCTGTGTTGATGTTGTCCAGTGCTAGAATTTAGTCTAGTAAAGATGGATAGCTCTGCATCATTTTAGGTTCAAAATAGCAGGTGGTGAATCGTTTTACAGAAAAGCAAGGACAAGAAAGTTGAATTCATTTTCAAGCATGTACACTGGTGCCTTAGTGCGGTGTTTTTTGTAATAAATACCTACTTAAAATATAATATCTCTGGCATAAGAAAATAGCCAGAGTCATGCGTGTTTTTGGAATGATAAAAACTGTATTATGTATCCACGGAGTTGTCATTGTCTTTGAGATATACTACAATATGGCATTAAACATATCTATTTTGCCTTCATTAAATTACATGTTTACGCATACATCCAAAAAAGATAATATAAGTATAGTGTACCTTTAATATACACATGCCTCATTCACCCAACAATCATAGAAATCAGATCCAAACCAAGACTAAACTAGGTGTGAATGTGGTCTAACCCAAAAGAGTGAACAAAAGGACTCAAATAAACCCGCAGAATCCCACACACCATAGTTTGAGAACCACTGCACTCGAGACATCCGTCAGTCCTATATCCGCTAAACATTGATGGTGTTCAGCGGTGTTATTTGAGGATACATGAGGTCACATTCCAGTGCAGTTAAAGGGAGGCACTGACTGGGAGTGGCCTGGATCAGGAAGTGGAGGAGTCACAACATTCTTCTGCAACATTGTGTTTGCAACAATCACAGCTATACAAGCAGCGGTTCTCAAGCTGTGGTGCGGGGCCAGAGGTGGTACGCTGGCAACTTCTGCTGGTTCTTTTTTTCCCCCCTTTAATAGTGCAGAACAGTTTTAGTCATAATTTGTGCAAGTTATGTATGATTTAGTTTTTTTTGTCTTGATTAGTTCCTTTGTAAACCACAAAAGGCTCTTAATATATAAATACTTTCACTGTACTATTGTAAACCTACAATAATGAAGTCAGTCTTACAGTTGAGGGGGAGTATAGTTTAGTGATTAGAGCACTTTCTATAAACCTATGTCTGCAGGGTTTACTGCAGCTGTTCTGTTCCAACTGTGAGCCAGATCTGGAGCAACAAAGGTCTGTTTTACACTAATCATTTAAAAGCCCCATTAACTTCACCCCAATGAGTTTATACACACTTAGTAATAACCACAAATAGGACACTTATATTCCCAAATGCACTATATAAAAAAAAACTCAATTATTGCATATGTATTAATAAGAAAGCCTGTACTATGCTTATGCTCTATTTAAATGCCATTAATAATAGACCTTCAGTTATAGTAGGGCTGTGACACCTGGTTATTATCCATAATTATGTCACTGGAACCCATTTTAACAGAAGTTTGCCTATTTTATGACAAACTCTATATTGCATTATATTAAAAAACACTTGTACTTCACTTAACTATTTTGATTTGTTGGTTATACTCTCAATACCACAGTAATTTATTGAATAGTAATAGAACATATCCAAGTCAAATTCCCTTCTTTACCAATTGATTTGTAGAAGAATCATTTTTTGAATACCTTTGCCTATTTCAAATTCATAACCTGTGCGGGGTACCCAAGCTATCCCCTATTTTGTCTGACAAAAGCTCTGTTCTCGCCTGCCAATGCTAGCCGCTACACAAAGCCTCCTTCTGCCACCTCTGCTATTGTTCTGGCCCGCTGCCTTACTGTGCTCTCACTGTGGCAGTCTGGATGGGTACACCACACACCCCAGAACACACATCCAAGGGCCCCTCAGAACAGCTCACGCCGTGGGGGGCTGATAGCTTAATAGTGGATCCATAAAGAAAGAGGGGCAATTATCTACTATGGTTACAGTAGAATTGAGTTCTGTTTTGTGGCGTTTTATAGTATGGATTGGAGTTCAAACAGTAAAGCACAAATCCTACAAAAATAGTAAAACTGCATATGCCTTTATCAGGATGTTTGTGTTGGTATACTGTGTTAACTTATCTTCTTCTTGGTCTTAACTCTTCAATTAAAGGTGCACTATGTAACTTTATTGGTGTAGGGCCCGCTATAGTTTTGCCTAGAATATTCCACAGTATATCTTTCATTTGTTTAATATAGTTTTTATTGCTCAAACCACCTTAAGAGAATGCATTCTTACTGTGAGTGGGATCTCCTCTCCACAAATCTGCCTTGTAACTTGGCCCTCTGCCGCTACCTGCTCGTCTCCATGAATAAGGATATGTTTAATGCCATAGTGTGGAACAATCCAGGCAAAACAATTACTCAATATTGTCTCCAGAACTCTCCATAGGATCAAGCAGGTGACAGAAAAGTTTCACAGTGCACCATTAAGAACGCGGACCAACTAATGCGAACTGAGGACTAAACATTGGTGTCATCTTGGTCTAAAAGAAAAGTTATTGGAGGAATGATATGAAATGTCATACAAGCAATACTTACCCACACAGTTGCAGGTCGGGAACTCCGCCTGTAGGTCTTTTGAGGGGGTATCAAGCAGATTTTTTGTGGGAGTGTCCAGATAGCGCAATGGGGACTCCAGGAACCCTTTGAGAGATGGAGATACTGGGAAATCCTTGGTCGGGGTGTCATCTTCTGAGTAGCATGTTGTGGAGAGCACCGATATATCCCCGGACGATTCAAACTTCATACGTTTTGGGAAAGGGGAGCAGGGAATACAGAATTTATCCTCACTAGCCATTGGCTGCTGCTGCTTTCCTACTTCCTGGTGTACAGACTGGGCGCATACAGCCCTCTCACACTGCTCATCCATAGGGGTATCACCATTTTCTTTACTTTGGTTTCCTGACTCCTTTATATCCATGTTCTGATCCTGCGTTGAAGAATTGGATTGGTTGGTAGACACTGATGCTTGGTTCTCATTTTGAATTAGGGACTGACTTGTTTGAGGATTTGCACTCTCCCCCGTCGGTTGACTTCCAGGTTCATCCGAGGGCCCAAACTCTGCCTCAAACTGACGGATAAGCTCTTCGTACTTAGGGTCAATATTGGTGAGGTTTGAAAGTGAAGATGGTTGAGTGGTGGACGTTATAGGGGTGCTGGTGTTAGACTGGGCTTCACTTTTCATAGTCAGATTAGTGGCGTTTTCTGAATTTGTGGAAGGCTGGGTCACTAAGGTTTGGGGTACCTGAGACTGGGCTGGTGCAGGGGGCATCATAGCGGTTGGGAGGGGACCACTGTGAAGGGACATCAAGGGGAGAGCGCCTGGGTGCAGTCCGGTTTGTACTGGACTGAAAACTGGTGGCTTTTGCACTGATATTTGACTTTGCGGCATGAAAAGTGGCATGGACGCCTTCTGCTTAGTTTTCTTGATAACTATTTGCTTGGGCTTAGGTGGTGGCGGCGTAAGCATGCCCCCCATCGGGTTTATAATAGGAGATCCTTGCATGCTTTTCCTCCTTTTAGGTTCTTTAGGTTCTTGTTTAATTGCCATATGCGTCAGGGTTTGTGGGTCCATCTGTGGCCACCATTTCTTCAAGTTTTGGCAAGTGTTGGGGGCACGTGGGCCTGCAAAGCTTGGGGAGTGGTTGGAGAAGAGGTTCCTTTTGTAGTGAAGGTGCTGTTGCAAAGCTGCCTGAGTGGAGTGGCGGATGGCTGCTTGGTTTGGAGACAACGGCGTCCCGGGGTAGTGCTGCTGACCATTAGCCATGCCGTAAGGATCCATAGGGTAGTGCTCCATTGAATCTGGCTCTTTCTTTATCTTGTCCAATGCTATGTTATTTTGGGGATGATTATTATTCACATTTTGATTCAAGTTTTGCTGTTGCTGAACTGGGAGTCTAAAGGGGGCGCTGTTAAATTTCCTGCTGTTGTCGCCAAGCAGTTGTTTAAGCTCTGACATGGGGTCTTGGCTGTTGCCCATCCACACATTCCTCTGTTCTCCGTGGCCCGTGCCCTGCTGCCAGTGCTGGGGATGCTGAGGGTGGGGGTTAAATCCCGGAGGCTTCCCTTGACCTGGGAATGGCGAGGTAGAGGACTGAAGAGGGGTAGCATGAGGAGGAGGGCCTTGGGACTGCGGCCGCTGGTCTGGGATCGGCTGGGCGGCGTGGAGTCCAGGCGGGACGGACTGAGAACGTGAGAAGGAGTGCCCGTTTGGGGGGTGGTTCTGGAGGTTGTTTTGGTGGAGGTTGTTGTTGTAGTGGCCTGGGGAGCTGGTAGCCTGAGTACCAGATAACTGGGTGAGGGCTTCAATTGCGATGGCGGTCTGTAGACTTACATTCCTCTCCTTGGCGATGGACAGCACCTGTGGGGAGCAGGGGATGGGCGGTTTGGAGCCTGGGTGTAGCTGTGGATTACCTCCCTGTTGTTGTTGCTGTTGTTGCTGTTGTTGTTGATGTTGTTGTGGGAATGTAGAGGACCCACTATTGCCATTCATCGGCTGAGTTTGTGCACTGGATTTGCTGCATGGAGCCCGATCTTCATTTGTTGCCAACTTGATTTTTTTCTCCAGCCACTCCAGGTAGTCGGGACAGTCGGGCCCATCGCAGTTGCAGTTCGGGGGCTTGTGTCCATGTTTGGCTTGGCTCAGTGCGGTTTGTAGAGTGTCCAGGTCATCCGGGACTTGGCAGCTTCCTTTCACAGCCCCGGCAGACAGTCCCACCTGGTCCCCCTCGCCCATTTCCTGGGTGAATTTCTCATACAGCTGGCTGGTGTTTTGCTGTACAGGGGTGGAGTTGGAAGCTGGCCGGGACCCAGCAGTAGCAGAGAAAGCCACCAGATTGCGTGCGTCCTCTATGTTTGCATGGTGGATAGATTCACTGGTGGAGTTGGGTCGGCTGGTCCAGTTTGAAGGTTGTTGGGTGTCACTGACCTTGGCAGGCCCTGGCACCCAGCCTTGCCTCTGCTGATGCAAGTCCATGGGCGCCTCATCATCATTAGCATAGCGCTTCACCCCATTGGCCAAATTCAGGTTTGGTGCGCCTTCTTGGAGGCGGTCATGTGACCCAATTTCCATCTGGCCTCCACTTCTGGGGCCATCCACTGACGTGACTCTGCAAACAGTCTGAAAGACAGAAACATAAGTAAAGTTAGGAAAAAGACAGCAAAGCCAGAAAACATCTTGCAGAGCTTGAGAGAACATCATAACATTTATTTATTTATAATTGGTTTGGTAAAATTACTATTGTGAATTACAAAATTGTGCATTTCCTTTTGTATATTTCCTAAATATAAAATATAGTTCATACAGTTTGTACATTACAGGTCTGCTAGTGTATATACAATCTGCATATAACCAATAGTTAAGGGTTGTCCCTATTATATCTCCAAGTATTTCTTGTTAGTAGTAATAACATTTGAAAGCATGGACACACGCCTTTCTGCCCCCTCTCTCTCACTACACACAGGGATAGAAGGCTGGGTCAGTAGGTCTGAGCAAAAACTGAATTAACCAGTGCAACAGTTGAATGATTTCACAACACAGGGTTTAGTCAGGTCAGCCTTTGGTCACGTGACATCATTTGACTGTTGTTTATAAATGAACCAGGGCTCCAGATCAGTTGGGCTTTGCAAAACAGGGAGGTGTAGTTCCACAGGTCACTCAAGTCTATAAGTGAGATTGTGAAATAAAAAACCACTATAGATACACTGTCTAATACAGGTTTGAGCAGTCAGTCAAACAAATCCAGAAATGCTTTCGACAAATATTAATCCAATAAGTCACCAATATAACCACATGCTGGACTTTAAATAATTTTTTCCACAGCTCTAGCCATCTGGTGTACAACTAAAAATAGTAATTTAGGATAAAATGGTGCAAGATGTTCTTATTTTGAAAAGTTACATTTCATTGAAGTGTCCCAATCCAGTTAACACATACTCAAGAAATGGTAAAATATGGCTGAAGAAAATGACTTGCCAGTGCAGGAAATAAGCATATTATAATGACACAAGATCATAGTCACATCATTAAAGCTATGTTTCCCATTAACCTTTGGTCTGCAGTTGGTGGCTTTAAGAAAAATGGGACAAGTAATAGAAAACAGACATCTACACTGCAAAACCTTGTCTTTAATGTGAATATCTCACTTTGTCAAACCAGATCAGTTCCAGACATCTGCAGACCATATTGTAAAAATGTATTCCTTAGTTAGAACTCAGTATGATTTTTACTGCAATTATGACAAACTTGGCTGTCTGCTCACTACAAATCATTAAGTCCACAGGGATCTGTGAAGATATTCCAAGGACATGCACAGGAATTATTGACAGAGTTCAGTTGTAATAACATGTCCCTACTATTCAAACAGCTGAGCAAAGGAACACAATGTTGCTCTCCAGTAAACAATTAAAAGTGCAAATAATGGCCCTCATATTGGCCCAAACTAGTAAATACTGACACTTATACACTACCACTACTACTAATAATAATACGAATACTACACTGCCTTTTGAAATACTAGACAATAGATGCCCTGTTATGCAGAAAATCCTCAAAAGAACATTTCAATTGTTTGCATAGTGCAGTAGGAGTGAGCCAGCTTCCCTATAATTTGAATATTATTGAAATGAGCCTGTGAACGCTGCTAATTACAGACATCTTTTGGTTTTGGTGCCTGTATCTCAGAGGGGGTCCTTTTGCATTGGCTGTATTGGTAAGCATTTACTTGAAAAAGGAAGAAGGACAGGGTAGTCACAATGTACAATTTTAGTTTCAGAGTTATTGTAAAAACGATACATGGTAAAACTGAGAACTGATACAAGAATCCTATTAACTTCAGAAACCTGTCTGTAGAAGTCTAAACTACATTTACAACATGATTTTTCTATAAAAAATACATGATACTGTTATTTGCAGATGACATTCTGTAAATAATTGCACCCTTTGCAATTTGAGAAATGCAACTCAAATCACGATATTAATTTGATTGCAATACACTGTGCAGCCTGAAATCCCCATTAAAAAGGGGGGTGAATGAAGGGTGGTGGTGGTTGTAGTAGTAGACAGCCGGCATGCAATACGTGAGGAGCCCCATGTATGCTTGTATCAGTGGCATCAGAGGAAGGGGGGTGGGGGGGGTGGATATGAGAACTGCAGTGTTGAAACAGAGGATACTGCAACACAGCACCACCAACCATCACACAAACACTCACTATCTGTCATCTTCTAGTTCCTCTATTTCTTTTACGATTAAGTACACCTACGGAGCGGTCACATGGGTTTAAAGCGCCGGAACCAAAACACGACTTCACGCACGTTCACATTTAGCGGCAAATCTAACCTCCGCTGGTCTGAGCAATGCTAAAATCCCACTCATTTTGTCATTTGTGATCCTTTGTTAATACTACTAATGTGATTATCAACACATTTAGATATAACATTTCCTTTATATTGCAATAAACATGTCTAAGTATGTTAAAATGTATGTCTATTTAAACATTATTTACATTTAAATAAAATAGTGCAGTGCTGTATTTTAACTATTTCAAATGGTTTTAAGTCAAGCACACTGTCAAATAATCCAGTTAAGCCACAATCTGTAATAGAGGCAAACTATAATTATATAACAATTCCATAGTACCGTGAAATGAATCTTACGATCAAACTTATTAGTAATTTTTTGAGTCAACCGTTGAGCCCTGCCTATTTGATCTTGCTGAACCAGGTGGACCAGACCGGCTTCCCTTTAAACTAGATACATCAGATAATCAGCTATGACAATATCTATACAGAGGACAAACTGAACTTGAAGTTGGCAAAGACTGGGTTAAATGCAGCTCAAGTGTAGACAGCTGAACCTAAATCCCAAACACACAACAGCCCCTGTCCGGCCGCTTTGCCCTCCTTCACCCCCCACGCGTTGCCCCCTCCCCATGGCTCCCTTTGCGGCTTGTGTGACAATATAAAGCCGGTTTAAAGCTCAATGCCCCAGACATCATCATATACTTACATGATCCTAAATGTCCGGAGAGCGCAGAATACAGTAAGTCGCATGTGAAAAGCTTGCCGGTAATAGAAATCCTAGTGTAGTAGCGGTCCTCTTGTTGTCCTAGTCCTTTCTATTGCGGTTTACACATCAGATCCAGCTTGGAGATCTATGTAGTCGGAGCCAGCCAAGCGCACACCTCCCCCTCGCTATGGCACACGCGCTTTTCATTCTTTTAGCGTTTACTTCATATGCCTTTTTCCTTGCTTCTGTCTGCTCCTCCCTTCCCCGTGCGTTCAATATCCTCTTTCTTTCTCTGGACTGCTAACACATGCATTCGGCTTTTTTTTTTTTTTTTTTTTTTCGAGAGTCCACCCCCCCACCACCCTCCTATGTCTTTCTCTCTCTCCCTCTCTCTCTCCTCCCCTCGCAGTGCAGCCTCTCCCTGTGTCTCCTTTCCTCTCTCTCTCTCCCAGTGTGTGTGTGCAAAGCAAGAGGCCATTATCTGAAGCGGTGCGGGCACGTACGATGGAATGGAGGAGTGAGCTGTGAACGGTGCATAGGGGAACCAGCGCTGCAGCCGGTGAACGCAGCCTAGGAGACAGCATTGGCTAAAATTAAACATTGACAAATCCCACCTCTTGTGTTTCAACCCAAACATTCCATAAAAACCATAATCTTTTCCCATGATTTTCTGTCTTTTTAGGGGCTGGGAGAGTGACCACCACCAAGCGACTACCAGACTCCGCTAACATCAACACAGGAAGAGGAAAAAGCACTAAGGAAAAAGCAAACATCAAGTGTTTAAGACGGGTGTACGCGTCCCTTTCCCTTCCGCTAGCTTTGATGCATGTACAGGTTTAAGTGGCTGCTTTCGGAGCTGCCCTGGGCCAGTGGACAAGAATCCAACGCTGGTTAACACCGTTCTATTTCTATTTCTCCATTTTCCAATATCCTCTACAGAAAAGTGCCAAAAATGATCATTGCCTGTCTGCGCTCTGCCAACAAGATGCACGAGACAGTAATCAAGCTTTGGAGATTGAGCGTCTAGAAGCTAGGACTTAGATAACCGCGTATTTGGTGTGTATCATGATTATGTAATCGCACAATCCGTATAAAAGCATGGGAATCAACACCACGAGCAGCCGGTAGATGTGTTTTTGGTACATCTATTCCCAGTTACCCAATCATGCAGCGGTTGCTATGTACGCACATCGCTAGGAGCCACCACTTTTCACCGTTGTCATTTGTTCATCACTAGATTCATCCCATATCTGTCACTTCAGCCCTACAGTAGCGCGCGCTCCCCTTACCACCGCTTTGCCTGGGTGTCATCCTCACTAACGCAACATCATCCCTGGAAATGTGTCCTCTCTCTGGGTTCATCGGCCTTGTGTTGTGTCCTTCCGTGGAGCTTTGGTGCACCATCGTGCCAGACTTCGCTCCCGACTCCCGAGTTGAGTAATTGTATGATATTACAAGGCTAAACATCACTCTATACAGCTGGATTAGCTTGTTTTCCGTGCCCGCTGCTGCGCTTTCTGCACCTTCCGATTACACCTCTCTTGTTTTGTTTTCAGAGCCGCTTGCACATCATTGACAACAGCCTGTTTCATTACCGCAACCTATTTCAGACTGACTAAACTGCACTGGCAAAGCACATTGGTATAAATTAGATACATTCAAGTGTAAGGAGAGAGTCGATCGGAAAAAATACAACAGTGCACACGGGCCGTTTAAAGCAAGCAGAGAAAGAACCAGAGCAGTAGGTCACATGATCGAGGAGAGCCAATGGGAGCGAAGGAGGTGAGGAGTGTGTGGCTGTTGCGTAGTTGTTTCGTCATTGGCGTGTCTCCCCCACCAGGAAGCATGCCACTTGACACATGCCTGATCACTCAGCTATCACCATCCACACACTCACCAAAGGACACCGGCAAACCTGTGCTTTCCCCTTAAAATAACACAGGATGTGACTTAACCCCAACATCACATGGGCTACCAGTTCCCCTTTTTAAACAACACAACGTGCTCACTAGCGGCATGCAGTTGAGACGATTGGGGGTAAAGAGAAAAACAACGTGGATCAGGAATATATCTCAAAATGTCTCCGCTCAGCGACTTTAAAGCAGAAGTAAAGTCAAAGCGGTTATGTAAATATGAACCAAAAAATATGACATTTGAATTTTATCTGCAATTTGGTCACATGCTTACTCCACTTCAAAAATTTGTCACATACAGTTTGTTAGTCAAAAGATGTCTATTGCTATGGAATATTCAACTATTACTTACAAAAACAGACAATCGCAAAAATAGACCTAATTTGCTATTTTCAAAAAGTAGTGTACAAAATGAATCTTGTAACTTCTTCACAAAGCAATACAAAATAGTACAATTTTATAATAAAATCAAAGTAGTACCATACCTCAATTTCAAAATACAGCCTCCAGTCAAGCTATTACACTCTATGTAACTCAACAAACTGACATTAACATACATTAGAAACTGAAAACTAACTGTCACCCATTTCTTATCAGTAAAGAAGAACTGAGATGAGCGAGAAGCCACACTTACGATAAACCTGCTGTAGCCTGGCATTTGTGTGATCTCCACTCCAGATGTCAGTTATTTGGTTTAACCCATGAAATATCTGGTGTAAATGATTCTTTTGACGCCCTCTGAATCACTTCGAGTTCACTCTACTTCCATTTCAGCTATGATTTCTCGGTTTCCCAGCAGCAGCGGCAGAAGCAACAGCAGAGTTAAATGCCTGGTTTGTAGGAGTGATGAGTGACAACAGAAGTCCATCCACAGAGAGGCGTGTGTGGTGCTTTTTGCTTGGTTATGACTAAGCATTAGTCATCTGCTTCTCTATGAAAATCTCTGTTTTTTTATGGGTCGTTTACCTCAAGTAGGTCAAGAATGAATTAGCAATACTTTGATATCAAGGCTTGCATTGATGTGGTCAACCAATGGCACATATTGCTGAGTGTAGTATCATCCAAGCTTTACAGGAATACAGAAGAAAACAGATGATTAAAAGCTTCTTGTTATTAACAAAATTACTAAACTACTCAAAGAGGAAGGAAACCATATAGGAATTTTTGCATTTTTGTGATGACGGTAATTTTGCTTTGTGTAATAATTCTGCGGGCATAACACGCCCTTACTCAACAAAGGTCATAGCTTATCATAGCCCTATTATCTGTATGTATTTTAGAAACAATGAACTATATAAAATCATGCCCCAGTGCCACGCTTTTTATTGTGGCTTTAGATTTCAAAGCTGCTTTTTCGGAAATGCATGTTGAGCTGTGTAAGAATCCATATTATAGTATTTTCTGATCTATATTTCATGATTATTTATGTTTTGATTTGTTTTTATTATGATTTTAATGTATTTCTTATTCTGTAAAGCACTTTGAATTACTTTGTGTATGAATTGTGCTATACAAATAAACTTGCCTTGCCTTGCTTATTATAATGTTTCCTCATCAAAAACATACCTGGAGTTGTGTTTTGTTTCATTGTTTGTTCTGTGCATTTAACACACAAACCCTGCATATTGATGTTCTTTTCTCAAATGGAAAACACTCTGATCCACCTTGTGATGTCATGTGGTAAAACAGGAAGTGCTCCACTGTGTTCTTAAACTCCATCCACCTTCATCATCACTGAATCGTTTGTATAATTTCAGCCTTAGAATTGCCCATCTCTGCTGAACGATACGACAAAAGTTAGATCCTAACTTGAAAACTACCACTTCATGACATCACAAGGTGGAACGGAGTATTTTGAGATTCTGAGATGTAAACAGACGAATATTAGGAGCTCCTCAAACATGTGTGGATGAAACAAAACACAACTCCAGGTATGTTTTTGAGAAGGTAACAACATTCTAACGTGGCTTAAAGCTCAAGACAGTAAATTTTGTGTAATATCGGACCTTTAATGCTGGTACGTAACCGCATTTATTGACACCACAGGTAACTGTAACTGGGATTTATATTTCAGTGCAGCACTTCAGTTGTAAATACATAGATGTAAAAACAATAAAAATATTTCAAATTCTTAATGGTGCGGTTTAAGGCAGTGTACAGCTCACATGACGGGGAGCAATGCAGTCATGATATCGGTCTGGCGGCCCCTCCCCCACCCTATTCCTGTCAGCTGACCGCATGCACACAGCCCGCATCCCCCCACACCCGACCCAGAACGCCCTGCAGTCTAATGGCATCAAGGTCATCTGATATGCCTGACCGCCTTCTCCTCGTCCTCCTCCCACCTCTCACTTTCTCCCCCCTTTTCTTCCCAGATCCTAAAGCACACCCACAGAATGAGTTAGGACACTGCAGCAGACAGAGCTTTTCCAGTGAGTAGATGGGCCATAGCTACATGTGTTTCTCCTATGCGGGCCTGCACCGAGCATATGTTAGTGGTGAGCATACAGTATTGGATTGTGCGCTCAGGGTCACTGGGTTTATTGGTGGGAGGGACAAGGGGCTACAGAGATGCACTGAAAATGTGCAGTTAATTTTGAAAACTAAAGGGTAGGTTCTGTGCTAAAGGGTATGTGTTTTAAAGTTGTTTTCCACACAAATAAGTAAATCTATCTATAAAATAAATGACTTAGATGTGCAGCTGGGCATTGTCTAATCTAGTACACCACGAACAAAGGCCATGCTTGCAAAGGTTCGAGGGGCCAACAACACACAATAGTGATATGTGAGAGAAGTTTTTATGTTTATTTTTTTCAAATTAAACTTAAAATGAGTAAAAACGAGACTAGCAAATTTTTGAAAATGTGAATGTACTTGTGCAAACTGCAGTCAAAAATAGGTCTGAGGCAGCCTTTTACCTCGCCTGCACCTTCTTTTTAGTCCAAAAATGTTGTTTTATAGGGGATTTTAAGTGGCTTCATAATGGGAGAGATTTCTGGGTGCAGCATCATCTTCACCAGTCAACATCAATGCTTCTACCCAAGAAAAAGTACCACCCATTTAAACAGTGTAAACGCCATAAAACTCGCTGAGCTCTGGCTTCCTATGTGTTTCAAGTTGACAGGATTAACCAGAATGCTTTGAGTGGTTAACCCAAAGTAATTCTGTTGTTGCCTCCGGTGTCTGCATACATGTGGGTCTGTGTTGTTGGGTTTTTACTATATTCTAAGCTATTAAACTCCGCTTCAACTCGTGCTTCCATTGGTGAGTTAATTGCCATTTATTGCCACAATGCTAAAATAAAAAGTGTCTGTTTAGGTGCCAGTGTTTCCTTTGTGGATGTCTGCCCATATGTACTTAACATTTATGCATCCATCTGTCTGCGAGGAGTGACAGACTGCAGACATATTGTTCATATCCGAGTAACCACCTTGTGTTATCTCTGCACCTGTGACTAGTCCCAGCCCCTCCCTCCCTCAGTCTTCCCCCCTCCCTCCCTCACTCGCCCATGTCCGGCCCAAGACCCGGACGGTGTCAGGTTCAGGTGTTTGGGTGTCAGCAGGACATTCACAGTGTGGGATAATATTTCTCAACCAGAGGAACAGGGACATCTATAAGCACTTGAGAAGCTTATGGAGTTTATTTGCATACTGGTGGTTTCTTTATACTGGAAAGAATTCATTGCTTTGTTGGACACTAACCAAAACTATATATTTTTAGGTTGAAATTTTATAAAGGATTTACATTTTTTAAAAATAGGAAATGTCATTAGCCTCAGAGAATAACAGCCATGACTGTCATTTTACAAAAAGGGAAAGCTGTAGAAAAAAATAAACTGCCAAGTCAATAAGAAGAAATGACTGGGGAGGGTTGAGTTTTTTTGGCTGTAAAAAAGTCTCTAATTGGCCGAGGACAGCGCCGATGACACCTACGGATGTGGCAGGGTCTGGAGAGTAGAATCAGAGACAAAACTCAATTAGGTAAAAAAGGCAAGTAGGCAGTTATGCTATGAGTCCGTCATTATAAACTAAAAAGAACAGAAAAATTGTTTTCTAAACATAGGCTGGCAATATGTTACAGCTTAGAAGTTTGAAATTCTTTTTCATGTGAAAATGATTTGAGTTTAGATTTTGTTGTTTGAATAAGGACCAATAAAGGGAAATTAAATGTTATTTCAATTTAAATATGTAATTGTTTTTACATAAATATATTCATTTCCCTCAGCGAATCACTTGACTGTGTCTAAAAATAAGTTTGGTGGCTTGAGTGATTGGACATGATGAAAACTGCCCAGGGGGTGGTTAAGATCCAGGCGGGTTGGGGTCCACTGGTGTAGGGTATCACTCTGACATTCGGCACGTGCAGGTCCCCACGCACATCCCAGCTGAGGGAGAGGGGAGGCCGGACCCCCCCAAAGCAGCACTCACAAAGAAACCCTGGAGGAGGAGGAAGAGGAGGAGGAGGAGAGAGGAAAATGGAAAGGTGGTGGAGGGAGGGGGCCGAGGGTGGAGCTGCCAAAAAATAATGACGGGATGGGGAGGAGTGAGGGAGACGGCTTTGTTTTTAAAAAGCAGCTCTTTGTGACTGGGACGAAAGAAAAAGGCTTTAAATGTCAAATACATCTACAGTATTGGATATTGCAGATTTTATTTGTCTGTTTGGCTACATTTGGAATAAAAAACTGAAACTTTTTTTTTTTTTGATGAAACCACAACGTTAAAACAAAAATATGCAGAGATCTTAATTGAATAACAGTCCCATGGGGGGAATAAATATTAATTAAAAAGAAACGCTGTTAATATTGGCTTGATTTGGACTTAAATGTAACTCAAATGAATAGATTATCATATATTTCAGTCGTATAAGCGTTTTGTTACATGTTGTCAGCAGAAGACACTTTGATATTTAGAAAAGATTAAAGCTTAGTAGATAAGTGGTACATAGATCCAAATGGACATGATGTACTCCCACCTGCTTGAGCAATCGGAGCCTTGTGCTTGTTCACATCAGATAAGCCTTTATAAAACCTATATTAGTTAATACAGTGTCAGTGACTTATACAAAGGGTCTGATTTAAAGAGAGAAGAACAAACACTGCCCTGCCTGCACAGTGGCTCCGTGCCAGCCTTGTTTCTCTCTGGACTCGGGCTAAGATTAGCTTCCCATATGTTCAAGTCAGGCGTAGCCGGTCTTAAAGGGCCAGTGCGCCTCGATTCGCTTCACTGTACAATCTAGATGGATAAGGTCATGTATTTGAAATCAGACAGCATTGTATGTGTGTGTATGAGGACTTCACTACACAAATTATGTTCTGAAATGAGTTGTGGTTGAAAGCATATTATTGTCTCCCTTATATAATAGGGTGGAATCAAACAGAATCCAATATGAATACGTTGTTATATGAGCTGAAGTGAAGACTGCACTGCAAAGTTAACTTGAACATGAAGTTAACATGCTTTAAAATAAAAACAATTCACAGATAAAACTTCTATCTTCTGTATTGTGTTATGTATTTGTTATTATTATTATTATCTGTATACTTTTTGTGGACATATAATGCACTGTACAATATTTTGCCAACAACAAAACTTGCTTAAGTGACACTATTTGGCTGGACTATGGTAAGAAGAAATTACCTGAAGACATATTATCATTCCAGTCATAGTAAATGTGGTTTTATAATTACTAGGTACTAGATATGAATTCTCCTCCTCCCATGCATGCTTGTATGTTTAAACAAAGTGATAATAAAAGGCCACACAGCTGTTATACTGCGTTACATAAAACCTGGCTGGATGGGTTAGACCAGGATCCAGGACCGCTCAGACCGGTGCACACAGAGTTAAAAGGCCAGAGCAACAGCTGACGGCTCCTCCCCGCCACACACTCGCCATTCATTTTTTATTAACTGCGGCACCGAGCGCACACAGCCTCGCAGGGCTCAAATGCAGACATCATTGCATCATTATTGGCCACGGGCTTAACGCACACACAAGCGAGTTTCAGATCTCATCGGGTTTCATTTTAATCAACATAAGTAGAAGGTTTAATGCAATCCTTATCGAATAGTATAAAATAGTGCAAGTTGTAATTCATGATACAACTGATTTTGGTTTTTAGTTTGGTTCTGTTGTAGTCCTGGTCTAGTCCAGGTTCAGTCCCAATGTTAATGTATGAGCAAGTGTGAATGCACCCTTAAACTATGTGAAAGTTGTACTATTAAAGGTGGGGCTCTGATAGTTGCTTGTCTCCATGCATGAGTTTACTTTGCCTGGAATGTCACTAATATTACATTTAACATTATTTTCACTACAGGTGTTTCCACTGCTCAGAAATTCCTTGAAAAACATGCATCATCACTGTATCCTCATATCCATAGATCTGACCTGTAACTTGTCCTACTAGCATCACCTTCTTGTTCATGAGGATAGATTAGTGCTATGATGATACTGTGGAACATTCTAACCAAAGCAATACCAGAAAAGTCACATAGTACGTCTTTAAATTTACACATTAATTTGAAGTCTTGTACAGTTGGACTTTACATTGCAACTTTAGGGTTAGTTTTCTAGGTTAGCAGTATTTATGTCTCAAAAGTTGAACAATACATTTGACATTTTGGTCTACATTGATCTACAAACCAGCAGGGGAGTTATGAAAATGTCAGACAGCCAAAATACACTGTACACACACTGCACTGTAATTGAGTCTTGGCTGGGTAGGCTATATGATTGAAAGGGTAAGTGGGGACATATTGCAAAATGACATACCACATTTTCCATATTTGAACTATTAAAGCACTATACAGTAAACCACAGTCATGGTTTTGTGCTGACAGAATGGAAACCTTATAGAAATTCACTGAAGCCTTGAGTTTTTTCACAGAGATGATGTCAAAGACTCCACTTCCTGTGCTATAGTATGTGCCAAACCACTCAGTCACTACACACACTTATGCAGGCGTAGTGCCGGCTACAGTCATGTGATCTGTTTTTCAAGCTCCTAGAAGGTCTTCAACTTCACAAGAATACTAGTATGATTCATTTCCTTGAACTTGGACACTTCTGAGATAAATAAAGGACAGATTTGAATAAAACATATGGAAATGGTACTTGCTTTCCATTAGAAATACATATAATTATACCTTATTGTTATTTTTGCTACTTATTTTGAATTTATTATTACCATTTACAGTTTTGCTCTTTGTTATTATAATATATTGTGAGCTACTAAATAATTTCCCTTGTGGATCAATAAAGTTCTACTAATTCTTTTAATTGTTAACTTTCTTTGAATTATTGTTCACTCACACAAAAAAATCCATATTTCTAGAAAAAAACATCTTAATAAACTTCCAATCTGTAATATGAAGTAACATTATACTAATTATTGTGTATTAATGTAATAATGTTAAAGACAAGGATTGAACTGAGTCATTGGTTTCAGATTGCAGGTGCGAAATGTAGAACTTCTAAAAAAAGTGATAGAAATTTCTTGGGCATTTCGGAAATAACACTACAAATTACTGTACTCTTTGACATGTGGTTTGCAGATATATATGCTAGTCTCAGATGTCGGACTCGAGCTAAAATTAAACCATGATGTCATCAGAAACTCAATGTTGCCACGGAAACTAGGTCAGTGTTAACCCTTTGCGTTCGCAGTCGGGGATTCCACCTTAAGCTAAATATATTATTAACAATTGCTTCATTTCCAATCACGCATCTTTCTAATCTTCAAATAATCAATGTTTTTTTTCAAAACCTACACACACACACACACACACACACTGCTCAGTTCTGTGAAAGATAAAGAGGTGTTTTGAAAGGAAATCCTGTAGCCTATACGAAGGAGAAAATATCACGCTTGTGTGGTGCGTGTCTTTTGTGAGCTGTGGTGACTTTGGTTTAACTTCCTCAACTTTGAAAAGACTTCATAAATGCCAAATGACAAAACTTCACTCTTTCGATAACATGTCTATCTATAGTGAATCTTGTAAACTTAACTACTATTATTATTTGTAGCCTACTGTATACTGTTTATATTTAGGTCACAGATTTCTATATTAATGAAATGAGATCCAAAAATTCATATAGTGACAATATACTTTATATACTTTCTACAGTCAGTATGGTTATCACTGCATATCTCCATCCAGTTAAAGATTATCTACTGTATTTTATGGGCAACATTAAAGGGCCCATATTACAATATTTTCTGATCTATGTTATAATGTTGTTTCCTCATCACAAACATACCCAGAGTTGCATTGTATTTCATTCACACATGTTAAACACACAAACCCTGCATATTTCTCTCAAACAGAAAACACTTGATTCCACCTCGTGATGTCATGTGGCAATACAAGAAGTGCTCCACTGTGTTTTTAAACCAGAAAAATTACCTATACCTAGATTATTGGACTTGTTGAAGCAATTTATCTTTTCTATTAAAAACTGTTCTACTCAAGGTAAACGGTCTGAATGAACACAATTCATTTATTTATTTATTTTTTCCCCTTCAGTTTATTCAGAACGAGCTCAAGGCAAAGCTCTCTATTTAGTCGGCCTCTTTAGCCCAGTTTATCAGTTCAGTGTCACAACATCTTATTTGCTCACTAAAAACCTTGCCGCGCAGACTTCCTTTCCACATAAACACAAGCACGTGGCCCGACTCGGAAAGCTGTGAAAGGAGCAGCTCAGATTGACGCAAGCTAGACACAAGTACTACTACTACTATTACGACTTCTACTATTATTGCTACTACTACAACAATCACACATATGTGTGACCTACTGACGTATTGCTTCGTTTGCATAAAAATACAAGCATGTGGTCAATCCGGTAAGATGTGAAAGGAGCAGCCCAAATCGAGAGATTACTACTTCTACTGTTGCCTCTACTACTATTACTACTACTGCTACTACTACTACAATCAAGACATTTATGTGATCGGCTAACTTACTGCTACCTTTGCATAGACCTAAGCACGTGCCACGTCCCGGAAAGATGTGACAGATTGAGAGATTGATACACAGTACAGATCACTATAACTACTACTACTACTACTACTACTACTATTACTACTACCAGTACTACTACAATCAAGACATTTATGTGATCCACTAACTTACTGCTACCTTTGCATAAACACAAGCACGTGCCCCGTCTCAGTAAAATGTGACAGATTGAGAGGTTGACGGTAGCTACAGAGTAACTACTACTACTAGTATTACTACCACTACTACTACTACTACTAATAATAATAATACTTTTACAGCGGCGCGTACAATCAGACAGAGATGTACGCATGCGTGACCCACTAACTTTTACTCCCTTTACCTCATGTGAACCAAGCGGATCAGGGACTGCCCCGCGCTCCTCCTCCCCTCGCCAGGCTCGCTCTACAGCACCAATCAGCAGAAAGAGTGGGGTGATTTAAACAACTACATCACCAATTCGCTACAACTCGTGTGCCGGTGGAGGAAAGGAAAAGAAACAGATCGAATGCATGTGTGAAAGCAGTGCGACTAGAAAAGCTGGGTTTGTGGAGAGTTTGAGCGGGGACAGTTTGAGCGGGGATATCGCGGTTACATAAGAGGGTTCAGAGCTGGCGGGTGAGAAAATATTGAAATGTCATTAAAGTCATGCTACCGGTTTGTCACAATTCAAACAGAGGCGTTGGCATGATGGAAGAGAAAACAATGGAAATGCATACAAACAAACCTGCAGCTAAATCTCGTTTTAAGAGAAATTACCAAATGAAATTGAAAAGCAGTGCAAAATACGGCTATAATTTACCTACCAAAGATGACACCATAGAAAGTCATAACAAAGAAAACTGGGACAGCAAAAACTGACAAATCATAGGCACAATGGTCAATATTTTTACTATCAACAACAAAACTAGCAATGTAAGCACGTGATAATAAAGGGACGTTACTGAAACTGAAATTCATACAACCACAATAAACAGATGTTAGAAACAAGTATGAATGATATTCAGAGTGAAACAATTGGTAACCCACTACACTGGTGTAATAAAAGACAATCCCCATAGAATTAAAGAGTATATAGCAGTAGTGCAGTTGTAGTATACAGTATTGCCAAGTCATTACACACTATCAAAGCAACAAGTACTGTATGGACTATATACCAAGACAAGATTTGAGAACCTAAGGAGAAATTATAGACGCTACACCCTGATTATTACTAATACTACAAAACATTTTAAGACATTAAATCAAAGGTTTCACTACAGCTAAAATAACATCATAAAATAAACTAAATTCACAACATCAAGTCAATGGAGTAATATTTTAGATGTAATAAAATATACACTCTAGTTACGTATTATCATTTTATCTTTTATCTTACCTCTTCTGTCAGATGAGAGTCCCCCCAGCCGACTGCACCGGCCTCTTCGGGATAGTCCACCTTTGCAGCAGTTCAATGGAGGAGGAGGTGAGCAGGACATAATGTAAGAAGAGAGAGAGAAGGGAGGGAGAGGGGAAGAATAACAATCAATGAAAATAATGCGACAAGAGCCAATTCAGAACGCACTACCAGCTACGACAGGGCAACTCAAAGTCAAATCTGTAAGTGACATTCTGAATATTGTAAATTGAACAGTTTTGATCATCGGTAGAAATTGAAGCAGCGTTTTGTTTAGTAAGCCGGCACTTCCCTCTGCTGATAGGAGGGAGAATTAGACGAGAACTTGAAAGAGCAAAGATTCACTCACGCTACGATAAATTATGTAATATGATTCTCCTGACCTGGTTTCTACGGTGACATTGGATGTATCAAAAATCAAAGCATTTCAGATAGGGACACAATGCCCTCCTTTACTTCCTCGCCGGCAGTCTCAGTGTTCAATGTGTTTTGTCTTATCCCCCTCACCTCCTCCCCTTTTTATTCTTATCTCTGTGTCCCGCCAACCTCATCTCACCCCATCCCTCCTAAAATAGTCTTGAAATATTTACCGCGCGTTCTTGTGGGCTGCCTTGGTTGGTAGTTCAGTCAGCGTTAGCCAAATCCCCATCAGAAAAGTGCCGGTTCTCTCCCCTGTATCGCCTCTCCGCTATTCCGTCAAAACGTAACGCTCAGTAGTAGCCAGTCCTCCTCTCTTGTCTGCACTCCAGCGGCAGCCCATTCAGGAAGCCATCTTGTGTTTTTAATCGGGTTTTACACTAGTACTAGTACTCACGTCCCCCCCTCTTTCTCTCTCTCTCCCTGTCTCTCCCTCTTTCTGTGTCACTCGCCCCTCTGCTCTTCACTTGTCTACCACACACGTTCAACCGAGTCTAGCCTTCTCTCTCTCTCTTCCTCTTCTGTGTATTGTGTTTTGCATGTGTGTGTATGTGCGTGCGCGTGTGTGTGAGAGAGAGAGACCCAAGCGCTACCCCTCCCCCCGCTGGCTCTTTAAACATACATGTGCTACATACACACACACGAGAAGAGACGTCACGCTACAAAGGCGCGGCGTGAGCCAATCGGAGCGCTCGCCGGGCTCTGCTGCTAGGGCGAATTTCAAGGAGAGCGACTGAGGACGTAGAAAATATAGCTGTGTACGAGTTCTTTAAAAAGCCTTGGATGGAGGGATAGCCTTGTTGACAGAATGGATTTGGTGTGCGGGAGTGTTTGTGCGTACACAGAGACGAGGTTGGACAAGAGAATCGTTTTGCTTGGAGGGGGATGGGTGGTCGCCATGGCTGTCAATTATCTCCTCCAACTCGCCTTCCCTAAACAATGCCTCTGGTATGTGGTATCACTGTGCACCATCTGTGTGCGGCTCTCTGCAAAAACTGGACTGGACTGCACAGTTCCACAAAGCACACACACACACACACACACACATGCATACAGAGGGAGGTAGTGAAAGGAGACAAATGACAAGCAGAAAAAGGAGGGTTTACACAGCAATGAGAAGCACGTGCTGAGTCAAAGCTAGGCAGGGCAAGAAGTAGATGTTGATTGTGCAGAATTCTAAATCAATACATGATTCGATTAGTGATTTGAAAACAGAAGATTAACACGTAAAAGCGACTAATAAGGCGGAATGAAAAAGTGTACTAAAAACAGTCAACGCTCGGTTCCAAATTACATGTCATTTCCCCAAACGCATCAGAAAAGCATCGCCAACGCTAATTTCCAAACCAAAAATTTCTCTTCGCAACCTCCGCCTTCTTCTTATAACGACAAATCTGTGGATCGGAGGAGCGAAAAAAGGAGCTGCTAAATTGGAAAGCACCATTATCGCCAGCCCGTTGAGGAAGTGAGCGAAAGTTCACACAGCCCCGGTGAAGCAAAGGAGAAGGCTGGATTCGAAAATGAGACGAGACTGTGGAAGAAAGAGGGAATCGAAAATAGACTGGCTCAAATGTGTGTGTGCGTGCGTGTGTGTGTGTGTGTGTGTGTGTGTGGGGGGGGAAAGCAGTGACACAGCGTTTTGTGGTGTCGTACGCTAAAGGAAATCCCCAGTCCTGACGTCATGAGGACACGTGCACGGGTATGTTTATGTCCTAAGCAGCAGAGGGGCTTGGGAGGACGGTCAAACCAACCCCGCTGAGCTACAGGTGCATGGGAGAAGTCAAAACTGACACGCGTTGCTCAATGTAAAGTCGTAATGAAGACAGGAGAGAAAGAATCGTACGTAACAGCGCTACCGTAGATGTAGCCGACGTTTTAAAGGCACAGAGATGCGGAAAGCACAAAATAAGGAGAAATATGGAGTCAACTCAGGTCAACTTTGGTCGGATTGGAAAAGGGAAGCCATAATGCTGTAAAATAAGAAAATTAAGACGTCAAATTGAATTCACAGGACTAAAAATGACCACTTATTCGCACCGTAAATAAGCGATCACCGTCATTTCAGGCTGAAGTCAAAGCAGATGTAGGTCAGGGACGTGCAGTTGGTTATGTCACACAGTTTAGTCAGAGTCGTACTGGATATAATGAGTAGAGATGGTTAGTGTACACTCAAACCACACTATTGTTTAAATTCCTGGAAAATCAGGGTTTATGGGTTTAAGAGTTTATGCTGGATCTGTAAAATAATCTCTGCTTGTCATTTTATGCATTATTCATCATAGTATAAGTGTTTTTTTGTTGTTGTTTTTTACATTTTGACATGCCAAGGTATTTTGTAGAAATGAAAAGTAATTTTTTGGGGCATTTTAAGATTTGTTTACATACACACAAAGCAAATGAGATCCAATATGGCAGCAGGCAGCATTTTTGTCACATGACTGGTGAAGATTCTTACATTATGGATTTTCAAGTCTGCTTGATTGATACATTTAACACAAAACTTATTCTTTACACATTACAAACCTGCAAGATATACTTAACATCTAATTAAATGTAATATTAAAGGTGCATTGTGTAACTTTTCTGGTCGAGGGTCTGTCCAAATGCTTTTCTTCATGGAGATGTTATTGCTTTGTCTGGAATGTTTTACAGGACCAAGGTACAGGTCACATCTGCGGAGGGGCAATCCAGCAACCCAGCAACCCATCACAGTCAGAATGTTTTTCAAGGTATTTCTAGTTTCAAGTTCCTCCGCTCAAATTCATTTCTCTCCAGTGACTAGGTCAGGAATCGAAATACACTTAGACGGTTTGCAAGAAGCCCGGAATTTGTAGGCCACGCACCGACCAATCAGCAAAGAGCTGTGAAGTCCCTTTTGTAGTACAGCACAACAGTAAACAAAGTGGTCTAGATGGATGTAGACGAAGCCATACATTCTGTGTTGGCAACGATTCTTGAGATCGAGGACTTAAAGCCGGAACAAAGAGAATATTTGGTGAATCAAGGGGAAAGACGGTATTGCCCTTCTTCCTATGGGATTTGGGAAAAGCTTAATATACCAGTTACATCATGACCAAATAGCAGCAACTGGTTAAATTAAAAAAGTACCCACCTACTGTCGAGCGAACGAATCCTAATGCAGTTTCCATGAAGTGAAACCGGCTGATGAATCAGGCTAAGGTGATGGACCCCCAACCACAAAGTTACATAGTGCACCTTAGATAATGACTAGATTATAGATAATGTTTTGAAGCCTCTAACATAGCCTACTATTGTAAATGTTACTTTAATTCATGTCACCATAAATCTGTGTGTCTATGTGACATTCATTTCAAAAGATACACATTTAAAGCTTTGCAAGTCTCATGTTAATGCACTATAGTATTTTATTTACGTCATCATTTTGTAACATGGGACAAATGTTTCCTTGTATCCACGGCAACAGTGTGAGATACAGGATGTGGTCTCCAGGCAGTAAAGCCCTGAGCAGCAGCAGACACATGAGGTCACACTGTAGGAGGTTTGTGCAAAAGGGAGGGGAGGGGGGGTTTATTGATTGACTGCGACTTCGTTAAGATCTGCACGTACTACACCAGGTCTAACTAATCTACACCCATTGTCAAGGCAACAGTCTGGTATTTGCAAAGCTGAGATAAATGGTGAATTCTTCGACAGCATAACTATGGATAATGATGATAGGCAGGTATGTGTTTTTGTATGGGCTTGTGAATTATTAGTAATCATTGCACTGAAAGCATTTAGGAAACATACAGAAATTACAATAAGAATGCAATGTTCGTTTATCATTAGGGCATTTTCAAATAGCTTGCTTAGCTTGCAATTACGCTGTGGGAGACAGACTCACTGCAAGAAGCATACAAATTTATGATCTACACATGTTGAACCTTATAATTATTGGTTAGGGATCGACAGATTTGCCATATGAATCTAACGGATTAAAGCCTTGTGACAATGACAGTTTTGGGGTTGGATAATGGCACCACTTTTTGAAGTTAAGTGCAAGCTTTTGTTTCATGTGGATAGGCTCAGTAATTATAGAGATATTAACCATAAATCTCACAATTGAACAGCAAATCTACAACAGCATTCTGAACTGTCCTCCAGCTTCATTTGAAGCTATAGGGATTCTAGAAAGATATACATGACATGAACACAACACATTGCATTTAATTACTTTACAATAAACATAATGCAATTCAAGCTATGCATCATTCATATCTCTAGTTGCTAGGAGAATGATGCATAGCATGAATTGCTTTACAGTAAACACAATATAATTCAAGCTATGCGTCATTCTCATAGCAACTAGGGATGCACTGATTCAGCTGTTTTAGTTGCAATAAAGATATTGATACTTTGGCCTATTCCCAAAGTATCGAGGGACAGAAACATGCCTTTTCATGCCTTGTTTCTGTAAAAAAAACACATTTAACTTATTACGCAAGAGAGCCAATTGTGGTATGTATAAGCATGGTACAATATTCAAATGTTTTGCATGCACATTCAATAAAGTTTTTTTCAGTTTTTTCTTTTGCACAATTATCATGGTTAAATGAAATGCGATTAATGATAATATCATGATAATAATTAAAGTTGTTGCTGACAGTCAAAAATGTTATGCATACAATTAATAATACTTTTAATATTATGAATATGCTCCATATTTAAACAACTGTTATAGAGTTCTACTTATGCTATAAGTGAAAACAACAATGATTTAGAAGAAAACATCAAGGATGAATAGCTTTATTCAGCACATTCTGGTGATAAAATTGCGAGTATCTGTGTTTATTGTCCCATCCCTGTGTATGTAACCATCCTACAGTACCTACTGCACAGTTTTGTATGAATAAATGTTCAAAACATTATGAGATGTTCTGGGACAAAAATCAGTCTGTAAATAGTCTTCTTACATCCAATTACAGGCTCAACCAGGATACTGAACAGATATCATGGAACCAATACCTGATCCAGTATCAGTATCGACGACTCTCTAATAGCAGATTAAGCAGCCTCACCGTGCCCTAACATTAACCTTGTATACTGCAAAGTGTTCATAACCTGAGTTGAATAATACCAGAGTTCATTACGAGGTCAGAGGATGTACAAAGCGTTGATTGTAAAACGCATTTAGCCCAAAACAACAGATGTCATCAGCTACACGTGCGCCCCCTTCAGGCCATTGTACAGGTTTGAATGATGGGACGTGGGACTTTATAGCAGGGCACCAAAACATAGGGTGAGTAATTATATGTTAGGACCCTTATGATACTGAGCTCTTTCAGTGTTTGTGGTTAAACAAAAACCCCCACATGAGACAAATTGTAAGTACTAAGATCGGTACTGCTTAAAACTATGGGCATATGCTGTATCTCTCTAATAGCTACTGTATACACATTACAAAATAAATCAACAATGTAAATTGGTCTTGAAGTCGTGAACTGCTGCACACTATTACCATACAGAAAGTATAAGAAATTACAAATCTCTTTCAAAGAGATAAAGATTTAGATTGCAGATTTTTTTTCCCTATTTAATAAGCAACTGTATACCTAGAAAACAATTTGTGTTCTTTACTGACCCCTGGTGGCTGCAACCTAAACTTGAACGCCATACATGTATTTTTTTAGTTATTAGTTAGATCAAAATTAGATGAGTGCAAGACAATTTTTATCAAGTTTTGTGCATTAGAACAAATATGTATCTACTAGTAAATCTAAATATGTTTAAATGTAATATGTATGTAAACTGCGATTAATAATTTGGTCATTTAAAGGTGCACTGTGTAACATTTTGGTTGGGGGTCTGTCACCTGCTTGTTTCTATGGATATGCCATTGCTCTGCCTGAAATATTCCACACTATGACACTAAACAGCTTTGTCTTACATTTATCCATAGCTCAAAAATACCTAGAAAAACAGACATTCTGACTGTGAGCTGGGTTGTCTCTCCACAGATCTGACCTGTAACTTGGTCTGTTTTGGTCTCCATGAAGATAGAAAGGTTTAATACCATACTGTGAAACATTCCAGACAAAGCAATAACATCTCCATGGAGACAAGCATTTCATAGACAACCAGAAAAGTTACACAATGCACCTTTAAGATAATGGAACTTGCAATAATTTCACAATTCACCACTGTGTGAGAATCCCGCTTTACTCTCACAACTGGACAACATCTCCATGACTTCCACCTGTCTCAATGATACATAATGCAGTATTGTTAGCATTGTTTTGCTGTCTGAAATGAAGGATTAGCCAATGTCCACTCTTTGCCCAGGCTTCATGTATTTCCGACTCCTGGTCTGTACACAGCTTAGTGACCACCCCGCTGCTATATCTTTCTCGTGCACCTCCTCCACCCATCCCCCGCTCTTTAAACCCCGATGCACGTGCGCTACTAGACGCACACTAAAGTCTAAAAACATGCCTCTCTCTCCCTCTCTCTCTCCTCCTTCTTTTCTCCTCCGATACGCCCACTCCCCTGTAACCTCACACACACACAAAATAGCCCAGGGTCAACCCCCACTCCTCAATCAAAGCTGGGAAGGTCAAAGGTCATAGCACAGGCAACTAGAAGAATTCTTTACTGCTGCTGTTTAGTGGTGCTTCCAGCCACCCAGCCGTGCAAATACACCGTCCAGTCAGAAAAAGAGCTTAAAAACAATATAAAGGGGCTAGAGCACATCTTAGTGACACCTGCAGCCAGTATAACCAGTCCGTACTCAGCTCTCACACAAACGTATGTCTTTTAAGATGGATGAACTTCAAGAAAAGAACTACTGTTTCAACTCATTTATGCTCTCTGCTCACAAAATTCTTTTAGCACAGCAGAAAACTACAAATATTTATGTTTAAATTTGGAATTTTTAGGTAACAAAAGTGGGATTCAAAACACCATAAGGGTATTATCTGAAGCTATTGTGGGATGAAAATTTGTTCCGCAAAATGTTATTGCAATCAACAAACATACAACGCCCTCGTGTATTTTAAGATTGCAAAAGAAGAGCTGAAACACTTTACTATTCATACTATACTTTGTTGCATATTTGTATTTAACTTCAATAGCTATGCAGTATTTTTGAATATTTGTATCTACACTGGCATGTTTACAAGTAACAATTAATTCAATTTACTAAAAACACAAAAAATACTGCATAAAAAATACATAATGAAATTAAATGTGGTTGATACTGTGCTCTGCTGTGTCAGTGATAGCACTGTATTATGAAAAGGACCCAACTGATGTGGATTTTTTTTTGTGGCCAATATGATACAGAAGTTCGAGGTGCTGATAGCTGATATAAAAGCTGATATATTTAGTGATGTAAAAATTCACTATAAATCTTCAATTGATTATAAAACTTAGGTCTAGCTCTACTTGTTTACTTGTTTACTTGTGCTCATAGTGGTAATTAATTGTAAGTAAATACAGATCATTCACACCTCTATTCACAGCTCATTTATGAAGAAAGAATGAAAAGTAGATTCAAAAGACACATTTGTAACATTCACCGCTTATACAGGCACCTCTCAGATCACAAGTCTTCACAAATAAGTGTCCTTTCAATCCTGACTCAAAACGATCGTCTGTAGAAATAATATAATCCAGCATGTTGACAGCTGCTGCGTGTGTAAACAAGGGTACATGAGTAACGTGACTCTGGGTGCGTTCAGGGGCAGTACAGCGTCACGCACACAGACAAATGACTCCGCAGATAAATATGGATGCGGCGCCACATATTAGGACATTTATCTTTTATAAATTGGATTAAATGAACATAATATAGAGAGACTAAACTTTATAACAAGGTATAACATGCCCACGTGGATTATCAGCCCATATCAGCAAGATTTAGGCCGATAGCCGATATGTCTCCATGTGTCCATATCAGCTGATAATATCAGCCACCTGATATATTGGTCGGGCCCTAATTATGAACCATGTATTGTGTGTTGAATTACGTCATGAAGTATCCTGTGATCTCAAGGTCTACTTTCTACTAGGGATGTAACCATAACCAAAATATCATGATATCGTATTGTCAAAATCTCACAATAATATCGTGGACCATCACAATATATCGATATATTACAAGTCTCTTTGCTTAAATGAACAGTTATGGTGCAGCAATAGCTAAAAAAACAGAAAGAACTACATAGACCATGACCCTTTGCTCTGTTTCAGTGCATACTACAAGAAGAAATAACCATTCTAAGCACTTTTAAATCTTAGTTTTCAGGATTAAGTCTTGTCAAGGCATTTTAAGAGGAAAAAGTAGCATATTCACAGTTTTGTTAGCCTCTGTATCAAGAAAATATCATACAGAGAGATTTGAACATCGTTACTTCCCTACCTTCCACTAAGTTCAGCTGTTCTAATACAAGGATGTCTTTATTATTATGATATTAAACATATAACAAGTGTCAATTTTGCATGGATGCCAGATATAAACTATGAACAACAACACCATACAATAGTTTGATTTATTTGAGCTAAAACTGGAGAGGCTAGGTCGTTGTCAGTATTTAACTGTACCTATCAATGCTGTTTTACATCCCTATAGTCTACAGTAACTACGGAGTGTCAGGGGATTATTGTACACTAAACCTTAAACACTTATGACCATTCCCACTAAACTGCGCCAGAGGAAAAACGAGTCCAAACATGATGCACAAGGAATCTGAGGAGAGGAAGCAGGGCCTTTAACTTTGTAGCTGCTCTAGACTCCAAAAGCAGGATGTTTGAGTGAACCTTTAACAATGTCAATCAACAACAATGATGAGACAATGAATAGAACAGCAAATAAGTGATAACATTGTTCGTATAGTATGTCAAGAAGTCTTTGTGTGTATCATAGATGGTAAATATACAATTTCCCTAAACTTTAAGAGCTCTTTTTGTAATTTAGTCAATTACTTCACTGTTAGTGGCTCAATTCAATCAAAGGGGATCAATTCAAATTAAGTTATAAGTTTGTCACAATTGCAACTACTACTGGAAGTACCGGCTTACAGTTTAGTGATTACATTTACACATTTTTGGAAATCTTAAAACTGCACTGTGTAACTCATTTGTTGTTGGAGGAGGATCTACCACCTACTGGAATGCTCTGTGGTATGGCATTAAATATATCCATCGCCATAGAGACAAGTAGCTGATGCCACCAAGCCAAGTTAAAGGTCAGATCTGTGGAGAGATGACCCTGCTCACAGTACAGTACACTTGCATGTTTTTCTAGGTATGTTTAGAAAAGAAAAGCATGTAATTGTATATAGATAGACAAGCTTAATGCTATATTGTGAAACATTCCAGACAGCATAGTGCCATCTCCATGGTGACAAGCAGGAGGCAGACGCATCAGAAAAGTTACATAGTGCACCCTTGAAGAAGTCAAAACAAAGATAAACGTAAAGGTCATATATTACACAAAAATTGACTCTTGTGTGCATCAAAAAGAGACTTGGAGTTGCATTTTGTTTCATTCACATGTTTGGGTAATCCTTTATTATTATGTCTACATTTCCAAAGCTCAAACTGCTCTGTTACACCTTGTGACGTCATGAAGTGGTATTTTTTAACTTAAATTGTGTAGAGATAGGCAGTTCCTGGTCAGAAATCATCTAAATTTTTGGAGTGAAGGTGTATGGAGTTTAAAAACAGTGGAGCACTTTTTGTATTGTCACATGACATCACAAGGTGAGACAGGGTACTTTTGGTTTGAGAAGAACTCAACCGAAATACACAGGATTTGTAAAACATGTGTCAAAGAAACAAAACAAGCCCAGATATGTTTTTGATGAGGAAACAACATTATACCATAATCAGAAAATAGTGTAATATTGGACCTTTAAACTCACCTCCCAGTCAGTGCGTTTCTTCTTGAGCTCGTCACACTTGCGCAGTTTGCAGATCTGTTTTCCTGTCTTTCTGTTGAGGCAGTTTGCACAGGTCCCACAGTTAGTTTTGAGCAGACAGGGGCCACAAACTCCACATTTCTTCCTTCTTTTCTTTTGGCCATCAGACACATCAAAAGAAGAGTCAAATACAGGCAAAGAGTACAGGCCAGCTTGTTGGTGTTCAGTTTCAATAAACTTGCTGAGAGGAGATGTAGTGTCTATGGAAGGTATCCGCATGTGAACAGAGTTTATCTCCTCCGTGTCAAGGGAGAATTCATATATATCTTTTTGAGGCGGCCCTGGACCAGTTCTTGGTTTGGACATTGTTGCTTTTATTGATTAAATTGTTTTAAAAAATGTTTTAAAATGCTAAAAATGCCAACTTTTTATTTACATATCAAGGTTTATCAGTAAAAAAGACAAATTGCATCTTGTATAACCTACTCAGATCTTGTCAATAGCTTTCGAACACCACCATATCGTTTTTAAAATGTAAACAAGTTTATTTTGTGTTCTTGGTCAAATGGGCTGCTGGGGAGCGATGGGGAGGTAACACTGAGACCAAAGTCCATTTTTCACTGCTCCTCTGACGGATGGCTGCAGGTCCACCCAAGTGTCGACAGGGCCTGGGAACTGAAGCCAATGTATGCCCAACGTCAATGATATCTGTAAACAAAAGAGACCAAAATGTGGTGAGAGAATGCTTTTGTTAGTTCCACTGCACCATTGGCATTTACAAACAAGTTAGTACAAGGAATTAAAGTGTTATGTAGGTGAATCAATATGCAAATATGACTTAGTTTTGAGAAGTGGACATTTGGTGTTATCATCTTTTGTCCCTGACAAATTCCTACAATATGTGGCTCTAAATTTGCTCTTGATTTAGTAGGTTATTTTTATATATTGACTTTAAATTCATTTGTTCAAAAAATCAAATTAAATATTCCTACATGAAATGGCTACTATCACATTCTCCTTATTAATTTTCAAACACATGCCAGCAAGCGAGCATTTTCCTCAAAGTGGACAAAATCACAATGTAGGTAAAAAACACACACAAAAAAAAAGACATAAAGGAATAAATGAAAATGAGAACGCAACCAGAATGCTCTTTGTGCCAATTCCAAGTCTTGGAATTATGTAGAAAATGGAGGAGGGTATTGTATTGTGTAAGGAGCAGTGACCAGGATAAAAACCTAGGCCTAATTGTATGCAAATGACTGCATGCACCAATGCAATAAAATATAATTAGGTAAACCCCAATGGATTCAAAACAATCAAAGGAGGGGTTGCATTCAAAATCATTTCATCACTTTTTTGCACAAGTTCTCATTGGCTTTTGTTTACTGCTGATTCCTATAATTATATTCATGTCATGTGCTCAGGTTTAGTCCACCCAAACAGCCCCAGTATGTGTCTGGATACTGTCTGGTTCTCAAACACAGCTGTCAGCCCACTCCGTCCCGTTGGCGCTGTGCCCTGGCAGCCTGACGTGAGCCGCTTGAGAAAAAGATACTGTGATTTCTAATGGCAGGCCCCACATGGGTGCATGGGAGGAGGGCTTGGGTCTCCCTCAACACAAGAGAGGGGGGAGAAAAGTTGATGCCAGCGACAGCTCCTCTTTGTTTTGTGGTCACACGCTCCAGTCAACCGTCAATAAAGTGAATTGTGCAAAGAAAAGCAAACCAGCCAGATCTCTGCAGCAGCCTGGACGCACCGCACAAGGCTGGAGAGGTTTCGGGCAACAAGTAAAAAAGATACAAATGGAAGAATTACAATTTAATGGGAAAAAATGACAGCAATATGTAGATAACAAACCCAATATAATCTATTTGGAAGCCTACAGTTCATAATAATTATACTGTAGTGTGCTGAAATTTCAGTTTTCGTATCTGCTATTGTTACCCTGTATTTGAGACTAAAATTGTATTCAAAACCCCAAATAAGTCTTGTGACACCAACAGCAATCTAAATAACCTAAGCATATTTTAATCTTCTTAATTGGCATTTAATTTTCATGAACATAGGTTTCTTGCTTAGTTGAAACAGTAATGAATACAATATTCTGGTGAGCCATGTGTGCACTACTGCAAATTTGAAAAAAAAAAAAAAAAACGGGAAAAAAAAAAAAAAAAAAAAAAGAAGTCTGTACCAATTTAAAACATACTTACCTAGAGCTAACTTGTATTTACAAAAAAAAAAAAAAAAAAACTAGAATATGCTTATAATATCAAATTAAAGACTAAACTAACTAGTTGGCAGAATAGCTGCATTGCCGTGCGTGCACCTGAGGGAGGAAACCGGTGCAACAAAATATGGAGAGTAAAGGCGCATGAAAAACTATGGAATTCCTCGTTTATAAGTGTGGGGTTTGCACAAGATATGCACATTGTTGTTGTTTTCAGTGGGCACTGGTTTCCACGACTACTTTCTAGGCCTAAATAATACAAAATACACGTATTACAAGCGAACTTACGACACACGTTCAGCTCAGAAGGTAATAATGATGAGGGGCTATGCCAGCTAAGCACGTGTTACAGGCGCATAGTGTTAGCAATATTTCCAAATACAGGCACCAATCAGATTCAAGCCACGTTTCCTCCTTCGCGCTTCAACAAGTGGGTTAGTGCATGCGCTGGTGACAGGGATGCCCCAAACCCGCCACTCAAAGCTCACAGTGGGTGCAACTTCACATCAGATAAAACAAACAGGCACGCATTTACAGGAGGATAATCGCTGTTATCTTTCAACACAACACACATCCATTAGGAAGCACTGTGCGCGTGGACGTGTCATTGCTGCTACTGACCGAGTGAGAGAAACGGCACTTTCTCGCGTGAATACACACTTCTTGATTGTAATATGGTAATTACGCGCTAATGCACACAGCAACTCCGAGAGCCTTGTTAATTAATGACTTATGTGGCACGGGTTACTTTCCAATTACAATATTCAAAAAAGCTACCGCTGAACCCAGGAATATTACACGGCCTGTGCACATGGAGTAAAAACAGTTCAAATAGTCTAATATAAAACACGAGTTACTGCATCGATCGTAGTAACTTACCACACCGATGACACGTTGGCCCCAGGCTTTTTTTTTCTCCACTTGACGCTCGAATGTCTTCAAATTCCTTGAACGTTAAGACGCACTGGTTAGTTGCTTTAAATCGCCAAAACAAAAAAACAAAACGCAAATGCGGAACTTTTAAACCCGTCCAGGAGAAGGAAGTTAGAGCAAAACTTTTCTTAAGTGATTTGAAGCTGTGTGGCCTAGGCTGATGGGGTGTGCACGAGGGAGGGGGCCCAGGGCGAGGAAAAGGTAGTATGTTTTTGGAGGGGGTCTAAGTCATTAGTAAATTATGGAGTGGAGTCTGTCCAGCTATGGCCACGCAAAAGCACGTGACGTGACGCGGCAGAAGCGGTCAGGAATGGCCCTTGGACATTTGAGACCACTCTATGGATCTATGGGGCCACTCTGGCGTCCTCTGATGGAACCAAAAACCACATTAGGGCTCGTGGTGCCGTGCGTAAAAGTGTGCGTAATTGTACTTTAGAGCGCGCATGTAGATTGACTCCTTTCTGAATAGATCTTAATGGGATTTAAACCAGATGTCGTGGATTTGCGCCCTTTGGTAGGCTCTTTAAATTGGTCGGCTTCAATATATTTATAGCGATGCAACAACGCCACCATATGGGAAAGCCCTGGTATTTTTTCCAGAGAAAGAAAAAACACCAACAAAACATAACACTTCAATCTACAGGACACGTCCATAAAAAATAACACAAGAATTTAAACCAGCATATGATTATTTATATAAAAATGCCCACTCTGATTTCACACATCAAATCTTTATTTATCTGTGTCACTCTCCATTGGAGGCTCTTAGACACAAAAAAAAACACTCTTTATTTCTCCTGCAGATCCTGGCTAATTATCCATTTTAACTCTTTCTGAGTGATACATGTACAGTATTACCAGTAGCTCTTACCAAATAGTCCAAATGTGTGAGGCCCAAATGTGTTGGTGGGCATGTTTCAATTAAAAAAAGAAAGAAAAAAAAACTCAACTGCCATGGTGACACACTACTGGAGCTCATTTAGTACATAAAGAAAAACTATGATGCAAAATATAACACATACAGGATGATAGTTTGATTTGAATGTAATTATGCCAAATTTAATAATCCAGTTAAGCAAGGAATAAATAAATAGTCCTTGTGTAGTTTGTAATTTGCATTTTAAAAGAAGTGTTACCAGCACTTGGATCAAACCACTAGTACCAAGAAATATAAATAGAAATATTACATTATAAATTAAGATTTCTTACAGCACATGGAAAAAGTTCACCAAAAGGACGGCTTTGTTGTCACATTTTCATATGTGCTGAATCCAGTGTTGTGACAAAAAAAAGTATTTGCAAAGTTTTTCAACAGGGTCTCACTATAAAGGAAGAAGTACTATAATTGACCATAACATTATCCTCATAATTATGGAGAAACGTTCTGAGAAATACTGATCATAAGAGGGGGGAAAAAAGTAAAAACAAGAGCTGCAGTCAGTTTTCCAGCCATCCCACCCCATCTGTATCAAGGTGCCATGATGCTGTAGCAACAGAGTAGCAAAAACAAGCAAATTTGAGATGTATCCACAAAACATAAAAACAGAATGGATAGAAGAATAGAATAGAAGGTTGGTTTTGGTCACTGAGAAGACCATGCATTCACATTCACATCAAAAACAAAAAAAAAAATAATCAAGCATTTGAAGAATTCTTGGACACACCTACATACGGCAAACATACAGTAGACTTGGAAATGTTGGTAGACCATAATAGACAAACAACCTCATACCCTTTTTGGAGAAGGAGTGTGTTTTGGTTTTAACTGATAAAGCAACAAGCACAATCAATAAGCTGGTTTAGTGGAATGGTTTAGTGAATGTGAAACAAAACACAACTTACAGTATGAAATGAATATGGGCCTGCTGTTTTTACATTCTCTGTGTGAAATGGTCCACTCTGCTACATGGAGCCTCCAGTGTAAATAGACAAATGCATAAACCACAGGAACTCCACTTCCCCCTTCACAAGCCTCTGTCCTCTGCCGGTTTGGTCCAATGGCAGCAGTCTCTACGTCCGGACCTGAAACTTGCCAGCCTTCGTCATGTATTTGATGCCTTTGAAGGGCTTGTACTTCTCTCCGTACATATCCAGGCGGTTCACCTTCAGCCCTGAAAAACAATAATGAATGAGTGAGATTGCATGTTAACTTACTAGGAATTTTTAAAAGATCTTTTGCTTGTAATTGAAATGTTGAGTCCTATGAAACAATGTAAGCTCAGTAATATATTTGATCCAATATTCAAAGCTGTAATTGTTTGTGAAGTCATGTGAGACAGCGCTCATGCGTTTAGTGCCATCTGGTGGTAGAATATAATAAGGCATATAGACTGTGACTGTCAGGTGATGATCAGCTGAGCACAACAGAAAATGAAAACACTATGATGGCTGAAAAATGCTGTTATTTACGCCATTATGTCAAACTGTAATTGTATGTAAAAGGTTTATACAAAGACTTGATAGATGATAGTGTAACTAGAATGTGGAACACACATAAAGAAATGTTTTAACTACAGCATTTTTTTTTTAACTATGTGTAACTATACTCCCAATAAAATGTGCAGTGTGCACTGACCACTGAAAATGCATTCAAACATTTGTAGAGCTCATGCACTGCAGCCATTGACCTATACCTTTATAAGAATCTGACAAATATTTCTGTAATAATACCGTATCAGTGAGTTAAATAAAAACATTTGTGCACTAGTAGTACCTGAGATAGCCATCTGTTGGATCTTAAACTGGATGTTGAAGGTGGGGTTCTCGTCTGGTTTGGAGGCTCCAGCCTGTAGACTCATGCTGCCTTTCAGACTAGGGAGCTTTTGAGGGTTAATCTTCCCCACATCCCAGGACAGCAACTGCACAACGAGCACAATATTTTGGTTGTCACTATTATATACGTGAAAATGTATACATACATTATCCAATTTTTGCATATTATCAATTGGTAAATGGTAACTTGTTTTAATATAGAGCTTTTGAACCTTCAAGGCACTCAAAGCATCAAGGAACCAGTCACCCATTCACGCAAACATTCATATACCATTGTACACAGACTAGAGCCCGACCGATATATCGGTTGGCCGATATTATCGGCCGATAAGGGCAACTTTAGGCATATCAGCTATCGGCCGATATGCTTGCTGATAGGGGCCGATATTTCACGTGGGCATGTTATACCTCGTTATAAAGCTTAGACGCTCTACATTCTGTTTATTTAATCCAATTTACAGACAGATAAATATCCTAATATGTGGCTCCACATCAGTATTTATCTACCGAGTCATTTGTCTGTGTGTGTCCGTACTGTCCCTGAACACACCACAGAGTCGCGTCACTCACGTGTGTTTGTTTACACCCGCAGACACAGATCCAAACACTGAGATTATATTCTTTTTACGGACAATCGGTTTGAGTCTGGATTAAAAGGACATTTATTAGTGCAGAATTGTGATGTGAGGAGGAGCCTGTATGAGCGGTGAGTGTTGGAAATATGTCGACTTTGAAGCTAGTTTTTGTCATTTGTTATGGGTTAGCTGCTGTAGCTCCCGCACATAAACAGACTGTTTTCTATTGGTCTGTTCTAAAGTGACTATATTGGCCGTATATTTGCTACTGGACCTGCACTGATATGTAAATGAGCTGTGAATAGAGGTGTGAATTATGACATTTGCGCATATAATTAATTACCGCGGCGCGCACGTATTTACGGCTAAAGGCTAATAGCGCTACTTTCTTTACTAGTTATGGGTCCGTCGCGAACGAAATGACTCTTAGAACCGGATCTTTAAAGGGAACGACGGGAGCCTGATCCTTATTGGGAGCCGTGTTTTCTCTTTCTCTCACTTTTTTTCTCTTCACGCCGCGTGCAGATTCGTGGTTTGACAGCGGCAGCGGCTAAAAACGAAACTTTGAGAAATTTGCGTGTACGTAGGATTAAAAAAAAACAAAAACAAAAAAAAAAACGAGCATATTTGACTGTAGTTTAGCATAAAATAAATAAGTCCCGGTTTAGTCCTTTTTCAGCCCTGGTTTAGACCTGGTTTAGTCCTGATTCAGTCCTGCTTTAGACCTGCTTTAGTCCTGCTTGCAACAAAACAATCTGAAGAGCCACTTGGGAGCCAAAAGAACCAGCAGCTTTTAGTGAGCCGAGCCAAAAGAGCCGGTTCTCTAAAAAGAACTGGAATACCCATCACTAGTGTCTAGAATGTGATGCAAAAATGCCATTAAGTCAACCTACTGTCTGTAAATATGATGTAAAGAGGCAGAATAACAATAAATGTTGCCTAAATAAACCCAATTTAAAATCCACCAGAGCCAAACCTAAGTTTTTTAAACAATTCAACATTTACAGTGAATTTTTACATCACTAAATATATCAGTGATTATATCGGCTATCGGCAGCTCCAACTTCCATTATATTGGTTTTATATCGGCCACAGCAAAATCCATATCGGTCGGGCTCTAACACAGACACTAGGGGAGAGGTGAGTTAAGTGTCTTGTCCAAGAACACAATGACAGCATTCATCTGTGAGAACTGGAATCACACCGCCAACCTGTGGGTTAGTGGATCTGTGTTCAATCAACTGAGTTCAATAGTCCTTTTAACACTTCTTCTACGATTTGTATAAACTCGCACACACACTGTCACCACAAGGTTGGCTTCAGGTCACGTGTTAATCCCTCCACCCTTTGTGCAAACATACAGCTGCAGTTCTGTGTGTCAGTACCTTCGTGACTGGATCAAACGTGTATGTTCCTTGGGAGGGGTTGAGGTTGACGTTGAGCACGCCTCGCGGGAGCTGGCTGCTCACCAAAACAGACTCCACCGCTTTCCCCATCGTCTGTTTGGGGCCCAGGGTCAAGTCAAAACGGCCCTGAGAACTGCCCTCGCGAAACGTGATGTTGTGTTTGACATAAACTGGGATGGCCACCAAACTGGAAGGACAACAGAAACCATAAGGAATCAATATTTGCATACTACAATAATAGGACAATTAACATCTTTTTTATCATACATACTGCAAAAAATCCTATTCTTCTATTATGAAAAAACTTTCTCAGCTTGCTGTAGAAAGAACTTAAAGGTGCATTATGTAACTTTTCTGGTGGAGTGTCAGTCAAATACTGCGTTATGTTATTGCTTTGTCTGGAATGTTTCACAGTATGGCATTAAACCTTTCTATCTTCATGGAGACCAAACCAGAGTTACAGGTCAGATCAGTGGAGAGGCAACCATGCTCACACATTAATCTATTTTCTAGGTATTTTTGAGGTGTAAAACCACCTGTAATTGAATAAATGTAAAGTTTAATGCCATACTGTGGAACATTTAAGGCAGAGCGATGACATATCCATACAAAGAAGCAGGTGACGGTCCCCTAAACAAAAAGCTACATAGTACACTTACAAGTTTGAGTAGAGAAGGATTTAAATTGTATATAGAAAGCAGTCTGTGAAGGATTAAACATTTTTGAATAGTAATTAATATTCATTATAGCGAAGACAACAGATGTAAACAAATAACTACATCTGGTAGAAAGTAAAACTTAACTTAAAACTTAAAATAACTCCCATTTCAACTTAAAAATGTCACTTTTTGATAATGGCACTCACTTCTGAGAGCTGACGTGATATGAGAGTAATCTGAAGTTTCCATCTGGAGGGATAAAGGAGAGGATGCGCTCAGCCTCCCAGCGTTTGAACCGCACACAGGGGTGGAAGCTCACATCATCAAGCAGCCGAGGATTCTGCAATCAAGCAAAACAGGATAACAGTGATACCCTTATTCCATATCAAACTTTTTTTTATATATGCAAAGAACTATATATTCTTCAACTATTTACAGGGGGAGGTTCACATTTTACAAAGGAAGAAATAGGCAACATAAGTGTGAGCACACACCATAAAAGAAAGTGTGAGGTCAGGCATGCCGGTCAGCTTAACACAGGCATCAATGACTCCCTGAATTTCAGCTGTAATGGTTGATCCTGGAAGGCAAAGGATTATCAGAATTACTGCAATACATTAATAATAAAAGATCAACTTAATTCAAATTTATTTTCATGCATTACCTGATTTGTCAATGATGGCATCGATCTCCTCAACCACATCAAAATAAGCTTCGTTGTTTGTGTATTTGACCCCAGTGCGTCGCCATGGCACCACTGACAGCTGACCAGTGGGGAGCTGCTCACCCACGTTTGTACTACCTGCACATTTGACAAAAAACATCTTAACAACAATGAAAAATAATGAAGAAACCAGCAATGTAATACAGGCCCAGAGTTATCATGTTTGATAATTAAAGATGCAATGTGTAACTTTTCTGGTGGAGGGTTCGTCACCTGCTTGTTTCTATGGATATGTCATTGCTCTGCCTGGAATGTTCCATAGTATGACAGTAAACAGCTCTACATTACATTTATTCAATCACGGCTGGTTTTATTGCTTAAAAATATCTAGAAAAACAGGCATTCTGACTGTGAGCGGAGTTGCCTTTCCACAGATCTGACCTGTAACTTGGTGTGGTTTGGTCTCCATAAAGACTGAAGGTTTAATACCATAATGTGAAACATTTCAGACAAAGCAATAACATCTCCATGGAGGAAAGCATCTGACGGACCCTCCAATAGAAAAATTACACAATGCACCTTAAAGTTAAATAATTTGTATGCAACTTATAAAACCAGCTACTTAAACTTATACTTTGAACAATAACTGTCTGACTGACATTGCGGTTGTACGACAGTTACTATGAGCTTATACCTGTGATAGTGTTGACCATGGTCCGGAGGATGGTGGGGGGCTTGATGAGTTCTTTGAGGATGTTGGATTCTGTAGCCAGTGGGAAACCGTTGTCCAGCATTTCCTCGAGAAGTTCATAGACAACGACCACATTGTCTTTGATAGCAGCCTCTGTGCAGACCCCAAAATAGTCCTGACAAAAACAAATATGAAAAAATTCCTTATTGCTGCATCACTATTTGGTTGTTACACAGAAAAAAGATAAGATATGGGTGAGGGATCATTTTTTATAAGGAGTAAGGTTCATTGTTCCTGCTCGTTTATGCAACAAACCACACATCTATCATGCCTCCATGGAGATATTATTGCTCTGGTTGTTGCATACAGTGGCATTAAAGGTGCTGGACCACCAAAAGTTACTTAGTGCACCTTTAACCGCATCTATCTATTTATTGCTTTCACTTTCAATAATGCCTTCAAAAACATAAGCAAGGTCCCCTTTCTTCAGATCTAAACTTGAACTGGAAGTGCCACCTGCTTGTCTCCATTGAGAAAGAGAAGTTTTAACATACTGTGGCACATTCTAAGAAAAGCAAAAACACCTCCAATGAGACAAGCAGGTGACGGACCACCAGAAAAGTTACATGGCACTTTTAAGATTACCTGCCCCCTTCTCATTCAACACAAGCCTTACAGAATGTTGTGATGTGGTGTGAAATACCTGGAAAGTGTCAACAACTCTGTGCAGAAACTCGATGACGAACAGCGGCGGCACCTCGCTCTGTATGACTGCTACAAAGTAAATGCGATGGCGGAGGACAGAGATGAGATAGTGGTGCGGAGTGGGGATCACAGGAGGGACGTTCTCTGGCTCTGAAGCTCGCTCCTGGGCCTCGAAGAAGTAGTCACACACAGAACGGCTGACCACACTCTTCCAGTGCTTCTCTAGGAAAATGTCCCCCGAGGCGTTGATGAGGAACAGGCTGTGAATCATGTTGGCTGTGGGGTGGAGGGCTGGAGGAGACAAAACACAAAAACAAGAGTCAGACTATGTTACCATGATGTGGTCTTACATTAGTACTGATGGAGCGCAAGAGTTTCAAAATTGGCATTGAACCCTGAAAAAACTCCTACACTACTGAATAAGAACAGGGACTGAATGAATGAACAAATTGCCTCTGTACCAAAATGACAACTATAAAATAAAATTTAAAAAGTCTAATACAGTTATCTATTTTTAGCTACAGTAGTTAGAACCAGTTACTTAATTAATTACTTAATTAGATACAATAATTAGAATCAACATCACCTCATTACTAGTTAAATACAACCCCTATTTACTATATTTCATAGGCAAAAATATAGCTTCTTATAAAGTAGTTTTTGCAGTTGTAATGGAGCCTTATGAAGATTATAGCATGCTTTATCATTTTAAATTACATTACCATTTCTAACGTATTAAATATTATTATAATACTATTAGTTTAGTAAGCAGACAAAATACGCATTTTCATGAAAAAGACGATGAAATACACGATTAGCTACTTTTGTTAGTCCACAAATAGCTCTGATAGACGACACCGGAACAGTCATTGAATATGCGTGCAAGCTATCGAATTACTATTATAGGTGAACACAACCAAGTAAAGTAGACAAGATCCGAATGAATACTGACAACAGCTGGCAACATTTGAGAATAAACTGAAGGCCTTTACGGATCATACGGAGAAAGATGCTCCATCATTGCCTCCACCTCCTTTAGTCCCATGACAAGAGGAAAAGCCCACTCTCACCGTTCATGGATAAAAATGTCCCAGATCAACGTAACTGCGCAAGATATGCATTTTTTTACTCCTCGCTATAGATATCTGTATTTTGCTACACACTTACCGAGGACAGTTCTCACAGTTTTGTCTCGCCTTTCTCCGTTTTTTCAATTAAAGATTAAGCCGCCGTCGTTGCTTCCCGTTAGGTGGTTCAGATCGTGATGTGAGGCTTGAAGGGTCTGAGCCTCAACCAATCAGAAGCCACAATTCCGACACTAGCCCGCCCAATGCGATTACCGATTGGTCAATATTGCGGAAGCTGTTGTAATTTAATCCATTCTGATTGGGTTGAAGCGTGATCGCTACAGTAAACACCAGAAATGATTGGCTAGACAGCGTCTGACATTTTGTTGCAATATCAAAATTAATTGTATATAGTTTACTTTTATACAATTTCTGCAATTTATTTTAGTTAACTTCTTCTTAATGTTTCACTACACATGTCATTTGACGCTTTATAAATGCATAAAAAAAGCAGTACCAATCCAATTTTTGAGAAAGTCCAAACGACTTATGCAGGTTTGGCTTTTCCTACTTAGGTTTATTAATAGCCAATACTATGAGGTTATCATGAGTTACATTAGGCTTACTGGTATATATTAAATGCTTATGTTTTATTTCTCACGATAGCTCTTTGTATTTGACTTAGTGGCGACATCTAGTGGACAAGGAGTGAATCTCTAAAGAAGGTTCCCTCTAGAGACAACTGCTGGATTGTGTAAGATTCAGTTAACTAGGTCAAGTCAACATGCATTCTTCTGAACGTCTTGAAGATGTTTTATAACTGTAAAATACTATGAATTTGCTCATAGTTTATAAAATGACTACTATGCTTATTCGTTAGGGAATAATCATTTGTATCTGCACATTAGTGTAGCGAACAAATCTACGAAAAAGAAGCTGTATTGAAACATAAATGGCTCAACATAATTTATTTTCATTTTATGTTAAAATGTACAGAGTTCTTTGAAAGTACTTGCTAAGAAAGAAAAACAAATAGATGGAATACATACATGAACAGAGTAGAGTAGAGGCTGCCAAGCACAGATCAACTTTCACTGTGTGCCCAGCTTATACCTCCTCATTATTTTGCGCCCTCTCTTAGCATACAACGCAACATGTACAATTACAAAGGATACAAAAAGGGAAGCGATATAAACAGACAGAAATATACTGAGCTCATTTTTACATGCCTTGTAATTGTAAGGAAGTCAGCCTATACACACACAAGTAAAAAAAAAAAAAGAATGCCAAGTGACCTTTAGATATTTGTAGTCCTTTTGTTTAAAATAGCATTAATATACTACACAAAGATAGAAAAACTCTAGAGATGAGATGGAATGGAGAGGTTAAAGGCATCTGAAAGTCACTAATAGTGAGTGGTATTTTTTTTTTAGGTTTTGAATTTCTTAATAATTATTACCCAAGAGTCGAGCTAAAAAATATGTAATATTTTTTTCCTGAAACAGAAGTGAAAAAAAAAATGACAGTACCAATATCATGTCAGAATTTCCTTTTATATTATAGAAAAACATTTTCTCTACAATTGGTTTCTAAAGTCAAAAAGAGTCAGCTTGTGTCATAAAAGGAAGCTGCCCCGTCTGATAAAATTCAGAAAGAAAAACAAAAATAACAAAAGTCTACACACAAAATATGCAATGGTGGGTCAGAAAATGAAATCTCCTCTCGACTTTGAATACTGGTCAAGGCTTCACGTTTCTGAACCCTTCAACCAACCAGGACCTCCAAATCTGCCCCTGACCCTGCTTCTGACCAGTGCCTCTGAGGGCCGGTCCGTGCACTAGATCCAGCATTTTGATATCTTTGAAAACGATATCTGCCATTGCTGTTTCTCTAGTCATTAGGAGTGCAGAATTTGCCATAGTAAAAAAAAAAAAAAAAAAAAACAGCTTTGAAACAAAACAAACACTTTTCAAAAAGTCCTCAACCTCTTTGGGCCAGTAACACTTGAATGTATACTGTAGAATGGTGGTCAGCTATAATCAAATATAACTTTCCTTAAAAGCCGTCACATTAAATTTTGTTCAGCATCCGCATAACTTAGAAAAGGTTGACATTGTACACTGTCAGTGGAGTGTGATATTCTGAACAAGCCCCCGATTGGTTCAGGCTAGTCAGAATGTGTATGTATGGCTGAGTATTATATTGGGAAGTACCAGAATATTTACATCTAAATGCTGTGTTGACAAAGTGGAAAATAATGCTACTTGTTTTACTCATGGACATATAATAAACAGTAACTCCTCCATGTCTGTGTGTTTTGGTACAACACGGTCCATCCCGGAAGACTCAGCCTCACCTCGGACACTGAGGCTCTGCGCACAAGATTTTATGAATCAAGGCGAAAAGCCACCAGAGATGTTCAGGTATTTGTGAACAAGAGCCATTTGAGAATGCAACATATATAAAGACCAAAGCATTTAAGAGGCTGGACTGCACACTAATATTTAAGATGAACAAAAACAAGAAAAATAAGTCAACAATAAATTGAACAAAACATGTTTGTGTCCAATGTTTCATTGTCTTTTTTAAGATAAGGCTTCCTATATCAATTAAAAGATTGTGTGCATGGTTGGATATAGTCATTTAACTTTTTCATAAGCAGTCTGACAAAGTAAGGTATTCCTGTATTGTCTTTTTCCTAGTTTCCCCTTTGTCCAGCCTTGCGCCTCCATAGTGCTGGATCAGGGAAGCACAAGCAAACCCCTTTTACGGAGAGCTGTAGGTTTGGCCTGGTGCAACAGCGCCCTACTGAGGTCCATGTTCACATGCCAGCCCCTAACCTGCTGACTGCTCCCACAGCTGGAGGGAGAGGGAAGATCTTCCCAAAATAAAATGGACATAAATGACAACATAGAAAAACAGGAAACCCTAGGACCATCTTAACCTCCTTTGTTCTCCTCTTTATGGTGCCTGCATTGGCAGTGCAGAGGGATCAGGAGTAATGACATTAGAGTAAACGAGTAACCCGCTCTGACTCCGATTCCACCAAGAGTCCTTTGCTCATCTGCTCATGTACGGTGGCTGCTTTGGGACACCAGCGTAACTGTGATGTGAAGGAGCAGTATACATCATGTTGCTGTGGTGATTGGGCTGCATAGGCTGCTGTGGGTAACCCTGTCCTCCCATCATCCCCATCTGCATCTGCATAGGGTACTGAGCAGGCTGGTTCATGTAAGGAGGGTTGCCATGATAACTGCTGTTCATCATGGGCTGGGGCATTCTGTACCCTGCTGCTGACATAGCATTAAGGGGGGCCATGTTCATGGAGTTGTATGGGGCCGGTGTGGGCATGAGGTTGGGCATCATACCTCGCTGCACGGCCAAAGTGCGTGGGGTGCCCTGCATGGCCACGGTACCAGAGCTGCGCCCGTAGAGCTGCTGCTGGTGTGGGGCTGGCGCCAGCTGCGGGGTGGGTTTGGAGCGGATAGAAATGTGGCCTTTCACAGTGGCCATTTGCCCCTGTAGCCGCTGAGTGTGTGGCGGGGGGCCCAGGCCAATATTTGTGGTGGGCATGTTGCACTGCAGCTGAAGGGAGCCCAGGTTCATGGAGCCAGAGCTGAGGTTGGGAGGTGGGGTCATGGTGGGCTGGCCCTGGGGCAGAGGAGTGTGGGGTGATGGGGCCAGCCCGGGGTTAGACAGGGAGACACTGGTGGCATAGGAAGTGACTGATGCAGAGTGGGAGTATGGCATGCCATGAGGGTCCATGATGGTGTTTGTGAGCTGCTGCAGTTTGGCCAGGCTAAAAGTAGCAGAGGGCTGGGGGTATCCCCCTGTGCCAAAGTCCTGGCCCATGCGTTCATAGAGAGTTCTTCCCCCTCCTCCACCACTTTCTGGGATCTCCATGATCATTGGTGTCGAGGCAAAGCCATTACCCATACTGCACTGGGATAGAGGCTGCTGTTGTTGTGGAGGGGGTGGTGGAGCTGAGGCAGCAGGTTGGGAGTTGGGGGCCTGCTGAGGAGGCTGCTGTGGGACCTTCTTTTGGGGCTGTGGCTGCTGCTGCTGGTTGGTGCTGGGTGGTCTCTCTATAACACCACAGCTTTGAGGAGATTTGATGCCACATCCGGGGGTGTTGGACGGAGGAGGGGGTGGTGGGGGCTGTGGTACTGCAACATTATTGGCACTGGGACCACTGTTTGGTCCTTGACCCGTCTGCTGGATGTGGCTACAGCTGCCCATAGTGAGCTGCCCCCCTGCCCCAGTGGAGGAGTTGAGAGTGGGGGCTGGAGCGAAAGAACAGCTGTTGGACTGGGACGATGAGGGCGTTGCAGAACTGGAGGAGGAAGGGGCAGATGAAGAGGAGGCAGTGGGAGCTCCTGCCACAGCAGCCGAAATACCACCTCCACTTCCCCCGTTCCCCGCCCCGTTCCCCCCTCCACCCATAGTGGAGTCATAGCTGCTGGGGTTATCATAGTTCTCTGTTGTGCTCTCAATGCTGCCCAAATCACTGAAGCCACTGTCCACCACCTGCTGTGAGTGGTCTGACACTGACGGGACATCCATCATGGGCGATGTTTCCATGTTCTGCTGAGAGGGAGCAGACAGAGAGCTGGGGTGCTCTGGGGTGATTTGAGTGTACCCTCCTCCAGTGCTGCTGTTATTGCCCCCAGCTCCAGTTGGACCCGGGGTGCCCCCCCTTTGCCCAGTCGGTGTTGTGTCCATCATGGCAGATGGCAGCCCAGGACTGTTAACTGAGCGTACTGACTGATTGGGCAGAGGTGGCATAGGAGGATTAGGCATAGGGCTGCTGTGTTGTGATGCCCCACAATCCTCCACCAAAGCCAGAGCCTCCTCTTCCCCCTCCCCTGTGTGACTGTAACTCTGCAGTGTCCGGCAGGCAGCTAGGGTCTCCTCGCAGTCCTGGTATGCCCCGTGGTGTGGGTGGGGTTCAGCCTCGTCCTCCTGGGCTTCCCCCTGTGTCAGAGATTGGACCGCCTGAACGGTCTCCAGGTCTAGCTCATTGGAGTGATGGTGGGGGTGGTGGTCTGGTGGGTTTGGGTGGGGGTGCTGAGGCTCCATCAACAGCGTGACACTCTTATCTTCATGCAGAGGCGGGAGGTCCATAGGCTCTGATGGAACAGACATGGCCGTGACAGTCTCCACAGCTGCAGCGGCTGCGGCAGACTCCTCCTGCTCTCTGCGCCTTCTCTCATCTTGCTGCGGGTCGACCGAGGGAGGGCCGCTCTTTGGAGCCTGCTCTTCCTCAGCCTCCTCCTCCTCTTCCTCCTGTTTGCTGACGTACTCCCTGGCCACGCTGTTCTCCATGTCTAAAAAAGCTTCTCCTTGAGGTTCTTCTTTAACTGGAGGGGAGCTGGCGCGAGAGGCCGGCTCCTCCTCTTCCTCCTCTTCCTCCTCTTCTTCATCAGATTCTGGGCCTTTACGTTTCTTGTTGCTCTTGTCATCTACGTGCCCATCCCCTTCATCGTCGGCGTCATGGTCATCACTGCGCCGGCTGCCTGAGCCTGGTGTCACCGCTGCCCTGCGGCCCATGCTGCTACAGTCCTCCTCCTCCCGCTCTTCATCATACTCATCTTCCTCATGGTCCCCCTCAGTGTCCTGAGGTCTAGAAGGGGGAGCTCTAGGTCCCGGTGTGGATGAGGAAGAGGATGGAGATAGAAGAGGGCGGGACGGGGGTCGGCTTGGTTTGTCCTCTTCTTGTTCATCGTCCTCTTCATCTTCCTCCTCTTCCTCAGGGTCTGAGGCAGGGGGTGGCTTTGGGGCAGGCTGGGGAGGTTGCCGGAGGGCAGGGTTTTTGGGTGGCCTGCCTCTCCTCTTGGGGACCTTCTGTTCAACCGGTTTAGGGAGATAATCGTCCTCTTCATCAGAGTCTTTCTGTTTGTTATCCCGACATGCGCGATTGGCGCTGCGCTCGTCCAGAGATGAGTCCTTGTCCATTTGGTCCATGAGTCTCCGCCTCTCCTGTTCCTGCCTCTCTGCTTCCTCCTGAGCTCTCTGCAGGTACCAGCCTCTGGGTTTGCGGCCAGGCTTCATCTTAATTTTAGGCGGTGGAGGATCCCCACTCTGGTTTTCAGCAGCAGCCCGCTGGTTAGCCCCACTGCCTGGAGGTCTCCCTGGCCCCCTTTTCTTCCAGTGCAGAGGTTTGCGGCTCTTCCCTTTGGGCCAGCCTTTTTTCTTTTTGACTGGTGTTTCAGGGTTAGAAGGGTCAGTGGGGGATGCAGAGAGAATGGACACAGGCTTCAGGACTGGGGTAAGCTCTGAAAAAGAAGAGAAGGAAGGAGGTATTAGGCAAAGGGAGTTTAAGGAAAGACAGTTTAATAACTTGACAATGCACACCGTCATCTTCAGAGTCAGTGAAGTGGCTGAGGCGGGGCCTTTTTGGTCCTGGGTCAGATAAGCGCAGAGCAGAGCGGGCTGGAGGGTATCGCCTCAGTGGATGTCCAAATGGTGTTTCTTCCTCCAGTCTGGGCATAGGTCTCTCAGAATCTGAATCCACAAAGGGTTCATCCAGGACCTCAGTGGTCTCAGAGATGGTCTCCGTCACCACGCTGCTGTGGGGGTGACTACGTTGGCGAAAACGCCGCTTTCTTAGGGGCTTCTATGAAAAACAATAGAGTTGAGATACAGATCAATGTCACAAATTCATCAAAGTTATTAACTGTTGTACTCAGTTCGTTTCCTTACTAACCTTACACTTGAGCCCCATGGCTGGCTTGGTGAGCATCGGAGGGGAGCATGCCCTCGTGTCTTCATCATCCTCATCTTCGTCATCTTCCTCCTCTTCATCACTGCTCTCACTAAAGCAGCTCTTCCTCATGGGAGAGGTGTCACCGAGCCTGGGGACTCCAGACAGCTGGCCCAGACTGTCCCCAGGCCCCTCACTCAGTCTGGGTTTGGGACCTCTCTTTTTTCTGGGGGGGCGGCCTCTCCGGGAGGGGGTTATAGAGTGACTGGTCATTCCCAGTTTGTGAAAAGGTACAGAGTCTGTTTGTCTGTCCAAAGAGAAGAGTGGTGGGGGGCTGCTGGCAGAGCCCACAGTCTTGTCTTGCTCAGTCTCTTCCTCTTCGTCTTCATCATCTACGGGCCGGATCTTAGGAGGGCGTCCTGGATGAGCATCTCGCCCTTTGCCCCACGGCCAGTTTTTGGGCGGGCGTCCACGGGGTCGGCGCTCTCCATTGGTTGGAGGGACAGGACGCTGAGGTTCAGAGGCAGGGGCTGTGCGGGCTGGAGCAGAGTTTGGGGAACTTTGGCCGATGGGAAAACCCAGAAAGCTTTTTCTCTCTTCCTCCTCATCCTCCTCTTCATCTTCTTCCTCATCCTCCCTTTTCTTGGCTTGACGCATGTGCCAAGACATTGATGGGGCTTTAGGATTCGGCTTTATCTATAAAAGTAAATCATAATTGTTCATTAACAGCAAAGCCAAGAACAAAACAATTAATTCCTGCTATGAAACTGTAACGTTACCTCTTTGCGTTTATTTTTGTCAGCTTCATCTTCGTCGTCATCGTCATCTTCCCCCTCTGCATCAGAAACCACGGTGTTAGTCACAATTACTGGAGTCCATCGAAGACACTCTGGGTCCACCTCCAGCTGCCGCGGCCGGGCTTTGAGACGAGCCATGTGGTCTGAAACCAGCTTCTCACGTCGTACCAGCACCATTCTGCAAAAACAACTTTGTCTCAGTCTTGTTTTTATGATAGGACCGCGACCTGCTCGTCTTCAAGGAGATGTTGTTGCTTTGCTGGGAAAGTTCTATGTATATATAGCACTTATCTCCCTAGAAATAAGTAGGTGACAACAAAAAGCCACGATATGGGTCAGAATTATATATTCAGGTTACACTGTACACAAATAAGTCAGTTTGTTCAGTTTAATATTTTTGTTTCTAGTTGTTGTCATTGTTATATTTATATTCTTACGTTTTATTTCTTCTTGTTGACAGGCACATTATTCTGGCATTTTTGTTTTTGATTGCATCCCCACTTTATTTCTTTGTCATCTGCACTTAGATGAATACTAAAGAAGAGCCTGCAAGTGAATCCTGACAAGTCTCTTACCGCTCTCCTCTTTGCTCCAGCATGTTGAGGCTGTGCAGGGTGGAAGTGATGTCTTGTGGGCAGATTCCTGTTACTTTGCTTAGATGGCGTATGGTGATTTGTCGATCGCGCAGTTCATGTAGACACTCCAGCACAACGCTCTTCCAATAGGCCATGTAAGACAACCGGCCGAGGTCAGAGAGAGGCTTTTCTGGTGATCCTGGCTGGCCTTCACGCTTTGACAACAGATAGCCTGTAACGAAACATAGAAATTGTTGTAAAACACATGGGGAACATGCTAGCAAACAAAAACAAATAAACTTACTGAAGTCAATGAGAAATCGTCCATAGCCCTGGCGCTGGTATTGTGGAAGAATCATGATGCATGATACATTGTATTTTTGTTGACAGTGCTTTTCCTAGAGACAAAGAAAGCAAAGCTTTACAAATGATCAAATTTATATGTTTGGCAGAAGTTTGAGCTCTTAACAGATACAATACATACATGTTGACCATTATGTATACATATCCAGGAAGTAAATTTATATTACAGATAAAATTGTCTAAATACTTAAGCTATATAAATTAAAAGCATGAAAAAAGCAATGGCATCTTTGAAATGTGGAGCAGTGGCTGAAATTGAGCCCCACCTTAGAAAAGTATCCAACGAGGTGACAACCCTTGCTGTCATTTTGTGTCAGGACGTAGAATAGGAAAGGCTCCACGTCATAGTACAAGGTCTTATGGTCCAGGAACAGCTTGGCCAGCAGACACAAGTTCTGACAGTAGATTGTGCTCACATTTCCATCAACCTGTAAAGAGAATAAGGCAGATTAGCAGACTCACTCCACAAGAGCACAGCAGACCAGTGTAAAAGTAGGTGTTGGGCAATGATCCTGACTGTAAGCTGTGCCTTGAGAGACTGGGGCTATTGGAAAAGAGGGAAGGAGAGAAAGACAAAAGAAAAGGAGGGAGGATTCAGTCTGGCAGCTCGCCACCTCTCAGAGTTGAGAATGGACTGCAGAGCCAAGAAACAAGAGCTGCAGTGACCATGCTTTGCAAACAAGACACTAAATGATCCCAGACAGGAAATTCCAAACACCTGGGGAAAGTCATAAACCCAAATACTATAATGTACTACTATACTATATAAAACCACCTATAATGGTATGTTTTTGAAAGATGGCAGTACATAGGGATAACATGCACAGCAGGATGAAAATCAAGCCACAATTGTCTGAAGGATAAACACTACCACTACACTGCCATATATATTAAGTCTGTTGGTGAAAAATTTTACCTCGAATACAGAGACTTCATCCTTCCTATAGATCTCGTTGGCAGGAGGGTGAAACCACTGGCACTTCTTCATGTGCTGGTAAAGGATGCTGCGGCTTTTCATGTAGCGGAGGCAAAACTCACACAGGTACAGTTTGGGAAGCCTAAACACAGCAAGGAACAGATGACTACTGAGCATCTCTATATTTCTTGAAAATACACTATTACAGTAACAGTAAATAGACTTTTTTGTTTTTTTACTTGAAAATTGAAATGTATGTTTCCAGCGCTACCACATCATTGCTATAGCTTTGTAAATGAAAAGTAGGCAATATTAAAGCATGTACTCACCATTTAGAGTTTATAGTTCAGTTAATACTTTAAATAATGATTACTTTTCATCTTATTACCTGCTGTATTCCTGCGGATATGGAGATGAATACCACGTCTGGATCTCAAACTTCCCAAACTCTATGACTGAAGGACAGCGCATCTGGGGGTCAGGAGGTCCGGTCACTCCGACTTTCTGTATTTGCAAAGGGTAAGGAGGACAAAAAAGTAGATAAATAAATCCAAATTCGTTACAGTTAGGGTTGCAAAGGGAACATTTCATAGTTGCAACACATTCAACTCCTGCAATTTAAATAACGATGCACTAACTATAGTCTTATAATCTCATTACACCCTTTTTAGTGGGCATTAAGTACGCTACTTTGCAGAAATCAATGCTGGGTAGTAGTGCTTTAGTACAACTTCCATACATCCAACAAAAACAGACATGGCACTATATAGAAATGGGTATCATATCGGAAATCAATAATTACCACTATTGGTACATCTGCATAGTATTTAGAGTAAAGCATGCATTTGGTTGGAAAAAGCACCACTATATTTTAAAACTAACAGTAGCTACCTTTTATATGTGGCCACATTCCAAACAGCTCAAGTAGATTTACAATGCTATAGTAGATTTATGCGAGGAGTAAAGCAGTAAACCGAAGGAGTTTTAGTGCACCTGTAGAGCCAGCTCCTGGATGTGTCTGAATAACTCAATGTCTTTTTCTGTCAGATTTTCGTGACCGGGCAGTTTATCATCCTCGTCACGCCAGTCGCTGCCTTCCTGATTGTCTGGGGATTGGAAAACACAGTCACCATTAGCGCAAGTCTTGTGAGAGGCTCTCGAGACAGGGAGCCAAGATGTCTGACGATTGATTTTTTCTTCTTTTTTTACAGTGATGTTACAGCCACAGTGCGCAGACAGACACATGCACTGCCACAGAAAACATTATGGTTCACATACAGGGTTATTGAACTCAGTGATTCTCAGACTTTCCCATACCAAGTACCACTTTAGAACATTTGGGGCTTTTTAAGTACCACATTTCATTGATTAAAATGACTTAAGGCTGGACTTAAACTAAATTACAATCAAACTAAATAGATAGTTGCAAGTTCTGGCGTGGTAAAAAAAACGAGTCAGTAAAAGCATCACAAAATTAGGTCTAGACCAAGTCTAAAACTCTGAATTCAAGACAAAACCTAGGATTAATAATCAATTTTCAAAGTCCAAAAGAAAGCCCATGTACCAGCAGTGATACCTGTACCACAGTTTGAGAAACACTGATTTATTTAGCTGATAAAGCCACCAGGGGACGAGTGATAGACATCTGAGGGAGGGGTGTCATAAACTCTAATAGACTCAAGACCTTGTGGATCCAGCTATTGTCAGTAAGAGACTATTGGCCAAAACAGAGCTAATCGTCTTGTCAATATTTCTGCTCTCAGTGTGTGCTGGGACCCAGTAGAAGCACAACTGCAGGTGTCCTCTAAAAAAATTGAAGTGTTTTTTTAATGCATGAGCAAACATTTTCTCAAGCAAAAGAAATATAATAAATCAATGCTAGCCTTTTTAGCACCGCTCTGCAATTTCCAGATACAGTACAAGACCAAATATCATTAGTTAAACACACAGTTTATAGATCAAGATGGCAGAGCTGAGTGGGTAGAGCAGTGTAATTAGGTTTGGTAAAGGCATTGCATGAATAAACTGTGCAGCATATGTTTGTTAGTATGCTTCAAGCCAATTAGTTTGTAAAAAAAAGCTCTTGGGGTTAGTGCTGTATTAAATTACTGCTTTTAGCTACAGAGAGCTATTGCAAACAGCAGAAAACACCCCTTCCCCTTACCCGCCCTGTCATCTCCATCTCCCTTGCGGCTGGCTTTCTTACGGATGCGGCACTGCTGAGAGTAGTCCACCACTTCCTGACGCGCCTTACGCCCTTCCGGTGATGGCGTGAAGAACTTTGTGAGTGCGTCGATCAAACCCTTGGTCTTGTTGTTGAAACGAAGACTGCTTTGGGTCAAGTCATCGTCCTCGCGCATCGAGAAGAGCAGCCTGTCGTCGCCAGGGTAACCATCGCAAGACGAACTGGACGAAGAGTTGGCCGATGCGGAGCGCTTCCTTCGACCACGGCCGCCGAGCTTCTTGAATGGCCTTCCTGGTCTGCAGGGGAGGACAGAGAAGGGATTGAGTGATAGTAAATTCTTAAAGTGTCTATGACAGTTTGAACAACTCATTTGACTAAAACTCATATTATGACTAAGCTCATTATATTTATTAAAATATTATATTTACTGAAAAAAAAATTTTCCCCAGTTTAACTATTTTTTAGGTTTGAAAACTGGCCCAAAACTCTGATATATACAAGAATTACTATTTGACAGAAAACACTTGAAAAAACATTTTCTTATTTGAAGAAAATACCTTTATTTTGTTGAAACAATGTTTAAAGTATCAGAAAAAATGTGTTTCTTTTGTGTAAAATGTGCCAAACTTTTTGACAGAATTCTTCCTTTATATGTCATATTATGTCATCTCATCAGTGTGGGTCTAAAATAGAACTCTGCACTTAATTTAATTTTCAACAGATTTTTCAACTTTTCTTCACAAATGGCTTCTTGATTGGTGTAAAACTATCATTTATATTTGCAACAGGTATTATGCCACTATATTAAGTCAAAACTAGAGAATCATCCAAACCTGTCATATGCACTTTAAATGGTTTTGTGCCACTGGTTCTAAGACAATGATCAGGCATAACATTATGACCATTGGCTAAATATGCAGATCTAAATTTAACCTATGTATAGGTGTAAGTGCTAATATGATGATACTGTGCACATGGCAACCTAAAATATTTGACCAATTTCTCAATATTAAATTACAGTAATATTAAATGCATTACTTTATTATAAGTTTCCTTCATATTAGCAACAAAATCTTTTGATGTGAAAAATGATTTGTGAAATTTAAATAAAATCCTCAAATTATACTGTGCAAACTATCCTCAAAATGTGCTTTATAAATATATTTTGTCTAGGGCCGGGCACGTTAACGCGTTAACTTTGCTTAACTTTAACGCAGTTTTTATTATTTATATATTTATTTTATTGTAAACGCCTGTTTCTCACTGGCTTTTATTTTGAAAAAGTCCACCGCGAGCGTTTCTTTAAGTTTGACGTCTTTTCTTTACACTTTTTTCACTTTTTTCTGACCACGTGAGATGCAACGTGCCCGAGCCTCCGCGAGCTGCGGGCCCGGCCGCGGCTCTGGCCGCGGGCTCCGGCTCCAGCCACGGACTCAGCCGCGGGTTCAGCCGCGGGCACCGGCTCTGAGCTGAGTTTATTTCTTTAGTTCAGTGCTGGAGTAACTGATTTACCCAGATACCATTGGAAGAAAAAATGTGTACATTTCCAATAAAAGTGTGCTATACTCTACTTTTTAATTCATTAATTGGTTTTACGTATAACATGCGATTAATCGTGATTAATCGCTCGAACTCATGCGATTAATCGTGATTAAAAAAATTTTATTTTTGCCCAGCCCTAATTTTGTCACATTCCCAACCCTGTTAACACAGTTGTAACATTGTAAGCTGCAGCTCATCCTTCCATGACCTTTATTTGACTACTGAATATTGGGAACACCTACATGAGCTTCAGTACTGTGGACACCCTTATTCAGCACTTACAATTTCACCATTGCAATTTTTCTGTATCCATCTTATGTCTAAGCTTGTATCTGGTGCAATGTTGAGCAAAACACAGACTCAGTCCCGTCAAGTTGTCAGTGGTCATGACGTTTCTGTTCAATGTATAAAATGAAAGCTACTTCTTAGATATTGTTCGTATCTTGTTAGAACAGCTCAACACTGAAAGAACAGATGACGCCATTAGTTGAAAGTGTCTCTTTACCTGTTCTTGGGCCGCCCCAATGGTCCGCTGTAGCGTTTGATTTGTGCTGCCTTGTCATGTAAAAGCTTTCCCTTTTTCCTCGGCTGACAGATTTGACAAATCCACATGCCTGGAAAGAGAAACGCACAGGTTTACACACTGAAGAGGATTAGACATGACAGCAGAAAATCCTAGTAATTATTGCTTGTATGTTGATGTTAGGAGACAATAAAGACATATTAGTGTCAGTCAAATGGAGGAGAGGACTGTGTGTTTACCCTTTGGCATCCGCTGGAGTGGAGGGTCACAGCACTCCATGTGGAAGCCCCGGTCACAGGAGTCACAAAACAGCATGTTGTCCTACAAACAAGGCACAGCATTTCAAATGAGTTGATTTATGAATATCATGTATCAAAATTTAAAAGCATCTTTTTCTGTTTATTGCAAATATATGTCTAACATTTACTTTCATTTTCATGACCATTTCAGAGACAATGGCATCTGACATGACATTAAAAGCAGAGACTGAAATGGGCTGGACTAAAATAGCTTGCTCCCAGGACTACAGATCTATCTGTCAACGTCTCTATCCGACTCTTAAGCACAGAGTGCTCACAGACACTGTTTGCTGCCAGTCCGCCATATTCGCTCATCCACTCACCGCATTCTTCCCTTGATCCTGACAGCTGCTGCAAGTCTTGCATTCAATGCACTGCCACCACAGTGCCTTGACTCGTGCTGTGAGCTCTGGGGAAAACTTGAGACAGGACGGGTGGCCTGCAGGTAGAACACATGCATATTTAAGTGCATCAACATCACAGCTTATTTTTCTGTCACAGTCTGACTGACAGCCATGACCCACTTGCATCACTACAGAGAGAAGCAAAAAATGTTCTTTTGGAAGAGAGATCTCCTCCAGGATCCAACCTGGCTGCAAACAGTGTTAAAACATAAATGACAATCTGCCAGAGCCGTGCTTTTCCACGCTTTGAAGAGACAGCTTTATATCGAGCACAAAGTCAGAGAAGAGAGGGAAAACAACCTCCTTTACACCAAACTAAATGTAGACCTTCTCCTACTACAACATATTCATTGACTAAATGTAACAATTGCATTTACAACACACTAAAATGGCATTCAGATGTAACTGAGCATCAATCTCTGTTTACACCGTGAAAGACTGCATTAATTCACATGAATCAGAATGCATCACTCACCACTGTTGCCACAGTCTGCACAGGAGATGAGTTCCTCGGGCTTCTTATCGCGGTTTTGCTCCTTGGTGCCCAAACAGAAACTGCAGATGGGGATGGGCTCTGCCACAGGCTGGAGAAGGACACAGGAGAGAGGACATGTGGTTAATGTTGACAGCGAACAGATGAAGAACATTTTGTGTGCCTATCAACTGAATGACTGCAGTCGTGTGTAATCAACTTTCAAGGGCTCAAATAAAACTGCTGTTACACAAGTGGCTTTGACTGTTGAAAGATCATGAGTTCCTGTGATGACGAGTTAACTTGTATCATTATAATGCTATTAGCTGCTTAGTGGCCAAGAGTCTGTACCTTTGTGATCAAAAGCTATAACTTGTATACTGGATATATTCGATTTTTTGACACATCAAGAACATAATTGAAGGCAAGCATGTTCTGAGCTCCCATACCCTCACTATTAAAGTTTAGTATTTGTACTATTTGTTGGTTACAAATCAACAAAAAACAAGGTGTTGCTCCACTCCTAAGAACACCTGCATGTATAACGGCCAACCACTGTTATTCAATCTGACAGAGCAACAAAACAAATCTCGTGCTTATTTGGGGATGTCATTCAAACAACAGGTGGAAAGTATTCAGAAGACATCGCGCACAATGAGACCGCTGCTATTGTCTGGGGAGCAGGTGTAGTTTGGGGATAGGACACAGTGCATACAATGTTACACACGAGAGTATTGAATATTGTGAGCTTTATGAAACCGCTATGGGGACTGCCACTGCCAAACTAGACATGGGGGTTGTTTGTTTTTACCACAGCGCCTGTCGACAAGTAGAGAGGGGGTACAGTAACGCGCCATGCAATGTTTCCCCAAGATACACATCCAAACAAAGCAATGCAAACAACTGTGGAAAATATTTGCTTTTATTGCCAAGTGCTGATTTAAATGTGTGCAAGGAGGTATGTGTAAAAAGACAAAATATTCAAATAACCAACATTACATTGCTTATTATACAAAAATGACTGATAATCGAAACAACTACTCATGATCTTATTCTGACAATGAATTACTGTTATCTGGACTATACAGTCTCTAAAAATACATGCCAGAAGATGCGTTACAATTATTTTTATCAACAATAAAATCTAAAATAAAATAAATTCTCCATCGAGCCCTCTGTCACAATATTTCATCCTTTATTACATAAATTTAAAAAAAATAATCTACAACACAATACATCACTATCTGCTCATCTTTTAAAATAATTGTTAGATGCAGCCTTATTTGACAAAACGTTAATCAAGTATCCATTATAGTACTGGAAAACTGCTACTTTTACCCATTGGTTTAAGTAAAGTTAAGCAGCTAACCCATCCTTGCACACTTGGTAACGTAATGCAAGAATAATGAAACACCAGTTCATTAGTCAAAACCACTTGACAAATTCGCCAAATCATTGCATTTTAGACATTCCCATTCCAAAAACCTCAACCAGAAAAGTGAATTTTACCCCCCAAGGTCATTACACGCTATCCAGTGCAGCAGTGAGACTAGCTCCTGATTTATTTAGATGCATGAAAACAACAAGAGGCCGACAGGAGCTGGGGCCGGTGTCAGTGTTAGCGCGCGCAGAGCTGCAGAGCTGTGCTGAGGCGAGAGGCAGCGGGTCCTGGCAGTGGAGGAGACAGGGACACGCGTTTGATTTATTGGGTTCATTTCCTTCTGACTCAGGCTGCTCACAATCCCTCCGCCCCCCCTCTTAGCCCCCCTCCAACAAGCAACCAGCCACCAGCACACTACAGCACGCAGGGGAAGGGAGAGGGGAGAGGTGGTAGTGAGGAAATGCAAATGATCCGATTACACAAGTACATACTGGGTAAATATGTTGAGGCGATCTGTGGGGGAGCTGCGTGATATGGAAAAATGTCACTGATACAAGCTGAATACTGAAATTATGATGACAGTTGTGCCTTTATTTGAATGTACCATTAGACAAAGTAAGCCGATTGTCATTCTCAAAATTGACCTCTTTATCTCGACTTTCTTTATTCAGAGTTTAGTCAACAAGCAAGATTAAAACAATGCCAAATTACGATGGAGCTTTTGGTTTGAATGAACTGTAGCTGAAGGACAGTGTCTTGAGGTTAGACAAGTAAAAAAAAAAAAAAAAAACGCTAAAAGGTTTTTGGGCATATTATACAGACTGAAAGATAAAGAACCATTTTGGTACTTTCTCCATCTCTAGGAATGCCTTGGCGAGTATGGATGGGGGACCAGGTAAGGTAAGTTCAGTGGAGAGGGAGATGTAAGGACAAACGAGATAAGATGCAACAAGTGGAAAAGGAGACAAAGCTTTACCTGTGAATAAATATAAAAACTGAGCAGGAATTATCTAACTATTTTACATTCGCTGAAGATGGAAATGCTGTTTGGTTTATTTGCTGAAAGACATGCACGATTGTTTCTGACTAGTGTTCAATATTCATAGCCAAGTTTGAGGTCATATTAGGGCTGTAGATGATTAAAGAAATTCTTGGACCAGATATGTCCTGATAATCAGTAAATTGACTAAAAAGGGGGTGTGACAAATGCTCTATATATCTTCATGTATCTGACTTAAACTGCACAGTACAAGGTAACAATGTATTTACAAAAAGACAGCTTAAACTCATCAATCATGAGTTTAATCTACATACTCACTGACCTCTACTGCTGTCCCATTCTTTTACTCTAAACAAAATAATGAAAAAATTTGACTAATACAAATTTTTGTCAACTAAGACACCATCAACAGATGAATCAACTAAGCCTCTTTAAAGACCTACAGCTCCAGGTACACTGCAATCACATTCCTTTACAAACCAGTAATTCCTGTGACTAGAAATAGCAGTCTAATGTGGAAACTTAAAGATGTAGTCCTTTTTGCAATAAATACTATGTACTAAGCAAGCCATTTAAATATGAGCTACGGGAAGCACTTGTAACTAGCCTAAGCACCAGTCGATAGTGAGTGTGCTAGAAAAGATGAATAGCCATTTCTTAAGGAGACAGAACAAGGACACGGAGCAGAGGGCAAGCAGAAGGGAGCGAACTGTTAAGTGAAAGAAAAGAGAGAAATGTGCAGCAGCCGGGGAGCTCCGAGCGGGCTGCGTGAGACCAACACCTCAATCATTCCTGTCTCTTAACCCTGTGAGTGCCGGATGGGGTCAACCACTGCATCCGCGCTTGAGTAAACACTGCTATAGAGATGTGTGTTAGAGAGAGGCTTCGGTTACCACGGCCACTGTAAATTAATCCCCAGCAGATACTAAAAATGAAAAGCTAATCCTTCATGACGGGGATATTGGAGGAGAGAAAGAAACGCGTTGCTCGTACTCCTCCTGAGAGTTATTTTCCTCTCCGTTTCAGACTTTTGGAGCTCGTTCGGCGTGGGCTGCACTGTCGCTCCAGAAATTTCCCTCGGCAAGACGGAGAACCATAGTGGTGCTAGTAGTAATCACCTCTATATAATCTTTAATTACTTATTTTAGCACAGCATAGTTCAGACATGGAAGATAATTAAAAAATGACAAATAATCATGACAATTAACAAAAAAATGAATATCCGGTCTTAACACCCATGAACCTACTGTTTACTTTTGACACAAACTTGTATAACTCAGTCAAAAGTATCAAAAGTCAGACAATCAATACTAATCAATACTAAAGCTTGTCTTGAAAAGAGATACTCATTTGAGCAAGTATCACTACTGAAAAAGTCACATTCACTGAAATGAGACCAGAAATGAACCTTTCCTGTGTAGTTTTAGAATGATCTTGAACTGTTTTAGACCAAGTACAAGACCTGTCTGGATGACTGAGGGAGTATACAGATAAAACAGCACACAGTAATATAAAAGAAAGTACTATGAGTTAATGTTGAAAATCACATTCTATTGTCTAAATAAAGAGATGTTTTTAACTATCCTTGTGGTACTGGAACTGGAACTGTACCAAGTCTATTCATTAATATCAAAATCAAGTTTGAAAAGTTAGTATTGTGACACCAGTATCACATATTCTTGTATAAATTGCTAATTGGAAACATAGTTGTCATTTGGCTTTGTGTTGCATGTTCATGTGTGATGTGGTGTTGTGCAAAAATATTGGATATCTCATTAGAGTTTGCCATCAGTCAGAAGTTGCCAATATGATAGATATCTCGATACAGTGAGCTTACGATTCAAAATTATATATTTCAAATCGGTTCGATACAGTTCAATAAAAATAATGGCTTAAATCACAGGTGTGATTACTAAAAGTCTTTGTTAAACCACTTCTTGTGCAAAATATTTCAATATTTTTGCACACCCCTATATATCATAGTGTTTAATTTCAGTTAAGTTAATTTGAGAAGTATCAATATCATGGGCAGCTGTTCTGATATACTGCCAAGAGCATTTTTTTGGTACATTTTACAAAATTATTTTGTGAAAGAGTTACAATTGTGTTGCTTGTTTGGAGAAAGGAAACTTGTTTATGCAATACATTTGACATATCCACTGTTTTGATGAGTAAATTGGGCGTTTTTCATATGAACTTTGCACAAACTTAGTGGTTTAATAAAGACTTCTATTATCGATTCGATAAAGTTAGTCATACTGAATAACCAACTATAATGTATTGAATCGAAAGTGCACCATCAAAAAACTTATTTTGTCCTGGCCTACAGATAGAGGTATGTCTCGCATTGGGAACTTAATGAAACGCAGCCCTCTTCATGTGTTTGCCTATGTTAAGCCTGAGTGTTGTTAGGATTTAGGAACAATGCAGCTCCGAGCCAAATGGGACACGCCTCATAGTGACGGTTAGCAACTCTGCAGTGACTGGGAGGACTTGAAATGCCACCTTTATGTCCACACACACAGCTCACCTGGAAGATTTTTCTGGAATCAACAATTGTGTTTAAAGACGACTATGACTTCTTTACATTTTGTCACTATAAACCACAACATTGATAATAGAAACTGGTCCATTGACTTCCTGTTGAAAACCGCAGATATGATTCTCAGCTGCTAGTATCAAGAGGCTGAGTGGCATTTCACAGAAGTGAGCAAGTAGCAGTTTTTGCAAAATGGCTGCAGAACATTTTGAAATCCGATGTGCGTATACATGCATTTTTAATTTTATTTCATTTATAAGTAATTAAGGTCCATGGCTTAAAAATTTCAAGGCTGAAATGCATTACAGTACAGGACTATGATAACATGCATGAACCAAACATAACAGAACATCAAGTAAACTAATGGATGAGAGGAAACCATTATGACATTGTGAAAAACTCGCAGAAGTCAATTTTTACATAATGTGACTTTTTTATGTGGATTATTTTTGAATGGAATATTTTTCAAAGTTAATCAATCCATTAATAATTTTGTAGTAGAGTTGCTGTCTCATCTTCATGGGAGCTTTTTCTTTAAAAAAAAAAAAAAAACAACCTTTGAAAGTTTGACATCATAAAAAGGACTCAACTCAGTGTTCACCTCTCAAATATTTGATGGGGATAAAGTAGTTCAAACAAGGCGAGAAAACTGCATTCATAATCAATGCAGTACTTGTTTCTCACTGTTACTTCAGTACTTGTATAGTATCTGAGGTTGTGTACCTACACGACTAAGCCATTTTTTTCTGAATGAAGAAAGTGAATCCTTGAGGCCACATACCTGTTTGTTTGCGGGTATAAAAGGAGTGAAAAGAACAAATACGACTGACCTGCTTTTCCTCTTTATGCTTATTGCTGATTGTTATGCAAAGACAGCGGTCAGCAGAGAGACAGGAAGTACAGTACAATAGGACAAAAAAGAAGGAAGAAAGACTCGAACTATAAACAGAGAAAGTCCCACGCTTTGCCCCTGAAGAGTCAAGTGGCCTCTAGTTTATACTCGTCTGTAGGTTACTGAACAACCCTGGAATAAGATCATAAACACTCATCATGTGATCCTCTTTTATACTTTCAATGCCAAATAACGTTCACAGTGGTCAGTTTAGTACATCTACCCAAGCAATGGAAAAAATGAGGTAGGCCGGGGCAAAAAGTTTGCAAAAACACAATTTCTCAAAAGTTCAATACAGAACTTTATTTTGAGTGCTGTGAGAGTATACTTTACATTTTTGACCTTGGCTGCATTGAAAAGTAGACTCCAATACTAGGAGGTAAGCAGCAGCAGAGCTTATTTTTGCGATGCTTTGAGCATAAAACCATTATTAAAATGCGAAAAGGTGAAACGTCAAAAGATGTCTGATTTATAAAGCAACAGCTATTCAAAACACTCTATAGCCTAATTCCCATGACACATCCCTGGTTGGGTCTTTCCTGTGACATTTCCCACCTGTAGCTCCGACCTGTTCTGTGCCAAAGAGCTCGTGAGGCAGCCAAACTCCGACTCGTATTAAATGAGAGGTTAGCGACGGAGAGCAGAGCTAAATCACTGCATCAAACGGAGGCTGCTGGCTCCACTCCAGCCGTCACCTCCACAGCTGCTAAACACATTGGCTCCATTCGCAGGGTGCCGGGGTTAGCCACACGCACGGCCTCTCTGCTACACTTCTCACGCCAAGTGCCATTCACATCACAGGCAGCGCTGAGGTGGAGCTACGTGCCCAGTCACTGTTAATACGCTCATAACAAGGCAATGGTGAAGGCTGCTCATGTTTGGGTTGGCAGGAGATATGTGTTGATATTGTTTTATTGCTCAAAACAAAAGCAGAGTAAAAGTTGGTACAAATTTGATATAATTTAACTTTCTGAAGGTGGTAAGTCAACTGCGCGATTCCACTGAAGCAAGAGAGCAACTTAAAATCTTACTTTGGAAAATTCTCCACAGAGACATGTTGTCTGCCATACTCTAGAGGATTATAACCAAAGGAATAACATCTCTCTGGAAGGAAGCAGGAGGCCCTTTTCCAGACCAAAGAGTCAGATTTGTGGAGATACAAGCCCACTCAAAGTAAGGACGTATGTTTTCTGATGCAATTAAAACATCCAAAAGTATTTTTTGTTAAAAATTACATAGTGTGGCTTTAAGGAGACATTATGTGAAATCAAATGAGCTCTACACCATGTTAGAATTTCTCCTGTATTTACTCAGTGTTGTATTTCAACTGATTCATGCACTTTTATGTAATCTTGTATACAAGGCTTGAGCACTCAGTGGGTAGAGACAGGGGGTACTTGTGACATATTTTATGTACGGTTTAAAAAGATAATGTAACCTTTTTTTTTTCAACAATACAAACAGGAACAGTGCTAGAGTGAAATGCCAGGTAGAAAGTCAATAGGCCTGCTTCTATTATTACTAAGACATGTTCAGTATTGTGTTTTACAGTGAAAAAAAATCATAAAATAATGATCGCATAATGTTAAAATTTAATACAAAATAAGAACCAAAAAGTGACTCTTACTGGCAAATATGTTGTTGTTTTGCAACAGATGATGTGTAGGCATGAGGCGGAGGAGCCCACAGGAAAACTTTCCATGCGCCGGGCAAACATAACCACCACATAACAACAACAAGAGCTGTAGATACGAATGCAGGGGCAGGGAGCGGAGGAGAGGAGGAGAGGAGAGATGGAAGATGCACTGGAGGCATATAATCAATGTCTATGGGGCATTTTGTATGGCCCGTCCTCTGAATGAGACAAGCAGGGATGTCTTCACCTTGAGCAAATACAGGCAAGGGTAATCTATGTCAGGTTACGCACGGCAGTTTGGGGCTGATCTAGTGCGTGCTGCTGGTAAATATCTCTATAATGGCTTCTAATAAGGGCTGACTAATGCACAATCTATATAGCATTAAAGCTCTGTGGAGTGGCAAGCATTACCCAAAGCAGATGTCAGTCAGTGGTAGGATTGCCAGAAATTTGTATCAAAACTAGATACTTGTTTGAGCAGGTATTGATGCTAAAAAAGATATTAATAGGACAGAAAGGAACCTTTCCTGAAAGCTTTACCATGCTCTGGAGCAGTATCAGAACAAATGTTAGAGCACATACACTATTATACGCACACAAACCACTATGGAACCAACCTGGACGACTGAAGGATTGCATTTAAGGCTATGTGGTAATATAAAAAAGGTACTATGATTTTTACAGTGATCAATGTAGTATCAATATCGACTTTGAAACTGGAACATTTTTGGAGGGAAACCACCAAATGGGAGTAATAGCTTGACTGTTGTTGTGTCTTTTCGGAGTTTTTTCACACGTCCTCACCGTGACACCGCTATCGTCATGGAGAACTCTGGTTGAACCCTCATCCAGCTGTTAAGAGGGCAAACGTGGGGCAGGGAGATTTCTCTTGTCCATTATGACAGCATGAACATCACAGTCGCACATAACGCACTCGCCGCCAATACCCACGCGGATATACACACAAAGGCTAGCGTCAGGCCCATCCCACCTAATGGCCGTCGCTTCATACAGCTAACGGGCGCTCGGGGAGGCAATGAGGTTTGCCATCTATATATCCGTGACCCTTGGATGACTTCTCTCCCCCATGCGCCTCCCCCGTCCTGACCTGGCAATGGCACCCTATTAGGGGCGAGAGGGGGGACACAGAAATAAGGTCTGTGATCCCAGTTTTGAATGGAGTACTAGCCGCGTGGTGAGTACACAAATCTCCTGGCAAATGGGGTCAACGCTGGTGCTTAGCCAATTTGTTTTGATTTTCTCCTCTCTGCTTGTACTCACACACACACTCACATACACACACACTTGTACGCTCCCCTCTTCCATCTGAAATCATAACCGCTAGCGATCATGCGTGGCAATATGGCAGTGATATGGTGATCCGGGAAAGACAGCAGCGCGGAGAAGAGCCGCCATGCAACACTTGTCTCATGATTACAGATACTGCCACTGGCACATTCACATATTCATCATGAGGAGCATTATAATGAATCGAGCACAACTGACTGGGAAGATACAGCAAACTGGAAAACACACAAGGACTTTTTTTTACGTTTATCTTAGCGTGTTGTCGGTTGTCACGATAATAACATTTCAAACTCGATTTTGATACCAAGGAATAGTCTCGCACTTTCTGTAACAGAATGTGATTTTTAACTTTAATCCCTAGTACTTTCTTTTATATTACCATGCGGTCTTATATGAGTGTACGCTCTCAGTCGTCCAGGTATGGTCCGTAGTGGTCCATGGGTGTATACTAGTTTATGTGGTACTCTCCTACTTCTGATACAGCTCAAGATCATTCAACTACTCAGGAAAGGTTCATTTCTATCCCGTGAATGCAACTTTTTAGTATCATTTATTTACTGCTCAAATTTGTATCTAGTTTTAAATATATAGTATAGTATATATCTTTTCAATACTTTTGACAACCATATTTAAATATACGTCATCAATTATATTCTCCTGTTGTTGCGGATGGATAGCTGGAATCAACACCAACAAACTGGGCTTTAGAGTTGACATTTTATACATTTCATTTCGATTTTAAAAGACAAGCACAAGTTAGCAAAGTGGAAAAAACATAAAGTAAAAAGGTGGCAAAGTTTCACTATTGTTCTTGCTGTTTTAATTTCCACTGGCTGGTCCATCAAACCCACAACTACCTTCTTGAGTGTAACAAAGGCTTACCACTCCGTCACCAACTTCTACATTACACGTAATAGGTGTGTACAAATATTTTCTTCTCAAAATATATCTGATAAAATGCTCTTCCTGACACTAGCAGACAATTCACAATATGGTATCCTGCCTCGGTCAATCACATGTGTTGTATTATTTACTGGCTTCTCAAAGGTGCTAAGCCGGACAAAAGCATTGTAGCTTAAGAGGAAGCAGTGGCACTGATGACAGGGGAAAATAGCCTCAGAGGGAGAATCAAGGCCACCGTACTGGCTGTGTGTAGTACAGATCTGACGAGGAGAGCCACAGGGAGCCACTTAATGCAGCAAAAGCCCATATCCACATTCCCCTGTATTTAGTCATTGTAACCGCTCTTCTCCTACACCAGCTAACGTCACATCCTCCGTCACTACAGCCATAGATCTTGTCTCTGGTCTCCCCGTGTAACCCTGGTATACACATATTCTCCTCTCTATGACCTAATCTATTGTTGTGATTATTCAGGTCACAACATGATCACACAAATAATAATCATGAGAATTTATTATGCAAATATTTTCAATTCAATCTACACAAAAAAAACACAATTAACAACTAGAGATCAACCGATATTTCATGATGGATGCCAATTGTGCAGAATCCATAACAACCAATAAGCTTTGCTGATACTTATTTATCATATCATGTAAAGCCTATGTCACATAAACTTGAATTGAAAAATATATGAAAGTATTCTGTTTGGTGAAGACATCAATACTTGCTGAATATAAAACAGCTATGTTTCTTCTCACAATAGTCGGAGCGCAAAAAAAAAAAAAAGGACATTGTGGCATCCCTGGTCCAAACAATCTCCATCTGGTCTCTCTGACTTCACCACTGAAACATTTAACATGAGCTGTCCCACTGATGTTCTCAATTCTACTCATCAAAAGGTTGTCACTCACACCGTCGTGCATTGCCACCTCTTATTCCGCGAAATCCCCATAGAACATCTCGCAATATGAAACGCTATTGAAACCAGCCGTTCCCAATACGCTGCGTTACATAACTACTTTACAACTTGAATGGGGGAGTAGTAGTAGTAGCGTAGTACTATCAGGGTTGAAGGAGGCTGCCGCGGTCATCTTAAGAGGTAAGCCTGAGTGTCTGTAGCCAAGCGGGTCAGTGTGTTAGCGGACCCCATGTGACTGCCTCCTGCTCTCTAGGTTAATCCTCCTGTGTGTGAATGGAGGCACTGGCCATCTCCAGGCAGCACTGGCATGTACACACCCAGATATAGGACAGGAATAGCAGCAAACAGAGCTATGGCAGCAGGAGTATGTAGGTGGCGATAACCCTGTGACATATGACCCACTGACAAGCCACTATGTTTGCAGAAGTGTGAAGCTCCACTTGATCTATTTGCATACGTGGTCAATGGCATGCTCTAAAGTTTTCTTATGGGCAACACCTCAGAGCTGGTGTCATATTGTGGACTATGAACGGTGTTAGCATGCACGGCTAATTGGTTGCACAACTACAGCTCAACACGGCTGATTTAGTTTGACTAGAAGGCATGTTACAGATAGAGTAGGACATCAATTACTGCAAGAGTCACTCGTATTTAAAGGTGCACTGTGTAACCTTTCTGGGTAGGGGTCAGAAACCTGCCTCTTTCCATAAATATGCTATAGTTTTGCTTAGAATGTTCCACAATAGCATCACATATATCTATATCTATCTTTGACTTATTGAATTACAGGTGTTTTATTGCCCAAAAATACCTATGCTTTCAGACTGAGTGGAGTTTCCTTTCCACAGACCTGTAAAATCTCCACGGTGGGAAAAGTTTCACAGTGCACCTTTTAACTGGATTTTGAATGGTAAATATACCAGCATCTTACTACTACTACTCACATTATTTTATTGTTGACCAAAACACAACTGGATACTTCTGTTCGGCATACATTTCGAAGTCTAGTTGCGAGTCCAGTTTTGGTTGAAAGTAGTAATGTGATTTCCGTGAGTGCTCTGTAAACATGAGGACTTGAACATGTCTCTGGCCCTTTAGAAGAAGAGGAGGTTAGTTGCCGACTGCTGCCTCTGATCAGGTTACAAAAGTGGGTGTGTTCCTTTGCTCCTCTGTCGCCTGGATGTCTGCTTTTCTCTCTCTCTCCAACTCATTGTGTCTTTCTGTAACACTCTGGTTATGGAGGCCTGTAGTTGACGTCATGCAGGCCTCTTCCACCAAAACACCACCTCTCTTCTCTCTCTTTCTTCCTCCCTCTCTCCAGACAGCTCCTGACTGGGACTAGCCCGCAGCTGGTCCACATTCACTGCAGGAGGCTGGGAGCTATGTGACACTCTGCATTGACCTCCTCCTTAAAAACTTGCCCCGCAGACGCCCACCCATCAGCATTCACAAACCCATCGACTCTCAACTGAAGTCGACCTGCACACCTGGGCCAGAGGAATCCTACTTGAGAGCCAACTCCTGCAGTTTGTTTACTTGTGTCTTCCCAGAGTCAGTACAAACAACCAAAAAAGTCTAACCTAGCTGAAGCTTGCTCTTACGTGGGCTTCATTTTCCAATCTGATTACCTGGCACAAAATAACCAAATTAAACCTTCTGAACAGCTTAAACTCCAAAAACATACAGAAAACTTTTATGTCCATGATCTTAAAATCTGTTGTATACAGATTACTGTATTGTACTTAACAAATAAAGCTACATCAAGTTCAAAGAAACAGCAGCAGCAAAAAAGGAACTTGACATTAAGCAATGCTCAAAATAAACAGTTTAGCGCCCGCATTCATAGTTCAGTAAGCACACTGGAATAAAAGAAGTGACCTGGAGTTGTGTCAGTACTTATATTGCAGTTTTGTTTTGCTGTTTGCACATGCGTATACAGGCAAATTCTTTACCTTGTCCTTCTCGTGAGGGAGCAGTCTCACAGGTGGCAGTGAGTCCAGAGACACAGTTCCGGTCCCGTCATCCTGGTGATGGTGTGAGCTGCTGCGGCTCACCAGCTCAAAGAGAGGACCCTGTTTGACCACTCGCCCATGGGCCACTGCGCGCTTCAGGGCCACCCTTAGCTGCTGGTGGAAGATCCCAGTGCCCATAGAGCCGCTGCTGGACAGATACGACGCCACATCCGCCTGACACTTCAGAAAACGCTCAATGTCTTTTAAACTGGAACCTCCAGGCTCATGAAGCCCCTCTAGTGCCCGTTTGATAAGCTTGTTCCAGTCCAGCCCTGGTTTCTTTCCTGAATGAAAGTGTGACCCCCCACTCGAGCTGCCTCCGCCTCCAGAGCTGCCAGTTTTGGTTTTGGGCACAATAATTCTCCCAGGGTTGTCCGGGTCCTTGTAGGAGTTGAGCCCCTTGTTGGTGACCTTGAGAATAGTCCCATCCTTGACACTGAGTTCTAACTGTTCTAACACAGTTTTGCGATCCAGGCCATGGGACATGTTGACCGCATTGCTGATGCGCTCTTCGGAGGGCCGCTGTTTTTGCTTCTTCACCTTTCGGATGGCCTCTAGGATCCATTGTGTGTACAGCGGGTTGGCTAGTTTCACCATGGCTGCGGTCAGTTGAGGTGGAGGGGCTCAGTGCCCTACCGCTATGACCACAAAGAACTAAAAGCCAAGGGAAGTCTTGGCCTGCGCCGGAGCGCCGCCGCTCCTCTCGCCTTTGAACCCTCTACCTGCGCACTATCCTTTGTCCTGGGGCCGCACGGATATTCCCTCAGAAGCTGAGAATGAGCAGCACGGTAAAGAGCAGCTGACCATAGCACTAACTCCCGAGCCAACCCTCCACCTGGTAAAAAAAAAAAAGAGGCTCCTTTCTTCCAGCCAGGCCAGGCTGCCTGGCAGAGCAAAGCTGCAAACTGTAGTGGGCAGTTGAAAGCTCACACAACACAGTATAAGTCCAAGAAAAAAAATTGAGGTTTATAATAAAAAATAAAAAATAAAGGGTACAGAGTCACAATAATAAAAAGCCAAGGAAGGTTGAGTGCTGAACACTGTATGAACAGTGAAATGCAAGTGTCCAAAACATGAACTTTCACAAATGAAAGTTAGACCGGGTACAGTTTTTGGTGATTAAAAGATTTTTTGTTCGTCTTTTATCCGTGTTGCAGTTTCTCATAGATCAATTCCTGTGTCTTGATGGTGCACACCTGCCGCACTCTGGACTTCTCAGCTCTAGGACGGAACAGCTATCTCACCCCAGGGAGCAGTCAGTGCGATCTCCTTCATGCCTATTGCACCTGAAGAGCTGATAAAACCTGCAGAGAAACAGAGGACACATGTGTTAGTTCAATCTGCAAACCCATATATAGTATTTCTGGCAGATAAAGCTTGTCAATAAACAGAATAACTGTATTCAATTTGGGTTACATCTGGTAACCCTAATTAAACCAAATGAAAAGGGTCAAACAGGATAAAAGCAAGATATCAACTCATACTACTGTTGATATGCAGCAAGATATTGGTCCAGACAATATCTCACACTGATATAATAAGTAAAAAGCACAACATTTCAAAGGAGCACAAAACTTTTACATAAAACAAACCTAGATTAAAATAGATAAATGATAACATGTCACTTTATTATGACTACTACCTAAAAGTCTCAAACCCTGCAACTCATGTATCTAAGATAAGCAATGTAATACAATTCTTTCTGTACTTAAACTCAAACTTGTAGCCAAGATAATGCCAAAAAGTGAATAAAGCACACCACATAACCCCAAAACTACACTCCACTGCCCAAAGGCTAACTGGGGGTAGCTAACGTAAACATGATGCAGTCAAAACATAGACTGTTAGCAAACATTAGCACGGAGGCTAGCTAAAAATCAAAGCTCAGTGAGTGTTCTCATTGCCAAAGTGTTTCCCGTGGTGTGTTTACTCTCACTGATATGATATTGGCAGCCAAGTATCTGACAACAGGGCTTCCCGCTAACTACTGCTGTTGTTTAGCAAGCTAATGTGAAGTGCTAACCAGCGAGCTAATGTTACGACAATGTTACAATGTAAACAGCACAAATCGAAAGCAAGAGTGAGCGATAAGGCTGTGCGCTCACCGACAAGGTTCAGACAACACAAAGCATCACACTGCAGCAGCCATGGCGAAATGTGTTCCTGTGAAAGCCATTTAGATATAAACGTAAAACCGCGGCCTTGTAAAAAGCACAATGCAACTCGCCATTAAGGCTAGTGTGCAAGTGCAAAAATTAAGACATCATAGCCTGCAGTGTTACACGCTCCAAGGCCTCGCTTGCAGCCTTCGGTGTGCGCAAAGATCTGCTGCCCGCTCAGACGCGTCTTTACCAGCGGTCTCTTACCTCGCACAGACTTCCTCCCTTCACCACCCACGTAAGTCCACAGCCTGCGGTTGAAGACGAGGCCCAGAGCTGAAGCGGAGCTGCTAGGCCTCGGCTCCCCCTCTGTACCCCCCACCCACCACGGCGATAATCATCCCACCGTTCGTACCCCCTCGCTCCCCTCTCCCTCTCTACGGTCCCCCCAGAAAGCCAGCGCTGGTCCGGTTCTGGTTTGCGAGGGAAGTCCGAAGAAAGGGCGGCCATGTAAAAATCTATCCAGGGTTATATCCGCTGTTACTCACCGGAATTTGGTGTCGAGTTGCCGCGGAGAAGGTGCCAAACCCGTGCGCAACGGAGACAACAACAAGCCGAAAAATGCAGCCAGAGACTACGGGCTCTAGAGCCGACGCCATCTTTGAGTGAAACAGGAGCTGTGCTGGTGGGGGAGGGGGGACACTGAACAGTCAGCCAGGGCTAAGGGACCGTCTGCAAAGTGCAACGCGAACATCTTCATGAAGAAATCTCCACTGCAAGGCGCGGGAGGAAGCGGGCGGCGGCGTGTTCTACTCAAATCGGTTTCCTGCCCAGATTTGCGCCCCCTAAAGTTGCACATCCAATCATCACACTGTAACCACTGGCTCAGATTTCCTTGCCGTTATGATAAAAGGGAGGGAAAATAAAATTAATGAATGAAAGAAAGAATAATTTTACAAATAACATTTAAGTAAAATGCGTTCTTTTTCATCCTTAACAGCCTTATAAAACTCAATTAATTAATGAATAATTAGGAATATTAATTAGACCTAATTAAAGCTGACTAATACAACTGAAACAATTAGGCTATTAGCTGTAAATTACCCAGACCGGACTATGTAATTAAAAACATATGCTGACTTTATGAGTAAAAGTAACATAAACAATTCATTGCATTACCTTTAAAATGTTTGGTGTAGTGTGGAGACAATGAGACAGCTGGACAAAAATAAGATCTCTGATGAATATCACTAATACTGTTGTTACAAAATAAAATATGAGCTAAATGAAAATTTGTTAATAAAATAAAAAATAAAGTATATTATTATTATTATTATTATTACTACTACTAATAATAATAATAATACGCCCCATAAACATAAATAGCCAATACAGTGGCATAACAAAAATATTGCCTTGACAGGAGCTATCATAAACGCAAAGTGGATACTTGATGGTGCATCTTGGCAAGGGCGCATCCTCGGGCACAACACCGTGTACTGTTGCTATGAGAGGGGTGTGGATGTTGGCTGAGCGCATGAAATGGAAGAAAGGGACAGATGGCGGTAGCGTTGGAGGAAGGAAAAAAGAGATAGGTGTTCTCGCATTCTCCACTGAGCTGCGGCTACATGAGGAGGAGAAGGAGGAGGAGGAGGGTTCAAGGGAGCGTCAACATCTTCCCTGCAGCTGTAGAAAAAAAAATCAAAGCCAATGAGCATGCCTTAACGTTAGAGGGTATTTAAAGATCAAAGCGAGACACCCTCCACCACACTGCAGTCCATTGTAGCAGGCAGCTGTGTGTTTTTAAGCCGAAGATGGGAGGTGTGCCACAAGAAGCAACTCCCCCGAGATAACCAGATATTGCAGTGTTGAGCTATTTTGGACTGTACCACCGGTTAATAACCCATCTTATTATAGCCATAAATATGCAAAATAGTCCACTACAGTAATGCATTGCTCCATTTGTACCATAGAGATAGCGCATGTTTCTAGGGTACAATTGTGGAGGTGCTCGCAGGCAACACTGTGTTACAAAAGTGATTATATGACACCACGGTCTAACACCCTTTTCCTTTGTAATTTATGATCTGAGAAGAGGTGCAGCTATAAATTACACCCCATCTCCTGGCAGATCCAAGTCTTCTGTTTGTATATCACTTAGTACTTTAGAGTGTGCACATACAATAGGATTGTATTTGACTAAAATATAACCTATGCATTATCGTAGGTTGCAAAGATGATCTGCAACATGAAGCTTATTGCTTTGAAAACAACTGAGAGAGAATTGTTCATCTGGATTAAATATAATGAAATAAAAGATGATTTAGATACAGGACTACATTCAAGATACAGGACTACATTCATAACATACTCCATACAACTGTACAACAACTCACCATTATGTAATAAATAACCTTATGTCATGTCAATCACTCAGTTTCTCCTTACCTATATTTTTGTTTTACTATACTTCTATATCTTATTTTTACTTTTACATATAATTTTGCCTTATTTGACATGACTCCCTTGCTATTTTTGCTAGATATTTTGAATTTATTATTTCTATTTATATTGTTGCTCTTTGTTATTATATTATCTTGTGATGTGTGAGCTACTGTGTCCAAATCATTTCCCTTGTGGATCAATAAAGTTTGTCTAAGTCTAATTATACAAGGGATAAAATAAGATATCAAAGGAATAAAATTAAACTACTTTGCCCTGATGACTCCTTTGAGAGTGCACATATAGAAAACTTATAACTTATAACTGGAAGCATGTATCAGAAAATGCAATTTGAATTTCTATTATGCCTTATGGGAATATATAAGCTATATGTCAAAATCTTATACACGTTTGTATTTGACTTTCCCATGATCCATTTTTGTGTTTGAGCGTTGTAGTTGGGAATTGCTTGTTTTAACTCCTATTCTCAGAAGTCAGTTTAAAAGAGCTGTCACTCGCTCTCACACTCAAAATCAATGTAATTCTGCAGTTGTGATTTTATGCACGCAGTGATAGCCTATACTTTGAAATCCAACAGCAATCTCCCATTTCTATTACACGATAATACTGAGAGCTCCCAGGGTGGAAATTAAATTATGTGCTGCTTTGTGTAAAATGAAGTGTATGCAGCAGGTCCTTGGAGACAGATCTGGTGGTGTCTTATAGGGAGCAATTAGACGGGCTTTTCCCATGTTACAGTTGTTGACAGATGAGAGGGTAAACAGTAGTCAACTCCACTGTGATGATTGAATCTAAAGCAATTATACTAGAGGGTGGTGGTGCCATTAAATAATTTTACTCCAGCAATATCACTTTTAGGAAATGGGAATTGCAATTTCTGAAGAAAACTACAAGCATTTTAGAAATATTTGTTGCTGCTAACTTTGTAGTACTGGTCCGGTTGCAGTAGTAGCACACGTCACACTGGTAATAGTAATAAGTATAATGTAAAAGGGATAAACTAACAGCTGCTGTCATGTTTCTATTTGTACTTTTCACTGTAATCCAATATTGTAATCGCTGTTACAGTAGTAGCAGTATACAAGTACTTCGTAGAGCTATTTACCGTCTTCACCGACAAATAAATCACCATTACGTGACAAGCTACTAACTCAAATTAACAGCGTTATTACATAGACAAATAGTGTGAAGCATTAACACATGAATGGCCATTAGCACTAGTTCCTAAAGGACTTGCAGCTACATAAGTGCTTACAGTGGGGCGGCTAACAGATGGACAATACTCAAGAGGAGCTCAAACTACAGCTAGTGTTCAGAGCCATAAATAAATGATACAGTGCACTATGATCCACAGCAGAGGACATGTTCACAATAGGCAACAATAGAGACAAAGTGCTTCAGGGAGTGTGTGTGGGCTCGGGATTAGGCAGTCGTTTAAGTGTAATTTTGAGAAGGAAGTATTGATTTTGTGTCCAGGGAAAGTGGCAAAGGGACAACTTCACTTTCACCTAATCGGTTCTGATCTCTATACCAAAGCAGGAACAATTGACATGGCTTTTATTAGGTTATACGGATGTTGAAGCGTTATTACAATAAAACACAATATACTACAAATATCTACGTTTTTCAGAATGGGTTTACACAAGATTTTTTGTTTATATGATTCTCAAACTTTAAAGGGCCCATATTACTCTATTTTCACATACCTGGTGTTTTGTTTTGTTTCATTCACACATGTTTAACACACAAATCTTGCATATTTAGGCTCTAGTTCTAGTTAGGTCTTCTCTCAGAAAAGAGCATTTTGAGCTTTGGAGATGTAGACAAACTAATAATGCAGGGTTACTCATGTGTGAATGAAATAAAACACAACTCTAAGTACGTCTGAAGGAGGTAACAGCATTATAACATGTCTTAAAGCTCACAAGAGTCAATTTTGTGTAATGCAGGACCTTTAATCACAACTCTTAAGCCCCAGTTTTAGAGGCGTTCTATGTTATTATGCACCACCAACTTGTCTCCATGGAGATAAGATGGTATTGCCTGGAAAGTTGGGTTTGTATCTCCAGGTAAAAGAAGATGAGGGCAACAGGCTAACCTATGGGTCAGATCTGCGGGAAAGAGACTCTGCTGACAGTTACAATGCTTGTGTTTCAAGGTATTTCTGAGCAATAAAAACACACGTAACTGAATAAATCATTAAAAAAGTTGTTTAGTGAGCTGTATACTAATTAAGTTACACATTTAAGTAATAATTTGCATATTGTATATTATTACTTTAACCTCCTGGGACAAGAAAGAAAAAAAAGTGTATTGCAATATATATTTTTTATGATTTTCTATCTATTTGGAAGTAAATGAACACTAAAGCATTTAGATTTTCTTCATTTTGATTTTATTTATAATTTCGTAACATGTCCTCTCTAATGGACACCGTGTTCAATCCACATGAAGTTAACAACCTAACAAACAACTTTCTTGATGACCAACATCTCTGACGAGCCTCTACAGTCGCCTCAAAACGTTTTTAGACTCCCTTTTAATTTCTTTTATCATAGCGCAGCCAAAAACTAACTCCTAGTGAGTTATTTTTTTTATCCTGGACATGATAGTACCCTATAATTCCCAGTCCAATTTAGGCAGAGGAACGTAGTGCCCCCATTAAGAGTCTATTTCAAAACACTTAAAATTTAGACTGGTTAACTCAATGTCCACTATAAAGGACAGAAATGAATGGGCTGGGTCTCAGGAGGTTAAATAAAAGACTGACCTATTTTGGAAAAGTTTCTTAGGGAATCTACATGGCTGTACCAAACTACATGATAGGCCTATAGAGAAAATACCTTAATATACTTAAACATATGCAGTTTTCATGAAAATTGTTTCTGTTATGCGGTTCCTCATTTGAGCTTTATCAAACTTCACGGTTCAAAGATCTTCCTCAATCATGAAATGTGTTTTCTTAACAGCAAATCATTAAGTTACAGAATAATCTCCTCCCAGTGATTTGTCGCTTCTTTTTACTTAAATCAATGCTCATTGAATTGCAGAATACAGGGAAACGATTAGAGCCTGTTGAGAGAGCGAGGGAGACAGAGACAGAGAGAGAAAGAAAGCGAGAGAGAGAGAGATAGAATGACATCATCTAGAGGAGCAGGGGTCAGGGGTCATTATGTGCAAATAGTTATGAAATATGACTTTTGATTTAATAAAATGAGTTATATCTATGGAGTATTCTTATATATAGTGGTGTAGTTGACAGGCATTGTGGTTCTGTTAGTCACTGTTGTCCCATTGATTTACTTTGAGGGTATAATGGTCATTGATTTACAGTGAAAACATCAATTTATCTTAGTCAATAATGTGCTTAAGTCATACTCTAATGTAGACAATGTAATTACACAGAAAAGCATCATTTGATTTAAGGAGCAATATTTCTGGGGTCTATAAACCAATCAGACATAACACCAGCCACTATGCAGCCACTGTGTTACCAAACAGTGATGCACTATTCTGACACATTTATAAATGATTAGCAAATATTTATTTTCATACCTTGAAGTTTGAATACTGTTGCTTAAATCAGGATCTGGCTTGGTGAGTGAATTCTGGAGAGTCTGAGCTTTTTAAAAAGAATACAGTGTGCCTAATCAAACAACTTGCGATTTCCATTGTCCCGGTTCTCTTCACTTGATCTTCACCAATTATTGGGTTCAGTTCAGGTTCAGTTGCTTCAGTTCAGCTTCAGTTGCTGCCAGGCTATAAACATGTAATCTGTAGGGACTATATCTTAATCTTTTATTTCACAGTGTCAATATGTCATCTGTAATGATGATGGTTGTTTTTAATCTCATCTTTTTTCACGTTTTTTCCAGTGTGCTTTTTTAACTATAAAATGGCAAATAAACTAACCTAACCTATAGCCTGGCACCATCATATTTTCTTCATGGTCAGACTGGTGCAATGTTCATGTTCAAATAAAAGAATACTATGTTTTTTGATCCAAAGAAATGCCTAGTATATGTTCACATGCAGATTTGCCTCTATCCATTGCACCACATTACACCACTAAGCCTATTTAAAGTATTAATGACACATGCAAAGTCTCCTATGATCCGTGTTTGCATGTGCCACCTGTGATTTGTCCCTGGACACTGGCCCATGTTTTGGTGGACAAGACTGAGAGCTGGTATTGTATCAATGATGAAGAAAAGCAGTAATCCTTGGCTTCCTTTCATCCCTCTAATCCCTTCTTTTTGTCATTTCTATTGGGTGCTTCCACCTGCTAGGGGCCCATTACCCCAAATAAGCTTTACCAGTGTCCACCTGCCCCTGGCCACCCCCGAGCTCTCCTTTTGCCCTGTCCAATACAAACAAACACCAGCTATACCGCTATTATTGTTCATTTACTCCATTGCACTGACTGCTGCTATTTCCAGCTGGTGTAATGACCATTTGCAACTACTACTGCTAGAAACTACTTCTGCTACTGACATGGTAATTTACTTGACTAAAAGTAACACAAAATAAGCATTATTCGTTTTGTTGTTATTGGAACACAGTGATTGCAAATGCCCAGTTCAGACACCACCACCTGTATCATGTCTAGTGGGGGGTCTACCACCTGCTCGTCTCCACGGAGATCCTGTTGTCTTGCCTAGAATGTTCCAGAGTATGGTATTAAACTTGTCTATCGTGCAGTTGTTCAAATATGATACAATACAATACAATACATTAAAAATACACTGATATGAGTATAATTGCGTCTCTACAGATCTGACTTCCATGGAGACAGACAAGTTAAATGCCATACTGTGAAACACTCCAGGAAAAGCAACAACATCTACAAGCAGATAGCAAACTAGAAATGTTACATAGTGCATCTTTAACTCTCTACTATAACTACTAGGGATGTAACGATATCCAAATCACGATATGCATCTCACTGTACGATATTTATTGTGATATTTTGAAATGGCTAATATAATTGTAGATAGGACACTTTTTTGCTTTTATTTTGTTGTTATTTTTGCTGTTATTTTATTTTGGTGTGAATTATTTCCATCATAATCCCAAGAATTCAAGTAAAAAACATATTTCTTCATGTTGTCTGCACTGAAATGAATCATGGGATATGTAGTTCCTGATGTTTCTAAGCTGTTGCTACTATAAAACAATGCATTAAAGCAAAGAAACGTGTGATTCAATATATTGTGACGCCCCACTGTATTATTGTGAGACTTTTGACGATATGATATCACGATATTTTGATTCTTGTTACACCCCAAATAACTACATTAGGGTGAGATTAATGTTAATATCACAATAATTATTGAAGTTGCTAAGGGTCTGAATAGGTTCTATATTTTAAAAACTGTTATAGTTATAGTATTATACTCTGTTATTTGACGACAACAATAATTTAGAAGAAAACATTAAGGATAAGTAGCTTTTTCTTTTTTTGCCTGCACATTCTAATGATAAAATGTCCATTATCTTCCCATTATTATCCCATCCCTACTCTCTACAGATGTGACCTCCATGGAGATAGACAACTTAAAAGCCATACTGTGAAACATAACTACAAGCAGATAGCAAACCCTCTACTAGAAATATTACATAATGCCTCTTTAAACGCCTTTGTGCTCCCTACAAGAACTACATTACATTTTTCTACCATGTCCCCCCTTGTCCCCTGCCCGGCTGTTGCTTGTACATGCCCTGGTTCTGATTCTTTCACTTCCTGGCCGTGCTCCAAGTCAAACACACTGGCAGCACGGCTCTGTGTGGTATTATGGGACATTCTGAGCTACTGTTGGGGCAGAGGAGGTGATCAGTTGGCAAGAGGCAGACCTGGGTTACAAGTCAAAACAGCCCATTGTCAAGTAGCTATTATAGGATCAGAGCGGACAATACGTGACTGCAAGTGTAGAGCTGTCTGGTGGATATAAGAACGCTGCTTTATACTACTACTAGACAAAGGTGTGTGCGTCTGTAAGTAGGCCTAATCTTCATTCAGACATTACACAAGTCATTCTATTTTCAGTTAAGACGGAAAAAAAAACTGACGTTGACTGTTGTAATTATGTTTTTCAAATGTATTTTTCAAATGCTTTTAACTACTACTACAAAATACTAACGCTACTTTTACTACTACTACTACTACCTAACTAACAAAATAACTATTACTACTACTAGATCTATTACTACTGGTACTACTGTAAGTATGTTTTTCAAATGTATTTTTCAGGACACGCTGGAGGGTCTATGTCTCTCGACTGGCCTGGGAATGCCTTGAGGTCCCCCGGAGGAGCTGGAGGATGTGTCTGGGGTGAAGGAAGTCTGGGAGTCCCTGCTTATGCTGCGGCCCCGCAACCCGGCCCCGGATAAGTGGAAGAAAATGGATGGATGGAAATGTATTAATTGAAATGTTTTTAACTACTACTACAAACTACTACACTACTATTACTACTACTACTACTACTACTACTACTACTACTACTACTACTACTACTACTACTACTACTACTACTACAAAGTAAATACAAACTACTACAACTACTATAAAAAAATACTACTATACTAATACTAACACTACTTTTACTACTACTACTACTAAGTAACTACAAACTACTACTACTACTACTACTACTACTACTACTACTACTACTACTACTACCTACTACTACTACTACTACTACTACTACTACTAGATCTGTTATTACTAGTACTACTGTAATTATATTTTTCAAATGTATTTTTCACATGTTTTTAACTGCTGCTACAAACTACTACACTACTACTGCTACTACTACTACATAACTACAAACTACTACAACTACTATAAAAATACTTCTATACTACTACTAAGTAACTACAAACTACTACTACTACTACTACTAACTACTACAAGTGCTACTACAACAACAAAATACTAACACTAGATTTACTACTACTACTACTACTACTACTAACTAACAAACTACTACTACTACTACTACTACTACTACTACTACTACTACTACTACTACTAGATCTGCTATTACTACTAGTACTACTTTGTAATTATGTTTTTCAAATGTATTTTTCAAATGCTTTTAACTACTACTACAAAATACTAACACTAGATTACTACTACTACTACTACTACTACCTAACTAACAAACTACTACTACTACTACTACTACTACTACTACTACTACTACTAGATCTGCTATTACTACTAGTATTACTTTGTAATTATGTTTTTCAAATGTATTTTTCAAATGCTTTTAACTACTACTACAAAATACTAACACTAGATTTACTACCACTACTACTACTACCTAACTAACAAAATACCTACTACTACTAGATCTATTACTACTAATACTACTGTAATTATATTTTTCAAATGTATTTTTCACATGTTTTTAACTACTGCTACAAACTACTACACTACTACTGCTACTACTACTACATAACTACAAACTACTACAACTACTATAAAAATACTACTATACTACTACTAAGTATCTACAAACTACTACTACTACTACTACTACTAACTACTACAAGTGCTACTACAACAACAACAACAACAACTACTACTACTACTACTACTAGATCTGCTATTACTACTAGTACTACTTTGTAATTATGTTTTTCAAATGTATTTTTCAAATGTTTTTAACTACTACTTAAACTACTATGACTACTACTAACTACTACTACTAGTTGTAGTACTACAACTAGTACAACAATTACTAACTAAGTATACTTACTTACTGACTACAGTTACTGCTACTACTACTACTACTACTACTTCTACTACTACTACTACCTAACTAGCTAATTAGATAACTAACTATTTCTGTTACTACTACTACATTGTGTGTCACCTATCTGAATTACTACTACTTCTCCAACTACTTCCATGTTTTGGCATTTAAAAGTACTATTATTGTGACCCAGAATCCTCCACTCTCTCCTTTCAGACTTGGCCTAAGGTTGAGTAATTCAGGATGTTTACATATCAGGCTCAGGTTAGGCGTTTAAAGAGGATGTGCTTTGTGTAAACTCGACGATTTGGGTCACGGCAAATGTAATGTTAACCAACTGTGAATCCAACTCGTCCCACCTGTCAGCGGAGGAGCTCACATACAGGCGCATTAAGGAGGAATTGTCATAGAGAAGTTTTCAACAGGTCAAGTCTCCTGAGGGCATTATTATTATTACGGATCATTTAGATATGGTAGGTCTGGTTTAGTGCTGCATTCACTCAGTATCTAAGTTATGTAAGTGAAGTTTTATATTTCTACAGGGCACTTTTCATTTCGTATTGCAGTGAGAAATTACACAAAATGCATTCTTTTGAACTTTTAGCCATGTTATAATGCTGTTACCTCATCAAAAACATACCATGAGTTGTGTTTTATTTCAGTCACACATGTTTCAATCTACACCTCCAAAGCTGAAAATGCTCTGTTCCAGCTTGTGATGTCATGTAGTGGTAGTTAACAGTCACGTTTTTACATTTAGTTCAGCAGAGTTTGGTAATTCCAGGGCTGAAATCGTCCAAATGATTCTAGTGAAAGTGTATGCAGTTTTAAAACACAGTGGAGCACTTCCTGAGTGTTTTTGTTTGAGATAAGAACACAGAATAAATATGTAGATTTTGTGTGTTAAATGTGTTTTTGATGAGGAAACAACATTATAAGAAAGGTCAGAAAATAGCATAATATAGGTTCTTCAAATGTGCAATAACTTTTCAGGTGGAGGGTCTCCCATCTGCCTGTCTCCATGGAGATGTTGTTACTTTGCCTAAAATGTTCCTTAGCATAAAAACGTATCAATGAGTGTTAACTGGTGACCATGAAAGCCCAAGTTACTGATCAGATCTGCAGAGAGGCGACCCCACTCACAGTATGAATGCATGTTCTTCAAGGCATTTTTGAGCGAGAAAACATCTGTGATTTGATAAATGCAAGATGGAAGTTTAATGTCATTCTGAGGAACATTCAAGGCAAAACAACAATCTGTCCATATTGACAAGCAAGTGGCAGAAAAATTGCAGAGTGCACCTTTAATGAGAGGTGGAAAACTTTAAAAAAAAAAAATAAAAAATCTACTTAAAATGCAGAATACTTCACTGTGGCAAAAAGAGTGTTGAAATTTTGCTACTTACTGATGATAAGTACTAATAATTACTAATTGTAAGTATGATAATCAAAACGAATAATGAATAACTGATCAAAATGAGTTTGGAGTGTGATCAGACTTCAGCCCATGTGCACACCAGCCACACACACTGTATTTATGAGTTCCTGTTTTTGGGCACAGACTGTGAGCAGAGCTTCCAGATAGCTAGCCACTGTCTAGGATTTGCTTTTTTAGTCCGTGTGAAACAGCCAAGCTTCCTGCTGCGTCTGGCTCTAGTCCAAGTCCTAACCCCAACCTGCTCCCTCTGCCCCCCCCCCCCCCCCTCTCTCCCTCTTCTCCCCCCTCTCCTCCCTCTCCCCCAGCCCAACTCAAAACTCTGCAACTCCACGCCCCTCCCATCCTGACAAAAAAAAAACCTCAAACATACAACGGAAATTTCCAGAGAGCCCTGTCCTGCTCAAGAGCGTGCCCCCACCCGCCCCACCAAACCACCAGCGGTCCCACCCAGGTCCCTCCCTCCCCCCCTTCCCCCTCTTCCCCTCCCCCCACTCCCCCTCCTCCCTGTGGCCCCCTGCTCCTGTCCCGCCCTGATCCAACGGGCTGGGGCAGCTGGGAGGAGGTGAAGTGCGTTTGTGGACAGCTCTGTCTACGGACACTGTTATTTCAAGTGTGGAAAGGGCTTAAGAAGAAAAAGTCCAAAAACTGTTTCTTGGCTTCTTACACAGAGAATAAGAGGATGAGAAAAGTTTCATAAGTACTTGTCAAATTGCTAGAAATAAGTACAGTACAGCTTCTACTACTACTATTCATCCCCTCCTACTACTACTGTACACCTGTTATTACTGTAGACTATGTTCAGTGCTAGGAAATAACTAACTCTTCTTTTTTTTTTTTTTTTTTCAAAATAGTGAAATGCATAACAAATGGTGCAACAAATCTGATGTTAATCTGACGTTTTTACACTATAATATAATATATAACGTGTAATGTGAAAATATTCTACATATACCAGAATACAGCTGTGGGGAAGCTGACCCAACATGGTCAAAGCAGGAGGCAGACAACAACAAAAAAGTGTCTTCAACCAGACAAAATTTATTTTTAAACAGACCTTTGGAGTTAATGCAAAAAAAAGTACAAATAAACTGAAAGTAACTCAAATCAAAAGCACCAAACAATCTGAACAGAAGTTTCTCATCCAATTGATGACACCTGCTTTGCTTTTATACCACTCCGAGCAGGAAGTACCTCCCCCAGGTGAGTATCAATTCCAGGTCACTCTTCAAAGCAAAGCAAGGATTTCTTTTCCTGGGCCCAAGTCCCCTTTTAAAATCAAAATGCGTAACAAAAACTAAACAGTGGGTTCAAAATAACAATAAAACCAAATACACAAAAAGAAATAATGAAACAGAACTTAAACCAGTTCTCCCCTCCACATGGTCCAGCCACGACCTCCTCCAAGCTTTTAAAAATGGTCAATATGAGGCACACCTCCTCTTCTGTCTGGACCATGTGGAGCTGCAGGTAAGTATGATGAATGGAAACGTATTTGAGTAATTATTCGCCCAGATGTCTACATCTCCAAAGCCAAAATCAAAATCCTCTCTTCTACCTTGTGATGTGATGTATTGGTGGTTTTCAAATTCAGTACAGATTGACAATTCCAGGGCTGAAATGATCCAAATGATTCTAGTGAAAGCATATGGGGTTTAAAAACACAGTGGAGCACTTCCTATATTACCACATGACAACATAAGGTGGAACAGAGTATTTTCTGTTTGAGAAAAGAGCTCAGCCTAAATATGCAGGGTTTGTGTGTTAAACGTGTGTGAATAAAACAAAACACAACTCCAGATATGTTTGTGATGAAGAAACATTACAACATACATCAGAAAATAGAGTAATACTGACCTTTTAATGCAGGTATTCTATAAATAAATACATCTTCAAAGTATTTTTCCAAACAGCAACTTTGTTTATATTATATAAACATAAACAGAAAGGTCCACCTGAAAATCACAGTGAACTAATTTATAGGTAAAATGTGTGGAGTGTCTTGCACAACAACACAAAATTATTGCGGGTGGGGACTGAACCTTCTACTAGAGCTGTCCGTCTACTGCAATAAAAATGTACTACAGATACAGAATACTGATGATTAATTAATGGAAGAACTAGTGGGACTCTTAACATTTGAAGTCATTTTATTATACTTTTTAGTAGACACAATCCCATGTCTTTAATTCTATGTTGTCATACTTACAGTATCTTGTGATTTGCCTCTCCAGTCTCTTGCGTGTAAGAACTACTACTACAATCCTCTGATATTTGGCAGTCAACCACCCCAATCTAAATGTAATTTCATAATGACACGCACAGAATGTATTACAGTAATATGGATCTGGGCCTGTGTCTATAAAAGTGTTAAAGTCAGCATCATTATAGCATCTTAATGGCCTTTATGAACACTTTAAACAAGCCCGGACAATTGACTGGTCCAACAGAGCAGGCCCTCAGTCTCCTGCTGCTGCTTATGTATGAGGGCACAAGTGCACTCTGAGCCTCTCTGGAGCTCTTGACGGCTTAAAGGAGGTGGGAGTTTGGACTGCTGTTGTAACCCAAAGCTGTCCACAAATACACTTCACCTTTCATTCAAGAGAGAGTAGTCTGGCATTCACTGGTACCATGTTACTGTAATCTGAAATGAAGATTATTGTGATTATGAATAAACAGGATTACAAGTAGCAATTTACAGAAGAAATGGTGGTTTGCAGAAGTAGTTAAGGGTGATCTTATTTTTATTCCAGCTCTCAGATGTGTGGTGCCTGGCAAATCCTGTGTATTTTTATACAGATTGATATCAGTCTGGTCCCCACGCCCTTTGCTGCGTCTCAAACCCAGCCAAACATAATTGTGCAATCAGATGTGTTTCTTTTTTCAGCAGTGTATCTAAAACGAAGGCGCTCATTGGTCACCTATGATTTACAAATAAAATCAACTTTACCTGACCTCAGAGTTTAGACTTTTGTTCACTGTTGATGAGAAACGTGAAATCTGCAACATTTTTCAGTCCCCTGTGATATTTCTTTCCTTAGCAAAGGAGAAATTCAGTTTGTCAATTGCCATGGATTCTGCCTGGACAACTGAGGGATTTTACAAACATTTCTTTCCTTAATTTTTTTGTAATACGGATGGACAATGCGTGTCCCTGATTGGCTAATACACCTGTCAGTCACACCCATTTGAAAACAGGGAGATTTAATGGTGACCAGACTCACATCTTCGTAAAGTACTGAAGAAGTCTGTCTTCTGGCTCTCAGAATATTTGTGCAATCATTACCATACACCCTTGTGTGGTAGAATACACAAGTTTTTGCTTTTAGTTGTTTGTAGATAGTGTCAATATTACCCTGCAAACTAAAAAGTATATTGTTTATCTCCAGCAGCAGTAGTAGTAGTAGTTTCTTATATTATTTACTTGTAAAGGGACAGCACATATTAATGAACCTTTAAAATGTAAATATGTAAATGTTATTGCCAACATGACTAATTTCCATCTTTAGCAAGTTGATATCAGACAGGTCAGGGAAAAAATCAGCAACAATCACACAAAAGCAAATGTAACACACAGCACACTCACTATACATACACTTAGAAGAACAGCTCATTTCAAGTTAGAAGTTAAAGCAGCAACCCCTCAATATTAAAACGTAATGTTTTTATACACGGTGACAAATTTGACACAGTAGTTGCAATAGTTGTGACAGCATTTTAGTGGTAAAAGTAAAAGTACTTCACTGCTATTGCCACTAATGCTTGGCAAATAATTGTATGAGACAGATACTTGCCACTTAAGAGCTTATGGCTTCTTCAATTTGGTTAGGGAGAGTCTCTAAAAATAAGTTACAGTAACATCCATGTTTTCTTTGGATACCATCCAAAGACATGCTTCTTCTTGTTAGGATTAGTCATTTTAAATTGCTTATAGTTAATAAATGAGAAGTGAATGACTGTTCAATGTGCATCCCACCAAAGGCCAAACATTATTGGACTGAACGACCAGGAAAAAGGAAACACACACCAAAGAAAATAACTATTGTGCAGATGCATAAATCATGTATACAGGCTGTCATTATATAATGTACACATGTCCCCATACAACCCATACTACCTCTGATTTATTATAGATTTCGATGTAGACTTTTATGAACAACACTATTAAGACATTTCCTGGAGGTGATCTGGTAGTGATTATAACAGCATTACACACTCTTTTCCCTCTGAACAAAACAAACAGGGAAATACATCACATTTATGTCTGTTCTCGAGCCAGACCTCCCACACCACTGGTCCCAGGCTCAGCCCCTCAGCCCTGGTTTTACAGAGGACCAGGATCCCCCCACAGAATACTATAGAGCAGAGGAGAGCAGTGACATTCCTGTGGTCCTTGTGGGTCTGGGGGACTTAACCTCTGCCGTTCAGTCCCCTTTGTCTGCCCCCGCCCTCAGCCCCTCCCCTCCCCCCTCGCACCCCTCGCACCCTCCAACCACAGAATACCACCCGCTCCTTTATGTAACGCACTTTTCTCAAGGCACAAAGTGAATGGGAGCATTGATTGGAGAGGTGGAGGAACTTGGCCTACTTACATTGTTAATCAAGTGAAATACAGTATGGCTTGAGAAAATTGTAGTTGAACTTTCAATGTCCATTTTCACAATGGCAATAGTTAAACTGCTACTGCCAAGTGACAGTACCAAATACTTTTGGCTTTTATCAGTGCAGCTCTCAGCACAAATACAACTACTAGATGATTACTACTACAATCATACTAACTATTACTACTACAACTAACTACTACTTGCTACCTGCTACTACTACCTACCGGTGCTATACTACTGCTGCCTATTAGCACTACTATTTCTATTGATAATACTTATTCTATTCTATTGTACTACATAGTTACTAGATTTTTTTCATACACTACTACTACTACTACTACTACTACTACTACTACTACTACTACTACTACTACTACTACTACTACTACTACTACTAGTAACACTATTATTACTAGTACTACTACTACTAGTACTACAACTAGATGGCTACTAGTAACAATATTACTACTACTAGTAGTAGTACTACTAGTACTACTACTAGATGGCTACTAGTAACAGTATTACTATGTGGCGGCTACTAGTACTACTACTAATACACAGCAACTACTAGTACTACTACTACGTAGCAGTTACTAGTATTACTATTTCTACTTCTAGTACTACTATGCCACCGTTGTTTACACTGAAACGAAGCCGCGTATCAGCGTATCAGAGTATCGGAAACGATCTGCATCCACACATGTTGTTTCTGTATCAGCAATCAAATTGTTCCCTGTCCACACAGTAACACAAAACCACCTGAAACACTCGTCACGTGATCGGCTGGTGTCACGTTGTCATGTCGTCCCAACATCACGTGAGCCATAAAAACAAGGAAGTCTGAAGTTGCAGCAGCTGATTTTGAGCCGAGGGAGATGAGACAGATTTAACCGACAGTATCATTTACAATAAACTTTTTTTCTGGGAACCCATATTTTAAAAATCACAAATCTTCAAGACCCAAGTCAAACATTATTCATAAGACATATGTCATAAGAAATAATAAGACATTACATTATGTATTTACTAACAGTTAAATCACGTGAAAAAATGAAGAGGTAAGTGTGTACAAATGATTAACCAATGTGTTAAATCATGCTTAATAAATGCTTAATAAGGAGGAGTTATTATAAAGTGCTACCGACCATTTTAAAAAGACAAGCTTGAGGACAATGATGTTGTTTAACCATGTGTACTTGTGCTCATACATTTGAGCTCCTTCATTCAGATCCATAACAATCCTCATCTCAGATCTGTGTGTTAACATGGATCGGTAGGTTGAGTATGCTGTGAATTACGAGCACTGCACAGCCATCACAGATTACATTACCGTGACAGTAATGACATGCAGCATTATGTAAACTGTGCTAAATCAGTTATTCATCCAATATGGCTCCTAATGGAATAATGAGATGTTCTTGTCCATGTTAAGAAGACAGCAGATGGAGCGTGTTATGTAATCTTATGGATGTAAATGAAATCCACTGATTAGTCCGGATCATGTCTGACAATGTGACTAGTTTGGAAGTGAAGGAGATAAATGTATTGGAGAGGACTGGGCTAATATAACAGTGATATGGCCGAGAAAGGGCTGGGGATTTCATGAGGAGAAAAAAAGCAGTAACAGTGAGGAGCTCGGAGTGGTGATGGATTTTCTGCCTAGCAACAGGTTGTGTAAGTGGTTGTAGTGGAAATGGCTGTGGGTCTATTAGGTAAGAAGTAGTAGTAGTAGTAGATATTAGTAGATCGCAATACTTTTGCAGTCCTATTGGATAAAGGGCTTAACTATATCTATTGTGCTGTCAATAATACAGTAAAAGATGAAAACTTACCATTGATAAAATACTACTACTACTACTACTACTACTACTACTACTAATACTAATACTATCACTACTACTACCTACTACTATCACTACTACGCAGCTACTACTTCTACTACTACTTCTAAGCAGATACTACTGGTACTACTAGGCTACTATTTACTACTTACTATTACCACTAGTAGTAGTAGTAGTAGTAGTAGTATCAGTACTTTTGTAGGGTTTGGGGAGAAAGAGAAAGATCAAAGAGAAAGATGAAGACTTATCGTTATTTAAAATACTACTACTACTACTACTACTTCTACTACCTAATACTACCTACTACTAGGTAGCTGCTACTGCTACTACTACTTCTACAACTACTTCTACGCAGATACTACTTATACTGGTACTACTAGGCTATACTTACTACTACCACCACTACTACTACTAGGCAGCTTCTACTACTAACTACTAGTATTACTAATGCGTGGCTACAACCTCTTTAACTACTGCTTCAACTACTGCTTCAACTGCTTACTACTACTACTAAACTACTATTACTACTATTACTACTACTACTAACTACTACTATTACTACTACTACTAACTACTACTACTACTACTATTACAACTACTACCACTACTACAAAATGGTCTTGTATTACACTTAAAGGCACAAGCAAGGTTTTAAAGTCTGCAGTGTTGTATGCAGTTTCTTAATCCAGGTCCTGCTCCACGCTTTAATATTGTAATGGGAGGATAACCATGTAATCTTGTCTACATGAGCTTTGTCTGTGTGAGCCCGCCGCTGTCATCAACACAATTACATTTTTCACTGCATTGTTATCGGAGCTTCAGTTTGGCTTTGTGTGGAAAATTAGGCACACATTCCCTTACCACTTTACTATTGCACGTACACATGGACACCTCTCTATGACAAAGTATTACTAATAGAAATGTACCAGCAATATAGAAGAAAAAACACTTTATTCAAGAAATATTTATTGTTATAACATTTAATCAACATTTGTTTCTGTAATATATTGTATATATATTGTTTATTCATTGTTTGAATTCTACATTTACATTGTTATATTGCTTATTAGCTTATGTATAACTCATTTAGTTTAATAGCAAATGTTTTACAGACTTCAGAATCTTGCCATCTTCTCCTAATCATACAGGCTTACTAAATGTTGTCTTGCCAATTTCATTTTTTGTGCAATCACAGCAAAAGAGTTGAATTAGAGCTTTAACTTAAAGGTACATTTCTTTATCTTTCTGCTAGAGCATTGTTTCCCAAAGACTGGGTTGTGACCCTCAGGTGGGTCTCAAGAGATTTTTTTGGGATTGTCTGATCTTCTGCTGCACTCTCCTCCTGCACCCCAGACTGGAACTAAAGTCCAGGTGGGCCTGTCTGCTAAAAACGCAGACAGGCCCACATATCTCATTAGAAATATTGAAATCCTTTTTGTGATTATTTTATTGACTATTTTGCTCCAATAGTGCTGGTTCAATTGAATGTTGAAAAGAAAAAGAAATGGGCTACATTTAATGTCCAAATAGGCGACTTATGGAGACCTTTTATTGCTGGTTCAGTGACTGTTTTTCATTGTTTATTAATGTTCAGTCATGGTCAAATCCACCTTTTGTGATTTACGAATAATGTCTCTTGACTTGGGTCACGAAGGTTTGTGACTTTTAAAATATGGATCCCCAGAAAAAACGTTTAGGAAACACTGTGCTAGAGCATATGTTACTTGCCTGTCTCCATACAGATATTATTGCTTTATTTGGAATGTTCCACAGTGTAGCACTAGAGGTCTTATTTTACTGCCTTAAAACTGAAAAACAGGATTACATTTTAAAATGGTTTGTCGTGGTGCAAAGCAATTCCTTACTCAAACTAGCATGCTTAACATGCACTTCTTGATTATCAGACAACAATTTGCTTTATAACTGGATGCAAACAGTACACGGCCAACTTATTTTGGCCTCAACAGCTGCTTATACAATATATTTACTCTAGCAGGTTTGAGCTCATTTTGCTCAAATACATGGAAAGAAATGAGGTACATGCCCTTTAAACTTTTATTCAATTACAGTTTTTATGTGAAGACAAAAAACAAAAACACAGATTGGACCTATAGCCTGGCCCGATGGCTCCATAGTGCATCTTTATAAGTGTATCCCCACTGATGCTGACACACACACATACAGCCTTTTGCACAGTTTAAAAAGTTTTCCAAACTTCTCAGTGTCACTTTGAGCTGAGAGCCCCAAACAGAAGCAGCAGTCCCCCAGACAGAGGGACCCCTCTTTGCCCCTGCGTCACTCAACCTTCCATTCAGAGGTCACTATCCCAGTAACTCTAGCCTCACCCGTCCTGCCAGACACTATCACACCCCCGTCCCCCCTGTCCCCCTGTCTGCTGGAGGCTGTCCCAACACTATCACAACATCCCCTTTTCACTACAGTGGGCTGGAAGTCGTCACTGATATCTGGCAACACGCAGGGAGCTCTAAGGTCATCCATAATGGCTCCATTTACTTAACACAGACCCAAACACCTGCCCATTTATCACAGTGGACACATGTCGGGAGCTCTCAGGTCACCTCCGGCTCTGAAGGGGGTGGAGTGGAGCGGATTGATTCACAAAAACACACAGAGTTAAGTGCCAATGGTAACAGGGTCATAGCAGTGTACAATGAGAGGCTTTTAAAACTCAACCCGCGAATACCGTCTGCGTGGGAGGTCCCTAAAGTGGAAATAAATACGCTTTTGTCCACGTACGGCAATAGAAAATGACTAAGGATTGTAATGAATGAATGAAGAAATTATGATCTATAATTACCAAAGCTCACATGATGCTGCAAAATGAAACTAAATATCAGCATAGTGGCAACAACCAACAACAAATACTGGGACTGCCAAGTTCTGAGTAAGTAACATTATCTTTACTTTCAAATAAAATAATTCAATTTGAGTCAAAAGCACTGACCCATATAATTACTCAAGACAATAAACTGCTGGTACATGGTAAAAAATACATCAAATAATAGTGTACAGTTACTTCAAAAAACAAACACTGAAGTAAAAGTATGTTATATATGTATAGTACCATGTTTTTGAGAAGAAATTTACTTGCCCCAGTACAGATATATTGTTTATGCAGCTTTTGGGGTCAAAACGGGTCTGTTGTGTACTGTCTGCATCTAATTATGAAGTGCTTTATTGTCAGAGAATTAGGAAGTGTGTGGTTAGCATGTCAGTTTTAATTCATTCCAAAACTGGCTCCTATGGCCTTTGAAATTTGTGAGAACTTAGACTTAGATTTTATTGATCCACAAGGGCAATGATTTGGACACAGTAGCTCACACCTCACAATAAAATATCATAACAAAGAGGGAAAATATAAATGGTAATCATAAATTCTAAATAAGTAGCAAAAAGGAGAGCAAGAGACTGGTGTCAAATAAAATAGAAAGTTGTTGATAAGTATTAAATAAAATACAGTTGTAATTATCACAGTTGTTGCTTTATACAAGAGGTCATAGGAAGTTGTTGACAACAATGAGTTGTTGCAACAATAATATGATGATTGACAGTGATACATAGGGTATTATCCATTACATATAAGTTGTGAGTTGTTGTTTACAGTTGTAGGGAGTATTATCTGTTACATAAGGGTGAGTTGTTGTACAGTTGTAGGGAGTATTATCTGTTACATAAGGGTGAGTTGTTGTACAGTTGTAGGGAGTATTATCTGTTACATAAAGGTGAGTTGTTGTACAGTTGTAGGGAGTATTATCTGTTACATAAAGGTGAGTTGTTGTACAGTTGTAGGGAGTATTATACTGTTACAGTTGTAGTAAGTAAGGTGAGTTGTTGTACAGTTGTAGGGAGTATTATCTGTTACATAAAGGTGAGTTGTTGTACAGTTGTAGGGAGTATTATCTGTTACATAAAGGTGAGTTGTTGTACAGTTGTAGGGAGTATTATCTGTTACATAAAGTTGTTGAGTTGTAGGGAGTATTATCTGTACAGTGTTGTAGGGAGTATTATCTGTTACATAAAGGTGAGTTGTTGTACAGTTGTAGGGAGTATTATCTGTTACATAAAGGTGTACAGTTTGTTGTACAGTTGTAGGGAGTATTATCTGTTACATAAAGGTGAGTTGTTGTACAGTTGTAGGGAGTATTATCTGTTACATAAGGGTGAGTTGTTGTACAGTTGTAGGGAGTATTATCTGTTACATAAAGGTGAGTTGTTGTACAGTTGTAGGGAGTATTATCTGTTACATAAAGGTGAGTTGTTGTACAGTTGTAGGGAGTATTATCTGTTACATAAAGGTGAGTTGTTGTACAGTTGTATGTATGAATTTATTCCTGTATCTCTCACTGTTTGAGTGGAGCAAACAGCAGTAGCTCATCCACTGATCTGAATGTTGGAGGTTCGAATCCATTGGTTGAGCAGTCTGATCCACTGACCCACAGGTTGGCTGGTGTAATTCCAACTCCCACAGATGAATGCTGTCGTTGTGTCCTTGGGCAAGACACTTAACCCCCCTCACCCCTAGTGTCTGAGTACACTGGTGTGTGAATGTGTGTGTGAATGGGTGAGTGGCTCCTTGTTGTAAAGTGCTTTGAGTGCCTTGAAGGTGGAAAAGCGTTATAAAAATATGTTACCATTTACCATAAACTCATTGCAGTGAGCGATTAGGACATGCGGAATGCATACGGACCACTGCAAATCGTTAACAATGAAGTAGTTGTTTTTTACATTTTGAATACAGTAAAAATCAGGAGTCTTTAAATAAAAAATCACAATTCTTCAAAAAGTTACTGAAGTTATAGTAATCTTCTTACAACTGCTACAGCGACTGTTGTCACAATATTAAAACTCGATTTTGGTACTAAGGAACAAACTTGATGCTCAGTAACGATTCAAATACCACAATGATAATTAAAAACATCGCTTAATTTAGACAGTAGAATGTAATTTTCAGCATTAAATCATAGTACTTTCTTTTATAATATCATGTGGTCTTATATCTGTGTAATCCTTCAGTTGTCCAGGTAGGTTCCGTAGTGGTCCATGGACGTGTAGAGCTCAAGATCATTCTAAAGCGATTCAGGAAAGGTTCATTTCTGTCCTGTAAATCTCACTTCTATATCAATATTTGCTCAAATGAGTATCTAGTTTCAATATTGATTACTATCTAATTTACAATACTTTGGACAACCTCATACACATACCACTTACAACTTTCATTTTTCACTGGCACAAAGGTTAACAAGAAAACCTTTAAAATATGTATAGAGCCAATTAGTGCATTTGCTTAAGAAAATAATGATCATATATTTAGAACATTTCCTTTTAATTGGACTTCACTTATCCGTAATATGTTTAAGACTACATTATCATACTATAAATCCTTATTAAAAACCTGACCCCCATTTGTGCACACATTACGCATAATTATCCTTACTCAAACACGCATTTCCATTCTTTTAATCCCTACAATCTTTCATGCACAGCCTTGAGTTTACTACCCTGCTTTTTCTGGCAGTTCTTTGTGTTATCTTGCCCTTCTTAACATGAGCCCCCATAGGCCCCTTTGCAGTAGTGTGCACACTAGCTCGCTGCCTTCAGTGCCCTCGTGCTCACTCGGCTGAAGACAGGAGCTGAAGACGGAGCAGCTCATTGGGGACTTCCTTAAGAAATACTGCAATACTTTTACTACATCTTACCAAGCCAGGCTCACGAGTCTGCCTACGGGGATATGGAGATGTTGGCTGTGTTGACTTCACTGCTGCACTAGGCTCGCGTTGAGTTTCCGTTTTATTTATTTATTTATTTTTTTTTATTTATTTATTTTTTCTCAGATGGTAGATCAGAGTTACCTTTAGGTGCCTCATTTTATCAAAACACACTTAAGGTCATTATATTTAAGATTTAACACAAAAAAAATTATACTTCTCCTCCCATTTTGGCCATTTTTTTAGGTTTAATATTGTACTTCCTAGTTGGAAATCATGACTTCACATTAGGGAATTCCATAATCCACTATGTCTCTGGGCTGGGCTGGAAACACCTCGAAGTGAAGGAAGTGTGGGAGTCCTTGCTTAGACTGCTGCCGGCCCTGGATAAGTGAAAGAAAACGGAAAGATGGAATGTTAAAATTATAAGAAAAAATGTGTTTGTTTTGTGTAAATTGTGCCAGACTAGTGTGATGCATCAGTGTAGGACTCTCTACAGTCTGTATTTTCAGCATATTTTGCTATTTTTCTTGATTTGTGTAAAACTAAAATTTATTTTTATTACAGGTATTAATGCACCAACTTAAATCAAAATTCATAGGCATACTCACTTTAAAATTCACTGTGCAACTTTTCAGGAGAAGATCCACAACCAGTTTGTCTCCGTAGAGATGTTAAGGCTTTGAATTGTCCACAGTATGGTATCAAACTAATCTGTCTTACATTTATTCTGCTAGTGGTGTTATTTATTGCTAAAAATATCTTAAAAAACATTCATTCTTACTGTGAGTGGAGTTGCCTCTCCACAAATCTAACCTGTAATTTGTCTTGCAAGCCTCCATGGAGATGCTTAAATTTATGGTCATACTGTGGAACATTCTAGACACATCTCCACGGAGACAAGCAGGTGACGGAGCCTCCGGCAGACAGGTTACACAGTGCACCTTCATGTTAGAGTGCTTTTAGGGTTCACATTGTGGGTAATAAGGAAGGGCGTCTTTCAGCCAGTGGCCTAGAGATGGAGAAATACCACATAATTACAAAGTAGGATTAACACAGAAAAACATATGGACAATAAATCATTTTTTCTGTTTGTTGAAAGTTTTCCCAAATCCTATAATAGTACGATGATTATAGCGAGATTAAAGTGGGGAGAAATTACAGTGTGTGTCATTTTCTTACCCAATTATAAATACAAGAAAAACAGAGAACGCACAGACCTCCACCAAGGCATTGTGTCCATGTCGCAGTGATAAAGATGAGTCTTCACCTCATTCTGCCCCACCCACTTTTGTCTCCTAAACCGCACTTTCTTGTTGTGGCGCTTCCGGTTAGACTGAGATTCTGTTCATTTCACTGGAGAATTTGGGGAAGGTCGTGCAGTTACAATATGACGTAAAGTCTGTTCATTTGTGTAAAATCTTCAGTTTTGTTGTGCACCAACAAATCACAGTGCACCGATTCTCTGGGGGCTTTATAATCTGTATTGAACTTATTTACTGCTTCCACCACTGATATAAAATAATCAGTGGTGGAAGAAATATCAATTTTGTTACTTTAGTAAAAGTACAGATACTGCAGCAAAAAAGTAAAAGTAAAAGTATCACATGAAAAAATCTACTTAAGTAAAAGTATTAAAGTACCCGTTTAGAAAAATTAAGAGTAAAAAGTAAAAGTATTTCACACATATTTTGACATCTTCAGTGTACTGATTTTGATTCAGATTTGTGTGGAATTTTGTTTAACAGAAATAACTTCTTTTTTTTTTTTTTTTACTCAAACTACAAACATGTTAAAAATAGACCCTGAGACTTTTCAGCAGGTCTCAAATTAAAATAAAACTACTATAACTATAATTACTTTTCAGTCCAGTTCAAAAATGTAGTGGAGTAGAAAGTACAAATACCTACTCTCAAATTTAATGTAGTAAAGTAGTAAGTAGTTAGTGTAGTAAGTAAAAAATATCAACTTTAAAATCTTCTTAGTAAAGTAAAGTACAGATACCTGAAAATGTTACTTAAGTACAGTACTTTACTGCTTTTACTTCATTACGTTCTACCACTAAAAATAAAACACCCCAAATGATGATGGCGACGCTCACAGCAGCTCCTGGAATAAGGTGAATAGGGATCCAAGTTCAGGGGTAAATGCTCTGAGCCAGAAGTTAAAAGTGCTTATTTCTTTATATTCACAGATCAGATGTATCTGATATCTGGTATCTGATATCTGATATCTGATATTGGTGTTTATACTGAAAAATTAGCAAAATTGGATATAGGTTTCCACATATTGGTTTGATATCCTGGCTGGACACGAATGGATTTAATAAGGCTGCTTACTGATTGTCGGCCCAGAAAGTCTCAGTGTTTGATCTTTTATTTATACAAAGCTGTTCTGTGGTTACTGGAGAGATAAATAACAACCAGAAGACACATTTGGATCAGTTCATTCTTATTTTATTTTAGTTTAAAGATGCACTATATAACTTTCTGATTCAAGGTATGTTTGTTTCTATGTAGATGTCATTGCTCTGTATGGAATGTTCCACAGTATGACATTAAACAGCTCTAACTTATATTTATTCAATTATAGGTGTTTTTTTTTTTATCTCAAAAATACCTGGAAAAACAGGCGTTCTGACTGTGAGTGGGGTCGCCTCTCCACTGATCTGACCTGTAATTTGGACTGGTTTGGCCATGATAATGAAAAGCTTGGACAAAAGTATTTCATGGACCCTCCATCAGGAAAGCCACAATGCACCTTTAAAGGAAATAAATGCTGTTCAGTTTAACTTGTTTTGATTTGTTTTTACTGCTCAAAAATCCATTGACAACATGGATTTGGCTTGTGAGTGTTGCCATTCCACAGATCTGACCTATCACTTACCCTGGTTGCATCTGCTTTTTCCATGGAGTTTGATCTGTTTAATGCCAAACTGTGGAACACGTCTGGCAAAGCAATAAGATATGTTATTGGGTTCTTTTTTCAGACCAAGAGTTTGTTTTCATACTTGACAGTTTGGACTGGTCACTAGTGTCTTCCTCAGAGTGGTCACGTGATGTTGCTGTGACGTGTCTGCTCAGCTGATTTATACAGGTGTTGGTCCCCCCCTGGTCCCGGTTTATATAGTCCCGTGGGCACGTTTGCGTATTTTGATAGCCTCTTTAATCCAGCGATGGTGTTCGTTGTTGAAATACAGAAATGTGACCAGGGGACTATAACCCAGGAAGAGGGGGCTTTTTTACTCTCACACACCTGGGATACTGTCCTGAGGAAGTTGTACTGCAGATTGCGCTGCCGTCCTGCCTTCATCAGTAGGAAGACAGCGCCAAAACCTGTAAAATCAGCTGAGCGGACACGTCACAGCAACATCACGTGACCACCCTGAGGAAGAGCGCTAGTGAGCAGTCGAAATTGTCAGGTATTAAAACAAACTCTTGGTCTGAAAAAAGAACCTTATAACATAAATTATCAGAAGACCAAATGAACCTCATTGGACAAAGCAATAAGATGTTACACAGTTGTGTAACGTCTTATTGCTTAAAGTCTAGAACCAGAGTCCAGAAGTACTTTGGACAGCTCTCTTTTGCTTATCAAGCAGGTCAAACATGGAATACAGTGCCTGCTCATATACGAGAACTCCCAACACTGGCAGCATTTTCTAAAGCTTTAAAACAGTGGTTGATCAATGGCCAAATATGTCACCATGTTTAACCAAATTACATTTTCTTTTATATTGAGGGGTTGTTGGTTTAACTCTTTAGCTCTTGACTTTGAACTTCAAATGAACAGTTTGAAATTAACTGTATGTATAGTGAGTGTGTTGTTTGTATAGTGAGTGTGCTGATGTTATGCACTTTGGTGTGATTGTTGCTGTACTTTCCTTTGTCCTGATTTTACATCAACCTGCCGAGGGACTGAAGATGGAAATTAGCCACGTTGGCTATAATCTTAACATATTTACATTTTTAATGTTCATTAATATGTGCTGTCCCTTTACAAATACATAAAATAAGAATAAGAAGTTACACAGAGCACTTTTAAATCCTGCAATCTTACTATACTATAAATAAGACTACAGTATAAGCATGAATTTTAGTTAGCTTTCCTGAAAAATATAATTAAGATCTATTTGAGTTATCTTGGTCACAGCCTAACAAGCCAATAAAAGGATTATGTGAGATAAAATGAAAGCATGCATCTTAAATATATTACATAACTGATCTAATTTCACGATCTGCGCTCTTTCTTTTGAGTAAATTCCCTCATGACGCTCTTAAAATGCTTTTCTAATAATATCCATTTGTTGCTTTACTGACCCCTTGTGGTTCAAATTCTTACAATCTTCTCACTCGCCACAACTCAATAGCATGACAAAAGGATTTATGACAGACAAACGCTAATCTGAAGCCAATTTGACTGCATGTACTTCCACGGTTACCCCATTACATGCATCATTACATTAGCATTTTGTAGATGTGCGGGTTATGTTACAGGCAGAGACAGTTTTGATTTAGTGCCATCAGCGTCATCGTAAACGCACGGCTACTGAGATAATAAGGAAAGACACACTCCGTCTCATCTTTTGACGCCATTTTCCACAATGTATTAGTCAAAGCAGCTCAAGTTCAGACATGCCCAGACATTTGGGGCTTCACGCAGGAGGTATTTTTTGAAGTGCCCACTACTGATCTCACTTACTACGCGCTGACAGTAATGTTTGTGTTGTATTGTGTTGGAAATGAAAGGCCTTGTACCCGATTGTTCCCATGTTTTTGAGCACAGTTTGACCCAGAACAGGTATGTTGTATAAGCAGCTCTTGGAGTCAAAGGGGTCGGCCTTATCATCAGAAGAGCCTCTAGTCAGAAAATCCATGTTCAGGTAGTGTTACAAATTGTTACAAATGAAACTGTATTTCAAGTTTTAAATATTTTAAAAAGTAAATATTAAAAGTAAAAAATATATTAAACCCTTAAAATACTGCAAAAATGTTTGAGGAAATAATGATTTGAATGGAAATGTCTGTCTTAAGTGTAACAGGGTTAATAATTGTCTGATTTTCAGGCAATAACAAAATGTTCAGTAATTCGAGCTCTACAACCTTCATTTCAATTTTATTTTAAATCTTTTTCTTTTAATACAGCATTGGTGGGTTTGTAAACCAACAAATGAAGTAATGCTGGCCTTAGCTAATGCTGTTATGCATGATTATGCTTTTTCCTGTCAGTATCTCTAAAAAGTTTGATGTTGCAGCCATTTTTAATTGGTAAACATCCAAAAGTTGATTAATTCTTCCCTGATATCCAGGGATTATTCCCTGTTGCTTTCATCAAATATACATTCAATTGTTCAAGAGAAATGTTGCTGACAAACCAATAGAAGAGGGAATGATTTTCTGACTAGTGGCCCTTCTGATGATAAGGGTGTAACCGGAGCCAAAATATATCTGTTTCCGCTGCGTGCTGTCTGCTTCTGATTATAAAGAGTTTTACTGTTAGGTGATCAGGAAGTGCATGTTAGCATGCTAATTGTTGTTAGTTTACAGTGATGGTCTTATCTGGTCCCTAAAATTGTGAATAGTGCTTATAAACTCATTGTGGTAATACAGATGCTAAATGAAGAACAATTTTGGACCATTGCAAACTGTTAAAAATGAACCAAAATGATTTTTTTTTTTAAAATATTACACTTTTAAGTATACCAAAGTCTCAGAGTCACTGTTAAACAATATCTCAAAATCTAACCTCCACATTACTCTATTCCTCTTACTAATGGCCCCTCGGACAAATTTTAAAACACGAGGTAACAGATCCTTTCAAGCCGTCTCCCCTAAACTCTGAAATGAACTGCCTCCTTACCTACGCTCTCTCTAGATAGTGTAGAAAGCAACCAAAAACATTTCTCTTTCTGTTCCCGCCCCCTCACATTTAGAGCTGCTATGGCTGATTTTATTTTATTATGAATGTCTCTTCTGCTGTTTTTATTTTTCATATGTCTGTGAAAAGCGCTATATAAATAAACTTTCTTACTTATATTGACAAAATTCTACGCAATCTTGATAAATGTCATGTGGAACAGTATCTATCCATCTGTATCCCCAAAAAGTCTGTTAACATTTATGCCCCTTAGTGCCACATTTTTATCTTAATTTAGAATGGCTTTTTCGAACAGGAGAGCCACATAATAACACTTTCACATTTACAGAGAAGTTGTGCCAATAAAATCGCGAGAATAGTTCAACCATCCTCTCCAAAACTCCAAGGTTGGAAATATCCATATAAACTACATATTCAGTCAGTGCTGCCTTGTCCTTGTAGGAGGCAAAAGTGTATAACCTTTTTTTCAATGTATTTCAAATATTTCTGTGTTTTAGCTTTGACACTGGAGCTTGGGTTCTTTTAAATTCAGATTTATTTTTACACTTAGTTTAGTTGGTAGAGTTTGTCCACTGATCCGAAGGTTGACTGACCCACATGTTGGCGTTCTGAATCTAGCTCCCACAAATGAATGCTGTTGTTGTGTCCTTGAGCAAGACACTTAACCCACCTCACCCCCAGTGTCTGTGTACACTGGTGGATGAATGTGTGTGTGAATGGGTAAGTGGTTTCTTGTTGTAAAGTGCTTTGAGTGCCTTGAAGATGGAAAAGTTCTATATAAAAAGTGACCCTTTATACTGACTGGAATTTTACATTTGATACTCAAAGGGACATTTCTCTGCATTTGACCCAGAATTCAATGTACCTGGGGCACTGGGCGCTACAATACAACACCCATCGCCAGACTGAGGCTTGGCCAGGACTACATAACTACTGTGCATATTTTAGGTTGGTGGGAGAAACCAATAGCCTGATTCATTAACCTGTTTAACTTTGTGGAAACCATCTGACCTCACGGCATTAGGATTTGTTCGCTCAATGGTAGGTGAGTACTTTTTAAAATTTAACCAATCACTACTATTTGGTCGTGACATATGTAATGCACCACTAATGGGGTTAACTGGTATATTAAGCTTTTCCCAAATCCTGTAGGAAGCAGGGCGATAATGTCTTTCCCCTTGATACAATTCACCAAACTTTGTTCCAGTTTTAAATCCTCGATCTTGGATTGCCAAAACAAAAGCTCTTCACCGATTCCTGACCTAGTCACTGGAGAGAAATTTAATTGAGCGGAGGCACTAGGTGGCACCAACCTGGCTAGGAAACCAGAGAACCCCAAAGAAAAGCCACTCAGGAACCTTCTTGATGTGAGGAGAGACATATAGGCACCTTGCCAGTGAAGTGAGGCTGAAGCTTTAATAAGAACTACTCACTTGTAGGTCTGGTAGGGTTGTCCAAAAAAATAAATCAAGAATCAGACACTGACCAATGCTAAAACTAGTATCAAAACTAGCTCTTTATTTTGAGCTATGTCAAAACAGAGCAAACAGAAAGTGGTAGAGAGATGAATGCAGTCTGTACTATCTGAGTCAAAGATTGACTCATACTAATGAAGAGTGATGCTCAAAATGGAGTGGGAAGACGTAACACTTATTTTTAACCCACTCCAGACATTTAAAGATACAAATTGACACTAAAACAAGTATCAACACTAGATACTCATTTAACTGAAATAAAAAAAATAAAAAATGACAGCGAGATAAAATCTGACCTTTCCTGAACAGTTTCATCTTGGGTTTGAGCAGAACCGCAAAACCACATGGTATAATAATCAAATACAATTATTATGTGCTGATTACACAATGTTATGGTACAATGTAGTCTAAAAAAAGAGTGCTTAAACGATAATTAGAGTGTCAAAATCATTATTGAGTATCGTATTCTTTATTATCAAAATCAAGTTTGAAATAGTATTAGTATTGTGCCAGTTGATTTCATGGTTGAGTTAATTTCTTAGAGGTAAGAATGCATAATTGAGACACAAGATGCACAGCGAGCTATGCAGCCCAGACCTAAATCAAAAAGAGAAGAAAATGTTTTCAAGCATAAATCCTGTTGCTTCTGACACAAACAGGATGTCAGCTGTGTCCCTTTCCGCTGCTGGGCTCCATGTGTTCACAGATGAATGGAAAACACAGACTACAGCCACGCGGAGCACTTTGAAATCACAAATGACAAACTGCAACTCCAGCCAGGGGTCCTCGGCATGGTGCTCCAGGAGTTTAGCTTTGACACTTTTCACCAGGAAAATGCAAACTCTGCAGAGAGGAAAAATAAGTCATGAAAACAAACAGCACATGGTGAAAAAGGTAAAGAGAGAGTTAAATGATTTCATAATAAATGGTAATATTTTCTTCATTTTGCTTAAAGGTGCATTGTGTAACTTTTCGGGTGGAGAGTCCGCTATCTGCTTGTCTCCATGGAGATGTTGTTTTTTGCTCTGGAACCAAACTGGGACATCTTGTATTTACTCAATAACATGGGTTTTTATCTGACTTAAAAACTTGCATTCTTACCGTGAGTGGGCCCGCCTCTCCACAGATTTGACATGTAACTTGGCCCTGTGTTGTCACCTGCAGTTTCCATAGAGATAAGTAAGTGTAATGCCATACTGCAACATTTCCATGGAGAGAAGCTGGTGATGGACCCTGCACCAGAAAAGTTACACAGTGTACCTTTAATACAAATGTATCTGAACATCTGGTTCACAGACTTTGTCAGTTAAAAAGGTTTAAACCAGAACTCTATCACTAATACAGCCTAGAGTTTATAAAGAAATCATGACTAAAAATATTATACAGAGATGGACCGGATCTGGCCCCTAGACCACTAATTGAAAAGTGCTGCCATACTTAAGTAAAAAAAACAGTTTTAGTGAGATATAAAACTTTCAGCACTTGTACTTAAAGGGCATAATATGGGTTTATTAGGCAATTTTCTAATCTATGTTATAATGTAGTTTCCTCATCAAAAACATACCTGGAGATATGTTTTATTTCATTCACACGTTCAACACACAAACCCTGCATATTTAGGCTGAGTTGTTCTCTCAAATTGAAAACATTGACATCACAAGTTGGAACAGAGCATTCTGAGTTTTGAAGATGCAAACGGACTAATAAACCGGGATTAATTAAACACGTGTGAATGAAACAAAACACAACTCTGGGTATGTTTTTGATGAAGTAACAGCATTAGAACATGGCTCAAAGCTCACAGGAGTCTATTGTATGTAATATAGGACCAATAAACCTGAATTTATGGTCCAGCTCTGAGCAGTATGCCTCATGTATGTTTTAGTGTTGACAAGAAATATATGGGAAGATTAACCTTATTTCACCCCTGGACCACCAACTGCCACCATTATGTACTGAAAAATCACAATTAAGTTCTTAGTGGTTTCATAAAGTTTTATTGTAAAAGAGCATTTGGGTTTGACAGAATTTCAGACCATTGCATATTGTAAACATTGTGTCTCAAACTTGTTTACCATAATCTTTGTTTTGTAAGTGTCCTGCTGCTGTCTTTGGCCCCATAGAAAAGCCATAGAAGGGCTTAAACAGCATCAGTAACACAGGGCTCACACTGAAGCCTCAGGCAGCGGGATATCTTAATACCATTCAGCCTCTAATTAACTAATTGAAAAAGAAAAAAAACTCTGTAAATCTCGAGGTCCATGAAGCTGATTAGAGCCTGTGTGTTAAAATGAGGCGTAAAATCAGGTGTACAGTGAGTGTGGCTGAGGCCTATATTTGTCAATGGGATCAATGCTCTCCTATTACCACGACGACCCAGCGCCCATAAAGACTGGATTTATTGTGGTGTCTTTTATGTCTGGGGCGGGATTTAAGAGGTTTAGGTTGTGAGCTGGGGCCCCATCAGGTCAATCACATGCTGCTATAAACCCAGGGAAGTAGTAGTACGTTATATTTATTGTGGTGTATTTACGTTTTTTAATAACTTTAAAATGAACATGGGTTCTGCTCATTTTAAAAGGTACAGTATGCATCTTTCTGAATGTGGCAGGTCATACTCCAGAACATTCTCCATGGAGATTTTTATGCCATACTGTGGAAGATGAGGCAAAGGAAAACATTTCCATGTAAACAAGCAAGAGTAGACTCTCCTCCAGGCCAAATAAAAGTCAGGTTTGTGGAGATGTAAGTTCGCTCACAGTAAGGATGCGTTTTAAAAAATGTTTTTCAGTGCAAATAACATAACTAAAATTGATCTTTTGTCAAAAAATTACGTAATCTGTGATAAATATTCAAATTGATTATACTTTTCATTTAAAGTACTACTCATGAATTATTTTTTTTTACTTGGCAAAACATCCAAACAAGTACTTTTTAGAATAACAGAAATACCATCATTATGAAGAATCACTGAAATGGTAGACAGATAAAATACTTTATGAATACTACTCATTACTTAGAGCGCTCAAACTTGGCTCCTTTACTCTCCTCTAGTTCTAAATGAGATGTAACCTACTTCCTGAATAGAGTGGGTGAAACATATAGACCAAGATGTAGTGGAAAGAAATGGACTTGTGGCCGTGTGTTTTTTTGTACTTGGTCCTTGCTCCGCAGCAGCTGTCGGTCGTCCCGTGGGGGGTTGCCACAGTGACAGGAGGCCTCATGTCTCAGGGGCGTCGCTCGCGGTCAAAAGAGCCCATTGTTCTGGTGTTAAGCCGTCTTCAGAGCACCCCGTCTGCCCAGGGAGAAGGAGGGAGAGGAGGGAGGGGGGAGGAGAGAAGGTGGAAGGAGAGAGGAGATGGAGGAGGGAGAAGAGAGAAAGGAGAGAGAGGAGGGAGGAGAGAAGGGAGAGAGGAGACGGGAGGGAGAGAGACGAAGAAGGGAAGAGAGAGAGAGAAAAGAGGAAAGAGAAGGGAGAGAGGAAGAAGTGAAGAGTGAGAGAAGAGAGAGAGGATGGAAGAGGGAGATGAGAGAAAAGAGGGGGAGGAAAGAAAAGGGAGAGAGAGGAAGAAGGGAAGAGAGAGAGAAGAGAGAGAGGAGGGAGGAAAAAGAAGGGAGAGATGAGAAACGAGGGAGGAGGGAAGGGAGAGAGGAGAGACAGGAGGGAGAGAGAGGAGGAAGGGGAGAGAAAAGAGAGGATGGAGAAGAGAGAAAAGCGAGAAAGGAAAGATGAAAGAGAAGGGAGAGAGAAGAATCGAAGAGAGAGAGAAGAGAGAGGATGGAAGAGGGAGAAGAGAGAAAAGAGGGAGAGGAAAGAAAAGGGAGAGAAAGAAGGGAAGAGAGAGAATGGAGAAGAGATGGAGAGGCGAGAGGAAAAAGGGAGAAATGAGAGACGAGGGAGGAGAGAAGGGAGAGAGAGAAAGAAGGGGAGAGAGGAAGAGAGAGGATGGAGGAGGGAGAAGAGGGAAAGGAAAGAGAAGAGAGAGAGGAAGAAGGGAAGAGAGAGGATGGAGGAGGGAGGAAAGAGAAGGGAGAGACGAGGAATAAGGGAGAGATATTAGAGAGAGAGGGGTAGAGAGAAGAGAGAGGGGAGGAAGGAGAGAGGGGGAGGGAGAGGAGAGATAAGACAGAAGGGAAAGAGGCGAGAGGGAGAGGGAGAGGAGGGAGAGGAGAGAGGCGAGAGGAGAGAAAGGAGAGAGAGAGGGGAAAGAAGAGAACCTTTTCTAATTCGACACCCTGGTCCACACAGAGTTTTTTGGGAGGAGAGGTGCTGGCGTTTTAGTTGGACATTCACACAATGAAAACTCCAATTCAAAAGACTCCCCTCTGGTTAAAAAGAGCAGAGGTGGAAGGAGGGAGCAGCATATGCACTCGAGTAGAAGCACTGTTAGGTCAAAATAATAGTCAGTGAGTGGTGATAAAATAGTATTCAATTAAAGGGGCACTGTGGAGATTTTCTGGTAGAGGTCTGACACCTGCTTGTCTCCTGGGTGATGTTATTGCTTTGCCTGGAATGTTCCACAGCATAGCATTTAAACAGATCTATCTCACATGTGATCCAGTGATAGGTTATTTTTTTTACATTTGTGAAACATTCCAGGCAAATAAACAAAAAGGAGGACCCTCATCCAGAAATGTTACATAGTACACCTTTAAATTTGAGTAGGTTTTCATTATTATACCAATTATGTTACAAAACTAATCACTTACACTCTAAAAACCTTTGATAATTTAGCGTGAAAAGTTGAAAAGTTTTATGGGGTGTGGAAAACGCTGCTGGCTACTGTAAAGGGTGGCAGTCGGTCATGGTTTAGATTACAAAGGGCTTCAGTTCTATTGTCGGCACATTGAAAATTGTTTTGTATTAAAATTGTAATAAAACAGCTTTAGATCCAAATAAGAGCACTACATCCTGATTACATTCATCTTCACTTTCAGAACATTTGCATTGGTACTGGATACATTTACCAACTTGTTTCCTGATTGGCAATATTAACCATAAAATAAACCAAGTCAAAACAATAGATCTACTTATGTTATACTACAGTTCAACTTTCTTCTTGAAATCTTGACATTTTTACATTATATGCTGGTTTTGTATGGTATTTAAAACACAAAAGTATGTCAAAAGATCATAGAATTTAAGATCATTTGTCTAGGTTATGACAAGCTTCACCAATTCAAAAAACAAATGCCTTCCTTCAAGATAAGACCGATTCCTGTAACTTCTTTCATCTTTTTTTGCTTCTGCAGAACTGATCACCTCGAGTCAAATTCAAACAGTTATCTCTCCCGTCCACCAGATGGCACAGCTGCTCCACTGTCTGCACCAGAAGCACATTAGACCAGCCACAGGACCTTGGCACATGCATTGAAGTCGGAAGCCTCTCCTGCGTCCTTCATCCAAGTGCCAGAGTTGATCTAAAAGCGTTCAGTCAATTACACCAATGATGAATAGATTACCGCCAAACATCAGTCTAGAGGGGCCCGGTTTTGCAATGTGAACAAAATCCAAAACTTAATTTGTCACCGCCACATTGAGATAGATTGAGGCATTAAAGACAAGTGCATTTAGGTGTGCACGCGATTGGTTTAATGCAAGGTCAGAGGTCAATTTACTCGGGAACATATCACAATAATAATTTATGTCATCATACTTATGGTTATGGCAAAGTGGCAGAGAGAGGATGTGAGAGGAGAGCTACTGTTCTCAATGGACTTATCGCACCAGTGGGACAATGCATTTGCGAGCAGTGGCTGTGTTTTATGACTTGGATCAGAGCCAGGCAAATTTATATAAATCATGACTTAAAACGAATGCCATTTCAGTGAATGATTGGTCTGCAACAGCAACAAAAGCAGTGAGTATCAAGAAGTCTCGCAAAGGCATTCTCAAGGTACCACAGTAACTTTCCAAAAAGGTCACTGAAAAACTAGCTTTCTACAAAACAATAAAAGTGTTTATTAAAATCACAGAAAATGCCATCAGATTTGTGTAAACAGAGGTTGTCCTTTAGATATTACCCAGGCATATTTACAAAAAATAAGAAAAGTTTAATTAAATTATGCTAGTAGTTCAATTCAAAAATACAGACTTGTAATGCAGTAAAGGTTAAGCACAGATATTAAATTATCAGACTGGGTGGTGTCGTTTTGTAACAAGGAACAGCATCTAGTAGAAAATCTATATTCAAAAATTGCAGCAATGCTTGAAGCTAGATGATTTGCTGTGTTAAACTTCACATTTTGCGTATATCTTTTATCACAATTTTCGTACAAAATCCAAATTTGAATTGAACTACTCAAATGATCCCGCTTTTCCACAATATTCCAGTTCAAACGCCGTGGTTACCACTAGCAGGAAAAGCAACCACAAATCAACCGGATGACTCAAGCCTATAATTTGATATCTCCCTTAATTATTTTTCCATTAAAGTCCAGTGACATCCAGGGCGCCCGGACAGCTGCAAAACGACCGATAGCATTTTCATCTCTGCATAAAGTGAAAATATTGACTCTTGAAGTGCTCAATGGAGTGACTTGGGAAGAGAGAGAGAGAGAGGGGCTGAAGATGCACTGTGATTACCAGCCTGAGCGGAGGCCTATTGATTTGGAGGTGGTCAGCAGAGATGATTGGACTGTATTGACCCACTTGGTTACTACCGGAGAGAGAAATTGGCTACAAATTACGGCGTGGCTTAAAATAATTCACAGGGAACAAAAGCGCCGATATTTTCTGTAATGTTCTTTGGAAAGACATTTCATTATAAGGACAGCAGTGTGGAGCTACACAAATTGCCATGTCTGTTTCGAATCTGCCAGTCAAAAAGGCCCATCCCGTGTGGTTAGTTTAAAGGTCCTATATTACACAAAATGGACTAAGGTGAGCTTTTAGCCATGTTGTGCTGTTACCTCTACAAAAACATATCTGGATTTGTGTTTTGTTTCATTCATGTTTGTGTAATCCTGCATTATTAGTCAGTCTACAGTTACTTTGTGTTGTCATGAAGTGGTAGATTTCAAGTTAACAGTTACCTTTTGCCTTATGGTTAGTAGACTGGCAATTCCAGAGCTAAAATCATCCAAATGATTTGAATGAGTAATATTGAATGGGAATTTGAAAAACACTTCCTGTATTACTGCATGACATTACAAGGTGGAACAGAGCCTAAATACGCAGGAATTGTGTGTTAAATGTGTGTGAATGAAACAAAACAGAACTCCAGGTATGTTTTTGATGAAGAAACAACATTAGAATATTGATAGGAAAAAAAACTCAATATGGACCCTTTAAATAATCTTTGTATTAGTTCTCATGCCTGGGTCACTTCGAAGGCTGGTGCGGGCAGGGCAGCGCTATGTCGCCGTCCTCTCGTCCTCCTTCGGGACTCCTTGGTGGATTCTGGTGAGATGCGGGGAACCCATGCCAGTCCTCCACTACTGATGTGATCGGCACTGCTCTGGTTTCTCAAACTGCGTCGAACAGAACGCTGCCCTCTTGTGGGGACTGGCTTGAACACGTCCTCGAAGTTGAAGTCGTCTTGCCAGGGAGGGAGGCTCAGGGCTGATGCTGCTCCGGCCTCCTCCTCCGCTTCATGCTCATCAGACCTTGACCGGGTAGTTTCTCGCTGGCTTAGTGTTTGGTCTCCCTGTCCTCTCTCAACTTCATGGTTCATTTGGTCGTCTGGTTCATTTTCCTGACCTGGCTCAACTTCTCCTAATGCATGTTTGAATTCTTCACCTGCAGAAAAGCCAGTGGTGGCTTCCAAAATGGTGGGTGATTCGGACTTCTCATTCATAGCTGTAGGAGCATCTAACAAGTTCATAGCACTAATATCACTTCTTGCGTCTCCAGTACTTTTAAATACAGTTTCAGTTCTTTTGGTTTCCTCTGTCTCCTCTTGTTCCGCGTAGTTCTCCTCACTCCTGTCATGCACCCTCGCGTCTGCTTGGTCATCATTAACACTGACCTTTATACCCTTCAGTGCTCTCCCTGTGCCCTTTGACCCTGACCGCCTCCTCGTCCGTTGAGCAGAGTTCTTTTTGTTGGCCACAGGAAGCGAGAGCGAGACTTGGGGAGTTGTAGAAGTGTTTAGGGCTGTCGTGTCACCTGTCTGTGGCACCACGGCTGTCGGTAGGTCACCGCTGACTGATTTTCCATTACAGCGGAGGTCAGGGTGAGGCGTCAGGCTTGGGGCTATTCACAAAAGGAGACAAACATGGTCAGGGCAAATGCTGAACCGACAGACCAGAAAAATATTTCCACAGTCAAGATGAAAAAAGGCAGTTACTATATGCAGAGGGTAAATTTGTTTAAAGTACCCATCTACTACAATGCTAATCATGTGATTTGACGAGCCTTTAAAAAGGGCATCATATCATTTTTATGGTGGAGGATCCACCACTAAAACTTTCACTGGAATGTCCCACAGTACATCATTAAACTTATGTCCATGGAGACAAGCTGTTGACATCACCAGACCAAATTATAGGTCAGATCTGTGGAGAGGTGATCACACTCGTAGTAAGAAAACATTTTCAGCAATAAGTTGATGAATACCCCATACTGTGGAACATTTCAGTAACAACAAAAACTACCACCAAAATTGAAGGTACAGAGAAATGTTTTTTGAATCTATGTGTTTGTTCAACTAAAAATAACTATAAAGTACTTCCTTCATTTGTTGCTGGCTTTATACAGTGATAATCAAGTTGATTGACAATGAAATATTATCTAATTAAGAACACTTCAAAACTATCTCTCCCACAGGAGTTAGAGTACTTCAAGTGTGGTGTGCCGTGAGGTTTTCTTTACCTGTGTGGTGCAGGGCTGGAGGCTCCTCTGCGCTGAAAGAAAGCCCTAAGGACAGACGCTCTGTAATGGGGCTGAGGGAGGGGTTTTTGGAGGCATACTCTCGAGAGCCGTACAGACTGCGGTCGACTTTCTTGTTCCACCGGCGCGTTGCTGTGCTCGCCTGTCAAAACAAAAACAACATGTGAGACTGTGCTGCTCAATTAGACTGAAGGTGAAGCAAGGATTTCAGAACGTTTACAATTACAATTTTAGATATCGAATTTCACTTAAAGTTTCCCATAACAGAGGCAAGTAATCTATATAATGCATGTTGAGTAATAGAGCAATTATGTCAATCAAAAAAATTGAAAATGTTGTCACACTAAAATTTGACATAGTGGCAACACTAGCAGCTTAGAGATGCACTATAACTTTTTGGTTGGAGGTCCGTCACTTGCTTGTTTCAGTGGATGTGTCACTGCTTTGCCTGGAATGTTTCATAGTATTTACGGACATTAAACAGCTCTACCTTACGTTTATTCAATTACAGATGGTTTTACTGATCAAAAAATACCTAGGGAAACTCGCATTCTTATTGTGAGCAGGGTAATCTCTCCAGAGATCATGAAGATGGAAAGGCTTAATACCATACTGTGGAACATTCAAACAAAGCAATAATAATCTACATGAAGAAAGGCATTTGACGGAAAGTAACACAATTCACTTTTAAGGACATGCAATGATGTGACCCAAGTGGGTCTATTATTACAAACTTCTGACTGTCTCAAAGCTCCAGGGCTTCATCACAAGTATGAGGTACAGAACCTGCTGAAGCAATAGGTGAGAAGAACACTTTGAATGACTAGGCTTATTATAAATGCCCTTGCCTTAAGTTCGTGCAAATGCAGGGAGGTTATGCACTGTGGCTTCAGAAATATTGATTTATCTTTTGATGGGAATGAAAATGCATTTACTGAAGCCTTAAAAAAGACTGATAGCTGGCACCACTCCTGATGAAAAACCTACTGGAAGCAATGAACCTTCTCTAGCTGCACTTAGACAAAAATAACACCATAATTTGCTATGAAATACAGTTGAGTGTTGACAGGAGCTCAGGGGAGGAGAGCAGAGTGAAAAAGTGACCAATTTCTATGTAAGGCATTTAATAATAATTTCAATGTAAATATGAAATCTAATCATAACTTGTTCTTTCTACTAGAACAGCTTTCAGAATGGGTTTAGAGCGATAGTGATCATGTTATGCATTTATCCGAGAGGCAAATTACACATTAACACCGTTTAGTGAATGGGCGTCAAGTGGGGTTGTGTTAATCAAATTTTAAATCAATTCAATCGTTTCAAATTGTCAATGATCAGCTTGAGGCTTTTTAATAGGGAGGTCTAGAGCCAATCGACTGTGGTTTTGAGCAGAGTTCAAGCTTTGGAAGTTAAAACTGGACTGCATTTTTGTGTTAAATGGCAGTTTAAAAGTTTGTCTTGTTAATTATTTGATACAAATTTAAGAAACCAAAATCATGTAAAATAGTGTGCTTCTAGAGTTTCAGACTGTCAGGATAAAACCTTAATATCAGTTTGTAGCACTGCAGTTACTAAAGGTCCTTATGGAAATGAAACATGAGTACGGTATCTTTCATACATGAGCATGACTATAAATTTATCAGGCTCTTGTGGGTTTAATGGTACTGTTTTATATAATCTGGTTATATTCACAAGATTAAGTCTGAAAGAAGAAAAAGTAAAAATGAAGTGGAAAATTGTGTTGCTTCTAGTTACAAGCATTTTTTTAGTTAGAAGTTATTAAAAGTTTAATATTTTGATAGAAATTCATTGTACGAATTCCAACTAAGGCTAAATGATTTGGGTAAAATAAATGTTTTAATTTTGAATTTTGTTCAAAATGAATTGCCAGAAAGACTGAAACAAGCAAATGAACTGATAAACTAATACAAAAACACGTATTTCAGAACATGATTATACAGATCTAAACTACAAGGTTAGCAGCTTTTTGTTGTGTTTTTTTTTACCCAGCTTTAGACAGGATATTTGGTTGTTTGTGGAGGACTTATGGTTCTACAAAAACTGCAGCCTTTGCGATCTCCAAATTGCGATTCTGAGTCATTTGTGATTAATCTTGCAGTTCCCAATTCCAATTCATTTCAAATACAGATACGCTTCTACAATTTCAGAACTTTCATTTAAATCCAAAACTTTGACAGTCTGTAGCAGTGCAGTTACAAAAAGTCCTTATAGAACCGTAACATGGGGTCGCCTTAATACAATCCTCCACATTTATCAGCCAATATGAGCGAGGCTGTAACTCTATCAGGCTCTTGGCAGGGCAAACTGAGCTGTATTCAGAGTAGAGCAGCCGTCAGCCCTGTGAGCACCTCCCAGTAAGCAGCAGCAGTAGCAGCAAGAGCAACAGCAGCAGTCTACCACAGCTCCATCTGAAGTGGAGCAAAAAGAAATGAAAACGTAGGATCAGCGGCTCACCTTCATCTTCCCAGAGGCCGTCTTGGCAGCAGAGCGTGACGACCTCTTCACCGGTTCACTCTCCTCTGGCAGCTGCGCCAACACATAGAGAATAAGGAGTCTATATTAGAACCAAAATACAATCTGCTTCTCCGTTTCATACAAAGTGCAAATCATCTACGTGATAAAGCTCAGATATGAACGAATTAAACAGTGTGTTAGATGGAACATATTGTAACCCGGGATTTATTAAAAAAGCCAATCCGTTCTGGGAAAATGGAAGCAAGCAAGACCCAAGATGAAGAGTAATTTGTGGAGATGGCAAACCTTTCTCTTACGGCCACTGGAGCGAGCGGAAGCCTCTGTTGTGTCATGTGAAGCCTGCAAAAAGGAGAGATTTAATGGCTTTTGTTGCAGGGATGAATACGGTATAGAAGGTTGTTTTGGTTGTGATAATGAGAGTTTTCTGTTGTACGCAGAGTGGAATTGTCAAGACTGAAAATAGTGCATTGTAAAAACAGAATAGACGTGACTAGGAGATTTCTCGAAGAGGAAATAATCAGACCTTTCCCCCTCTTCTTCTGCTGTTGCTGGTGCCACAGGCAGGAGCTGCAATGTCTGTTTGAGGCTCCTCCTCCTGTAGGGGTTCATGAGGCAGACTGTCCATCAGGCAGACTGTTTCAACTGCTTTAGTTTCACATTCTGTAAAAAAAAAATAAAAATAAAAAAATAAGCAGTGAGATGCATTCACATGGAGGCTATAAAGATATACAGTACAGTGTTGAGGGAAAAGTTTTGGAGATATAAACTATGAAAAAAGAACTAAATCCAGTTGACCTAATAAGATGGATGAATAGTTAAAATTTTTGTTATCCCTTTAAAAAGGTCCTATATTACACAAAATTGACTGCCGAGTTGTGTTTTGCTCATTCATACATGTTTGAGTAACTCTTTATTATTAGTCTGTCTATATCTTCATAGAACAAATTACTGGACCTTGTGATGTAACAGCTAGCTTCGACCTTTTGTTAAATAGAGACTGGCAATTCCAAGGCTGAAATTATTCAAATGATTCATGAAGATGTGTGGATCTTAAAAACAGTGGCACACTTCTAGCATTACAATATGACATAAAGTGCAAGTGTTTTTTATTTGACTCGGCCTAAATATGCAGAATTTGTGTGTTAAATGTGTGAATGAAACAAATATACCACAGAGATCAGAAATTAGCATAACAAGGGCCCTTTAAGATAAGTATTTTGTTGAAAAAAAGGGCCCATCTCATGCAAAATAAATTTTCAGAGCTTTCTACCTTCTAAGAGACGTGTGGGCCTTGTATATGTCACCGAAGTGGTTTTTACATTGATTCAGCGTTATTTTTTAACAAATTTTAACAACCCATAGATTTTGTTAAGATTTTCAAAAACTACAATGTTGGCACAGTATCTCCCTTCATACATATTTAGATGCACTACTAATATTCTTAAAAATAAACTGAGATAGGGTAAATTATGACTGGAATTCCACTGGGGAGACTATAGTAGACTAAAGTAGCTAGATATCATGTGAATAATATTTACCTGTTTCAGTGTGAGAAATAGAGTCTTCATTAAAAGCAGTGTCCAAATTCGGCAGCTGGGCATTTAAAGACTCTGGAAAAAGGTAACAACTACTAGCACACAAAGCACTTTTATGTGAGTCTACTGTAAAGAAAAACCTAATTTCACTGTCAGACCTTCAGCTATGGCAGCTTCTTTTTCAATCTCCTCTATGGGGAAAGGAATCTGCAAAAAAGATAATACATGTCCAACTAATTGCGAATAATAAGAATTAATCACTTGATGTTATATAAAGTTATTTTTAAAGTTAGAAGCACCATTCCGCTCATTTCCTCCTCATCGTCCTCTGAAGTGGCTGTCCTGCGGCTACGAGGCATGGACAGAGTAGGAGAGGCAAACACAGAGGGGCTGCTGAGCTCGAGCTGGGCTCGTGTGGAGGGAGAGTCGCCTCTTTGAGGAGTCTTGAGCAGAGAGCGCAGCTTCAGGGCACCTCCGGGTGTAGGCACCCGGGCTGGAGTGCCCCCCTTCTGCAGAGGGGTGCTGGGGGGCAGGGTCTTGTCAAACAGCTCCGGGGGCAGAGGCTCTCCAAAACGCACCTGCTTCTTCTTTTTCCTTAATGTGGGGCTGCTGAGGGAGTCTGCTGTACAGGGACCAAGACCGTTACTTAAGGATGACACAAAATCATAATTATTTGCACACAGCTATTATAATTATAATGCACACTTTGTAAATCTAATGACATTATTGCGCCAATTAGATACAACTGAATAGATCCTTTTCTCAAAGACTACTCAACTTAAACAGGTGTGTGCATGTGCCACAAACAGTCATGTACTCTGTATAAAAGCTCGTTTTAATTCCAGTGGTTGTATTCATTAAAGGAAAAAATAAATAGCACTCCTGGATGAATGAGTGATAAGATCATAACATTAGTGTATGCACTTAGTCCACAGTTACCTGAGGGCTTCATCTCCAGCAGAGAGGAGATGGAGGGGCTGGTGAAGTGGGAAACAGGCAACTCTGCAGACACTGCTGAGGGGTCATCAGGTCTGGGCTGGTGGATTCTCTCGAGTTCAAAAACAACCTCCTGTAGAGAGAACACACAGACCCCTGTGCCACTGTGGTGTGAAGACAAAAGCTCAAATTTCTTCTATGTGGATATGAGGATAACAAACTTAAAGGCAGCACATGGTACAGTACTTTTCCTTTCTATAGCTCTCATTGTAATAGTCTTAATAGTCCTCTTGGCAGATCATTCAAACGAGAAAATTGTTTAATGCAAGAAGCACCTCCTGCTGCAACCAGAGAAATCACCAGTTTGACAATTTTAATGAAACCTTCTATTTCAATTTATACTAGTTTAGCAGTTCTATATTCCAACTAGAGAGGCTTGCCTTTGTCCATATACATCTTGTTATGTGGCACTGAGTTTTTAAAATGTTGAATTCATATGAATTAAATTAATTTTATATTCATATTGACATGAGGTTTGAGCTTTAAAACTAACAACAATCCATCTTAAACAGCTCCCAGCTGATTCATTTCAGTTCTCATAGCCAAACTAGTGCTGTAATATTAACCTGTCTTTATTCAGGTTATATAAACATTTGTATCATTGCCTATTCTGTAATGACTTGAAACAGTATAAAACAGAAAGCCTCTGACCTGCTGGTTCTCCACAGGGGGCCAGAGCTGGGCGTCTGGAGACACTGGCAGCTCTCCTTCAGTGAATGGAGGTGAAATGACCAGCGCTTGAGCAGGTGGCCCCTCTGATTTATCGGACTGGAGTGATCTGTGTTTCACAGACGAGTCTTCTTCCTGAAAACACAAATTCAAAATGGCTTTAGACCTTGCATCCAGACGATTGAAAAGAATGATACATATTGAATAATGATAATTACAATGTTCCATCTATGAAGAATAAAACTGTAAAAGTGAAAATCATTTACTACAAGAGATAAATGAAGTATGGCTTTTTCTGAGTGATAGACAGCTAGATGGTTTGCACTAGTGAAGTAGATTCAGTGCAGGTACCTCCAGCTGTTTGAAGAGCAGGGGAGGGTGACTGTCCTCTGTAATCTCACCCTCACAGCCATGAGAGAGGCCCAGGCGCCTCTTCTTGTTGGGTGGGAGTGCTATGGAGGGAGGGTGGTTTTCTTTACCAGCTTCAAGGTTTTTGCCATCTGAAAAAACAAAACAAAAACAAAAGATTTTATAATGTAGCAGCACAATTCACAATGCATTTGTGGATATTTATATTTAGTAAAATGACAAATGACAGATGATTAGTAAATGTAAAATTACAGGGCACAGTGAGTAAGTTTACATACAGGTAAACAATAGCACTGGTTGATTATAACTGCATGACTAGAGGTACAGGTGTTTTTTTTACTTTTGATCCACTTCTTTTAAAGTCAAAGTTAGACTGCCAGAGCTTCCATGTTTTCAGCTGAACAGCAGTTAGAAATTTAGAAAAAGATACACATTTTTTCTAACTTCAAACATTCAATAGTCTAAAGTATGTGTAAAGTGCATAACTAGTTGATTTTATTAGCATTTATTAGCAAGGAGCATACTCCGAGAACTCTGCATGTAAATGCAGTGAGTGATTCTTTGCCATGATCCAGTTGTGTTGGAGCACCAGTTGCCTCAGACTTCATAAAGCAGTGGCACTGGCTCGTCCCCCTTTGAGTAATGGCCATATTAATCCAGTGGCAGTGTGCGGCGCTCTCACCACACAGATCATCTCTTGTGGTGATGCATCCCCCAGAGCTGCTGTCCCCGTTCTCCTCCATTCCCATCAGGCTCTGGAAACACGCCATCTTCTGCCTCAGCGTGGAGGCGACCAGCGGCAGGAATGGGCTCTGTCTGACAAGCTGGAAAAGTTAAAAGTTACAAAAAAATAAAATAAATAATAGACACAAATCTTCTCAGTGACGGTGCTCGACAGGCAGCAGACTTTTCAAACTTCAGAAGTGCTATCATCCAAAGGCAGCAATTTTATCACATACTCCACAAAATGCTAGATTTTGGGCTTGTAGGGCTAAATTGCACAGGAGTGGCTTTCCTTGAGTCTATTGTGATTTCAAATATACAACAACAAAATGAGCAGTAGCTACTTCCAAGTAATTTAGACTGAAAACTGCACCCCTTGCCGTTAGTATAATATAAAATGTTTAGTTACTATGGTAATAAGGGAGCTGTGAACAAAGAGGATTGCTGTTTAGTAAACAGAGGAGGGATGATTTTGAAGGCGCTTTTACTGCCTGTGGCTCATCGGAACAAAAGATGCACAAAATACAGACAATTATATTCAGGGTTGCTTGAGGTTTTTTCAAAAGAAAATTAAAGCTGTCTTTTTATGTCATTTAGTGTGAATTTACAAGAGAGGGATCATCTGAATAATATAATGTGTACTTAAGACTATGCTTTGAGATTTGAAAAGTTAAAATTAAAAGTATAAAAGAGAAAGATAATGATAGCTTCAGTAAGTACAATTAAACAGAATTCTAATGTTGTAGTACGTCATGTAACATAACCATTATTTTTAGATAAAATGACCTTAGTTCAACACAGTCACAAATAATAACCATTTGATACTTGAATACCTTAATGAAAATACACAGAAGCAAAGGCAATTCTGAAATAAGATGGTTGCATCTCATTTCTAGTTGAGGCTTTTATTTCTGTATTGACTTTTAGAGAGACGTCTTATTAATTAAAAGCTGTAAAATCTGTGAGGATAATTGGGTTTTGACAGATCCCGTTGTAACATTTCCCGTTCTCACAAATGTCGACAAAAATCTCAATTCCATTCAGTCCATGTTTTGTGCTCCCGTCCACAAATATTATGGTATCACTTTTCATCTCAGCGTGAAGTGATAAATAGTGCTGAATTAATGCTCGTTTTGAATAACATAAGCAGCGAGTCTATAAATGCAGCTAAATCTGTACGTGATCATTGGCAGCCGTAATAGGGAAGAGGAAAGCCCAATATTGCAGTGCCATATGGTAGGACTTAAATATTGTGAACAGTGAATGAACCAGGAGGAAGCTAGCGCTCTGCCTGATCAGTGTAGGTTTTAATTGGGTGATGAAAAACAGAAAAACATGGCGTATACTAGGAATACTAATTTCTAACTTTAACTTTAACACAGTTTGTTTCATGTATTCAGAAACCCAGCATTGTTTGTTGAAGATAACTTACCCCAATTCCAGAGGTGGGTAGTACTTAGTTACATTTACTTGAGTAATGGTACTTTTTACCTTTCTAGCACTTTTTTCTCCTACTTGAGTAATATTTTTTTTATCAAAGTAACAGACCTCTTACTTGAATAGAAGTTTGACTTAGACTTTAATTGAATACGCTGACTGTTACGATTTGAACATTTGTGTTTCTTGTACCGCAAGTTACAACTTGAGAAGTAGCTTTCCCAAATACTTTTTTTTTACACTTACTTGAGTAACTTTAATATTAATAGTAATATTTAATATTAGTAATATACATTTGAACTAACGTAACTTTTGACTCCTCTGCCCACTTGTCCTGTAAAAGTTACAAGTGCGTAATGACCGACAGTCACCTCTGGAGTGGCTTGAGTCGGTGGTGTCTTCATTCTCTGTTGTGCGATGAACCGAATGAGCGAATTGGTTTCAGGTGAGCCACGGACACCGATGTTAGATCTTCGCCTCTCTTTTAATTGAGCAAGACGTGACTTTTCTGAAATAACAAGGAATGGACAACAGTCATAAGCCATGTGAAATCTACATTGTCTTTAAAGTGTCATGAGTTATATCACTACCTTTGCGGTTTGAAGAGGGTTGTGATGCTGGGATAAAGCTTTGAACAGAAATGCCAAAGTCAGCTGCTGTGGTCTCTGAAAAGTTTATGGGAATAGAGAGATCTGCTAAAACAGTTGTGGATCCCTGCTGTTCCTCCTCAGGGGCAGTGGAGCTCATCTCGATTGTTGACATCTGTAAAACAAATGACGATTTTAAACTAGATGGAACTGGCAACACTGCAGCTGTCTTATTACTACAACTTTGCATCTTACAAATGAATGAATGCATACATTATATTTAGCCTTTTTAAATACTTTCAGGGGTAATAGAGGACAGCATTTCTGTTCATTTAGAGAGTGGGAGCATTTATTCTTTCAACCTGCTGTTTCAGAGGCTAAAAACTGCAGACAGAAACAAGGTGACCACATCGGTTGCATGTTTTAATGTTACAGCAGACATTTATTCATATATATCATTGATTCTATTGCTGCTTACGACAGTGATAATTAACTAGAACTGACTTTTAATATAGTGAAACTTACAAAGGCCTCACTCCTGTTATTAGCACACTTATATTCATAAGCTAACGTTATAAGGCAATGCTTCAGCAGCATTCACAGAGGCTATGTAGAAATACTTACTTTGCAAAGTTACCGTGACGACGCCCGGGCTGTTAGGCTACTTGTGGATTAATAACTTACATTAAAATATTGCAAAAATGCCATAAAACCAACTGTAATAATTAAAAAAGTTAACAACAGCACACAGGAGGTTCAAAATCCCCACCACAACGAGAACCCAGCGGCGCAACTGATATCCCTCCGCGACTGAATTAACAACAAACGAAATACTAACTTAATCACAGCATTTCAAAATGTACAATCCATGGCCATGGCTCTAATCATATGATAAAAAGAATACAGAGTTACAATGAACTTAAACTAAAATACAAGGAAAATAAAAGTTGTGTGCTCGCGTACTATTTCCCGTAGACCGGAACTAGTTTAATATGAATTGTCCAATAGAGAAGCAGTGTACAAATCACGTGGTTATGTCATGCGCGCGCAGAAACTACACAAAATATTTTATTTTACTTTTTGTAAAGGAAATATTGTAACGTGGATTATATGTATACTATTTATTATGGTCAGTTAGATGAGTTTTCTTCATATTTTTTTTCTTTCTGCAGCTCTTGAATGTTTTCCATCTGTTGTTGACTGGAAGCAGATGCAGAGTGCATGAGTGCAGCTTTCTCTGGACTTCTCTTGGTTTTATTTGACCTAATGCCTTAAAGATAAGCAAGCTTCCGTTCTTTAACAAGAAAATCTATATTTACTAAGGGAATATAACAGGCCCAAATCTCAGGCCTACATTTAAAGACATTTCTAGTCTCCTGCCCATATAGCAATTAGACTCACCATATTGCAGCACCCCAACATTAGACTATAGACATAATATCATTCAATATTGCGGGGTTTGATTGTGCGATAAGTCATGCTGCATGTACTCTCAGAAAAAGCAGTTGTTGGTGAGTGAGTGTGCGGTGCAGCTGAGTACACTGACATCAGATGTAACTTTGAGAAAGCTGTGTGCAGTGGGGCTGTCTCTGCATCAGGCACAGGGCTTCCTCTTCAAGGCAGCACTCAAAGTAGCTACACAAGTCTGACTGTTGTGCAGCCAAGAAGAAGCACAGAGAAGATGCAGGGCCCTAGACACACACAACTGATCCCTCCTGTGTCTATGGGAATACCTGTCAAAAATGAGATGTTTCTGAAAGTATCACAAGTTATATAGAAGAATACTGTATGTGCATGAGTCAGTTAATAATATGATTAAAGGATTAAGACATCATTTAATTTGCTCTTTTGCCATGAAGATTGGTTTCACAAATTTGTGTTTTTTATTATAATTTGATATTTTTTAAGAATCTTATTTTTTTAAAACTAAGTTTAAACATTTTTTCTTTACCTTCCGGAGTTCCCAGAAGTGGAGAAGAAGAGTATATTCAGACATGGATTCAGGCAAATGACTCCTTCTTGATCTGAAGGATTTTGTGAGAACTTTTCAACCTTATTCTGATTTAAATTGTATAATACTCTATATTGAAACCCATGAGTACATTTGACAATTACCTCTTTGTGTGGTGTTATAACTGCACAAACATCTTCACTTATACAATTAAGTTCAAGCTCAAGCACTTCATGACACATTCACAAGTAAGTATGGGCAAAACTATAATTATGTTGTTGATAAGGATATTCAACACACAGGAGTATATCTCTATTTTTATTTGTGTATATATACACATATAAAAAATAAGGACATATGTACAATGGTAATAAATATCAACATGTTTGTACAAGTGAAATAAGTTACTTTAAAAACAAAAAATCAATAACAAGCAAAACTCAGGCAAAATAAAATAGGGATAATATAATACTAGTCATGACTCAAGAAACTGAAAAGCTACGTTACAGTGTGAGCAAATGGTTTGTAAGATGCAAAGGAATGGAGTGTTTTACATCACAAATGTATTTCTTCAAGCATGTCACCTGTTGTCTTTTTAAACTTTTTTGCAACATATTGATGATATTAAATGAAAGAAATATTCTATCTCTAAAACGAACAGTACCAGTGTAAATAAAATTTAGCTAAAACTACCTGCTTAAGGAGAGAGAATAGAGGAGAGGACACATTCTATAGAGCTGTTTCTTTTTACCTAATATAGATAACAATGGTAGGACTGCTAATCTAAAATTTCATGGTTTTGGTAATGTTTGCATCTTTGTATAAATAACTCATTTAGTAAAAGAAAACAGGAAGTATTAGTCAAACAGTCTCATTTACGTGTTCTATGAGACCAGTTTTAGCAAAAGGAAAAACTGCTCACATCAATCAGACACAGCATCTTGACCACTGACTGACTGATCATCTTCTCGTATAATAGAAATAAATTAAGAAAACAAGCTAAGATATTTTATTGTAAATAAGAGTGCAGTTTGGCAATTTTTGACAACTAGACAATTTGGGCACATTCAAAACAGTGGCAAAATGTTTACTCTCAATATTTGGGTGGCCAAGTAGTCATGAAGGTTTGCCTGATTAACGTTGCAAAAGGACGGACTTAAGACTGAAATATTAATCTTGAAACTAAATATCTTAAGTTGTATAACAATAGGAAAAGCAACTGCAGTCTACTTTGGCTTATCCAAAAGATGAAGAGGCACAGATAAAGTAAACAAGTTGAAAGTCTGCCGTGAAGTCCTGTACAACTTTTGAATCAAAATTTCAATTTTTTTTGTTTGTTTTTTTGTTGTTGTTTTTTTTTTTTGTCATAGAAGAGAGCCTTACATTTCACCATTTTAGCGCTTGTAAAAGTCCAAAAATGATGGGTCAAAATGATGCACAATGTCTACAAAGGTGATCATATCAAAGATGAACTTGCAGAAGATCATGCAACACTAGGTGGCGCCGCTGTTGGCCAAATTCCTCTTCATTCAACCTTCATTATCTTCACTTTCTACATCCCGGTGGTGCTCTGTACACATGGGGAGGGGTATTGTGTCCTCTCCGGTTCATCCCTTCTTCCGCTGGTCCCAAAAAGCCAAACCCCTGATAGACAGAAAACAACAAAGGACAAAAAAGACAGGAAAGTTAGCACAAAATACAGTTCAACATAATGAGACAGCGTGCAGACATTGTTCAAAAGTTTTCAAAGTTAAGCTAAGTCAAAATTTGGGTTACTTTGTAGGACATTGTTATATGACTTAGGCAGGTGTTGCAGCTAAAAAATAAAGCAAGTAAAGTTATAATTAGAAATACAATAGAGGCACATGCCAGAGTAATCTATATTATCTTAAAAGAGGCTCTGTTCATCAAGAGATTGTCTCATGTCCCCAAAATAGTTCTAATCTTAAATAGAATGATTTTAACAAGGTATGTAGGTTTTATGTCACATGTCCTCCTGTTAGCAATCCTGTCACAGCTTGATGACACCAAAAATACGACCCTGAGTAAAACACTTCAACATACAACTAACACTATAACTATAACTAAAACTAATACTTAAATTATTATTATGACAACAGCAATTATTATAACAAGTACTGACTTCTGATTGTGAACCTGTACTTAATCTGGATGTTTTGAATTTATGCTCTATCCATTTGAATTTTTATTGTATATTTCACCTGTCCATGTTTTCATCATTACAATTGCGTTCAAGGCCACAACCGAAGTTTAAACTGTGCTGAATGTGTACCATACAGAAAGATGGCTTTCTACAAGCAAAAATAGAATTTGGTACAAAGACCTTTCTTTTTATTCAACAGTGATCTCCCTTTTTCTGTAACCACAGTGCAATTTAGTCTGGCTGGTGGCCGGGGCAGACAATAGAATGGCTTTTATTCCTGAAGTTGTTTTCATTCTTTTATTTATTTTTTTGTCATTTTTTCAAAACACCAGATGAAAGCACTTGCCTCTGCGTTTGGTTGTCTGATGGAAATTATATTTTCTTGGCTTCAGTTTTTGGGAAGAAAACCAATATGAATGTCAAATGAATATTCCTATCCAAATGTTGCCAGTAATTATTAATTTGAAGTTTAAATAAAAAGCAGATTATTGTAGGAGGGAACTGTCAGTGTTTTTCATTAAAATTCAAATGAGAATTACTTCAAAACAAGAACCATTTTGTTTTTGAAGAAACCCATGAATATTAGCAAATGTCTATGAATATGCAATAAGCACAACTCATTAACACATTCACAAGAAACTTTTGTCTGATATTGCTTTCTTTACAACACAATTTGTCTGTGTGCTTTGTAGAATTGGTAACATGATAGAATCACTTGAAATCTGAAAATTAAACAGACAATAATATAACCATAATGTATGTTACTTTCATTATATGTCCACCAGGTGCCACTATTTACAACTCTAAAAACAATTTTAGTGAAGTTGTAGAGTTACATCAATTGGGCAACAATACAATCAACTGCCACGTGTTGTATGTAGCCCCAGCACTTTAGCATTAGAAGATGGTTATATTATTCATTCGTTTTACATGATAGTGGTTATAATTGGCCTAATTTGCATTTAGAGACAAGAAAAATTTAATCCTTAAAGATGCACTGCGTAACTTTTCTGGTAAAGGGTCTGCTACCTGCGTGTCTCCATGGAGATATTGTTGCTTTACCTGGAATGTTCCATGGTATGGTATATAGATTAAACAGATCCGATTATGGGTGTTTCTGTTGCTCAAAAATAAAATAATTTCTTCTGTGAATAGGGACGACTCTCCACAGATCTGAGTTGTAATGTAGCGTATTGCTGTAACCTGCTTGATAGATAACATTTTGATGGAGACAGCAAGTAGCAGACCCTCCACCAGAAAAGTTGCACTGTGCACCTTTAGTGAACAAAAATTATTATCTACAAAATTATTTGGTAAAATTTATACCTTTACTTCTGCTCAGCGGCTGTCCCCTTCTGAAGCCAGCAGTCCATTATTCCTTCATTACAGCAGGGACCAGTCTAACCAATCTTCATCCATAATTTTTACAGTGCTCTTCCTCTGTATTTGTCCACAGTATCCAGGTCTGCCTATGGGCCTCGGTCAAAACAATATAATCCAGAATAGTTTTCATTCATAGGGCCATGTGTGTGTGTGAACGAGTGTCCATCTTGGCAGTGCATATTCCCATCTTCACTTACAAATGTACAAGTCTTAAAAGCACTTATTGAGACATCCACAGCAGTCGGAACTACATTCTCCATCCCCACAACGTCTTCATGTAATTTGGATTTAAGTGAGCAGTTTATAGATCTGCTGAATGCAAAAAATAACATTTCAAACAAGAATGTCCAAAAGGGCTCAGCTAAAAGCGCGTATCCATGATGCGCTCAATCAAACCTGTGGTGTTTGAAGTGCATTCGTATCGGACAACAAGGTGCAAGTAAAAGTCGCTCTGTGGGCCCAAGTTCATTGTCATTCACAGAGGTGAGCCATCAGTCTATAATAGTAAGAGTTTGAACACTGGTGTAGTCCGTGAGACATAGAAAAATAACAACCAGAAATGTCTTAATTCAAAGCAGCCATCGCAACAAAGGAAAAAGTTGAAGAGATGGCGAGCTTTCTCTGGGGTGCGTACAACATCGTGAGAACAAATTACAAATTGAGCAGAAAGTCTTGAGAGATTGTCCTTCATTCAGTGGTCTCTTGTGTCTTTTACATCTATTCACTTCATTTTCCATTCAATTTCCTCTCTCTTTGTCTCCCTTTGCCTCGTCTCTGTCCTGCACAGAGCTACAGGGACATGATTGTCGTCTTGCTTCGAGTTTAATTAGTCCTCTTTATTCCGCTCTCACTCTTGACTCGCAAATTCAAAACAGGAAAAAATGCGCTTCCAGTTTTAAGTGCAGTAAGCCGTAAAAGCCCCCACCAACACAAGGACAGCCAATCAGCTGCATGTTTCTGCCATTTTCTTCAGCATGAAAAGTTTTTGTTGGTCCAAAAGTCATGTGCCCTTCAAAAACAAGTGACGCCTTTGTTTGATTTCCATGCTTGAGGTGTTCTCCTCTCGTTCAGTTTAAATACAAATGTACACAGTGGAAGCAGCAGTCTGCATGGTTCCCAGTAACACAATAATTCTAGTGCATGTTTGCAAACACAATGTATGAGTCTATAAGAAACATGCTGTGTGCTATAGGAGTCCAACAGGCATTGGCAGAGCGAGAGTGAGCATGACTGAGGAGAGAGAGAGCAGGCGTCCTCAGAGCAGAGGGAGGTAGTTTGGTTGTTTTTCTTTCTACACAAACACTGAAGCCGGAGGAGGACAGGCCTACACGGACGACTCCTCTGGGTTAGCGTCTGGCAGCACACTCCTCTGCTGCAGTGTGCGCCTCAGCTCCTCTTTAAAGGGGCTCGAGTAATCATTCCCGGTCATACCCCCCAGGCCCGCCAGGCCGCCACCGCCAGCGCCAGGCCCGCTAGCCCGCTCCTCCCCCGCAGAGCTCAGGTTCAGACGGATGTAGCCGTTGCTGCCGGAGCCCCTGATGTTGGTGAGGCTGAGTCTGCTCGGGGAGTGGATGGGCTGCCCGGGGATGGCACTGGGGGGCGGTGCGCTGCTCACACTGCTGGGCCCGAGGGCATGACCGGGGACGATCTTCAAAGAGCCATCAGAGTAGTAGTAGTTAGCGCCTGTCTCCCAGAAGCGGTCCTCGTCACTGGGCATCTTACTGGGCACAAAAGTGGGTGGTTCTTTGGGGAGAGTGATGGGATACACCAGAGTGCTCTCTAAAGGTTTCATATCTGCTCCTTTTCCTAGTGCTAGCTTTAGCCTCCTGCGCAGGTACAGAGCTGCTACTAACAGAAGCAAACAGGCTGCTCCCAGAGTGATGACCAGGACCCAGAAGAGTCCCATGCTGCTGTCGGGAGCGCGTGCTTCCATGAACACAGGGGCACTGGCCACTACTGCCACCTGGTACCGCTCCGTCTGAAACTTGACGCCCTGCTCCTCGGAGAAGCACACGTATCTGCCCGCCTGCGCCTGTCCTGCGTCAGGGATCACCAGGGCCTTGAGGGTGCGGTCAAAGCGTGCTCCCGCCACTTCTGGAGAGCCCAGCAGCAGCTCGCGGTCATTGAAGAGCCAACAGGGCTGAGCCAGATTAGACACCAGCTGACAGGGCAGGACCATGTCTGAGCCCACCACCACTGTCACGTTTCGGAGACGAGCATGCTCTGCAAAAGAAGACATGATGTGTCAGTGATCCTAAAACTTAAAGAAGGATTATTACACTTCTATGAGATATTAATCGCTAACAAATGTAGATCACCATGTTACCTTTTATTGTTTTTGAAAGGGCTATATTTGAGGAAAAGAATGTATTTACTTTACACACATATACACATATTGTATATAATTATGCCTTATTTGACCAGTTTCTTTCCATTTTTGCTACTTATTTAGAATGTATTATTACCATTTATTAGGAATGTAACAATAACCGAAATATTGTGATAAAGTTTCACAATAAACGTGGACAGTCACAATATATCGAATCACAAGTTCCTTTGCTTAAATGCATGGTTTTACAGTAGCACCAGCTTATGAATGATCAGAAACTACATATCCCATGATTCATTTCAGTTCAGACAACATGAAGAAATATGTTTTTACTTGAATTCTTGGGATTATGACAAAAATAATTCACACCAAAATCTTGTCAAGATATTTTAAAAACAAAAAAGTGTTCCATCTAAAATTATATAAGCCTCTCAAAATATCGCAATAAATATTGTACTGTGTGATTTGGATATCTTTACATCCCTACTATTTATATTTTTTTCTCTCTGTTATTATATTATATTGTGACATGTCCAAATAATTTCTCTTGTGGATCAATTAAGTTTGTCTAAGTTTAAGTCTAAATATTAACATGTTTAATAAGTCTCCATTTCGTTTTTGAGGCTCCCCTCCCTTTGCTCTCTGCATTAAGTCACCCCCCCTTCAGAGTGCTAATGAAACTACTGCACATCGCATCAAGTTTGTGGAGTTGTAAGTGTATTGTTTTGTGTCACGCTTTTGTATATTTATGGAAAATTGCTGTGTCGGAGCATGGGTGAGGCTTGTGGGTTGAATTACATGTAAAACCACTTCAGGCATGTTTTTGATGAGGGAAAAGCGTTATAACATGTGTAGAAAGCGCCAAAAACTCAATGTTGCATAATACTCCCTCTTTAAAATTCAACCACAAAGCTTGACACTCTAGCGTCCTTTTCAACTTCACATTCATATCCCATATACACTAAATACATTCATTTCGCCTCCTCACCAGCCACCTCACCCTCTCAGTCTTCTTCTCTGCACTGCTCCGAGTGTCTAGACCCATGAGTGAAATCCACCAGTTATCTGCCAGGGTCTAACTGTCAAGATCTAAAGTTTGTCGATCCAATAAACTCCCCATCTTTCTTTACCGATTTGTTTTTGTCTGTCCAAGTCTCTCCGGGTTGAATTCTGATTCTTACTCTGCAGCGGCCAGCTTTCTCCCCACTTAATTCAATTTATTCAGCTCAATCTCAATGTATTCACTCAACACTCTTTTTGCTTTTGCAGTGAAGTGGCTTTCGCAATTCTCGAAGGGAGCCAGAGCACTGATGTGGCTGCTAATACTCACCAGGACTGGGGATAGACACAGGCTTATCGAACTTGGCTTTCCCTCGGCTAAACCTCTCCAGCATGAGGTCCTGGGACAGCGAAGAGGTGGATCTAAAGGGGAACACAAAGGATTTCAGAAATGCAGTCTCAAAACAGTAGCACGGGGCTAGCACAACAGTGTTGATACAAGTGGATGATAATGGTGCTTCAGACTGGCTCTTTCTGTTTCCATAGCAAACTGTTAAAATATGCTGTAGGTGCATTCAGTGTCTCTTGTTTCTACAATAGTGCTGTCATAACAGAAAATGTTCAAACTTGATTTCTAATAGGCTCTGTACTTGTTATGGACTGTGGTACGTGAGTTCCTTCAGTCGGTACTTGGACAGCCCTTCATTCACTATGTGAGTTTGCCTAATTAAGTGGTAGCTGTATTCACTTTTCTGCCCTCCTCTGGACAATTGTATGTTTAGAACTACAATGGAAAAGATGCAGTCCACTTTTAGACCTGGTTTAGCCTTAGATTATGCCTTGAATAGTCCTGATATGATATACATGACATAAATCTAGTGTTACTTGGTGTGAAAAGTTTGAGAGCTACTGTTTTAAAGTGTAATTTAACACAAAAAAATAGAAGTATTGTATTTTTTGGGTGACTTTGGGTGGTCCTGCGACTTATACTTATATGTTAAAATTTTCACACTGACTGCTGTGAGAGGGCGCTCTAGACTTATGTACTCCTGTACCACTGTCACTTCGCACTCTACTGCACATGTAGGCTGCAGAAGAAAGAGAAAGAGTCACTGTCCTGTCTGGTATCATGTCAGTTGATCGCACCATTACTTCTGTATCACTGTCTATTTAAAATTTAAACATAAAGACAACCGAAACCATCCTGTCGGGATTCAGAAAGGCCGGAATAATTCTAACTGGAACTGATGCTGAGTCTGACAACAGCTATGCAGGAGAGGAAGCGGCGCTCCGTTTACCTCCAGAGGTCGCGGAGTTGCTCATAAGTGACACCAAGGATGAAGAATTCAATGGATTTAGTGATTGGAGTGAGATGGAGAGTTTGGTAACCTGTTACACTGTTTATGCTCTAGTTATCTTAACTGTCCACATGTGATGTTAACAGCTTGTAGTTCTCTGTTCTGTTGTTATTACTATTACTTGCCTTTCAAGATGAAATGTTGGTTCCTGGTCTCTGATTTTATAAAAACTAATTTCCCCCAAAAAGTGTGACTTATAGTCCGGAGCAACTTATATATGTTTTTTTCTTCTTCATTAAGCATTTTTTGGCTGGTGTGACTTATACTCTGCAGCGACTTATAGTCTGAAAAATACTGTACTTTTCATATTACCAGGCGGTCTTATGCTAGTGTCTTTTTAAAATGTAACTATTCAGGGAAAGTCAAATTTTGTCCTGTTACATGTCATTTTTTTAGTATTAAATTTTGTAGTTTCATTACTAGTTTAAGTATCCATTCATATCTGATTTTCAATACTTTTAACAACCCTATTCTAAACAGCTAAAGATTTACAAGTTCATATCAATACAGTGAATGTGATACAGCACAGTGGCTTTAGCAAGGAAACAAAAGCAAGTCTGACAAAGTTATGATATATTTCTATTTTGGAGTTTGGCTGCGAGCATTTCACATTGTTCCTTTTTGGCATCTATGGTAGCTGGCTGTCATGAAAACATATACTTTTGTTTTGGAGAAGAAAATAAACAAAACAGTGATGTAACATGGTAGCACAGTGGATCTCCAAAGCTGTGTTAAGATCTGAACTTTTTCAATTGGATATATGTGATCATTTGAAAATACATCCTACTTTTGCACCATTACCAATAAGTTCCACCCCATAAAAAAAGAAATGAACGACATAGCATATGCCCCGGAGCTCACCCTCTGTGGAGGTCGATGCGGACACAGGCGCGCCCCTCACTGTCCCATGCACAGTAGGGGTCCCGGGCCAGCAGGCAGTCGGGCTGAGACTGATAACGACTGCAGTTAGCCAAGGGCAGCTGGAGCACCTCTGAACGCGATCCAATGTACAAATACTTCTACAGAAAAAAGCAAATATATAAGTTAAGAATTGATTGTTTTCAGTACCATTACGCTGGGGGTGTTCTACATGTATGTGAATGGTGGAATGTTCATTAGTTACCATGGTCACACAATGCACACATTAGCAAACACAGCCAAAAAGCTTATAGATCAACTCAAGAAAAAATAGTAAATGGATTTACACAGCACATCTGGAGTCTGTGATCCATACGAGGGTTCATGATCCTGTTTAGGTGTTTGATTTCCAACAAAAAAGGTGAGAGTGACTAACTGAAAAAACAAGAGGGACTTGTTGTCAGCTCACCTGTTGTAGTTCCAGCTAAGTCAGTTCTTTCTGGTCAGATTGTGTTAAAATAAAGCTCAGATTAAAGTCTAACAAGCCCCAGACAGAGTATACCCACAGTTAGCATCACATCCCCAGGGAAAGTTGATGACGTCAGCTGCAAAGGATCAAATTTGGTGTTTTTTTTTTATAGATTCTGCAGCATGATGAAATCACATTACCAGATGGGGACCAAGAGTATGACTTCCTGATTGCAAAAAGGTAAATACACAATTGTTGAAACTGATCATGTTTTTTAGTGACCAGACCATAGAACTTGCTATAGTACAACAAAAATCTATATTTTTACAATATACATTTTATCTGCCCACATCTGACGGCCTATAGAATGTTATGATGTCATATGAAACCCAGAAATTGATTAGCCATGTTTATACTGGATGCCCTTCCTGACCCAACTTTCTTTATTAATCAAATACTACCAAAGAAGTACACTAATACAGGTAAATATTGTCACTGAGAATTGAATGCACATTTGAAAGCTGATGTAAATTAGTTACACTGTTACTCTTTCTTTCTTTATATTTATATATTTGTTAATCTAAAAGCAATGAATTATCTGCTCGCTTCTGACCCCTTGTGGCTGAATGGATGGACTGAAGCACAAAGTATGTAATAATAAACTGACTTTTAGAAGTTCAATTTTATTTGAAAAGTTACAGAGCGTTTTGAGTCTGCATGACAAAAAGGGTATTAAGACAAAGGTTGACCGTTATATCTCTAAATACCAATGAACCACTGATGCAACCTCAAGGCAAGATTATGAAGGAGCTTTCCAAGGATGTAATCTGTATTAGTGATTCTCTGTGCTTACAAGAGAAGAATGAGGTTCAGAAAAGTGATAATTACTTGAAAATTGCATGGTTGAGTTGGCAGCAAATGTGATAAATCTTGCATTGGTTCTTAAAAATCCTAATGACACATAAAAAGGGAATATTTCGTCTTTATAATTAAATGTGCTTGTAATACAAAAGCAATAGACAAGGTTAATAGTGACATTTGCACTGAGGTAAGACTCTCTTCAAACTCAGCAGGCGTGCAAAGATGGTACAAATGTCCAAGGACTTGCAATAATAAAAGAAATGAGAAAAATCTAAGGAGTTGGAAATCAAATATGAGTGCATTAAGAAGTTTATGAGGCAGTGATTATGGTTATGAATATATAATTTGTTACCTTTGAATGGGAGATGGTGAGAGTGTCCACAGGCTGAGGTGTGTCAAAAAGTTGGATCTCCTCAATGACGTGAGCCTCTGAGTTTAAGACCACCACACGCTGTAGCCAACCTTCCGCTGTAGGACAAAAACATACAAGGGTTATTTCTCACTAATTTCAGAGCCTTCTGATCTTGATTAAAGCAGAACAAGTAGACACAGGATATACTTGATTTTAGTGCCAATACGGTGCAAATCTTTGAACTAGCTAATGCATTGTTGTCTGGTAGTTTTGGTAAGTATGCAAGTTTATTTTGTACAATTCGTACACAAAGTGTTTTACAGAATAGGAAAGACATTAAAATCCCAATAATCATCATGCAGAATAAAAAGCTTTCAGTCATCTGCACAGCTAAATAGAACCATTTGGAGCCTGGATTTAATCATTGTCAGAACAGAGGTCTGTCTCACATCTTCAGGAAAATTGTTCCAGATTTTAGCATAAAACTGAAACATTGATATTTAGTCCTGAATGTGGGCACCAGCAGGAAGCACATCTTCAGATGGTTCATATGACACTAACATGTCAGAGACGTACTTTGGCATTAGGCCATAGAGAGACTTGTACAAGCAAATCTGCTTTAAAGAACAAGTTTTATTAATGGGTTTCAGCTTCCTGTTACAGCAGACATTTTGATGACTTCAGAATATATGATATTTAGTTTGAAATTGTTAACTGCTATGGCAAGGTCATCATTTTTCACCATTCTGAAATTGAAATTAGGTCTTACTAGTTATTAGCTAGCAAATGATATTTTCTTTAATGCATATCTAAATCCATTCTGTTTTGAGTTCTTATCTGATGTTTGTTTAGTTTTTCCCTGAACAACCTGTGTAATCAGACCTAATATGACTGCATCTTCAGCTCTGGTTGAATCAGGTCTCTTTACAAAATCTCACATTTTAAAGGCTCTATTAACTACTTTGCATTGTCCCTACTCACCAGTTGCTTCAAATATTTATACTTTGTAAACAAATAATGCCGACCGAACAGCATTTCCCTTAAAAATTAATTACACACTCCCATATTCACAAACACACACCTGCGACCACAAAGAGCCCTTCAATTATTCACAATGCTATTACAACACACACACGCACATATTACACTTTGATGCTGCCTCTGCACAGTGATTTCCTTTGGCTCACCATCCTAAACCACCCTAATTGCACAAAAATATCAGACCAAAGTTGAGTCTTTAGCTAATTAATATGACATGCTCTCAAGCTGGGCTACACATGTTCAGGGGAAAACTACTGCTGAACTAAAATCAGCATCTTTGCTAGTCTTTGCCAGTGTTTTGCTTCAGCACAGCAGGTGAGAGCAGTAAGACCTGTAATGATGTTTGTTAGCTGCTAAAATAAGTGATGCTAGTGACTCGGAAATGGAATAAAGGGTTAATTAAAGCCATCCATCACACCTGCACTTCCTCTGCTATTGTGCAAAAACATCTGCCGCTCTAAAACATCCGATAACTGTTGTCATACCGTCTTGTGTTAAGTCTGGGGCTTTGAGGCCTGAATGATGAGGCATTGCTAGTAATAGTATTTAGAAATGTTATAATGGGGAGTTTATGGTAATCTCATTTGTATAAAGGTTCAACCAGCTGTGTGTACAATCTCTCAGTCTTCAAGGTAGAATCCATGGCAAGAATTAGTCAACTGGACAAAAGTTTCACAGCTCATCCAAGCTGCTTCTTCAGTTCTGGTCAAAATGCTGGTGGACACTTCCTTATATCTGCCTGAAGGGAGGAGCTAACTACACTGAAACTGTTCTGAAACTAACATCTTACTTGTTTACAGTTTCTGTTTTCTGTTTGGGCTACTAAGCTGCACTGAATGTGGAGTCATATTAGCATATAATTCAGGGCCAGGGAAGTGAAAGCATAGCAGCCGGTTTCACTTCATGGAAACAGTCTGACCTCACAGGATTAGGATTCGATCCTTGATCCTCAATCTCGGGAATCGTTAGCACGACTAGAGAAAGCACCAATTATGGTCCTGAATTTAAGTCTAATTTGAGTAACAGAGCTTCTGACACAGTAGTGCTTTCAGTTAGCATCAAACTCCAGGGAATGTTGACGATCAGACACAAAGTATCAATATCAGTATCAGTATCAGGCATAACTAACCAAATTTGAGCTTTTAACCATATGATGTGATATGATTTTGTTTCGTTCACAAATGTTTTAGTAACCTAGCATGTTAACAGTGCACTGTGTCACATTTCTGGTAGAGGGTCTGTCACCTGCTTGTCTCCATGGAGATGTTATTCCTTTGCCTTGAATGCTCCCTAGTATGGCATTAAACTTATTTATCTTGCATTTATTCAACTCCATGTGTTTTATTGCTCCAAATGCCTTGAAAAACAGACATTCTTATTGTGAACAGGGTTGCCTCTCCATAGATCTGACCACTAAATTGACCTGGTCTCTCCTGCTTGTCTCTATGGAGATAGATATGTTTAAATGCCAAATACCTGGTCACATAACTTTATAATAGTTTTTGATATTGCATTATCTACAAATCATTATCTAGAACCATCTAAAATAATAACTTATTCAGTTTTATGATGTCTCAAATTCCAGGCAAAGCAGCATTATCGTAGAGATAAGCAGGTGGTGGACTCTCCATTAGAAAGGTTCCATAATGCACCTTTAAGTCACCTTCACATTCACTCATAACATCAGCTCCTACATATTTTTAAAGTCCAGTCACCTTCACAAGTTGTGTTCAAATCACTGGGCTCACATTGCCACCATCACTATCCAGCTTAGCAAATATTTACTCAACACCAACCATGTGCAAAATTTAGTTTAGACAATTCTCATTATATTTTGGGGTATTGCACGCTATCAACAAACTACCACAAAAGCTCCATGACCCCAGGTAAACTATCTTCTCTTCCGTGTCGAAACTGGGAGCTGTTGCAGACATCATTGTTCTTTACGCATGGTGCTGGTAGTTGCAGAGGACACGTCGGCAGTGCTTTCATGTAGGGCAGAGTGAACTAGTTTGGCTCCGGAGCGGTTCCAGGCACAGCTGCTGGGGTCACCTTCATGTGGGTTTCAAAGTGTGTATCTATGAAATAATGAATCCTGCTGCTGACATGCGAATTCTTATGGGCACATCTCCATTAAGAGACCAGCGTGCATAATAGAGTGATGCTGGGTTTCTGCAGCTAAAATCCCACCACACTGAATAAAGTGAAAGAGCTGATGCACGTATATGTTCATTCTATATTCTAGCAACTATAGGTAACTTGTGAGGTGTCTGAGGATCAACCCAACCCAGAAGCGTTGAATTTTACATTTTACAGTTTTCATTTCATTCATTTTAATCCATTCTCCTGCCCTGGGATGGCAGAAGACAATGTAAAAAAAAAACAAAAAACTGTCCTACAAATAGGACAGCACAAAATGTTTGGTAAATTGAAGATAGTATTCCTATCTCCCTGTTCAATTGCTGTTAATTTTATAATATGCAAAAGTGTGAACCATAAGACATAATGTTGTTAGTCTGTCAGCATCTCCAAAAGTCTAAATGCTCTGTTCTAACTTGTGATGTCATGAAGTGGTTACCTTTTACATTTTGTTCAGTAGTCATTGGCAATTCCAACGCTGAATTATTCAAATGCAACTGATTCGAGTGAAGGTGTATGGAGCATAAAAACACAGAGCAGCACTTTCTGTATTACCACATGACATCACAAGGTGGAACAAAGCGTTTTTGGTTTGAGGGAAGAGCTCCGCTTCGATATGCAGGGTTTGTGTGTTAAACATGTGTGAATGAAACAAAACTCAACTGAAGGTATATTGATGTAGGCAGGCTGGTGCCACCTAGAGTCTCCGCTCAATTTCATTTCTCTCGACTAGGTCAGGAATCAGAATACACTAGACGGTTTGCAAGAAGCCCGGAAGTTGTAGACCGTGCACTGGTCAATCAGCAAAGAGCTGTGAAGGCATTTCATCAAACTCAAGCGCCTGTCTGGGTCCGTATTGTGGTACAGTGCAACAGTAAACAAAGCGGTCGAGATGGATGTAGATGAAGCCATACATTCTGTGCTGGCAACGATTCTCAAGATCAAGGATTTAAAGCTGGAACAAAGAGAATGTTTGGCGAATTTTATCAAGGGAAAAGACGTTATTGCCCTTCTTCCTATGGGATTTGGGAAAAGCTTAATATACCAGTTAGCCCTGTTAGCGGCGCATTACATATATCACAACCAGATAGCAGCGATTGGTTAAATAAAAAAAGTACCCGCCTACCGTCGATGAATGAATCTTAATGCAAGGTCAGACGGTTTCCACGAAGTGAAACAGGCTGACAAATCAGGCTAACATTGATAAGGACCCAAAGAAAATATTATAATATGGGTTCCTTATACAATACTTGGTTTATAAATACACTTTACTTGGTTTTTAAATACTACTTTACACTAGTTTGATAATGCATTATTTTACTAATCATTATCTACAACACTGAACGCCTAAGACTAACCCTCACACATGTGGCATTGCTTCAAATGTCTTTTTTTCACAGAGCTAGCATTTAAGAATACCCAGCCTTACTGTTATCCACTCTGTCACGGTCTTAACTAATACAAAATATCAGCTACCTCATCCCATAGCTGCCAGAATAAATTTCAGCGGCATGCTAACCCCCAACAAGTCTAATGAAATTAACAAAGTTACTCAAGTTAATTGAACAGATTGATTTTAATTATTTAGCCCCACTTTGAATGGCCAACATGACCGCCACTCCTCAAGTCAAACACCAATGGCAGCTAATCCTTCAATCCTTTATATTCACAAAACCAGCTTCGACAGGCACTCCCACCCTTCTCTCTCTTCTCTCACATCAGCTGTCAGTACGCCACAGCTAATAGCTAATCAAGCCTGGAGCCCAATTGGCACTACGCGCTCCCGTCTGCCAATAAGGGCCCCTGTTGAGTTTGGGCCGTGAAGCGCAACCAACCCGGGGATGACTGCGCTTGGCTAGACTCGCATGTGTGCATATCAATTTGTACGTGCATGTTTTTGGCGTGTGCGTGGGGTTGTGTTAACACTAGGAGGTTGCATTGTGGACTTGTGTGTGCGTGCGTGAGTGTCTGGCTAGCGAGCGAGAGACCCCCATTCTTGCAGTTGTCGCGCTGTCAGTTGCCACGGAATCGGTGTGTGAGAGCGCGGTGATCTGAATTGTAAGTAGTTCAAGTCTCGCTATTCATGAGGCAGCCCGCATTTAAATTCGCTGGAATCCACTGTCAGATCGCTGTTATTCGGGATTAGGGACAAGCCAGCACACACGGACTGCAGATCTGTGCCCAAATAGGACACCTGCGAAGCCAGTGGCCACCGAGCAGTAGAGATATTAATTAAGCATATGGAGATTTGCCTTTGAAGCGTGAAGAAGGATATTAGCATGTAAAATACGAGGTTTTCAAATGGTGGGCAGGGATCTACAAGCTAGGGTAGATGGTGAATATAGATTAATAGCATGCTAAGAAGGCTGTATAAACACTGATCAGACACAGCAATATGACCACCTGTCTCAGAGTCAAAGCACTTATGGTAAACCAATGGAGCTTTTAAGGTGCAAAATTCTGGCTGGAATTCACTAAACTGTAATAGTGTGATTCAAGTATTCACCAGTCGTGACCTAGTATTTAAAGGGGGGCCTATATTACGCAATTTTCTGATCAGTGATGTACCGTATTTTTCGGACTATAAGTCACACTTTTTTTCATGGTTTGGGTGGTCCTGCGACTTATACTCTGGTGCGACTTATACATTAAAAATTTCACACTGACAGCCACAAGAGGGCGCTCTAGGTTTGTGTGCTACTCCTATTACTCTTACACCACTGTCACTTCTCCCTTTACTGCGCATGTCTCCTGCAGAAAAAGCCACTGTCCTGCTGCAAGTAGTGAAATATTCAGGCGAAAATGGTAATTGAGCAGCAGAAAGAAAGTTCGGAGTGAGCGAAAAACTTGTAAGGGACTGGCGGAAAGCGGGTATGGAGAGCACAGCTTCACTGCAACCCAGAGGATGCGCCATGCAGCTTTCCTGGAAGTCACTGGATGGATCGACAAAGCCTGGACTTCAGTGACAACGGAAACCATCCTGTCGGGATTCAGAAAGGCCGTAATAATTCTAACAGGAACTGATGCTGAGTCTGTCAACTGCTACACAGAAGATATTCAATGGATTTTGTGATTTGGAGTGAGATGGAGAGTTTGGTAAACTTGTTATGTTGTTTATGATCTAGTTATCTGAATAACTGTTCATATGTTACATTAACAGCCTGTTGTTCTATGTTCTATTTTTATAACTATAACTTTGCCTTTCAAGATGAAATGACGGTTCCTGGTCTCTGATTTTATAAAATAAATTTCCCTTTTATAGTCCGGTGCGACTTATATATGTTTTTTTCTTCTTCATTACTAATTTTTTGGCTGGTGCAACTCATACTCTGGAGCGATTTATAGTCTGAAAAATACAGTAATGTTGTGTCCTCATCACAAACATACCTGGAGTTGTGTTTTGTTTCATTCATACATTTTTTACGTAGAAATCCTGCATATTTAGACTGAGTTATTCTCTCAAAATGAAAACACTCTTCTCCACTCTTGTGATGTCATGTGGTAATACAGAAAGTGCTCCGCAGATCTGAAATTGCTAATCTCTATTGAACAAAAAGTAAAAGACAGCTGTTAACTTGAAAACTACTGCTTCATAACATCACAGAGCATTTTGAGCTTTAGAGAATAATGCAGGATTACCCAAACATGTGTGAATAAAACAAAGCACAACTCCAGGTATGTTTTTGAAGATTCTAACGTGGCTTAAAGCTCAATAAGCGTAATGATACTGTCTGGAAACAGCTAGCAGATTTCCCAAAATAACTTTCTTTTAGCTCCGCCCACTTAATCCCTCCTTTCACTCTGATGTTGAACCGTGGTAGAAAAACAAGTCTGGAATAGCCACAGACACTTACTTCCCCGTGGTTCTCATCCAACAACGTGTCGAACTGAACAAAATTGAGTGGCCCTGGCAGTTGTTTCCATATGGTTCTCATCCAACAAAATGCCTTTTAAATATAGGTAATATCAATCAGTCTCATGCACTTTTTGAAACTTTTCTAACCCGTCTTCAAACCAACATAGTTTAACCCAACTTGGACAAAATATTTAATTGCTAACTGGCTGTATTGGTACAAATAAATAACTCGTACTAAATGATAAAACCAAACATAAACGAATAAATCTCCGTAAGCTATTCCCCTTTCCTGTGCCAATAGTTAGTGAGCAGATATATTAATTAAACTGTGCATATGTAGGTGTTTCCTTTGATGCATGGAGATGGATATCAGCATGCAAATCAAGTCCGTAATTGAATAGACTCTCGAGCCTGGCCAGCTGGCGCGTTGCTCGGTGCCACCTTGGCTAATGTACCTACCTGTCTCAGTCTGCTGCCGTGCCCCAAAAGCACTCAGCTCTCCAGGAAGTCCTACACAACAACTCCCCAGTGTACACAACTACACACAACTACACACAAGTACTACACACAGGTACACACCGACACACACGCGGCGAGGGAATAGAGAAATGTGGGACAACAGGCGCTATCCTTGAATATACTGCTCGCCGCAATGTCAAGAGTACAGCATAGTACAGAGGTGGGAGGAAAAGGGGACAGCTCATATAGTGGTATACGGCGGAGCGGAGATGTCCCTGCCAGAAAAAAAAACAAAAACCTGTGTGCTAGGCTATTTTTGTTCGCGTAAAAAGTAATTTATTTTAACGTGATGTTATTATTATTTTAGGAAGTTGCTATTTTTGATTTAAGCTTTCAAATTAGCACCTTGTCTGGGCTAAATTATATAACTGTATGCAACCAAATCATCAACAAATTTAAGTTGGCAAGATTAATAGAAATTTAATTAAAGGAGTAATTCAGATGAAAGCTATTGGCAAATCACAAACTCAGCAATATTTTACAATTTGATCTGCAAACAACTTAATATCATGTCTTATTATGCATAAAATGTGCTAATCTTTTAGTTTAGACCTTGGCAAGCCTGTTCTGAAATGCATAGAATTCTAGTATTAGTTTAGCAGTTCAATTTCATTCTCAAATGTTAATGCTCCTGGTTTCGTAAAGACAAAATTCTAGTAATGAAAACTCAAACTGCAAATCTAATCACAATCACAATTTATGTATTAAAACAAAACAAAAAACTCAATTATTTAGCCCAAGAATAGACCACTAATTATTTAAAGGTGCTATATTACACAAAATTGATTCATGTAAGCTTTAAGACATGTTAGAATGTTGTTACCTCCTCAAAAACATACCTGCAGTTGTGTTTTGTTTCATTCACACGTACTTGACTAATCCTTCATCATTATTCTGTTATCTCACAAAGCTGCAATGTCATGTGTTGGTAGTTTTCAAATTAACAGTTACTTTTTTACTTTTAGTTCAGTAGAGATTAACAATCAATCCAAATTATTCTGAAGGTGTATGACGTTTAAAAACACAGTGCAGCACTTCTTGTATTGCCGCATGACACCACAAGTTGGAACAGGGTGTTTTCTGTTTGAGAGAAGAACTCCTAAGTCTGCAGGGTTTTTGTGTTCAAAAATATAACGTAATATAGGTACTTTAAGTTTAGGTGGTGAGATCTGAATTCTATGGGCAAAGTAAGGTAAACATATTTAACACTTGAAACATTGGATAATGAGTAGTACCTGTTCCAATGAAGAGCATATTGTACGCCCGCTGGTCCAGAGCATTGACCCGGTCCACTGCCAGTTTGGTGAAGTTAACTCCCTTTGTGAGCAGTAGGGGGCGTGCTAGAGCCTTATCCTCCATAAGTGGGTGCTTCTTGGCAAAGTTGAGCGTAGCGTCTGGCAGCTGCAGTGAACTGTTGAAGCCATTCTCCCGGTCTGAGTTTGTGATACACTATAAACACAGAGTAGAAGGAGAGTGACAAGGCTGTTAAAAATGCATGAATGGAGGTAGATAGCAGGAGCAGTTTGGGCATTGACAAAGATCATTGGCTTTTGGATTGGTTCCCCTCATCACCCCTTCCTGCTTTTCACCACTCACTCTAACTTTGGTTTGTTTAAGTTTGTTTTTTTTCTCTCAACAATGAATGACATGGTAGTTAAAAATGAATGGAAGATAGTATAAGACAGGAATGAAAAGAGTTTGAAGAACTTGGACGCACTCTGGCAACTTTAGTTTGATCTATGTCCGCCTCCAACTTGTTTCCATGGAAATATTACAGTTTGCTTGAAATATTTTAAAGTATAACATTAAAGGTCCCATTATTCAGAGCTTTAAGACATGTTATAATGTTGTTACCTCCTCAAAAACACATGGAATTGTGTTTTGTTTCATTCACACATGTTTAAGAAATACTTTATTATTAGTCCGTCAACACCTTCAAACCTGAAAATGCTTGGTTCCACCATAAGATGCCAGAGGTAGTTTTACAAGTTAACAGCTACTTTTTTAATTTAGTAGACATGGGCAATTGCTGAAATCATCCAGATGATTCTAGTGAAGGCGTATGGAGTTTAAAAACACAAAGGAGCACTTCTTGTATTACTACATGACATCATAAGGTGGAAAAGAGTGTTTTTTTGTTTGAGAGAAGAACTCAGCCTCCGTTGGTGTGAATGAAACAAAAAACAACTCCAGGTGTGTTTTTGATGAGGAAAGATTATAACACAGATCAGGAAATAGCTTAATTTAGACCCTTTAAAGTATTTATTTGAAGGGAAAATGTAAAAACAATAAAAGTACAGATGTTGCACAGCAGATTATAGCTAAATATCTAGTTTCCATCTGACTTTCTTGTCTCCATGGAAATAGCTATGTTTAACACCATGCTGTGATATGTTATAGAGAAAACGATTCCCATAGAGACATTACATAGTGAAGAAAAGTTACATAGCACGCCTTTAACGCCACAATATTCTATGACTCATTTCATTTCTTGGATGGCATTGAATAAAGACATGACTGTTAAAATAAAAAGGAGCCAGGACACAGCTGGGCTTTGGCTGAGATCAGTGACTTTAGTTTGATTCCTCCCACCACCTCTACCTGCTGCTCTCTCTCTCTCTCTCTCCATCCCTTGCTTTCTCTCTTTCCTGTCTCTTTTTTCTTTGCATTTTGGATCCGGGCTTTTTGTTTGGTGCCAACTTCAATTGTTCCCCACCTCTAACACTTCCCTGTGCCACCCATTGCCGGTTGTCTTTGCCAAATCCTGCCTCCTGATGCACGGCAGCGCAGGTGCATGCAAATCTAAAATGGTAATCTTGCACAATTAGAAAAGCATTTTCATTTTGTCCTCGTTCAGTCGAGAGGCAGATTACACTGTGAATTTTAGAGAGCGCAACTTTACTTTGGAGTGCTTTGGGACTTGTTTGAAAAATCATAATACAAACTAGTCTGAAAAGAAATTATTAGTTGATGATACATTCGAGCAACTGTGCCCTACTTCTACAGTACTATACACATAACATTTAATGGATTTACAGCTAAAGCAGAGACTCTGAAATGGTGGGTTTTGAGAGAAACTAGGTCAAGAGATGTTTCAATGCGCAAAGAGAAAAGTTTTGTTCAGGGAGGGCATCTGGTTTAATTCCTATGATAAAAATGTCTCAATCACTACACATCGAGGTTCCATGGGGGTTTGCAAATTAAGACATTAAAATATGGAAAATATGCATCCACAACAAATTGTATCATCTCTCAGAAAACTCTTTAGAAAAATGCCTGCAAAAAATATTCAATTTAGCCCATAATAACCTAATTATATCAGCAGGGAACCACGTATTTATGACGTTTTACATGCCTATTTTTTTCTCCATGAACGCTGCTACATTACTGTTAATCATATATTCAGTTCATCATAAAGCATAAAAAATAAGAAAATAATAAGATGAGGTACCGCTTTATAATATCTGCACATTATTTAGCCTTAAAGGTGCACTATGTTAGTCAGGCTGGTGCCACCTAGTGTCTCTGCTCAATTTAATTTCTCTCCAGCTACTACGTCAGGAATCAGAATACACTAGACAGTTTGCAAGAACCCCAGAAGTTGTAGACCGCGCACCGGCCAATCAGTGAAGAGCTGAACCAACCTAAGTTGCGATAGCTGCATACGCTATCCTCTTTTGGACTTCCTTTGTCAAATACAAACTTCTCATTTTTAATTGCACCTTTAATTCACAAGTTCACCAGAAATGACAATGATCCTTGAGCAAACAAATCCTAATGCTGCGAGGTCAGACGATTTCTACAACGTGAAACCGGTTGATGAGCACTACGTAACATTTCTGGGGAAGCCCTCTTCATACTTGTCTCCAATTTATGTTATTGCTTTGCCTGGAATATTCCACAGTGTGGCATTATATAATGTCTATCTTGCAATCAGTCAATTATGGGTGTTCATATTGTTTAAACATGATTTCTTAGTGTGAGAAGAGTTGTCCCTCCACAGATTCTGACCTAGTAAAGTCATCTGCTTGTCTTCATGGAGTGAATTTAATGCCACAGTGTAGAACATTCCAGAGACAATTCACAATCTCCATGGAGACAAGTAGCCTAATAAAGCGTACTTAATTCATCATGAGCAAATATTTTATTAAGAATTATTCAGGCCAGGGTTAGGAGTCATGGTTAGGGTATAAATGAAGTAGTTACTAAGCCTGAGTCAATCTTACCACTATTGTTCACTGTGATTTCTTTGAAGTCTTTGCTCATGTTTTATTAAAGGGTCATTATTACTCTGTTTTTGATCTATGTTACAAAGCTGTTTCCTCATCAAAAACATACCCAGTGTTACATTTTGTTTCATTCACTCAAGTTTAACACAAAAAACCCTGCACATTTAAGCTGCGTTCTTCTCTCAAACAGAAAACACTCTGTGATGTCATGTAATAACACAGGAAGTGCTCCATACACCTTGACTACAATCATTTGGATAATTCTAGCCTTAGACATGCCAATCTCTACTGCATTTAGGTTAAAAGGTAGCTGTTGACTTTAAAACTACTTCTTCATGACATCACAAAGTGGAATAGAACATTTTGAGCTTTGGAGATGTAGACAGACTAATAATAAAGTGTTACTCAAACATGTATAAATAAAACAAAACATAACTCCGGGTATGTTTTGAGGAAGCAACAACATTCTAAAGAGTAAATTTTACGTAATATATGCCCTTTAAAGCAAAAAAAATAAAATAAAAATAAAACAAAACAATAGAAAAAATAGAAAGAATAGTTATAATGTGTTTCAGCATCTCACCGATCCAGGACGTGGGTTGGGTACAGCACCAGTGTAGCGCCCCCACCTCTGCGACGCCTCCCTGTATTCCTTATAAGACCCTTCGAAAACCTTCTTCACATCATTAATCTGATACTGGCACACGGCGGACACATCCACATCACCCCTGCGGCAAGAAAACAAGGCGTATTAGTCATTTGAATGGTTATATAATATCACTGTACATCCACGCATATGGTACACATGCTAAATTACGCATCACATATGAATTCTCAAAGGCTCGGGGCTGTTCACTTATCCTCTCTGATGACATGGGCTCTTGCAGGATGCTGATACAAATCTATTATAGCCACAAATCAGGAAATTCACTTTGATTTAATGGCTACTTTGGGAGCTGGAGAGGTTTTTTCAAGTAGGAGTGAAATTAAGTATTGATGTGTGACTCAAAGGCGTGATTAAGCCACATACTTTTTAGCTTTTAGCAGTGGAATAAATTCAATAAAAACTTGCTCCAAGGAAAGACATGTTATTTTTTAATTACTGACTAAGTAAACACTAAATGGCTTGAGAAATGACATTGGACCCCGAGTTTCAGATGAAGAGTCACTATGCATTTACTGTGACTGGCGGTTTAAATGTTATATTTGAATATTTCTGTTTAAAATTCTGTTTAAGTTACTCCTCAAGATATCGGCTATTTTCCTTTTATGCATATGTCTCAACTTGTATTTTTAAATCAAACTACTGAATTTCAAACAGCTCTTAGATTTAACTTCAAGGCGCTTTATGTAACTTTTCTGGTGGAGGGTCTGTCACTTCAGTCTCCACAGTATGGAATTAAACCGTATAGAGCCATGGAAGCATGTACTAGTAGTGTTATGGATCAGATCTGTGGAGAGGCGAACCGACTCAAAGTAAAGGAGTCAGTTAGGTCAAGGCTAACAGACTTTAACTACATAAACTAAAATGACGTACACGCTTGGAGATATGTAATACTTTTTAAAAATAAAATCTGAAATAAAATAAAAAAAACATGAAATGTATAAATATTTAACGACCCACGCTTGAGATCAAAACTAATGAAATTATTTGTTTACATGTGTTGATGCTTTAAATTCACTTCTTGACGCGATAAAATGTCAATTTGTCTCCGAGCAGTAAGCATACACAGAAAAGGTCGAGTCTACTCATTTATACAGCTCGTCTTCATTCGTGGAAAGCTCTTTACAGAAAACATTACTGATCTTAGCTGTTTCATAAGACTCACGTCAAAAGGGACAGGGACAGCGCCATGCCGGGTTTAAAGTCACTCTATTCAGCAGGATTATTGCTTCGACTGCCACCATCATTTACATAATGTCCAATTATCTTAATGCGATCTCTATCAAAGCCCGGAGGTTTTAAGGAGTCCCCGGTGAGTCGTGAGGAGAAAAGACAGGGTTTTAAAGAAGACTATGGGAACTGTGACTGGAGAAACAGGTTCAAAGCAGCTTGACTTTAGTGATGTGATATCTGAGAGAGGAGCACAATGGACTCACATCAAAGGGCATCGCCTCCAGACACTGAACTTTTAAAACCGAAAACCTTACCAACCTTACACCTGGTACTAAACCATGTGTCCTTACTGAGAACATGTTCACTTCAACAGAAAATTTAAAGATGTGCTGAGTAACTTTTCTGGTGGAATGTCCGTCAAATGATTTTCTCTGTGGAGATGTTATTGCTTTGTCTGGAATGTTTCACAGGATGGCCTTAATCCTTCAGGGAGACCAAACTAGGCCAAGTTACAAGTCAGATCTGTAGAGAGGAAACCTGCTCACAGATAGAGCACCTGTTTTTCCAGGTTTTCCAGAAGGCACAAGATGCTGCAAAAGTAGCGCCGCATCTTCACTTTTTATTCCACGTTTAAAGGGTAACGCAAAAGTGTGTGGAATTCAACTGGGTATGCAAACAATGTCACCGTCTAAACAAAAGGCACTTCCGATAAAATATTTTGTCGTTTTTACCAGCAAGCGTTCTAGTGTAAACAGGCCCTTATTTCTGGGTTTGGTTTAGTCCCTCTTTATTATGGCTTGGTGATGACAAAAATATCAGTCACAATTTTTCCCTCATATCTATGGCAAGTTTAGATTTGATTTAATTTTGTCAAATGAAAACAAATAAAAATGGTTTTCGGTATTAATTTTCTGAAGTATATCAAACATGCATTTAAGATCCAAACAGACTGACAATTAGAAAAGACTCATTCATAATGTGATATTGACATTATCCAAATAAAAAGCAGCCTTGCAAACCTAATGTGCTCAGTTCAAAGAGATTTTTCAGTGATTAAGGTGCTAAGGCCAATCTATTCAGCGTGCATTCATCCAGGTGTCCTTTAGAAACAGTTATAATCAAGTGCACAGAGCTAAGTGCTACATTCAAATGAATACAAGGCTGTGATATTTGAAAGACCTTATGTAGGCAGTCTGGCTCCGTCATTTGAGCTGTCATATTTTCTAAACTGCATTTTAGTGAACAGAATCGTGTATGGACATGTTACAAAAGAGATTCTAGAAACATGTTTAATTGTAAGTAGCAATACGGTAGTAATAATTGTAGTGACAGTAGAAGCAGCAGGAAGATAGTAGAGGTAGAAGTACATGCATTAGGCCTATAATGGAAGTAATAGTAGTTGTAGTAGTAGTAGCAGTACTAGTGGTAATGGTAATAGAAGTAGTAGTAGTAGTAGTAGTAGTAGTAGTAGTAGCAGTAGTAGAAGAAGAAGAAGAAGAAGAAGAAGTAGTAGAAGGAGTAGAAGTAGAAAATACATTCAGATTTAGTAAATCTACTCAAATAAAAATGTTGAGGCCTACTTCGGAAGTGTCTCAATAATATTTGTATTATACACTTTATTGAGTAGTAGTAGCAGAAGGAGCAGTTGTAGTAGTAGTATAAGTAGTAGTACCAACAGCAGCAGCAGCACTAGTGGTAAAAGTGGTAGTAGTAGTAGTAGTAGTAGTAGTAGTAGTAGTAGTAATAGTACTAGATTACGTTAGGTTTTGTACATCTATTAAATGTTCAGGTCTACTCAGGAAGTGTCTCAATAATATTTGTATCATATATTCTAGCAAGTAGCAGTAGAAATAGTAGTACTAGGAGAGATGGTAATAGAAATAGTAATAGTAGAAGTAGTAGTAGTAGAAAATACATTCAGGCTTAGTTATTCTACTCAAATAAAACGCAGAGGAGGTCTGCTTAGAAAGAATTAGCAGCATCTGATTATTATCTATTATATCAATGCTCACACTCTGGGGAAGGTGGGTCAAGTGCCTTGCCAAAAGACACATATCAAAACATCAATGCTACATTCACTGACCATTGTGCATGGAAGATGCCGTAGAAAGCGGTCCCTCTCCAGTCCTGTCCCGGTAAAGTGAAGACTGCGCGGAGATTGTTGAAGGACACGTGGCGTTCAGGCAGAGAGCATTCCAGACGGGCTTTCTGAAACGTGGTCCACTTCTTCTGCAGAGTCCTGGTTCCACCCAAGTCCCCCTGCAAACACAGAGCAGATGATCTTTAGATGAAACGTGTGGAAAATATGCAATTATACGAGACATAGTTGTGGGTCTAGAGGGTCTAATCAAAATGAAAGCTCTTAAGGGCTACTCAGTGTGAAGCAGCTCTCTTAGACATAACACTTCACAAGATGCATGGTTTAGATGAGTTGTTTATGATTAATCTGCATATGTTGGGATGGAAAATGCAGTAAAACAGTATTTTTATATTTTAAGTACTTTTGAGGAGTCTACTTTTATAACAAAAATATAGATAAAGTCAGTTATTAATGTGAATATTTTGAACTGTAATAGTAAGAGTTATTGTAGTAGCAACAGTTGTATAGTATTACACATAGTAGTTGGGCTATAATTAATCTGCATATGTTGAGATGGAAAATGCAGTATTTTACAGTGTAACAGTAAATAACAGTATTTTTAATTTTACAAGTACTTTTAAGTAGTTTACCTTTATTGATTTTATGTAATTTATTTATAAGAAAAGTATAGATAGAAAGTCAATAAGTTGGAATATAAAGGTACAATGAGTAACTTTTCTTGGGACAAACTACAATCTGCATATTGTCATAGTTATAGTTTTGTCTGAAATGCTCCACAGTATAGCATAATTTACTTCCAAGTAGACAAGACAACCAAGATACAGGTCAGATCTGTGGAGAGGTTAGAGCAAGAGCACGTTTTTAGGTGTTTTTGAGCAACAAAACACCTGTACTTGAAAACATACAAAATGGTTTAAAGTTTAATGCCATATTGCTGAATATTCCAGGCAAAACAATAACATCTCCATAGAGACAAGGAGCAGGTATAATGCTCCCCAACAAAAATGTTACATAGTGAACCTTTAATTTTGTAATGTAACTGAATATAGTGAAAAACACAAAACACTATTAATAATCTGTCTGATCCTTCCTATTAACACTTACTAATTGAATAGATCTATATGTAGAACACTGCATGTGTATATGATATATTTTCACTCCATATATTTCCTGTGCATTGCTTTGGTGCAGAGTGCTTGGGAGTGTGTTAAATATTACATTCTCACAGGCTCAGCTGCTATTACTGCTCTATGGTGTAATATTAGCCCTGGATTGTGTGCCTGTGAAGATAACATGTGTGCTGTGCTGGTTCAGAGTTGGCACTGCAGTCCTGTTTCTGCAAAGCCTCTTAAGGATCATTTACACTTAATATGTTTAACACTAATGCTCAAATCTGGGATAATGATTATAATACATATATTTAAGGAAGGAATTATCAGCACTGCATTCACATTTCTTTCATTCTGAAAATAAAACACAGTTGTATTTTTTATTTTTTTGGTTTTGGAGGTGTAAAGTACCTCAAAATGAATGATAATGAATCAGTTATTAATGGGAGTATAGTAATATTAAAGTGTCACAGTAAAAGCTATTAAAATGGCTACAGTAATGGTTGATAGAAGTAGTAGTAATAGTAGTAGTCATAGTAGTAGCAGATATTACTGTAGTAGTAATATTATAGAAAGTATAGTATATATTAGAAACAGTATCCATAATAATAGTGAACAGTACTGGTAGTAGCAGTAGTAGCAGTAGTACTAGCAGTAGTAGTAGTAATAGTAGTAGTGATTTTGCACAGTAATGGCATCGGCACTAGTTGGTATATAAATGCATATACAGTACATGTAATACTAGTGTGACAACACAGTAGTAGAAATAGCAGTAGTACTAGTAGAAAAATGGTTGACAGAAGAAGAAGTAAGTAGTAGTAGTCATAGTTGTAGTGGCTATAGCGGTAATAGTAATATTATTGAAAATCTAGTATATATAAGAAACAGTATCCATAATAATAGTGGCTAGTAGAGGTAGTGGTAGCAGTAGTAGTAGCAGTAGCAGTAGCAGTAGTAGTAGCAGTAGCAGTAGCAGTAGTAGTAGTTGCACAGTAATGGCATCATCACTAGCTGACATATAAATGCATATACAGTAGAAGTAATACTAGTGCGACAACATAGTAGTAGAAATATTAGTAGTATAAGTAGTACTACTAATAAAATGTTTCCAAAGGTAAACTCAAAGACTAGGTTTGGGGAAGAAGAAGTAAACCTGGAACACCCCTCAGTGATTTATGCCTTAAATTTAATATTTTTGGAGGATATTTTTCCAAGCAATACTATTTTGAATTATATATACAGCTCTCTACCTCAAGTAATAATAAATAGCATTTTTACGACGTAATAAATTTGGCTTGTACATCTTATTGGCCTCAGTGATCACATAGCAACATATTAAAAGAGTGGGAATGGCCTCAGGAGTGGTTCAGTCTGCAGGGTGCATTGAATTATTCATGGCTCTGGTGCAGATCATGTTTGAGCATCTGGCCCTCATTTCATTCACAGTCTTTATTGTTGATCACAGTCACGACCATAAATGGCACTTCCTGTAAACTCATTAAACTTGTCTCATCAGAACTGCCGCAGGACTGTCACGTATTTTAAAGGTTACTGACATGACATGGGCGCACATGAAGAAGTGATAGGAGGAGCTCTGGAGGGGCACTATTAAACCTGCCAGATAGGACAATAGATAGACAGATTGACTAAACTGATTCCATGTACACAAAATCTAATTATTATCATATTTCTGGAGTCATCAGATTAGTAGAATAACATGGACACAGCGAAATCTGAGGTGAGTAATCTGAGAAACCATGATTAGAAAGAAATCAGATTATGAGATTTTGTTGTTTACATGGCATTTTAATAATCGGACAACTCCTATTCAGATTAAGTGAATTTTACTTGAAATATCATAGAAGCTAAAAGTACTATTTACTACCATCACTAGTGCAAAGGGCTACTCATAATGCACTTACAGTTCTTTATAAAATCTTTTACAATGTTTTATTTTTATAATATACGACAATATAAGAAGAAAAAATATAAAGCTACTTGAATTCCAAATTGTCAGATCATGTGAAATTGTGGATTGTCACTTGGAAAAGCTCATAATGTACTTCACTATTTTGAAATTGGTGAATAATTACAACATACTAAACAAATATAAAGAGAATACGTGTACATGAATCAAGAATAAATGTGCTATCAATAATCATAATTACCCTCTTTTAGCAAGGATGTGTATTCGCTTTAAAGTTTTTGCAAACTTTTGAAAAAAAAACAAAAAAAAACAACACAGGCATTTGCTGAATTTGCACACTCTCACCAATGCATTTAATTATTTCTGTGGTTTGTAGAAAATCAAAGACAATACTGCCTTTTGCCGGGTAATGCCTATTTTCAATTTGTTAAACGCAAACAGAAACAAAATCCAAGATAGATCTGCGAAAAGCTGTTGAATCTGACCTGAAATAATGTGGTATTAAAATTCATCATGTTTTTCTTCTTTTGGCTCTTGTTGCATAGATTTCTTTTGTTAAATATGTAACAGTGAGCAGTACCAGTGTGATCCTTATATGGCTGTACGAAGGGAAATGCTGAAGCACATTATGAGACAGATGCCAAAACAGCTGGAGAGAAGAATAACAGATGAGGACCAGCCAAGACTCTGTGATTGTAGATTCAATGTGTGCCAAATGCATGTTGGACTGAACAATAGCTACTGTACGAAGCGATGCTACACTTTATGCTTTGTCTCGTGTCTTTAATGCTGGCATATCTTAAATCATGATTTAACAATGTGCTGTATACGTTTTCTGGTCAAGGGTCCATCGCCAGCTTCGCTCCATGGAGATGTTGCCTGGAATGATCCACAGTATGGCATTACACTTGTTTATCTCTACAAAGACAGAATGCAAGTTTTATCAGCTAAGATTTGGTATATAAATGTAAGTAGCTATTATAAAGTTGCTATATTTTTCTGATTGAGACACGATTAAGAGTACTTTCAACTGGTCATATATTTCCCTTATTGTCCTGCAAAAGTCAACTTCAGAAACATGCAGTATTACACAGTTGGACTTTTGTAATGACACATGTAATGAGAGGAGAACAGCTTGCGTCTCATATATCACCTTGCAGACTCGAGCGACACGGGCCACTGTGAGCTCTGTGTCACAGTCCAGCTCCAGAGCGCGTTCACTGAAGAAGAAGTAAATCTTGTCATCGTCTCCATCTTTACTGCCCAGGCCTTCTCTGACCAGCGCCGAGCCCACGAAGTCTGGCTCTGAAAAACATACACACACATTATGGCCTCTGTGCTACATCTGTGCTTTCAAATCAGTAAAGTTGTGCTTGAATAAATGCTGTGGTCTTTAGAAGAATAGCTGTATAAAGAACTGTATGTAATTTTTTTATTTTAAATTTCATAAACTTGGCCTATATGTGTCCCCAGATACAAGGTGAATATGTTCAAATCAAATAAAGCTTTTAATGACAACTAGCATAATCCTGATGTATTCTTTATTACAAAAACTTTGTACATGATGGCCAAGTTGTTCATGTTATACTTTGGTGCTTTGGTGATAAAGATGATTATCCAATCAGGAAGCAGATTGAGCCTCATATGAGATAAGCTAAACCTAAAAGGACTCTCTCAGAGCAGAAGGGTCACTACTTGAACCCCAGCCCCTTTGCTAGTGTAGCCTGTGCAGCCAGTTTGCACTGAAATTACCAGAAGGACTTGGAACAGTATAAACAATACTATTACAGAGATTAGTAGCAAGAAAAAGTAGATTTAGTGTTTAGTTCTTCTTCAGCTGAATCAATTTACGTAATTAGAGGGAAAATTAATCTTTCTTTAGCTTCTGTCATTTTTACTTATTCCGATAAAAAATATATATGACAGTTGGCAAATTAAAAAAATGTAAATGCATACATACCATAACAATAATATAATACATAAATTATATTTTTAATTCATTTTACTTGAGTCATTTGAGGGACACAGTAACACTGTTTGGAAGTTACAACATTTGTACTAGTACATCTTTTAATCACCTGCATGTAACTATTGACAATTGAATCAAATCAAAACATAAATAATCATCATAAAATTTATAAAAAGAGAAAAAGTTATTAAATGAGAGAGAAGAGTGCAAAATGAAAACCTTTCAGTCATATGCACAGCTAAACAAAACTGAGCCTGGATTTAAACAGAGTCAAAGTAGAGGCCTGTCTCACATGTTCAGGAAGACTGTTCGGGTTTTAGCTGCGTGAATCTGAAGCGCTGACTCCCCGTGTTTACTCCTAACTCTGGGCACCAGCAGAAGGCCGGTCCCTAAGGTCCTCTGATTGTGAGATGGTTCATATGGCACATATGAACCATGTCAGAAATGTACTTTGGTGCCAGGCCATGGAGAGACTTGTACACTAGCAGAGTCACTTTAAAGTCTATTCTCTGAGCCACAGGAAGCCAGTGCAAAGAGGACAGGACTTATGTGCTTATACTTCCTAGTTTGAGTCAGGACCCAAGCTGCAACATTCTGGATGTACTGCAGCTGTCTTACAGCTCATTTGGAGAGGACAGTGAGAAGGCTATTACAGTAGTCTAACCTACTGGAGACAAAAGCATGGATAAGTCTTTCTAAGTCTGCTGCTATGATTTTTGCTACGTTTTTAGATGGTAAAATGCTGCAGATGTTATTGATTTGATGTGGCTGTTAAGGTATGAGTCTGAGTCCGTTATTACCCCAAGATTTCTGCCTGATTTGACGTTTTAGAGCAAGAGACGGGAGGTGACTCCTGACACTGTCTCTTTGTTTCTGTGGGCTAAAGACTGTGACTTCTGTCTTGTCTGAGTTTAGTTGAAGAAAGATGTTTTGCATCCACACTAGAGCATGGAAACTAATTCGAAATCTGACAGACCTTACATGCCTATTAATTAATTAATTCATGCCTATTGGGCTGAGGACGGATACGATCACTGCTCTGTCAGACACATGCCAGGTTTGGACAGAAAAATTTGGTCCGACCCACACTCTAATCCACACACTGATCTGTTGGATGCAGTGTCATAGTGAGTCCACTGGTCCATAGTCCTCTGCTCCCAGTGAGACGTACTGTAGAGCTGAGTGTCGTCTGCATAGTTTTGGTAGGACACATTGTTTCTGCATATTAACTGGCCTGTAGGGGGCAGCATGTAGAGATTGAACAAAAGGGGGCCCAGGATCGACCCCTGGGGCACCCCACAGGTCAGATCCATGTGATCTGAGACAGAGATTCCAATTTCAACAAAGTACTTCCTGTCTTCTGGATAGGACTTGAATCACTTTACTGCAGTACCAGAGATGCCCACCCAGTCATCTAGTCTCTGTAAGAGGCTACAATGATCGACAGTGTCAAAAGCAGCACTCAGATCTAACTGGATCAACACTGAAACTTTGCATGCATCAGGCGGATGTCATTTGTCGCCATGATAAGAGCAGTCTCAGTGCTCTGGTGGGCTTGAAAACATGACTGGAAAACATCAAAGGAGTTGTTCATTTGGAGAAAGTTCGTAAGATGTTGGTAAACAGCTTTTTCAAGGACGTTGCCAAAAAACAGCAGATTTGAGATGGGTCAGAAATTGTTCAGTACTGTGGCATCAAGACTGCTCTTCTTTAGGAGAGGCTTTAAGACCTCAAAGCTCTTCGGAATGTTCCAGATTGAAGTGACATGCTAACTGTGAGCATGTAGATGAACTCAGACTTCTGACAATCTCGAAGACAGTTTTGTCAGTTACAGATGCAAAGTGACTCATAAGTGTCTCTGTGGCTGCATGCTTGTTATTTGCGTTGTGGATGGCATTTTTGGTGCCCTGAACCTTATCATTAAAAAATACTGCAAACTTATTGCACTAATGTCAGTGGAGCTGAAGCGTTTGTTAATCTGTTCACTGTTGCAAACAGGACATAAAAGCTGTTACTGCAATTTCCAATAATGTCTGAAAAGTACCTCTCTCTTGTTCTGTGGTTGTACATATGCATCTTTTCTTTGTAAATCTCATAATGAACCTGGAGGTTTGACTTACGCCATTTCCACTCAGCCCTCTGGCAGAAATATTCTTGCTCAGAAATTCCATTTCCGTTATTCTATTATCTACTTAGAGATTGGATGAAATTTTTTACTTCTATTTGAGCATTATCTTCAACCTGGCTATAATTTCCACCACTTCCCCTGTATCTACCCCTTTATTCTATATTACCCGCAAAAGTTGATATGTTCAGGCATACATCACACTGCATAAAACACAGCACTGGCCTGGAGCTCTTTCACACCACTCTCTGCAGATACAAACTAACAGTCTCTTCTCACCTCTTCCATATTTCCTCCACTCTATCTATCTCTCCTCATATTACCCAAGCCCTGATCTGTCTCACTGGGACTGCCTAATAATAATGGCCCATTTGAGATCCACACCTTCTTCATCCTCCTCTCGTCTTTCTCAATCCTGAGTTCTCATTAAAGCAAAGTGTGAGATTTAGAAAAAAATATGCAGTTTTTGGGATGGATTTTAATGGATTTGGAGGATTTTGGAGAATATATGATTTCATGGACAGGCTGTACTTTTAGAGATAAAAATGTCTTTCAACACCGTCTTTAAAACGTTCAATTTAAACTGGAAAATTGAGTTAACAAGAAGAATTATGTGACTCATTGTGGCTATATATATGTTACAGTTCATTTTACCAATAACTCGAAGACTGTATGCGCACTGTATAAGCAGGTCTTGAGCGAAGCGATATCTCAGAATGAAACATAATTATAATTTTTTGCTCAATGAAAGAAGCATTAAGCTCTAAATTTTAAGAGGTTAACCATGCCTTGGCAGAAATACTACTAAACTAATATTACACTATTTCCATTAACAAATCACAAGTCATTTTTACGAAATATGATGGGTTTAACCATAAACTAGGTCAACAAATCTGCAATCTGACAAATGGCAAATTCCACCATAGGATTCTGACCTGTTCGTCCAGCTCAATGTTAAAGTATAAAGATTCTATAATGTTATAATGTCAAGTGAACCTAACCTATAACACATCTTCCATCCACACTGCTTCAAATGTGTCTCTCCTTCTTTTGTCCTTCTTGGATTAAAGTGAATTAGTTTGCATAGTGCTGCACCCAGACAGTCTGGAGCACCCATGCTGCTGACTGGACAGCACCAAGGCCTGCCTAGAAAGCACGATTTAACCCCAATTTTGTATGAAACCTGCCTACACTTCATTTTATCCCTGCGTGAGGTGAGTAGGCGCTTCTTTGTGGGTCTACTTTTTGATACCAGCCTTGTACTGTCATGAATAATAATTTGGCTTATCACTCAGTTTATGCTGTGTATCTCTGTTTTCTCATTTCACCTCAATTTCCCAATTATTCACCTATCACAATTTCAGTTTAGAGCAGTCTGTAAACATTTCACATTTCTGATTTAATAAATATAATAATACAGCATTTATTAAAGGTGTGTTATACGCCACACCACTTGCTAGTCTCCATGGAAATGTTACAGTGCTCCCAGTATTACACTTATTAATAGCATTCATTTCATAAAGGATATTTTTATTGTTTAGAAATGTCTATCCAATCTATCACATGCAGGCAAATTACCCACATGGAAAAGATCCATGGTGCACCTTAAGCTTATTTTCTTTTGAGAAGGCATGGTGGTGACATTTCCTACCATTTTGAGAAACATAATCATCATTTTTTGCTCAATGAAAGAAGCATTAACCTCTAAATTATAAGAGGTTAACCATGCCTAGGCAGAAGTACTCCACTATTTCCACTAACAATTTAAACATTTATTTTTATTGTTTTTATTTCTGTACACTGATAACTCTTTCTTTGTTAATTAAAAAAGTCCGGCACTGTAATATGGCCTTCTTCCCAAATGCCCCTCACTCTCTCAATCTCTCTCTCCCTCTTTCTGTCTCTCTTTCTCCCTCTCTCTCCATCCAAAAAAGATAACGATCCTTCGTTTTACCCGTGCACCACAATTCATTTCCTCATGTCTCAGTTCTGCTCTTATGTCTGTGCATGTTTTTCATTTTTATATTTTAATGAAATTGCTTTAAAAGAAGCCAGCCCTGTTATCACCCCTAATGTGATTTCTATTATTTGAGAACATACTTAATCTTACTCTGGCATGTCTGTCGAGGTGAAAATTGAAACTCAAATTAATGAATTCTGGGCAGTCAATTATGGTGAATTCCCACATATAAAAGCATGTTGTGAACTGTCAAGGTCTGGCTATTAATTTGCCAACAGGTCAAAAAGGAGTTACTGGAACATTTTTACAATATGGACATCAAAATGCACCCTTTTAGAAGATGACATTGTGCATATTTGGCAACAACAAAGCAGTGAAAATGTAAAATTATCTAAATTATTCTGATAGTTTGAAAATTGAAAAGTAAAATTTTGTATTGGTGATAGCTGTGGTCAGTATTAACATAGGGCATAGCTAACATGTGTAACTGTGAATGCTAATGCACTCTGGGATATGGAGCAACAGAAGGCTAGAGACAGTCCGGCCGTTATGTCCAGCTACAACCCATGTGGCAATGTTTTGGGACTTATTTAGTTTTGCTAATTGGCTGAACAGATTAAGCATGAGGGTAGATTTTACAAGTAGTTGGGAAAATTGCATACTACATAGTTTGGAAGCTTGTTGGTCCAGAAACAATTTATACAAAGATATTAGGCAGTCCCTATCACAAATAATTTGAGTTGCCTTTACCATATCAACTACTGCAAATACACTTATGCAGAATACATATACTGTGATATTCAGGTTAAGTTTTCAGTATGGTAAAAGAACACAACATACAGGCTTAAACAAAATACAACTGTAACCCAGTAATCTAATGTGTATCTTATGTCCTAATTTGACCCATAATATTTCTGCTTTGTGCTCATTAATGGCTAAAGACCATCCCAGTAATGAAGAGTTGTTTTTTCCATCAAGGGCCACATATGGAAATATAATTCAAAGCAAAGGGCCGCAGAATGGGGGTAAATACTGAAAGTCAATCAGATGGGTGCATTTAACAAAGCTATGACAAAGCTGTTGTACTTTTAATAAGACTGTATCATAACACACTGCAATATTGTTGAGGTTAGAGGGGTAGAGAGACTTAAATTTGGAATTAACACCACTGATCTAAACTATGTCACTTTCCGCAAGACAAGATGAGATACGAGACTGGGTCCACAAGAACTAGACAAGACAAGATTTTCACGTAATTCCTAATATATACATTTCACGGTTCAGTTTTCAATTTTGGCCTCACAATTTTGTTATTTATTTCATATCATAGTTTTGTTTCCATTCTAGTACTGCTTTTTGGAACTATAAGAGATGTAACTCACCAACATATAACCCTTTTTTCCAATCTAAATGTAAACACATGGAAAAAAATCTCACAAGAAAATTTTTCTCTTGTGTGCACGATCTTGTGGCAATTTTGTCTCGCAAGATCTTATAGCATGTGATCTTGTAGCATCCCTAAAGTATAATACAGTAGTTTCATTCCCAACAACATGCTTTTACTCTAAGCTGAGTATTGTATTGTATTTTACAGTCCTCTTACTCGAGTAAAAGTTTTGGTCACTCCTTCCAATTTAGTACATCTACAAGTGACAAAACAAATGAGTGTTTCCCGTACTACTCCTTCGAATATGATTTAGTTTTTGTCATTATTGTGATATTTGTGGTCCTTTGAAAATACCAGATTTTGAGCATTCCTTATTGTTTTGTCATTCTTATTAAATGAACTTCAAACAATCTTTTATTTTTTGTTACGTCCAGGCAGAAAATTATTACATTTAGTGACATTTTAGAAAATATTAGCTGTCTCGAATTGTGTTGAGTTGTATGTCTATGCAAAAACATTTGTGGTCGGTGTCTCTGCTCCCCAATTTAACAGTATGCTTACCACTGTAGGGAATACATTAGCTTTCCAAAACAGTATCACATTTACATAAAAATAAACCCATCACTGACTTCCTGTTGCAATTCTAAATCTGTTCGTATTGCTCTATTTGTCCAGCGTGGTACAAAACTCCAAACTCTCTTTCCCATCGGCAGTGATTTGGCCCTGTCTTGTTGCCATACAATCTGTGTAGCTACCCATTTTGTTCTTGCCTGGGGATGTTCCTAACCCACTACTCTGCCCCACTATTCACTCCTTTTAAAATTAACCCTTATGACCCCAGCTCTGGGCCAAATGTGTTATGATGTAGTCCACTTTGGTTCACCTTTCCCTTGACATACTTACCAGTTATTTTAGACTGGATTTTCAGTGTACTTTTTGGTCTTACCGTTTAGCCAGGCAGGCAGGTATTCACTCTTCATGCTGTAATGCTGCTGGCCAAGATTTCTCAGAATGACTGGCTCTGTTCCAAGGAAGTTGTTGAGGGTTGCAGAGTACAGCTCCTTATCTGTAAAAATGCAAGGGTTGGTTTATTTATGATTATATGATTACTTTTACACATGGATAATGAAAATACATGGTAAACAACTGTTGGTGCTGGAGATTATAGAAAGTAATCACATTTTGCTTGATTAATGTACAGGCATGGGCATGCATACATTTACTACTGTGTGTGTGTGTATGGGGGTCTACTACCAGCTTGTTTCTATGGAAATGCATTTGTTACACCTGAAATGTTCCACAGTAGGGCATCAAACTTATTTACCATATTTTTCGGATTATAAGTCACGCTTTTTTTCACGGTTTGAGTCGTCCTACAACTTATTCTCCGGTGCGAGTTATATATTCAAATTTTCACACTGACAGCAGCGAGAGGGCGCTCTAGGTTTATGTGTCAGTATCTACTATTCCTATTACTTCTGTACCACTGTCACTTCGCCCTCTACTGCTCATGTCACTAGAGATGGGTTGAGAACACAGCTTCACAGCAATTGGGAGAATGCGCCATGCAACTTTCCTGGTCATTGAATGGATCGACAAAGCCTGGACTTCAGTAACAACCGAAACCATCCTGTCGGGATTCAGAAAGGCCAGAATAATTATAACTGGAACTGGTGCCGAGTCTGATGACAGCTACACAAAAGAGGAACCTCATGGTTTACCTCATGGATCTATGGTTTACCTCCAGAGGTCGCAAAGTTGCTCAGAAATGACACCGAGGATGAAGAATTCAATAGCTTTAGTGATTTGGAGTGAGATGGAGAGTTTGGTAAACTTATTCTGTTCTGTTGTTTATGTTATAGTTATCTGAAGAACTGTTCATATGTGACATTAACAGCCTACTGTTCTCTATTCTATTGTTATTACTACAACTTGCCTTTCAAGATGAAATATCTGTTCCTGGTCTCTGATTTTATAAAAATAAATTTCCCCCCAAAAGTGCGACTTATAAAAAAAAGTAATTATGTCTCCATGATGACAAGCAGGTATCATATAAGAAAAGTTACACAGTGCACCTTTAACATAGAATGAAATATATATATTTTCATGTACTGTATTTATTTTGAACCTTTTACAACCAATTCAATGTTGCTGACAAACCAAAAAATAATGTCTCGCCCAAAAACCATTCACAGTAAATAAATGCCAATTGTGCAAAGGGGAACACACAATGTAAAAATCCACTTGAATAGGATTTGATAGGAGCTGTTGTTCACTTGGAAAAGCTGTTTACTACAGTTTTAAATTGGGCCACTGGACTCTGGCTGCCTCAGTATGGCTATGACAAAACAAATGGGAAATACTGGCAGAGATTTGATGGGCATTTTATACTTGTGTCTGAGTGGTCAAAACAAGCCTGCTGGGGGGGAGCATCAGGCACTGGCCCCGTGTATCTGCAGTTTGATATGAATGTCAATAGACTGCAGACAACTTTCTTCAAAATAGTGTAGCTGGGTCTCTGTAAAGGCGTAAATGTTCTCAACTTTAGACTAGTCTTTAAACTGTATTTTCAAAGCCTTCAAAATCAAATGTAGTTTTTAGTTCAGTATTGTTTATGTATTTTTGATACATATTTCAATTATTTGTCTTAAAGTACAGATTGCAAAATAAAAGTGGCAATGCAGTAAGTAACAATAGTGGTAAAAATATTAAGTACTCGTAGCACAAGTACTCAAAAAGCAATAGTAGCTGTGAGATATTTGTAGTGGAATCAGCTGTAATATTACTTGATACAGCAGTATCCTTAATTTTCATTTTATACTTTGCTCAAGAATTCTTTTGTTTATTGGTACTTCAGTTTGACTATAAATAATATGCCTGAACAGTTATTGAATATCTACTTCTATACTACTGCGCATTAGCAATCACAGTAGTAGTAGTAGTAGTAGTAGTAGTAGTAGTAGTAGTAGTAGTAGTACTAATAGTAGTAGCAGCAGGCCCGTCGACTGAAATTTTGGGGCCGTGCGCAAAAAGACTCACATGGGCCCCCTCTAATATTAATTAATAGGCAGGCTTCTAACTCTGAGCCCCTAAGACCATAGGGCCTGAGACAACAGATCCCTTTGTCGACTCCCCTGAGTAGTAGGAGAAGTAGTAGTACTAGTAGTAGTAGTAGGAGTAGTAGCAATAGACTTCTCAGCTCATACTCACCCACTATGAGGCCAGTGTGTCCTTTAGCAGGGTCATATGGACACTTGCCCTTCCCGTCCTCTAAAGCAGCAGTGTTGAGAGTGAAGTAGTCTGCGTTCTGTCACACACACACATATATAAGATGAGAGGAGAGGCACAGGTGGCTGCTGGTCACTTTTCATTATAGCCCACATAACAGTACTGCACTCAGTCTGTCCAAGTGTGCAGAAGTCTCTCCTCACACATCACCATCATATAGGGGCACATTGTCTGCAAAACCAAGTATAATGCGATGTACAAAAGGAAAGAAAAGGTACATATCTCTTTCTGTATGATTAAAAAGTGCTGCATTTGAATTGTTCTGATAAATTTAAAATAATATATGTTAATATATGTATAATTCTTTACTACTTAGTATTTAGGTTACTATATGTCACAAAAGACATTAGAAAAAATGTGTTTTATTAACCAAACCACTGAATTAGGGAACTGTAATTTGCAATTAGAATTTGTACAAATATTTGTCCAAAATGTTCTTAATTAATTACTGATGACTTAATTATAATTATTACAATAATAACATTTGCTGGCACTAGAAATGTGTTGAAAGTGTCCTAATTAATCTAAGTTGGACTAATGACAAAACAATTGGAACAGTTGTCATCCAAGTTGATTTGAGCTGAACTAACTATACTAACTATATTTTACAGTCTGTCCCAGTTTGAGAAAGTCTTTTCCCTTGCACTAGTTTTGATTTCGTCGCTTGGCGCTGGCCCCGGGCTGAGACAGGTGCGCGTGGGCTTGACACCTGTCAGGTAAGACTCACCACGTAGGTGCACTTGGGCTGGAAGGCGTAGGTGCCGCAGGTGTACAGGTGCGTGTGGTTGTAGCTCTGTAAGAAGCGGATGTAGTTGAAGCACTCGGTCTGAAACAAAGAGGAGAGAAAGATGGTTAGAAAATGTTTATATTAAAATAAAGTTAAAATAAAGAGATACTATAATTGTAATTGGATGCACACAGCACACAGCACTCTCATTTTGACCTGCCAATATATTTGTGAAGATTTTATTCAAGTACATGGAAAAATATCAGGTACCGTCATTTGAATGCAATTATAAACTGTTTATTTTGTATCTGTTTTTGAATCTACTACTTCTACTAACTATAGTAAATGCAGTAACAGTAGTAGTAGTAGGCCTACAGTAGTAATAGTAGTAGTATAGTGAAAATAAATGAGATTCTATAACTGGGTTTACTCTGCAGTGATCGCCAGTTGGACATAAATCCAATCTGTTTATCTTTGTAAAATCTGGTTTCACAATTATGTCATAACAAGTGTTTCCATCTATTTAACTTCGTAATAAAAACAGTCCAACTTTTGGGTTCCAAACCAACAACTGGAGCCCACTGATTTTGGGCAACACTATGCAATCTGACAGAAACACAAAATAAACTATTTATAATTACATTCAAATGGCTGTACCCGATATTTTCTCATGTACTTGAGCAAAATCTTCAGAAATCTATGCTATGCTATGCTATGCTATGCTATATTAGCTTTACTGCTGTAGATGGCATAAAATAAACTAGATCTGTTTTTCCAGATTGTAAGACAGTAAAAATAAGGTAGTGAGTGTGTAAAGAAATACCTGCGTTATTAGGTGCTATTAAGTCCCCCTTCAAAATAAGACATTGTATCTCGAGGAACTTCCCATTAATATGTTCAAAATAAAATGAAGCAGTTTACAGTGAAAAAAAAAAGTATCATACAGACTCCCATTTGAGAATTCTTCTTCCTGTCCTACTATCACTTTGTACAATTACTTTTTCCCCGAAACTGTTTGATTGACACAGCTAGTATTACAGATACAAGTGAATTTTATATTTAGAATGCCTGTTTTGTCCAGTATTTATTATGTGGTCAAGAACTTTCCATCTAGAGCAATTACCTTTTCTTGTCTCTCGGATCATTCCCACAATTTGCTTTGTTTACGAGATCATTTCCTTCGCAAATATTTACTCAAGACCAGCTCTAAACACCAGAGTTAACATGCACAATTATCCCTCCAACCTTTGAATGCGACGAGAACTGGGCAGCTTTTCTTCATCTAAACAACTAAACAATATGCGAGTGATTAGAGCTGTAATATATGCAGTGTTTTATGAGAAATGCCCTTTAATGTTCGGCCTGTGACAAACAATGCAACTCTCCGAATGCAATTGGGAACAGATGCTGGAATAGGAATTAGAGCGATGAATAAATCACTCCATTCCGATGATGTGGCCATTACGTTTGAAAAAAAAAAAAAAGAAACAATATGCATATTTCGCAGCTCGTATTATCCCAATTTGCATTTTTTTACCATTTACTTTTACAGCCTCCGCAATCACCACTGCTAATTACAGTGAGATCTGTCGGGCAGCTTGACATAAACAGCTAATTGCTAATCTAACACTGGACACTGTAAACGCCATATGGGATTTCTGCATTGTAAGATTTTATGTTTTGCCATATGTACTACGCATTAGCTTTGGACCCTGTTAAATTGTAGCTGCTTAAAGAGATAATTGGAAATATTTTGTGCCAGATATTGTATGGTATAGTTACATAATGAATAATTAGAGTGATTGAAAGACTAATTTAACTGTTCATCTGCATCAATGATTGCTCCAGTTACGGCCAATCATTCACAGTTAACAAGGTGAGTGGAATGTGTCTTGCCGAAGGACACAACAGCACACTGGCAAAGACTGGATTCAAATTAGTGTTGTGTTCAAAAATCAGAAAACTAGTATTGAAACTAGATTAAAGCAGGTATCGATACTGAAAAAGTCACATTCACAGGACAGAAACAACCCTTTCCTGTCTTGCCCAAGGACACAAAAGCGCACTAAGCTAAAGCTGGATTCAAATTAGGGTTGGCAAAAGCATTGAAAATCTAGAAAACTAGTATCGAAACTAGATTTGAGCAGGTATCAATACTAAAAAAGTCACATTCACAGGACAAAAACGAACCTTTCCTGTCTTGCTCAAGGACACAAAAGCACAGTAAGCTAAGGCTGGATTCAAATTAGGGTAGTCAAAAGTATCGAAAATCCAAAAACTAGTATTGAACTAGATTTGAGCAGGTATCAATACTGAAAAAGTCACATTTACAGGACAAAAAAGAATTTTCTGTACACCCATGGACTGAGGAAGTAAACAAATATATTTTTTTTATATTACAGCATGGTAATATAAAATAAAGTACTATGATTTAATGTTGAAAATCATATTCTATTGTCTAAAAAAATTGTGCTTTTATGTCATTGTGGTACCAGAATAAGCATTGAGTAAGTCTATTCCTTAGTACTGAAATAAAGTTAGAACTAATTCAAATGGTCATGAAAAGACTGTTGTACCATCTTTGTGTCACCATTTGAGCGTATTTTCAAATAAAGGATAAATTAAAATATATGCATGTTGTATATTAAGTTACTTCATTGTCCCCAAACTGTTTTCACATTCCTGCACTAAAACATATCAAAATAACTGCAATGCAAAAGGGAAAAGTCTCATCTCATCTTCCCCAAAAAGTTGTGTGCCTTCATGAAAAATTAAACAAGATTTTACAAATGAAGAGTACATTATGCAGCAATGGGAGAGAGGAACAGGGACCCGACCACTGAGCCTGTTTTAAACAAATATTTTACGAGGTGCAGAAGAGATGTACATTAGAATATGGAGTTTAAAGCATGTTTGGGGTTTTATAATCAGAGCGGCATAAAGCTAAGAGCACCACTTTAACTTTAATGTAAACTAAAACGCTGCTAAAATATAATGTTATTGCTAAACTCTTCCAGTTGGTTCAGGGATTCTGTTCAAAAAGCACTCGGTAGGTACAATTTAAATGTGCAGAAATGGACAGGGTTATATTAAATAGACTGACATTGCTTTTAGAGAAGTAAATGTATTTGACTTATAACACAGTAATTACAAGAAATAAACATCTTATCCAAAAAAAGTTGTTGTTTTATAATGCTGTTTTTTTTTTTACTATTTCGTGCCAAAAAGGAGGCTCTAAGGACAGGGGGCGCTCCGGGACAGTTATCCTTGTATCCTTGCTTGTTTGTGAATGTAATCTGTGTGTTTGAGACCAATGAATGTTTGACTGTAATCTAACTCGCGCTTGGTTAAATCAGCAATTTAGCTAAACTTGGAAAAAAAAAACAATAATAATAATTTAACTTTTTAAATGAATCATATTTGCAGCTATTAAAAAGAAAAAAACAATGCACCATTAATTTGGGACTGGCACAAAATATGACTCATACTTTTGTCTACATGTTAGAAAGTCGAAGCTCAAAAGCAGAAGTACTCTACTAAGTATACTACCAAATACCACTATAAATAGCAGTATAATATATAAAAGCCCATTAAGCCAACTGAAACTACTTGATGCTATGAAAATGTGGAGAAAAAAGTTTTTGACTCACCTATTGTCTGATTTAACACTGGACACCTATTCCACTAGGTTTTTAAATCCCAAACACCTTCACCAGAATCATTTCATAATTCATAATTGCAGCCATGGCATTTCCTATCTATACTAAACAAAAGATAAAAGGTAGCTGAAGCAAAACTGTATGTTTTTGTGGAGGTAATAACTTTATAACATGGTTTAAAGTTCACTAGAGTCAATTTTGTGTAATATGGAACCTTAAATATTGGATACACTTTCGCTTCCACTGTGGTCATTGCTAATCTTCTTAGACTCCTGATTAAAGTGTGGCATATGGAGACATTGCCATTACAGCATAGAAAATAATAATGGTGCAATTATAACTAACTATTTATATATTATTACAACTAATGTGGCAACTCATTCCAATTGAGTTGAGTTGAGTCATTTTTGAGAAGTTTATTTTGTACCGCACCAATCAATGAACAGTGTCTAAAGGCATTTCAGTATCACTCTCCGCACCACTCATAACGGCATTTACCATTACCTTTTACCGTCCCTCTTCATGTTATTGTTTTGACTTCCTGTTAGCGTCTTGTAAACAGGACGCCGGTCTATTTGTAACGGTGCTGATCAGAAGCTAAAGCTAAAGTTGCTGATGGCTGTGATGTGATGTTGCTATTGCAGAGAGAGGGAGCTGCTAATGTAATGACTGGAAACTCTCCAGGCCTGAAACATGAGCCTGACTTGACAAAATGTAATTGATCAGAGAAGAATATAACAGCGCTAAAGTGGCTAAAGTGCGTTACCTGGTTGTTCTTCCCCTTGGCCACGCACTCCCTCTTCTTATCTTGTGGGGCCGGCCAGTCGATCTGAACAAAAGATAGAACAGTATAGATTAGAACTCCACAAATACAATGATTTATTTTGTTGTTTCTGTTAGCAAAAATGTTATACGTGCGTTTTATTTATATATAGCATTATTATTATTATTTTTTTACTAAACAATACAGAACAAAACAAAGAGTACAATAACTATACATTGTGGTATTGACAAAGGATGTTCAAGTAAGCCAACTACATCAGATAAACTGTTTTGAAGAGTAGCAGCAATAGTAGCCTAAATTATACTTTGCACAGACATAACGCCGGGGGTGTTCTACATGTACCTCTATGGTGAAATGTTCAGAAGTTACCATAGAGACACAATGCATAAATTAGCAAACAATAGGAGTGTAACGATATCCAAATCTCATGATACGATATTGTCATGGTATGAACCTCATGGTACGATATTTATTGCAATATCGTGGGAAAGCTCACGATATGGTGGGGAGGCTCCTGATTTGGGATGTAACAATATGCAAATCTATCGGTATGATATTTTCACGATATACATCTCTCGGTATGATATTTATTGCGATATTTTGTGGAGGTTAACAAAATTGAATACGCTACTTTTTCCATCTTAAAATGTCTTGACAAGACTTAATCCAAAGAACTAAGACTTGAAAATGCTTAGAACTGTTATTTCTTCTTGTAGTCTGCACTGAAACAGAGCAAAGGATCATGGTCTATGTAGTTTCTTCTGTCTTTTTTAGCTACTGCTGCACCATGACACTTAATTTAAGCAAAGAGACTTGTAATTTGATATATTGTGATGGTCCACGATAGCATTGAGAGAACTTTGACAAAGCGATATCATGATATTTTGGTTATTGTTACATCCCTAGCAAACAATGTCAAATAAGATTTAAGATGGTCTGAAAACTTACAAGACATTTCCAGATTTGATTTTCAACAAAAACGTGAAATTGACTGAAAAACTGTAACTAATGTGAATGTAATTTTGTGTGTAGGAGACTTGTTTAACACAACAAATCATCTCAGTTGTTGCAGCTCCAAGTGAGTCAACTCTTTCTGGTCAGATTATGTTAACACAAAACTCAGATTAAGTCTAACAGGTCTCAGACAGAGCAAAGCCTCTAGTTAGTGTCACATCCCTGGGAATGTTGATGACATCAGCTGCAAAGTATCAATAATAGGACTGGTACACATAGTAATAATACAAGTATGAGAAGTTGTACCACATAAAGACAATGCGAAATGTAGTTGCATCTATTGTATGTTACGGTATCTTGTTTTTGAATCTTTCCTAAAGGGTAAGATTTTGTAATATACATGTTTTAGGATGTAATCAAAAAGTCACTTGCTACTATTTGAAGCAGTTACTATAGCAACCAGGCAGGTACTTTGTAAAGTGCTTCAATAAACAAATCAACATAGATTGTAATATAATCCCTTTGCAATATCCGAGTGCCTGATGCAACAAAGAGCTGAGATTGTGAAAGAAACAAAAGACAAATTTTTTTTTAAATAATATACGCTCTAAGGTGTTTCTGAAAACTTGAAGGTAAAAAGTGCACAATACTTGAGATTTGGCTGCACATTTAATAAAAAAAAACTTTAATAATACAAAAATCCATCTCTTATCAAACAATATATGACCCCAAACATTCTTTATGTTTTTTCCCATAATTGAGTAGCTGTACCTCGAGTACCTCTCTCTATCTTCCTCCCCACAGTTCGAATGGGTATCACCAGATGCATCACTTCTAGTATCTAACATTATTAAAACTCATTGTTACTGCGCTCCATAAAAGTCGGAGTAATATAGAGTCTTTATAGGCTGCAGGTCTCCACTGTCCAGCCATAATCCTTTGTTTGATTGCTATTGGTCCGACTCCAATCCAGAGAGGTCCTGGATTTACAGCAGTGCTTGACCTGTAATGACCACTGTTAGTTCAAATGGTGTGGAAACCAATACGACTAAACATACCTCATATTTTATCCTGTCGTCTTTTGTGCGCCGTTCAGTCTCACATGTGTCAGATTTATTAAAGTACTAGTTTTAATAAAAGCAAGAGATAGATAGTTTTCGACTTGGTTTATTGTAGTAGTAGAAGAGCAACATAAGACTCTTAAAATAAAATACTATGCATGCTTGTTCTTGGCCTTTAAACATGCTCTTGAGTACCAGAGCTTACAATAATGGCTATATATACAGGCAATAGACAGAGATGCACTCCCTATACTGTGTACTGGGAGCAGAGGGATTTACTATTGACTTATTGGTCAATATACGTTGGATAAAACAATCATTTTTGGGGGTCAGTGTTTATCGTTGGGATTTTTTCTTTGTACTAGTGGACCATTTTTGGTTATATTTCTGTACTGTGATAGACGTTTTAGCTGTAGAAGGTTGCAGAGGTGGGACCAAGTCGTTGTTTTGCAAGTCTCAAGTAAGTCTTTGACCTCAAGTCCGAGTCAAGTCCCAAGTCAAATACAGGCCAGTCCAAGTCAAGTCTCGAGTCACTGGCCCATAAGTCCAAGTCAAGTCATCTCCTTTGAGCTTCAAGTCATTTGTAGTCTTTAAACCAAAGTACCAAATATAGGTTAGATTTTTGTAATTTATATGAAATCTAAACTAAATTGTACTTGTACTAACTGTCAGGTTAATGAAATGCAAATTTTTCCTGAAATCATTACGGATAGAAAAGGAAAAAATCTGATTTAAAAGTGCTAAATATCAGTTATTTTGTCATGTAATTGGCACTGAAATGGAAGGATCAAGTTCAATGTAGTTCCCTCCATTTTACTGTATTGTACTGTATATTACTGTAGTACATTGGAGGATACCACATCACAGTACTTCTGTTACATCCAAAGTAACAAACAGAAGTGGGAGGGACATGTATCAACTGTACCACATGTATCAACTGTAAAGAGGAAAGTCTTTTCTAGAAACCTATATTGTTTTGAGAGAAGCATCAAGTCTCCTCAAGTCACAGGCCTCAAGTCCGAGTCAAGTCCCGAGTCACTGACCTTCAAGTCCAAGTCGAGTCCCAAGTCTTTGTCCATTTTATCAAGTCAAGTCCCACGTCCTAAAAATAGTGACTCAAGTCTGACTCGAGTCAGAGATTGCGAACTAAACAGGAATTATTAAGCAAGTGTGAATAAAGATAAATACAACTCCGGGCTTGTTTTTGATGAAGCAATTATGTTATTATGCTCTCCTTTCAAAACATAATGATGGCAAAAGTGTATTTATCGTTCATTAGTTTGTTGTTTAAATAGCCAGATATTTCTAAATGGTCCGCTACATATTGTAATGCATGAAGACCTCTCATTTCCACCGTTTTCTGTGTTTTTGTTCATCAGAGGTCAAAGTTCAGTGTTTATGCTGATGCAGCCCAACATCAAACTCCAGCAATTAGACTCTCCAAATGCACAAACCAAGTGTCCATGTAATTACTTCCAGAAATAACTTTAAAAATAAATTTCACAATCGGGGGGCTATATGAGCCGTGCAGACCTTCTTACCCAAACAATAAATAAAAGAAAAGAAAATAATGACATCAAGGTTCCCAGACGTTGTGAGAATACAATTAGCACTAACAACGTGACAAAACCCTGGTTGTCTTTATAGTTACCTGTTTATTTAGAGTTACAAAACAAAAAAGTTACATCTCACCGAGTTAAAAATACTTGAATAAAAAAAATGTTATCTTGATTTGAGTAAATTTCACTTATATACTAAAGAAACAAAACATTTTGCACTGAAAATAAGAAATTAAATGTTGTTGTTGCTTGAATTAAGAACAAAATCTTCTTATATTAGTAAAAAATTTAACATATCAGGTCAAATATGTGCGAATTAAAGAATAGCGTTGATAATTTTTGTAATTTAACTTTTAAAACAGTACAACAATCAATGAATCATAGCAACAACTGCAATGTTACAAAATAACACAAAGCAGCCTAACTAATACTTATTAAAACTGTAGTACACTGCAAAAAAAAAATTATATCTAGGTAAGTTAAAATGACTTAAATAAAGAACATTTTACTTTACTTGAGTAGATTCAACTTGACAAGCAAATTATCTTTTATTTTTCTTATTTTAAGTGTAGCAGGATGTATTTTCATATTTTAAGTACAAAAAATCTTATTCCATTGGCAGATTTTTACTTGTCAAGTGAAACTGAGTCAAATCATGATAGCATTTTCTTCATTCAAGTCATTTTAACTGGACTAGATTTTGTTATTTGCGGTGTATGTCTGAACTGGCTGTACTACCTTTACTACTAGTACTACCTACTATTTCAAGTCTTTTACTGCAGTTAAGGGGAATACAAATACTGGTACAACTTCTACCACTCAATGCTACACTTATTAGTACTACAACCACTGTGATTGACCTCCCATAAGACCACGTTAATCTCCATATTGATTTTTCCTCATGATTTAATTAGCTGTTTTTCAGGCGTTACCATAACAACAAGCACAGGAATCCATTGAATTAAACGCAGAGCGAAGGCCAAGGTCTCTAACAGTTTTTCTCCGTCACATTTATTTAATTGAAAGTCTAGTACTAAAGTTTTTCCAGACTTTTAGACACATTGAATAGAGTAGTGACCTCAAGTGTTCACCTTAAATGAATAGCAAATTTTATATTTTTATGTGTCTATTGTATAGTATTGCTTTTTACAAACTTCATCCGACTTAAAGTACCATTTACATTCAGCAGAGGGCAGGGTTGAGCTCCTTTGTGGTAATATTTTGAATAGAATTTGAGGAACAATAATTTTACATTTTACGACTTGAGATAGAAGACTTGTTGATTGGTCCCTGCTTTCTGAAGTATCGGGAGTAATTAAATAAGATTTTTTATTTGCAAGATGTTTTACTACTCTGCTAATGTCGATAATATTATGATGATACATCTGCTAATATTTCAAGCACAGATGTTGCTGTTCCCAGGCATGAAAGCGATGAAGAATGAGCAAAAGTCGAAGCAAAAGAGAAGTACAAAAACACATTAAAAGAGAGAGAGAGAGAGAGAGAGATGAAGATAGACAGAGACAAAGAGAAAACAAAGGACGGAGAGACAGAGAGAGGAATAGAGAAATGGAAACACACAGACACAGAGATGAAGAGGGAGACGGAGAAAGGAAGGGAGGGAGAAACAGAAAGAGATGGAGACAGATGGATAAAGATGACAGAGAGAGAGAGAGAAAGAGAAAGAATCTGAGCAAATGATGGAGAGACAGAGAGAAATGGAGATAGAAAGAGACAGAATAGATAGATAGATAGATAGATAGATAAAGAGGGATGGAGAGAGAGACTGAGAGAGAAACAGAGATGAGAGAAAGAGATGCAGAGAGGAAGAGACAGGAATGGATAAAGATGAGAGAGAGAGATGGAGGAGAGAGAGGCAGAGTATAGAGATGGAGTGAGATGTAGGGGGAGAGAGCATGAAAGAGAAAGGATGGGAAAGGGGGAAACAGAGAGAGAGAGAGACAGGGATAGAGATAGAGACAGAGAGAAAGAGAGAGGACGGAGGAAAGGGAGACAAAGAGAGAAGGAGACAGAGAGATATATATTCTATATATAGAAAAAAAGAGAAAGAGAGAGATGGGGCAGATTAGAGAGATGGAGTAAAATGTAGGGGGAGAGGGTGTGAGAAAGAAAGGATGGGAAAGGGAGAAGTAGAGAGAGAAACAGAAACAGAGAGAGATGAGAAAAAGAGATGCAGAGAAAGAGAGAGAGACGAATAAAGATGAGAGAGAGAGAGATGGGAAGAGAGAAATACAGATATAGATGGGTAGAGAGAGAGAGAGAGAGGAGGGAGGAAAGGGAGACAAAGAGAAAGAAATAGAGAGAGAGGCAAAGTCATATTTAGAGAAAAAGAGACCGAGCGAGATGCAGAGAGAGAGACAGGGACTGATAAAGATGAGATAAAGGAGATAAAGATGAGAGAGAAAGACAGAGATAGAAAGGGATAGAGATAGAGGGACAGAGAGACAGAGAAAGAGAGAGGAAGGAGCAAAGACAGACAAAGAGAGAAGGAGACAGAGAGAGGCAGAGTAGAAAGATGGAGGGAGATGGAGGGGGAGAGGGTGTGAGAGAGAAAGGATGGGAAAAGGGGAGAGAGAGAGAGAGAGAGAGAGAGAGAAAGGAAGAAGGAGAGGGAGACAGAGAGGGAAGACAAAAGAGAGAGGCGAAGTCATTGAGAGAGACAGAGAGAAAAAAGAAAGAAAGGGAGAGCTAGAAAGAGAGACAGAGTATGGGAGAGAGGAGCCATCAGTGAGCAGTGTCCAGATGGTAGTAGGCTGTGAAACATCTCCCAGGTGTGTGCCCTGTCACCATATATCCAAAGTACATGACACATGAGGGAGGACAACAGGTGCTCACATCACTGAGGGCTTCTCAAACAGGGGGACGCGGACAGATGCTGGGACGCAGTCTTTGAAAGTTCTAATATATGCAAAGTTTGAAATGTTTTTAGTCTCATCTTTGTACAGTTTAGCAGAGGGGAGGAATTGCAAGTTGTGAATTGGACTTGAGTCAGACTTGAGAAAATGGACTAAGACTTGGGACTCGACTTAAACTCGAAGCTCAAAAACTTGGGACTTGCCTCGGACTTTAGGCCTGTGACTTCTCCTAAAAAATATGTTTTTAGAAAATACTTTTAACACACATTTCCACTTCTCTATTACTATGGATGTAACTGAAGTACTGTGATACGGATTGCTCAAGTGTACTACAGTAATATACAGTACAACACTATAACAGAGGGAACTACATAGAACATGATCCTTCCATTTCACAGCAGACTACAAATACATGACAAAATAACTGCACTTTTAAATCTTAATTCTTTCTGTTCTGACCATAACAATTTGCACTTTTGTCAGTGTTTAAAAAGGAATATATATAAACACTCATATATAAATAATACAATGACTATTTTTTTTAAGTACAATTTAGCTTAAAATTCATATAAATTGCAAAAATCTAAGCTGTATTTGGTACTTTGGTTTAAAGACTTGAAATGACTTGAAGCTCAAAGCAGACAACTTGGCCAGTGACTCAGGACTCGACTTGGACTTGTATTTGACTTGGGACTTGACTCGGACTTGAAGTAAAATACTTGAGACTTACTTGAGACTTGCAAACCAATGACTTGGTCCCACCACTGTAGCTTAGACTAGGACTGTCAAAAAAAAATCTACATCCAGAAATGAATAAATAAAAATAGGCCAATTTGGACCTTTTCCAGACAGTTTTAGAATCTTCTCTTTTATAAGTCCTCATGATGAAATTATGGACAACAATTATTTATGTATTTCAAAATATATGTTGTACAAGTATGTGATTATAATACAGTGATGGTAAAGGAAACAGGGCGTTTAAATATTTTAGCTTTTGACTTTGAAAGGTCCCCAAAATATTTCATATAAGATGCTGAATTTGACGACAGCTACACAAAAGAGGAAGTGGCACTCCATTTACCTTTGGCGGTCTCCGAGTTACTCAGAAGTGACTCCGAGGATGAAGAATTCAATGGATTTAGTGATTTGGAGTGATACGGAGAGTTTGGTAAACTTGTTCTGTTCTGTTGTTTATGCTATAATTAAATGAATAACTGTTCATTTGTGATGTTAACAGCCTGTTGTTTTCTGTTCTATTGTTATATTACTATAACTTGCCTTTCAAGATGAAATGTGGGTTCCTGGTCTCTGATTTCATAATGTAAATTTCCCCCAAAAAGTGTGACTTACAGTCCGGTGCGACTTATAGTCCAAAAAATACGTTAGTTTCGATACTTTTGACAACCCTAAATTAGTATCGAACTTTTTCCTTAGTATAGAAATCAAGTTTTTCATACCATAACAACACTTGTGAGTTAGTCCTTGTATATACTACCTGGTCTTGATTTGGTCTCTTATTCCTATAGTTTTGTCTCACTCTTCTGGTACGTGTGACCATTATAATTAGATTAGTGGGGTAAATCAGATAGCAATCCCCAAACCACTGCGGGCCACTTGCTACACACCTCCATTAGACCTTGTAATTGTATTGATTGTAATTATTGAGAGCAAGGCAACAGTGGATTGGGCCTTAGAGGGCTTCCAATCTCCATAATTGTGAAGAAATGCAGAAATCAAGGCTAGAGCTGGAGAGTAAGATGCATTTATATTAGTGCATTTACTTGTCAAGCTTTCTGAATAAATTGTACATAGTTTTAGCATCAGTTTCAGTCATAAGCATATTTGAATAGCAAACTTCTTATTTATTCAACTCTTGTCTGTCAGGAGCTTCCAAATTATTATGAGAGCGATAATATATGAGTTTTTTTTCTCATAAAGATGCAATTTGCTTCCTACATGTGTATTACTTGGAGGTTCATTTTGCTCCGCATATCTAACTTAAGGTGATAATTTAAAGGTACACTGTGTAACTTTTTGGAGGTGGCATGTCACCTGCATGAATCCACGGAAGGTTAAAACCATCCTTTTGAACATTCTCTATGGAGATAGGTTAGGCTATAAGATTAAAGACTGCATAAAACAGTGGACTAAGGGAGTGTGAGGTCAATTTTTCAATGGGAAGTCAACAGGAAACAGTCTATGGAACCAGAAGTGCCCCCATTCGCACTTCCTCATGCCGTTTATGTTATAGCCACGTTACAAAATTACCATGGAAACAAGCAGGAGGAGGCCTTCAGTCAGGTTTGTGGGGCTGCAAGTGCATTCAAGTTTTTCATTGCAATATAAACATAACCAAGTATTTTCCCAGTATTTTCTTAGACAATACTTGCTTTTTACTTTTAATAATGTTATTTTAAGTCCACTGAGTAAAGTACAAATTTTGCCTATATTACACTTTTGGTCAAGGACACTTGTATACAGCTCTGGCCTGCAGCAGAAAAACAAGATTTGCAAATGAAAATGTGCACAATAAAAAATGGAATAAGTACGTAGTAAAGTTTCAGAGGCATAACAAGTGTGAGTGTGTCTTCCCACGCCAAGGCTGCAGCAGATATAGATTTGTGCTCACACCAGCCAATGTGGGCACTTACTACAATCACAAAACTTGGCAGCCCAAAGCTCACAACATAACTCTTGAAGCCTTTAAGCTACAGATAACATAAATAACATTTGAATCAACTAATAACTTGGCAACCTGTCTCAAAATGCACAAAGCCAGGCCAAAATAATTAAAGTTGAAAATAAGCTTCAAGCAAGTACAATTGTGTCTTTTTTTTATTTATTTTTATTTTTATTTATTTATTTTCAAATTTGAGATATTCTCCAAAAACTTCTCCTTTTGTATTTTGGTTGTGAAATAGTCAGGGAATAATTTCGAAACTGATTTTTAATTGATGCCATTTTAAATGGCACAATTAAAACACAAACATCTTATTTTTTCATTTATAATAGCCTATTTCAAACTTTTATGTAACACCTTATTAGAAAATGGCATTTAAAAGTCACTTTTTCTACGCTCTCTTTACATTTCATTTCAAAATACTAGATAATTAAAGCAGCGTCAATTTAACATCAATGCTAAAACTACACACTTATCTGTACCTAATGCTACTGAATAAAATGTTGCTATAGAAAAGACCAGCAAACATCCTTTTTAGCTTCCGTTGTTAATGATTTGTGAATTATAGATGAGTTTTTAAAGGATAAATATTGTCTTTTGAGATCATAAAGATTGGTTGTTTTGCAGAGACACACTCTAACTAGATTTTCAACTCACTGCACCAATTACTTCTTTACGACAGTTTTGACCCTACGCGAAGGACACATCTGAAGTAGACTCCTAATTGCCCCACGTCTTGATCATTTTAGCAGGAGTGAAGTTGGACCATTTCATAAAAGACGTATCATGTAGCCCAATAAAAAAGCCAACATTAACACTATAGCATTTATTATGGCACTTAAGCTCTCCGCTGATGTCCTGGCCAGGTTTGCTACGTGGCGTCCTCAAAATGAAAAATAATAAATGAAGGTCATTTTGTAAGTTAACGGAGCGTCTGAGACAGAGATTATGGCGTGTCCGAGCTAAGCCTCTATAAGCTTTTAAATATGAAGCTAATTTCATTAAGCTAATGTAGCCGTGCACTGGGCATAATTCAATTGGGGTGGCCTAGTGCTATTGATTTCTGAACTATTGACTGTGAAACTCGACCAAGTCTATTTCAGATAAAAGTATTCTCACCATTCACAAAATTGGTTGTGTTCAAAGAGCTGAAAAATCTCACACAAGAGAAAATTGTTCCCAAAAGAAAATAAACAACAACTTTTCTTTTGTTGTTGTCAGCGAGCCACGCACCTCTAAAAGGCTGGGACTGGAAAACCACAAGTGTCACACCAGAGCAGGAATACTGACAATGTATCCAGTCACAAAACACAAAATACCTATATTAAAAGTATTACAATACATGGCCCAATTAGAGTACTACATTTTGAATACTATACTTTCACATTAAGTTGCATTCTATCACAGAGAGAGATTAAAACAGCTTCATATTTATTGCATCACCTGTTCTGTCTGTTAGTATTCTTTTTTTTATCTTTCTACTGCTGTGTGATACCAAATAAAAGAATAACTGTACCAGAATACCAATCCAAATTAGTACAAATATTTAATGCAAAATATATTTATTTAGAATAGTGAATACCTGCACTACAATGTGTTCCTTTATATGATTCAGTCAGAGTACTTTGTTCTGAAAGCCTAAAATATTTGTTGCTTTTAAATGAAAGTGTCAAAAATGTAACTTAAGATCAAAATCAGATTTATGTTTATTTCACTGCTTATTTTGCAAATATTTATGACAATTGGAGAAGGAAAATTTGCACATTCACTTATACAGTTCTATTCTATTATTCACACTAATTATGTGCAGTTTGAAGCCTAAATTAACTAAAAAGTAACTGCATTCAAATGAAATAGTAACTTTACAAGTATTTAGTTACTTACCCCTGTCTATGAATGTTCAGTTTAATTTAAATATAAAACTTCTATAGAACTTAGAACAAAGAGAAATAAAGTAACACACCAATCTTATATAACATTCGTGTACACTCAGAGTTGTCTTTACCTGTGGTCGTAACTGTTTGCTGATGTCATTGGGGTCCAGGGCGAAGAGGGTCTCTCTCGCCCCCACGTACAGGACCCTCTCGTGGTCAGACAGGGTGAGCATGCTGTAGTTGAAAACGCCCGGGACGGTGAAGCGTGCCATGCTGTCCAAAACATCTGCAAAGGAGACACAAAGAAAGTATGGTGTTACTAATGTGGAGAGCGACGTTCATCTCGTCTAGTCAGTTCAGTTAAAGATCCGATATTACACAAAACTGACTCTTGTGAGCTTTAAATCATGTTATAATGTTAATACCTCATTAAAAACATACCTGGAGTTGTGTTTTGGTTCATTCACACATGTCTGAGTAACCATTTATTATAAGTCTGTTTACATTTTCCAGACTTTTAGATGCATTTGTGATATAATAAGTTGACAGCTCCTTTTACTTTTAGTTCAGTAGATATTTGGCAATTCCAAAGCTGAAATTATCCAAATGATTCTAGTGAAAGTGTATGGTGCTCACAAACACAGGGGAGCACTTTCTGTATTACCACAGAACATCACAAGGTGGAACAGAGTGTTTACTGTTTGAGAGAAGAACTCAGTCTAAATATGCAGGCTTTCTTGTGTAAATGAAACAAAACACAACTCCAGGTAAGTTTACGATGAGGAAACAAGATTATGCTTCCCAGTGTATAAATAGGTTTAAAAACATAAAGTTGAGTGAATTTCAGAAACTTGTCCAAATTTCTAAGCATAAATTTCAACTGGATTATGCAGCGCAGTCATTTACCCATATGGTCACAGGGATACGCTCCAGCTTGAATATTCACCCAATTTGTTTAGGAGAAATGGGTACGTTTTGCATATAAGAATTATGATTAAAAACGTGAAAAGAGAATTCATTTTAAATGGTTTGCTGCCATCTAAAACTGTGCATCGCTATTTACAACGTTGAGTTTATAAGCACAAAAGAGGCCAGAATTAACCATCTTTACATGATCCTGGTGTTTTTATTTCACTATTTTGTCCGTAAGAGTGCACTTCCTGGTTTGCGAAGGATAAAACATTCCATAATTTGATGTAGAAAAACAGCTACTTTTACAATATATCTGTACTGAGGCAAGAAAATGTTACTTTATGAAAAAAACTAACAAAAAAAAGTTCCAAGTTTGAAGCTCTTTGGAGAGTTTTTAGCAGAATGGAAATGGCGTACTAATTGTTTGGAACATACACGCCCAATTATCCATAGCTTCTCTTCGCTTTGTTGTGAAAATATGCAATAAGGTCCAAGCTAATCCATGTATCGACTTCTATAAGCAACTTGCAAGCCTGCTACGCCTCCAAAATCAATAATAAGGAACATTTAGAAATAACATGAGGAATGGCTGCGTTTTAAAGAGGTCATTTGGAGACAGACCTCTGGAGAATTAATGACTACAGTTCCCATGGGGCCTTTGTAGATTTGCAGTTACATTAGCATTAGCGTTTAGCAATGTGGGTTTGCTTGTAAAAGGGTCCTTAACTTTTAGTGGTCTTTAGTTTGAAGAAGCTAGTGGAACAAATGCTTTCTCATTTCACGGCCATGAGAGCCATTTGGAGTCACGCGCACCTCTGGACTGCCAAAGCTAGCGACACGGGGGAATTGTCAATATTCTGTATAATGGCTTCACTATAGCAGCCCAGTTACTGCCATATTTTGATCAGGCTCTTGATTTTGTGGAAATGCTTAATTATCGTCATACTTGAAAAGATTAAAGGGCACACTACGTAACTTTACTTCCACTTGAGATGTTATTGCTTTGCCTGTATGCTTCACAGTGTGGCATAACACGTATCTCCATGTAGACAACAAGGTAACAGTACCAGGCCAAGTTCCAGGTCAGATCTGTGGAGAAACGATCCTTCTCACGGTAAGAGTGCATGTTTTTCAAAGTATTTTTGAGCTATGAAAACACCTGTAGTAAAATAAGCTGCATCCCATATAGCCTAAATTCTAGATTAGAGCTCGGCAACCTTAAATACTCCAAGAGCCATTTGGAGCGTTTCCCACAGACAAGAAAACACCTGTATGCTATAAAATATAAAGTATAAAGTAAAAAACTATAGTGTGTTGCATTTATGACATCAATGAAATGCGACAGAGAATAAATGTCCATTCATATATACAGTCTATGGTATGACCCGCAGACTTATAATCTCTGAAAAGTTTAACATGAACCATCTGCAATGCGATAGAAGCACAGAACAGACTGACCATCAGCAGCACATCCTCTGTCACAGCAAGAACATTCATATTCCATTGAGTCTTGAGTCGTGTCCTTTAGTCTGACAAAAGCTGACCGCATCAGGCACACAAGGAGCGCTTATAGTTTATGCAAATTAGACATGTGGTTTTAAGTTTTGTTTCTGTAAAATGTAAACACGCTGCATTAAACACAATATTACTCAATGTCTATTTGAGTCCTCCTCGTAGGAAATAAAAATCCAAACTTAAATTATCCACCCGCAGCGAAGCAAAAACACTGTCTGCTTCTGTGTCTACTCATCATTTTATCACGTGAACCAGTCTCAACAGCCGTGAAAGCAAATGGATCTGCCCACGTAGCATTAAAAGTTCTGTTTTCTTCAGAAATGTTTCTTTTCTTGCACTTATCCAGCATTTACCTACAATGGGTCGAAAAGCTCAATAAATCATGCTGCTGGTGAAGGACCTGGTAAATCCGGGCTGTCAGATCTGTGCAGGGTGTCGCACATCAGCAGCTTTAATGCAAATTTTGAGCGACAAAAATATTTAAAAACATTTTATTTGAATGTTACTAGATTACCATTATCTACAAATTTAGAACTATATTTAAAAACGAACAAACTAAAATAAAAATACATTGACATGACCCACAGGTTGGCTAGTGTGATTCCAGCTCCCACAGATGAATGCTGTCGTTGTGTCCTTGGGCAAGACACTTAACCCACCTTGCCCACAGTGTCTGCGTACACTGGTGTGTGAATGGGTAAGTGGTTCCTTGTTGTAAAGCGCTTTCAGTGCCTTGAAGGTGGAAAAGTGCTATAGAAAAATGTGACCATTTACCATACTGTGGAACATTGAAGGCACATCATTAACATCTCAATGGAGAGAAACAGGTAGCACTAGAAAAGTTACCTAGTGCAGCTTTAAAACTTAAGTGTTTTTGTCAATAATCACGTGTTTTTGTCAATAATCACGTACAGCTGTGGTCTACAAAAACTACAGATAATGGTCTATAGTTCTCAACAAAACAATGCATTTTAAGCCAGGTTCAAATATTTATTTACAAGTCCACAATTCTGATACATGTGATATTAGAATAAGATTTGTCAAAATGTAATACAGTTCCACAAATAATCGTACATTAACTCCATCAAAATCCCCAAACAGCAGTCCATTTCAGCACTCAACTTCATTTGGGAGGACATCACAGTCTAGTCTTTATCACAACATGGGCAGGTCCAAGCACCATTACCTTGTGTTTATGTGCTTTATGAGTTTGTCTAAATACGCTCACATCTTATCTGCTTTATGACGCTCCGATCTGGACCTTATCAGACATGGCTTGGCTCCTGCTTTAGCCCATCCTAGAGTAAATACAAGGCTTTGGGAAGATCTTTGTTTGGCCTGAAAATAATTTACAACAGATCGTGAAGCTTGATATTGTGAAATTAAGTAAACACTTGAGGATCAGCGTAGTATTGTGAAATGAAAGTTGAAATGCTGGTCGTAATGAATTATCACTACGCTTTTAAATCTTGCAAAATCCAAACAAGTATTATTTCCCAATTTCTATTGAGAGAGAATAGTCAACAACAATGGTCCAGCAACTGCAGTCATTAAAAACATGAAAAACTATAGTTAATTTTAAGAAACAACTAGCATATGTACACATTTTGTCTTTCTCAGACAATAAAATGATTTCTAATTTGTTGCAGACTTATATTTTACTTATTTAGAGTTCAAAAATAGAGTTAGAGTTAACAAAAAAATTATATTGATCTATCTATATTAACATGTGTGAACGAAACAAAACACAACTTTGTATATGTTTTAGAGGAAGTAAAAACATTCTAACATGGCATAAAGCTCACAAGAGTCAATTTTGCACAATGTAAGACTTTTAAGGATGTGGTCATTGTATCAGCACTTGTGAAAAAATTGAAAATTGTGACGTTCATTCTCACAATAATAATAAACTGCAAATATCATTCACCTTAGCGTACACAATAATCTGTTATAGTAAAACCGCCGTGTTAATTGCGTACATTACAACCAATTGAATGTTGATTTATCGTGAACAGAGCTTGAATTCTCCGCTTTATCCATTCACCCATCTTATATTATTGCAAATGAGAAACCAGATCCCAGACACATGTGGGCTGAATATATATAACGCGTGAAAGCCCATAACGCGCAGTATCAACGTGAACCAGTGATTAGCCTGTTATTTGAGGCGCACATTCACAACACAAATGGCATTTTAATCCAGGCATAAACCAGGCCTTACACTGTGTCCAGGCCATCACCAGCGCATTAACCAACATTAGCCATGAGATAGCGATTGTAAGACTGACAGAAATGGTGGAGTCAATGGGATTCATAAGGCCTGGACTGAGCTCAAATGAGATCAATTCAAATCAATTCTACCTCAATAAATGTTATGACTTTTCCTGTGTAGATGTGTCCAATTTGCAGTAGAGATGGCTTAATATAATACGTGTATTATCACAGTTTTAGGTACTTGATAATAATACATTGGAATTAAATGCCATTAGAAACATATGGAGAGATTAAGGAATTTGGATTGGTCAATTTATTGCCAAGGGTACAGACAAATAGATTCTGGGGAATGTTTTTTTATCAACAAAATGAGGTTTCTAGAAATTAAAAATGTGATAAAAAAAATGTGATTAAAAAAAAAAAAGTTTCTCACTACAAAACTGTATATGTAAGCCCGCTGACAAAAAAATTGGGGGCCATGGGGCAAGAAGCCTCACATGGGGCCCCCTCTAATATAAATTAATTGGAAGCGGGTCCAATTCCAGCCATTAAAACCCAGGGGTTTTAAAAGCCATTGTCTACTGTGTTTTTTTGTTTTGGTTTTTTTTTTTGGTATTTTTAGTTGAAACTTGGTTAATTTGCATCTTTCTGGTTACATCTTAAACTGTGTGTGTCCTGGCTCCACTGACCACTAGAATTTTAAGTACTAGGTGACATCACGCAGCACTGCCCTGATTACAGATGAGTTTCTGACTACAAACAACTGGCTTCAGGGTCAGAGTTTAATGTTTAATACCTGTTAGACTCTCTTTTTAATCCTCCAGCCACTGCCCAGTTCATCAGTTCTATTTGACATTTGGTTGTGGGTGAAACTTTGGTGTTTAGTTCCGCTTTTATAACCACATAGGAGAATTATTGATGATTTCTATCTGCACATTTCATGATAACACTTTGAACACATCTGCTCTCTGTATATATTTCGCCTTTATCGCAGCATAATCTCAAAGGGATTAAAAATATCCTGTCTGGGAGATTTATTAAAAAAACTGCCTCTTTTATCAAAATTAGACGCTTCCACCTGCTGTTTTTTCGTGTCAATTCGATGTCTAAGACGCTACAATAACACACACTTCCCAACTCCCCTGACGAGCGGAGAAAAAAATGCTACATCCAAGACAAAGCACAGCCGAAAAATAGATGTTGTTTAGTTTTCATTATCTGCACGCCTGTTACTTCTTGTGTCACCTTGTTCTCTTTCCCCCTCTCTCTTTCTATGATGGAAGACGTGCAAAATCGAACAAAAGAATACCCAAGCTCCACACGCAATCTCACAAATTGAATGACTATACTTTTCCTGCATGAAAATTTCTACCGTATTTTTCTCGGTCTGAAAATAGCAGCTGAAATCCTTAGAGGCGAGAAGTGATTTATGGTGAGACTAACTGGTCATGTGATACGCTGGCCTAGTTGGGACCACTCATATATAGATAGAGTTTACATTGTTATATCAGAAAAGAGGTGATGGTTAGAAACTGTTAGTCTGCATTAAAAGGCTTACGTTACGTTATTTTGGATTATGATGCAATGTTGTTTCCTCATCAAACCATACCTGTAACCCTGCATATTTAGGCTGAGTTTTTCTCCCAAAACGGAAACACTCAGACCTGGAATTTATAGCCTCTACTAAAGTAAAGGTAAAATTGCTGTTAACTTGAAAACTACTGCCTGGGGTGGCTTAGCTTTGCTTAGAAAAATTGAGTTTGTGTACTTGTGGGCTTTTAAAGTGGGGATACTGACAGCAAAATATAGTCAAATAAGACAAATAAAAGCAAATGTTCTATGTTAAAGCAAACCAAGTCAAGTTTTCAAATAGTCAGGAACTAATCATAATTGTATTTCCTATTTAAAGATACAGTGTGTAATATTATAGCCACATTTCCATGGAAACAAGCAGGAGAAGGCCAAATAAAAGCCAGGTTTGTGGATGTGGAAGCTGGCTCATAGTAACGACATGTTTTTCTATAGTTTCTAGTGCCATAAACAACCAAAATAAAATAAAAATTGGCAAAATAATTCTTGCTTCATTCACTCTTCATTCAATAGTGGACATTTTTGACTCAAACAAACATACATAGACAGATTCACATGTGTTTATTTTTTGACCCTGACCAGACCCCTGTTGCACTAAAATACATGAAACTCGCCGGATATGAGTAAAAATGGATACGACGTCGTGACACTACATGAGGACACACAGTGAACAAGTAAGAGAAGGCTAGAATAAGTAATGAGCTAAGCAGAGTATCTGAGGACCTGGAAGTGTAAACAGTGAAGGGATTGTGAGACTGTTAGCTCAGAGAGAGAGCGCACAGGAAAGGCAGGGGGCCACCTCTGGGGAGATATGAGCACATCTGCTACCGTACACAGCCGGGCAAAAAAAAAAAAAAAAAAAAATCTCGCAAATAATTACACTGGGAGGAGAGTAACACCTTTGTCCGTGCACATTCTACATTTGCACTTTTTAACTTTTCCTGGATCGAACCCCATACCTGATGTGCTGACCAGGTTAGCCCTAATCACAATAAGGACTTAGTACAGTTTAAAAATGAAAATAGTGATTGTTCAAACCACATAGAGGCAGCACTGAGGAAACTTGGTCCCAAAACTACTGTAACAATTATTATTACAACTATAAAATACTACTAGGGTCCTACTTTTAGCTTTCTGTTGCTGGTGCCATTTTGAGGACTGTTTACCATTTCAAAAGATAGGATCATTTGTTTTGAATTGTTAACTGTTATGACAATTGGCAGCACAGTGACTGGGTGGGTTTCCTCATCAACCCAAAACATGCACTGTAGGTAAAATCCTTCAACTAAAGTAGCCTTGACCAAGCCTAGCAACAAGACCACAGCGATGGGTCTTACAGGGACAGTTCAGAATTCTGGACATAGGACCTCATTTCCTAGTAATCCAGAGTGTTGCAGACGTCTGGAGACACTTTTTTTAAATATTCCCTCAAGTCCTTGTATTTGCAGAGGTCTGTGGTGCTAGGCTAGTGCATGTCAATGGCCATAGTTATCCTGCCACTAAAAACAGACTTACCCACTCCACAAAGCACCTGAGGCAAAACAATTATAACGCCAAACTATCAACGTGAATGTCTGTGTCCATAAAATAATTTTAGAAGTAAAATCAATCTTGCATTTGAAGGACTTATGTCTGAGCAGCAGCAGTGAGTTGTACTTCCTGATAGAAAGCTTGGCAGTGGTGGACTGATATATGAGAAAATAGTCCCTCAACATGCAACGATTCATGCGATGCAAGGTTAGTTTTATTTCAAACATTATTCTGTCAACACAGACATTTACATCGACAGTCTGGCGTAATAATAGATTTGCTTCGTGCGTTATGTGGAGTGGGTAAGACTGTTTTTAGCAGCAGGCTAACTATGGCCACTGACATGCACTAGCCTAGCACCAGCGACCTCTGCAAATACAAGGACTACATGGAATATTTAAAAAAGTGTCTCCACACGTCTCCAACACTCTCACGTCTCAGTAGGAAATGAGGCTCTATGTCCAAAATTCTGGACTGTCCCTTTAAACTGTACTAATTCTTCATCACTCTGAACTCCACTGACTGTCACTGTAAGTACACTATGCTAAAGCTATATATCTTTCACTTTTATAACAAAGTAAAATTGGCTTATGAAGTTTGCCATTTTAACCCAGCTAATCCATCAATTAGTCAAAGACAATTTACACCCACCTAAACCATATTCACATAAATCATATAACCATGCTCTTCCCACCACTTTAAAAGCGTCCCATGCAATCTGCCTGTAACATTTGTTCTTTTATTCCTTTTTCCTAATGTACTGTACCCTTTGGATTGACATGGTACATGGTTTTGACCTTTCTACTTCCTATGTAGAGCCTGGATACTGCAGGTTTCTTTGTGCTGTAACTTCCTCACTGCAGATTCTCATTTTTTGCCACTTAAATTTAGGCCTGAAACTCAGAAATATTTTTTTAAGTGTATTTTTTTTTTCTACCATTAAATATATCTGTATGTAAAAGTAGAAGATAAAAGCAACACCACAAAATTATGTGTTAAATGGTAAATTATCAAGTTTTATAATTATATTCTAACTTCATGGCACTTAAAGCACTTTACATAAGGGAAACGCTGTACTAGATTTTATTTTATTTTTTTTTTCAGAAATGTAAACTACAGCACTAGTTCATTTTAAATGGTTTGCAGTGGTCCAAAATGAATCCCCCCACACCTTATGCATTCCAAACATTTTAATTATTCACCGCAATATGTCGCATTCATACGCAATAAGTGCTTTTGACAACTTTCAAAGACCAGAGTTTTGAAGAGATGGTAAAGCATGGTGATGCACACTTCCTGATTATCTATAAAACATTTTCTATTTAGATGCAGACAGCTTATTTTGATCTCAATAGCTGCTTATACAATATGTCTGTACTGGTACCCACTGTTTGTAACTAATCTAAACCTTACTATCTAGCTAATTTAGTTTAAGATACTGGTGTTCTTTGCTTATATTTTACACAATATTGACTGTTGTGAGCTTTAAGCCATGTTGTTACCTCATCAAAAACATATCTGGAGGTTTTGTTAAATTCACACATGTATAAGTAATCCTTTATTATTAGTCTGTCTATATCTCCAAAGCTTGAAAATGGTTTGTTGCACATTATGATGTCACAAAGGGATACTTTTGAAGTTAACATTTTACCATTTGTTCAGTAGAGATAGTCAGTTCCAGGGTTGAAATCATCCAGATGATTCTCGTGAAGGTGTATGACTTTTAAAAGAGAACCTGTATTACCACATGACATCACAAGGTTGAACAGCGTGTTTTCCGTTTGAGAGAACTCAGAGAACAATGCCGCTATGTTTATATGATGACGGTCTGAACAAAAGACGCAAATGTGGCATCGCATTTTCACTTTTTATTCCGCGTTTAGACAAGTGTTTTCGAGAGGAAATCTGTGTGCATACAGTGACGCAAAAGTGTGTGGAATTCGACTGGGTATGCTTGTACTTAAAGCAACAAGTGCATCTTTGGTCATACAGAAGTTTTCATGCCATGCATTTTCATCAGCTATACCTTCTACAAAGTTATCCCACCGTCAACTGCTTCTCCAGGTCTCGTCCATAGCTGGCTGGCTCCATCCAGAATTTGACAGAGGTCATTGCAGATCGTTTTCTGTTCACTAATAGTATCTCTGCATATTCTGTATATTTTTTGGGCTACCTGACATAGCAGCTTGAAGGTCCAATGCATGGAAATGATCCGACCTGTTTGTTTCTGTGTACTGTATGATTGTGACGTAAACGTGTACGCGACGTGAACAGATCTGACCAGAGTTTTGCATCTTGGGCAGTGTAGACAGAAACGCTACAGTGGAGCATATTCAACTTTTCCACTCTGGAGGGTGGTTTCAGATTTTTGTGTATTTAAGTCCCAAAAATGCTGTCACCGTCTAAACAAAAGGCACTTCCAATCCAATATTTTGTCATTTTAACCAGCAAGCATTGTCGTGTAAACAGGCCCTGAAACAAAACACAACTCCAGGTATGATTATGATAAGGAAACAACATTATAACAGATCAGAAAATGGTGTCGTATAGGCCCTTTAGACACATTTTCTCCACCTCCAAACCAAAGACCCCCAACTTCCCAGCTTTCTCACACCCTTCAGATACTTTGCAGATAACGTCCAACTCCATACCTGGGTTGCATTAACGTTCATATGTATGCACAAATATCCAGCTAACACCGTGCGATTTTTCAAGCTGTTTTACCAGCTGGAATGAAATATAAGGCAAACAAAGTGGACGCGAGCTTTCATCTCATCTGAGTATTAGAAACAACAGAGAGATACACTTCTGAGCATCTTGTAAAGCCAACGTTGTTCAGAGAGGGCTTTGTAATAATAGCCATGCAGAATAAACAGCGCTGCTCTCCTCTGGCCCACTGCAATTCAAATATCTGCACCCATCCCTGTGTTTTCCAAGGACCTGGGGAGTTGGATGTGAATGGAGCACTTCAGGTTAAATTACAAAGGCTTTGATTCAGAGGAACAACAGTTTGTGCACCCAAGGAAAAATACAGAAGGCGTAATAAGGCGAGTCGTATAAACAAATGTACAAAAAATAGCAAACAGGAGCAGGGAAGAAGAATACAAAACATGTGGAGCTCGGAGGGCCTGACCCAGGGCGAGTGGAAAACATGGATGATCAGTGCAACCCAGTGACCTGCAGTGTTTGTGCAGAGAGGAGTGGTGCGCTCTGATAAAGGGGCTCTAAAAGAGGACAATAGGAAGGGTCAAAACACAGGGGAGGCATAACTTTGAATGGGAGTAATAATGTAGCCACAAGGGGGCAGTAAACAATATACAATACAATACAATAACTATTTATGTGATAGTTCCAACTCTAGATAAATGGAAATATACAAAGAAGTGTAAATATTTGTTAATCTGATTTGGGATTATAAAAATGAAGGTTAAAAAGGTTAAAAACATAAAAGAATAAGGTAATTTATTTTTCAGGGAGTCATATTTTTTAATTGTGAGGAAAACAATACTTAAAATGATAATAAATGCTAGTAAAATATCTTAATACAGATCCCAATTATAATCAGACTAACTTAAAGGTGCACTATGTAACTTTATGGTTGGGGTTCCATCACCTGCTTGTTTCTATGGAGACGTTATTGCTTATCCCAGAATGCTCCACTGTATAGCAAAAACCTGGCCTGTAACCTGGTCTGGTTTGGTCTCCATGAAGATAGAAAGGCGTAACACCAAACTGTAAAATATTCTAGACAAAGCAAAAACATCTTCATGAAGAAAAGCATTTGGCGGACCCTCCACCAGAAAAGTTGCACAATGCACCTTAAATTTTTTGCCATTGTGTTCATGGGCAAGATACATCATATAACAATAGAAAATGTCATAATAAACAAAGACTAAAGATACATGGTAACCTTAACATCTAACCACGCCCTGGTTTGCTAAATCAAAAACAGCCAATGTTTATTGTTGAAGTGGGTTTTCTGTTTGGAGCCTTCACTGTCCAAACCATTAAAAATGCATAGACCAAACAAACAAGCCCCTTTTCTGCAAAAATAAGGTTTTAAGGGAATCAAGGGAGAGACACTATTTGTACAATGTTATGGACGGTTAAATGAAGGACAGCAACAAATACTAGAGAAAGTATATGTGTTGCTTTTAGGCCTATATCAAAAGTTTGAGAGAAGAACTCAACCTAAATATGCATGATTTGTGTGTTAAACATGTGTAAATGAAACAAAACACAACTCCAGTTATATTTGTGATGAAGAAACAACATTATAACAGATCAGAAAATGGTGTAATAGGAGCTCTTTAATGCATTATCCAAGTTAAAATTCAAGAAGGCTTTTGTTTTAGTATCTTTGCACTACAAACTTCTCATTTGCTTTTTAGATTTCATACATTTTATATTCCACTAACCTACATAAGCTGAAATCCGCCTTTGCACCAATCTACAGAAAAACCTTCTATCTTTATCTTTTTTCACACAAACAGACACATAGACCTGTAACCAGAAACCATGACAGAGCACAACAGCTGCACACCAACAAAGAAAGCAGAAAAGGTGGGAAAAGGACTCAGTAAGTAATTCAATACGTTGTTTGAAAAAGAAGCAGTCTTTGATGCGGTGGATGGATACTAAAACATGACCTGTTACTCACTGGTACAAAGCATTGTCACTGTACTATTACATTAGAGGCTCAGCAAGCTTAGAAACAGAAGATTAGAGCTAAGGCTAAAGATGTTTGGGAAGACATGTATTATAGGACTGTTACACATTAGTATTGTTGTAGCTGTAATGACAAAGCTGTTACTTTAGACCAGGCATGTTTAAACTAAGGCCCGGGAGCCAATTGTGGCCCTCAAAAACAATTTTTCTAAGCCCTCAGACTTCAGTTGAATTGGCCAATATTACTTTAAGCAGTAATTTTCACAGCAAGTCAAAATCCACCTTGATAAATTCTATATACATTTTTTAGCATGTAATATGAAGATCTAAGCATGAATAAAGGTCTGGTGACTTGGTCTAACTTGTTATAAATGCATATATTTGAATTATTTACTGTACTAACCACCTTCGATCAGCACTTTGTCATCATCAGCTTTGTCTGTGTTTGATATTTGACACCCCTGCTTTAGGCCCCATCCACACTAGCACGTATTCGAGTCATTTTCGTTGTGGATGCAGTGTTCGTCCACACTAATCTGATGGAAAACAGTTCCAGAGATGGAACGATCTGGTGCAGCCAGCTCCCACAAATTCATCTGATCTGATCCGGCACTGTGTGGATGCCGGAAAACACTGATATGCTGACGTAGGAGCTCTAGTTGCTGTCCTTATTGAACCACATCACCGTAACTTGCGCCCTCCTGATTTGCTGGGTTTGTGACATCGGTCATGTGACGCTATTGCAGAAAACAAACCATAAACAAACCATAAGTAGAACTACGCGCACAGAGTCAACACTCTGAGCCACCATGCTCATCTTAAAATCCAGTGTTACATTCAGTAACAACTGAACTTTGTTGTCAGACCACGAAAAGACTGTTTTCACTCTTGCCATCTTCCTCAGCTCGAAATCGGCTGCTGCAACTTCAAACAGGGTGCTCCACTTTATTGTTTTTACCACCCACGTGACAACGTGACGACGTGACACCAGCCTAGTCATGAAACTAGCGTTTCAGCCGGTTTTGCGTTACTGTGTGGATAGGGAAGGCTTTGATTGCAGACACAGAAACGATGTATCTGGATGCAAATCATTTCCGATACGTTGATACGGTGATTTGTTTTGGTGTAAACGTAACCTTAGTCTTTAAAGTTGCAATATGTAGCTTTTCTGGTGGTGGGTTCGGTACATGATGATCCTCAGCATGGCATTCAATGTTGAAGACAACCAGGAGATGCCACTAGGCCAAGTTACAAATCAGATCTATGGAGAGGCAAGATAAGTTTAATGCCATACTCTGGTAAATTCTAAGCAAAGGCAAGTGAGGCAAGCAGATGGAAGATTCCCGACAGAAAATTTCCGTAGTGCCCCTTTAAGGCATAAAAAAGAAGAAAAACATCTGAAATCTAAATTACCTGTGACCTAGTTTGAGGTCCTCACCCCACCACTTGAGAATCCCTCCCACAAGGCTTTCACTAAGCAGAAAGCAAACCCACAGTAACCGAATACTTTGTTTGAAAAACCTGCTAGCTTTGATGCAGCAAATGAGCTCTGAATCTCTTAAGATATGCCAAAGAAAATGCCTGCCTACTGATTTAGAAAGATAGAGAGAATGGGCAGGGCCGGTGACCTCCACAACCTCAACAACTCTCTCTCTCTCTTTCCCTCTCCTACCGCCTTTCTCTGAGCCTTGCATCCTGCATAAAACCTCCAATTACAGTAATGAGTGGTTATGTGGGAGGCAGGGGGGCGTGTGCTGGAGCTGTCAATCACTCTGTAGCCTCTGCTCTGATAGGTCAGTGTAGATTACAGGGGGAGGGATAAATTGTCACTGCTATTGTCATGGTGGCTACTGCCTTTAAAACATACATAGCCTCTTTATGTAACTAGTTCAAGTTTGCCTAGTTACACTTTGGAATTCAGCTTTAAAAGGCCTATATAATGCTATTTTCTGTTGTGTTATAATGCTGTTTCCTCATCACAAATACGCCTGGAGTTGTGTTTTAGTTTCATTCACACGTTTCACATGTCCTGCATATTTAGGTTGAGTTCTTATCTCAAATAGAAAACACTCTGTTCCACCTTGTGATGTCATGTGGTAATACAGGAAGTGCCCCACTGTGTTTCAAAATCCACGCACCTTACCTAACTAGAATCATTTGGATAATTTCAGCCCTGGAGTTGTCTATCTCTACTGAACTAAAGGTAATGCAGGACATACACTGTGGGATATTTTCGATCGTTTCAGGTTTGATATTTTTGCGACTTACGATTACCAATCAGGAGCTGGTCGTGAGGCATTGATCAGTTCTTGTTACCCCATATATACTACACAAGCACGACACGCGATTAAGTGAAAACTCGGCCTGATCCCAAAAACACAAGTCGCACAAGTGAAAAATTGGCACAAAAAGGGCAAAAAAAACCACACCCGGCTTTAAAGGAAGCTGTTAACATGAAAACTACTGCTTTATGACATCACAATGTGGGACAGAGCATTTTGAGCTTTGGAGATGTAAACAGACATATAATAAAGGGTTACTCAAACATGTGTGAATGAATCGAAGCACAACTCCAGGTATTTTTGATGAGTTAACAACGTTTTAACATGGCTTAAAGTTCGTAAGAGTCAGCGTTGCGTAATATAGGACCTTTAAACAACCCTATAAGTCAAAATAAAAAGTGATGCATAATAGGCTAAATTATAATTCTTTATGTTACTAACAAGGGGGAAATGATAATACACACCCCTGCACTGAAACTGTCATAGAAGTTACTTTGTTAGCAACGTTAGCATTAATGACAACTCAAATGGAAATTCTATGCTAATGCTAGTGCTCTCCAACGCACTACAGGAAGCATGCACCTGCTTGAGCGCACTGTAAGTATCTGATTAGTTACTGGTTTGACTAATGAAAAGCAATTAGACTAAACGTTAGACTGAAAAATGCACTAATAATCAGATATTATTATACAATGGGAGACTAACTGTTGCTTACTCAAATTTGGCAATGGAAAAATAAAAATGGTTACAATATTAATAATGACCTTTTCACGGGGATTGGACTGAGAATCTTTTTGTTCTGAGATTAAAGGTCCTATATTATACAAAATTGACTCTTGTGAGATTTAAGCCATGTTATAATGTTGTTACCTCGTCAAAAACATACCTGAAGTTGTGTTTCGGTTCATTCACACATTGAGTGGTCCTGCACTTATACAAAGCTGCGACTTGTATATTAAAATATGTAATTTCACATGTTTGTTATTATCACATTGACAGCTGCGAGAGGGCGCTCTAGGCCAGAATCTACTACTACTATTACTCCTGTCACTTGGTGTACTGCGCATGTCTCTTACAGAAAAAGCCACTGTCCTGCTGCAAGTAGTGAAATGCAGCCAAAAACAGTAATCGAGCAGCAGAAAGAAAGTTTGGAGTGAGCGAGAAACTTGTGAGGGACTGGCGGAAAGCGGAGGATACTCTAACTGCAATGAAGAAGTAGCTAGATTTAGCTAGAGTTGGCGGAGTTGCTCAGAAGTCACACCAAGGATGAAGAATTCAATGGATTTAGTGATCTGGAGTGAGATGGAGAGTTTCGTAAACTTGTTATGTTATATTGTTTATGCTCTAGTTATCTGAATAATAGTTCATATGTTATGTTAACATACAGACACCTGTTCAGCCTGTTAATCTCTATTCTATTGTTATTACTATAACTTGCCTTTCAAGATGAAATGTCTGTTCTTGCTCTCTGATTTTCTAAAATAAATTTCCACCAAAAAATGTGACTTATAGTCCAGTGCGACCTATATGTTTTTTTTTTACTCATTATGCTTTTTTTGGCTGGTGAGACTTATACTCCAGAGCAACTCATAGTCGGTAAATACAGTAATCATTTATTATTAGTCTGTCATCTACATCTACAAAGCACTACATGATCTGTTCTACCTTGTGACATCATCCAAATGATTCTAGTGAAGGTGTATGGAGTTTAAAAACATAGAGAAGAGCTTCCTGTATTACCACAACATCACAAGGTGTTTTTGGTTTGTGAGTTAAACGTGTGAATGAAACGAAACAAAACACAACTCCAGGTATGTTTGTGATGAGGAAACAACATTATAACATAGATCAGAGTATAGCATAATATGGCTTTATTCCAGATAAGACAAAACCTTTACAAATGTCTTCATATTTATGTATTAATTGAGGTTACTATCTCACGCTAACGAAAAATAATGTTGGAATTGAAATCGCTTTCCCCGAACTCTGAAATCCATGATGACTACATTTGTCCTTTTTCCTCAATACTTCCTTTGTTCTCCATTACAGCACAGGCTACTGGTGTCATCTACAGCGGGGATTTTATAATGATACAACTACACTGAGCTGGAGCGTAATGACGTTAGCAGCTTGTTAGAATCTCCTGTATATGTAACAAGGGGTCGCGCTAACAATGGCAAACTTCACAGCATACATTTCACGAGAACATTGGTACTTTTTATTGAAGTACATAATGACTTCCTTTTTGAGATTTTCTGAAGTATTGTGTTGGGTGACCTCCCGTTAGCCTACACCAAGGGCAGAACTTTATAATCACAGGCTTTGGAGGCAGTCATATCCTGGTTATGTTGGAGCATGTGCTTATAGGAGACGCAGTAATGATTTTAAATATGGTGATGTTACATGTGACACTTCATGTAATTATATAGCATTATCCTCCTTTCACATTATGGCCGGTTTCTGTAGGTCTGTAGGTAGTCTTTCTAAACCATTTAACCACTTCCACTTGGAGTTGTGTTAATTCAAAAAATTCAAACCATGGTGCGACTTTGCACTCAAAACATGAACAAATCCACGTACAGAATAGACTATGGTGACCCCAAATAGTCACATTTTCTCCCCCATAGTCTAAAAAGAAATGGACTCAACATTGGCATAACAAAATTTCACTTAGTTGCCCTATACCTAACTAAAAATAACTACACAGTTCAAAAAATCTACTAAAATATGAAATACAAACAACAAGTGGCATTCAAACTTCACAAACTGTATAAAAGAAAATTATGTATATAGAAAGTATTTGTGCAACTGAACAAAATGTATGGGAAATAATGCAGATTTGTAGATAGTATTTTGTTTACAATAATCTTTTGTCCATTAATATTTATATTCAACCATTTTTCAGATAGTGTAGTACTTATTAGAATACTATATTTCCCCACACAATTGACAAACAGCAGCTAAATATTGGAGGAAAAGTACTGTATACTCCTTGCCAAAGTAAAGAACACATAGTATTAACACTATTAGTAGTCAGTTGTAGTACCAACCAGAACATGTGTAGGAGTACCTGGAATTGTAGTGATAGTGCTACATAGACATAGAAGTATAAAAAAGTGGACTAAGCGAGTGTGATGTCAGATATGGCTTACAAAGTTAGCAGTTATAGGATCAAATTTGGAGCCGAGTTCCATTATGGGAATAGAAATTTATTTACAGACGAAACAGCGAAATAAAAAGGATCATGTAGCGCGGGTTAATATGAACATTTGAAACCAAAATGGCGAGCCTGACCGCAGCAGTTACAGAGACAATCTTTCAATGTAAAATCAATTGAAAAGTCGATGGAGCCTGAAGCGCCCCGGTGCTCACCTCTTATTTGGAACACGGCGGCTAGAGTTTTAGACATATCCGTTTATACAGTACACTTTATGTGGCATTAGTGATAAAAGTAAATACACTTTTTGCTTACGTAACAATAAAACTTCTGACTTTGGAGTACTTCTACTTGAGTGGTTTCATTGTGCAGTAATTTGAGGCTCTTGTCCCACCCCTGCCGCCCTGTCAGCAGTGAGTCAAGCCTCTTTTTGACTTTGTACAAGAGAGCTTTTCTGTAAACCACTCAATACTTACATCTCTGGCATTCAGATGGTGCAGTTAGTCACATCCTGATCCCCGTGCTCCTCAAATCTTCTTCTATGGAGCTACACGGGCCTCCTCTTTCTATTTCTATGTGTCATCATTGATTCATTGTGAGACAGAAGTGGTTATTTTTCCCCATGTGGCGCATATGCGAAGCAGGAGCCACCACAGCGCTGCAGAGGGGAGGGCTGGTGCTATGGAGAAACCACTGATTAGTTCTGCTTGTTGTGGACTCTAATGGTGACCTCCTGGAGACAGCACCATCCCAGAGTCCTCTTTCATCCCCCCAGAAGATTTCCTGGTCCCCCAATGGAAGGCAGGAGTTCTAATCCAGTTAACCACATCCTTATGGAGTAGTAGTATTTCAAGCTCTCTATTTCTTTGTTGCAACATCTCGGAACTCCACATGAACTATGAGCAGATTATCAAAATATGGATAATACCGTGAATGTTGTTTTGAAGATGAGCAAAGCTTGAAAATCGAATATAGCCTGCTGTTTATAGTAAAAATGTAGCAAAAACTAAATTAAAAGTGAAAAAAAGAAGTTGTAAACAGGGACAAAAGGTGAACTTTCTGTAGTTTTGTGGAAAAAATTACTGTCATTTCACATTTGTTTGATACTTAAACCTAAAAAAAATACATCTAAATATTTTTATGTTGGACTGATCATTTATCAAAGCTGCTGTGGGATGGATAAATGAAAACAAGTCTGCCAATCTGTGCCATCTGGCCCTCCAACCACCACCAACTACTCGCTCACACACCACAAACATACTTGGGCAAGGTGGGTGAAGTGTCTTGCCCAAGGACACAACTGAGCTGGGATTCTAACCACTAATCCACTACCGATATTGCAGACCACACCGGCTATTGTTTCCTATCTTGCAGACTGAAACGCTTGTGAGTAAGTAAGCTACCAATACCTACCACAAGGGGTCAGAAAAGAAAAGAAGATGAGTTTTATCACAAAGCTCTAAACCCAAATGCTTCTTAGTCGAACAGCATTCATTTCTTCTCCCGATCTCAGTCCATAAAAAGTCCCGCTCCTTTATACTGTAGCCCTGAGTTCCACTTGGTTTCTGTGGTTTTGACTACACTCTTCAATCGATATATCCTTGACCTTATAATGATAAAGTAGTAGGCCAAAAACTCAACTAACTGTAACCATTAAAGAGCTGCTTATGCTTTCCAGGCATGGCATGAGATGAGAAATAATTATCTTAAGACTTGTACTTTATACATTTATCGCCGTGGTGACTGTGATTTTTTATAGCGAATATCGATTCAGTCACAAGCAATTTAACCAAATGGATTCCTCGTTTCATTGTATCAATATTCCCATAATGGTAAGAATTTATAGTGGTCTGTAAATGAATGAAATAATCCTGAAATCTCAAGGACACATAATCTATAATAATAGGCCTTTGATTTATTATACATGGGGTAATTTTCTGCAGATAACATAAGGGAAGGCATCAAAGTGTGTTCATGGTAGATCTTTCTGTCAGTGACTTGTGAAAAGTGGATGGAGGACTCAACCAAAAACAGTTTAGTTAAGGGGTAAAGGCGCAACACAACTACTGTTTGGTTGGAAGAACGTGTTGGCCATTTTACAACAGACAAAACAACAAAAAAATACTATAGCAAGAACCAAATTTTATCTACAATGTTTTAACTTAAAAAAAAAAAAGTATATAAGTCTAAAAAGAGCTGCAGTGAGGTTATGGGCAAAAAAATGTAATTGAAATCTGGACAATACATGATTTTATTATCCAGGTTGGCGCCACCTAGTGCCTCTGCTTAATTTCATTTCGGCTGATGAATCAGGCTAGGATTCTACAGGAGTCTAGGAGTGAACTAGCCAATAGTGAAAGAAAATTCATAGAGCTACAGTTACATTAGGTAACTAACATGAATGCTACTATTGAAAACCATTAGTATAAGGTCCTATATTACACACACACACACACACACACATATATTTGGTATGTGTACTTAAGTAGATTTTAAATTGGACACTTCTTATTTTTGCTCTACTACATTTGAGAGCGGGAATCTGTACTTTTTACTCCACTTAATTCAACAGGACTGAAAAGTAAATGTGTTTGTTTATTAATGTCTGAGACCTGCTATTAAGGTTGAGGTTATATTTGAGCAAACAAAAATATACAAAGAAAAACAGCAAAGAAAAAAAAATCTATTCAATTCAGAGCAAATCTTTATCAATATCACTACATTTGAAGCCTCACTTTTTACTCTTTAAGTATATTTTAAGCATTTACTTTAATACGTTTACTTAAGTAGATTTTTTCAGGTGATACTTTTCCTTTTTTGGGGGGATTTTTTTTTTTTGCTCTGTAACTGTACTTAAAGTAGAATATTTTTGGTGGAGGGTCCGTTAAATACTTTTCTTCATCCAAGTTACAGGTCAGATCTGTGGAGAGGTTCAGTATTCTTGAGCTATAAAACCACCTGTAATTGAATAAATGTAAGTTAGAGTTGTTTAATGTCATACTGTGGAACATTCCAGCCAGAGCCATGACATATTCATAGAAACAAGCAGGTGACGGACCCCCATCCAAAAAGTTACACAGTGCACCTTAAAGTAACAAAATTCAGTAGTTCTTTCACCACTGATGATTTACAATACATAGTAAACCTCTTTTTGCAAATTCTGTAAGTGAACGCATCATTGTGTTCAGATCAGAGGGTGGCTGCTGCTCCCATTCTGTCGTGCACCTGAACGCGCCTTCATTCCGACACAAACAAAAGCCAGGGCGCTGTGGTGGGAGTGCGCTCCCTTCAAAGAGGCCGTACCTGCTCAGACGGGGCCCTCTTATGCGCACACACACATCACCGTCTGCAAGATCCGTGTGGGAGAGAGCATTTTCAGTCCCTCCCTGCTTCAAAGCGCACTTAAAATAGGCCTTTAATCATAGTTTGGTGGTAGTGGCGCAGTGGTTAGGAGCTATAAGCAGAGGTTGCATGTGTATTTTTAGCAGGCAGACAGAGGGAGGCTGCTGGATCACATCTCAAAGTCCGAATTGAAGAGTTCTTTTTTTTTTTTGAGGTTTGGCTAGCTGTGAAACAAGATGGCGCCCTTCCCCCTGATCTTTCTCCTGCCCAGTTCATCTACTCTTTCTTTGGAGGGGGGCTGGAGGAGGTTGAGTTTGAGCGACACTGCAGCTGACCCCAACTCATTCAACATCTGGAGAGTGGAGACACATGGCAAAAGCATGTTAAACCAGACGCTATTCCAATTTGTATATGGTTTTGAGTGTTTTTTGGCCCACGGGTTTTATTGGAGAGGAAAACGTAAGTGTGAAATAGGGGTGAAGAGTGGAGAGACATTCAGCCTGGTATGTGTGATGCAGTCTAGACTGGTAGAGTCACACTTAGCACTTAAATATATAGTAAGGTTTTCCCAGTCGTCACTAGTCTTCCCTTGCCAATTTGAATGCATTTTTTCACTACAAATAACTATTTCTGTGCCAATTACAAACTTACTACAAATATGTTAGTATTAAAGGTCCACTCTGTAACTTTGTTGGTATTGGGTCTCTCACCTTGTTGTCACCATAGAGATGCTTTAAATGATTCACAGTATGGCATTTAACTTATCTATTTTGATTAAGTCAAACAGATGACATCTTCAGACCAGGTTACAGGTCAGATCTGTGAATAGGCAAACCCCCCTGAGTGTAAGAATGAATTATTTCATGTATGTATTTATTTCAACAATAGAAACACCTGCAAATGTGTAAATGCAAGATCATTTCCATGGAGACAAGCTGGTGGTGGATCTCCCAAAAGTTACACAGAATTAGTGTGATTCATCAGCCGGTTTCACTTCATGGAAACCGCATTAGGATCTGTTTGCTCGATGGTAGGCAGGTACTTTTTTTATTTAACCAATCGCTGCTATTTGGTCGTGACATAAGTAATGCGCCAAATCCCGTTGGAAGAAGAGCAATAACGTCTTTCCCCTTGGTAAAATTCACCAAACATTCTCTTTATTCCTCCATCTCGAGATTCATTGAAAACACAGAATGTATGGCTTTGTCTATATCCATCTCAACGGCTTTGTTTACTGTTGTGCTGTACCACAAAAAAGGACCCAAACAGGTGCTTGAATTTGACGTCAGGGCTTGACAGAAGTTTGCTGATTCCTGACCTGGAGAGAAATTAAAGTAAGCGGAGGTACTAGGTGGCACCAGCCTGACTAACACACACCTTTAAAAACTTATGATCTCACTAATAACTTCCGAGAAAATATCATAAAATGTATTCTTACGGTCCATATAGAACCAAAAACAACAACAAAAGAAAAGTCATTATTTTGGACATTTTCAGAATAACATAAAAAACACAAAAATTATACATTGTTAAGAGGTATCAATAAAACTGAATAGGTCTGACTGACTAGAGGAAAAGCAACTTTCACAGGATTTGAATACAAAAATGTGTGATGCTGCTTCTTCTTGGCACTATAAAGAAAAATATTATCTTTTCACACTCACTAAACTATCATCCATTCTTTGCTTAGGCCTTGCAGTCATGTATACTGCACTTTACAAAGACTTACTGTTTCCCATTGTAGTCAGTCAGCTATAAATAATTCATGGTGTTCGCAAGATCCATATAAAAGTAATAGGTCTTTTATGTTGGTTACTTTTCTCTGTGATAAACGCCTCTGTGATAGCTTGGAAAATTATATTAATCTTAAAATTCACACTCTCACAAAGTCAAAGTAATGGTTCACATAAGAAGATACAACCAGGCCTTAAAAGCACAATGAAATCTCAAGGTAAAATAGACCATAAAGTCAAAAATAAAATACACTCAAATAAAACGCAGTGTTTGGTGTTAACAAAAATGATGAGGTTAATCTTGTATAGAGACCTGAACAGCAGATTTGTAAGCCACTAAGTTATATAAATTCTACAACTGGAATCAATGAAACACAAAATATAAAATGATTTAGTCCATTCATTTGATCAGAAAATACAAAAAAAAAACCCTGTATAAATATAAAGTGTCTTGGTATTATTTCACAAGATGGATAATTTAAAAACTTAGAAGTGTAGTATAGGGAGTGGCTGCAATAGGCTTAACGTTTAACTTTACACAGTTAATTTGGGTCGCCATTTTAGTTAGTTTAAGCGCAATTATCTAATTATAAAGTCTGTTTTCTTTAGATTATCAAATGTCTTTGCAAATACCAAATATTCTGCGTTTTTATAGAGAAATCGTGAAGTAGCTGTAGTTTAGATCTCTACAGAAATGGACTGAAATTGATGCGATTCTTGTGTTAGTTTATCAGTTCAAATTTCAGTCTTTTCTCAAAATTAATGTTAAGGCTCGTGCAGTTGATTACTCTGAACAGATATGTACTTTTTAAACAAATACTGCAAATCTAATCACTTACAAACTATTAATTACTATTATAGGGGGGGCCCAAGTGACACTTCTTGCCCCAGGCCCCCAAATTTCTGTCGACGGGCCTGGTAGTATTGCAATAAAACAAAACTTTGCAGATGAACTCCTTGTTTAGACCATATAGATTAAAACAAGAAGGATAATCAATGTCAAGGTCAGGGCTTAAACAGTGAGTCAGTTGTATAATTTCTTGACCACATCTGATGATCTGATACTAAATAGCTATAGCAATTTCGCTGTACATTTCCTCGAAAGTAAACAAAACCTCACACGCCACAATGCAATCTGACGTACACCAATGAGTAACTTTCCTGTAAAAACAACAAATGTCGGCCATGTTGACCTCCTTTAGCCTCAGATAAACAAACAGACTCAGACAGAAAGTCCAGGAAAAGGATGTTTCTTCTTCACTGACATGTGCGCCTCGTGTAATTGTAGGGTGGGGGACCATAACTTTATCGCTCCATCTATCTCTCCATGTCTCGCTCCTCTCTTTCCTCTCCCCCATACAGCCTGGATCTCCAAATCCTTCAGACTGCCTGCCTAAGCATTACACACACTACAAACAAAAGGGGATTAAACCAACAGTCTCGCTCTCTCTCTCTCTGCCCCATACGTGCCCTGGCATTTTCTCTTGTTTTCCGGCGCTCGTCTATCACTGCTGTCTTCTACATAAACACACTGCATCTACGAGAGAGCGCGGTGGGTTTGCAAGCTGTGGGACATGTGCTGAAGCTAATATGTAAAAGATAATGAATGCATTTTTGAAATTTTAGTCAAAAACCTGATCATTTTCCTTTATGGGTGACTTCTTTGACCTAGAAGCGTTTTAAAAGTGCACTATGTAACTTTTTGGTTGGGTGTTCATCATCTGCTTGTTGACCTTTTGGATATGTCACTGCTCTGCTTGACATTAAACTACTTTACCTTATATTTATTCAGTTACAGGTGGTTTTATAGCTACAAAATACCTAGAAAAACAGGCATTCTGATTGTGAACAGGGTTGACTCTCCACAGATCTGACCTGCAACTTAAGTCTATTTTGGTTTTTATGAAGATAGAAAGGTTTAATACAGTACTGTGAAACATTCCAGGCAAAGTAAAAACATCTCTCATGAAAAAAGCATTTGATGGACCGTACACCAGAAAAAGTTACACAGTGTACCTTTAATGGATTTTAGATGTCTCTCAGTCTATCTCTGCATACAAAATCTGGTACAAGCAACATTCACTGTGTTTGGAATGGTTATTGTGGGTAAAGTGCTTAGGGACACAACAGAAGAATACACTAAGGCTAGGTTCACTACTATGTCACCCCAATTTTGCATATAATCGTGACTACTTGCTAAATGAACCACAAATTGGTTTTCGTTTTAAAATGAGCACTATTTACAATAACCAAAATGTCGTGATATAATATAGTCAAAAGTTTCTCAATAATACCGTGGGCCATCACATTATATGGAATCACAATTTTCTTTGCTTAACCCTGTCCAGGCAGGGGTTGCAGATTTGCAACAGCTAAATTCCAATTACCTACTTACTCCACATCCATATTTTATTTGCTTTTTTTACTCAGGAGCCTTTTCTCCCATCCATGCTGATAAACGTGGACGATGCAGACAGTGCAAGAATGACTACACGCAAACGGCCTTCCAGAAGTGCAAAATACTTTTTTTTTGTTTACAAAGGATAAAAAAGTCAGGATTGTATATTACTACCCCATATTATAATTTTCCCCAAATATCAGATTTTTCCTGATACTAAAAATTAATTAGAGCCTGAGAGGGTTAAATTAATTGAAAAAACAGAGGGAACTACATTGACCATGATCTTTTGCTCAGTTCTGGTGCAAACATGAAGAAATAGCAATTTGAAGCACTTTTAAGTCTTAGTTCTTTGGATTAAGTCTTGTCAAGGCATTTTAAGAGGAAAAAGTTGCACACAGTTTTGTTAACCTCCACAAAACATCACAATAAATATTGTACAGTAGATGTATATCGGGAAAATATCATACAGAGAGATTTGGATATTGTTACATTCATATTATTTAACATTTAAACCTGTTTTTTGTTGATTCATTGAAAATATTTGTTTATCTGAAATGTTCCACAGTATGGCATTAGGCAATGGTTTGTTCTTCAAGGCATTTCTGAGCAATAAAAACTAATATAACTGAATAATTGCAAGGTATATATGTTTAATGCAATATTGTGGAACATTTTAGACAAAGCAACATCTCCATGGAAACAAGCAGGTGACAGAAAAGTTACACAATGCAGATTTAAATTGCAAGAATTTAAACATAGGCTAAAGATTTTCAAGATGTACAATTTCCACTTATTCACAATTATTTTTCCAATAATAATTTTGTAGATTTATACATATTTATACATTCAAATCACCCCTTGCCAATAAATACAAGTCATGAGATTTACCTAATACTTTAATGTCAATATTTACTGCATTGTAAAGTACTGCCATGTCATGTTCTTTATAATGATTTCTTATGGACACAGGCTCATTATTTTAAAATACATAGACAGGCTTTAAAGTGTGTATCCTCTTTGTACTGTGTCCTTTTATGGTAGTGCACACTCCGTTATTTTTCCGTTATACATCTCTCCTCTCTACCACCTCTCTCCGTCTTTCCTATTTGGTCTTTTCAGCAGCTTTGTTTTCCCATCTTCTCAACAAGCCATCCATATAAGTCATTTAGCTGCAGAGTGAGACTCAAAATCCTGTTTTGGTTTTTTTTTTCTGTGCAGACCTGTATTGGATCCTGCCACTGCACTTGTTTCCAGTGCTAATCAATTTGTGCTCAAGTGTCATATGAAAAGAACGCGATACGACGGGATTTGATTTTGGAGATGTTTCGGAGTGAGGACAGTGCACCGTTTCAAGAAGCAGTGTCAGAATACTAATTTGAGCTAGCGTTTTTTTCCACCAAGATGTGCATAATTAGAATTTCCAGCCTTAAATTATCCTCAGTGTGTGGAAGAAATATATGGCATTGAGTTTCTTTCATCGCGTTTTACAGGAAGTCTTTGGTGTGGTAGGTTTGCTAAAAATGTCCAAAATTCATGTGAGTGACAAAGTTAGATGCAATTTGGAGTTTTACTTTTGGTGTCTTTAGAAAGATGTGTAATCCCTCTGTTGTCCAGGTATGATCCACCGCAAAAGAAAAATTGTATTGTGTGAACTGTGTCATATGTTGTATAATGGTTCAGGCCTTTAATTAGCATACGTACTGGCTATCACTATTGTTCTCCTTGTTTTGAGTTAGGTCTGAAGAGGTTCCTCAGTTTCAGAGTAGTTAGTTTCTCCTTTCAGATAGATGATTCACATGATCAGTGTACATAAGAAACCGCATTTTTGAAACTATGTCAAGAACAGGGGTGGGTTAATAGAAGTTTTTTTTCTCCTTCCCGCTCCTTTTTGAGAAATGTGCTTTTCTGTTGTTTACAATGTATATGCATTATGTGTATGATTATTGTTTCTCTCTTGGCAGAAACTTGAAATAAAAAATGAATAAATAAATCAGACAGGCAGAGTCCACCAGCAATCTGACCAAACCTGAAGAAGCCTATTTGATGAGCTTTTCTTTTGCTATGGAAAAGTGTAGTTAATGATTTTAAGTAGCTATGTTATGATGTCAGTCTGAAATTGGAAACCAGATCTTTCCATCGTTTCTCCCGGTTGCTAAAGATAATGTTTCCAATTATAAAAAAGTTGATTTTGAATCCAGAAAATAGGGTTAAGATTGTGTGAAAGAAAGCCACAGTGTTTATAGCTAGATAGACAGACAAAGAGAAAAGCGGGTCTGTTTGTTTTTTCATTTTGGATGTTTATGCATGAATTTGCATCCAGACCTGACTCTAACTTGACCTGGAGAAGGTCCTCCAGCTTGTTTCCATGGAAATGTTGTTCCTTCGACTGTAATATTCTAGCCAGACTGACGCCACCTAGTACCTCTGTTCAATCTCATTTCTCTCCAGCCACTAGGTCAGAAATTGGAATACACTAGATGGTTTGCAAGAACCCCGGAAGTTGTAGCCCGTGCACTGGCCAATCAGTGAAGAGCTGTGAAGCCATGACTGGGTCCCTTTTGTGGTACAGCACAAGAGTAAACAAAGTCAAAATGGATGTAGATGAAGCCATACATTCTGTGTTGGCAATGATCCTCAAGATCAAGGATTTAAAGCCGGAACAAAGAGAAGGTTTGGTGAATTTTATCAAGGGGAAAGACGTTATTGCCCTTCTTCCTATGGGATTTTAGAAAAGCTTAATATATCAGTTAAATACAATATGGTTGGTTAAATAAAAAAATGTATCCACCTGCCATTAAGCGAACGAATCCTAAAGCTGCGAGGTCATGCTGATGAATCAAGCTAATAATATCCAACAGTATCTTATCTCCATGGAGAATGTGGAGAAGTATGGTTTCAACTTTCTATTATAAATAAATAGAAAGATAACCACCTCTAGAAAGGTAAAGGTCTTATATTACACAAAATTGATTCGTATGAGCTTTTAGCCATGTTATAATATTGTTGCCTTCTCAAAAACATGCCCAGAGTTTTGTGTGTTTTGTTTCATTTTTGAATAATCCGTTATAATTAGTCTGTCTACATCTCCCAAATTCAGAATGCTCTGTTCCACCATATAAGGTCATGAAGTGGTAGTTTTCCTACTACTTCTTACCTTTTGTTTAGTAGAGTTTGACAGTTCTAGTTGTAAAATCATCCAAATGATTCTAGTGAAGGTGTACGGAGTTTAAAAACACACTGAAACATTTTCTGTATCACCACATCACATCACAAGGTGAGACAAAGTGAACTCAGAAGAACTCAGCCTACATATGCAAGATTTGTGTGTTAAATGTGTTACACTCCAGGTATGTTTAACATTCATAAGAAAACAGTGTAATAGGGCCCTTTAAGCACTGAGCTAATAGTAGTTTTTAAGAAAGTAGTACACATGTTTTCAAGTGCCATCAGATTTTTTTTGTCACTGCAATGCCAACAAGAGTTTTTCTTTGACACTAAAATACACTCAAATCAAGTTAAATAGTCATACTTCAAGCTGTTTTAACGGTTTTTACAGCTCACCAAGCCTGTGGAGCTAAAGGCCGTTGTTGCTCGTAGCTGATTTGGTATTCCTTCTCTTCTGGGACTGATTCTAGAGTCACTTTTTGGCAGATCTTTTCCCCTGCTGCTTCCTTATAAGCCCATGTGAGCGCAGCTGTCCTCGTATGGCCTCTTCCCACATTTTAATCACTAGTTTTACTCACACAATCTGAAAACTCTCTCCATTTCTCTCTGTACCAGCTAGGCCTACAAGATCAATCGATATCAAAAGGAAATCGCAATTTTAACGGACGCAATTAGTAAATCGCAAAGGCTGCTATTTTCATAGTATCATGATTTCCTTTTCAAACTACAAAATATTCTATCTTATTCTATGTAAAAGTTATCTACAGAAGCATGTTTTTGAAATACACTGATGGAACGTAAGAAAGTAAAAATAGTAAAGTACTGTAAATTTTAGGTATCCACATTTCCCTTTTCAAACTACTCTTTACTACATTTGAGAGAAGGTATCTGTACTGTCTACTCAGCTACATTTCTGAACTAGACTGAAAAGTAAAAGTATTTTTTGTATTATGTTTGGGACGAAATAAATACACAAATAAAAACAGTGAGAAAAACATCTATTGATTCAGTTGTTTGTATTGAACGAAGTTTTATTAGATCTCGAGTACTTTAATGCTTTTACATTTTATCATGTGATACTTTTACTTTTATTTGAGTATTTCTTTTCTCTGGTATTTGTATTTTTAGTAACAAAACTGAGCACTTCATTCACATTGGCTGAAATGTGATTCTTGTATTAGTTTGTCAGTTCATACTTTTTGTAGATTTTTGTAGACACGTGAATTTTGAAAACATTATTCGCAAATCTACTTTTTCTGTCAGAAAAATCGCAATTCAGTTTTTCCCCCAAACCATTCACCTCTCTAGTACCAACTCACTGCTTGTCTTCCTCACCCCACAAACCACTGACACACCATTTATCAGTTGTATTTTTTTCCCCCTGTGCACTTTCTATCTGTGCCCTCACGTCTGAACCCTGCAGCCTGGCCCGTAGCAATAGAAAGATGAGGTTATGGTGCCTTGGGGGGAGTGTAGTCGCCATAGCGATGGAGGAGGGGCCGGGGTATTCCGTGATCGTTCCATGAGAAGAGGGCTTTAGAAATATCCTCGCGAGTGCACTGAAACCCGAGCGCCTTTGTGAAAACCTGCCCATATCTGAGTAAGATGCACAAAGCAAAGAGGGGAGGGGGGAGAGGAAAAAAAGGAAAGGATCTGTTTGAGGAGAGATAGACGTAGAGTAAAAAAGCGAGGGATAGGTACCATGGAGAGGTGAGAAAAATACACCTTTCTATCACTCTTTAAGGTATTTGCCTAATCCTCAGGAGAGAGGCAGACTTCAGCTTTTAGGGGTTTAAAATGGTTTTCCAGAGCGTGTGACTGTAAGTATTGTACAGAGCGGAGAGAGGGAGAGGAGGTCTGTGGAGAGAGGGAGACGAGCTCTGTGGAGGAGGACAGCGATAAAGGGGGCAAATACAGTTGAGAGTGTGGATTAGACTTTTAGCTGGCTTTGTTTTGAGTCAAGAGGAAATAAATGAATACTTTTAATATAGTAAGATATATTTTTTTACTAAATAGACTTTGTGTGCATTGTCCTGAGGTTGTCCCAGTAATATTATTGCCCCCTGGTGTGTATGTTAATATCCTTTCTGGTTTAAAACTCTTAATTTATCTAATATAAAATGTATATAATAGTAAGGTGGTCAATTGTGCACTTTTTCTAAATTGTATTCCACTGGGGGCTTTAAAGATGCACTATGTAACTTTCCTGGTGGAAGGTATAAAATTTTTGGCATGGAATGGTCCACACTGGTGCATTAAAGCCACCACATGTGACTTTATTTGGCCATGCCAGCTTGTCAAAGCAAGGCCGGGCCTGATTAGAACTTGGATGGGAGACTGCTGGGTAAATCAGGTGTCACAGTGGGGCACCAGTCACAAAAACTGGCATTGTGTCCTCAGGGAAGACACTTGGAGTGTTGGTGGTGGCTGGAGGGGCCGATGGCGCTGATTGGCAGCCTTACCACCACCGGGCATGGAGTGAGTGAATAATACTCTGTAAAGCGTTTTTGTGACATATGTCTGTGAAAAGCATTATATAAATAAAACTAAATTACTTAGTTTAGTTTATTTGACAGCTGTCCCCCCTCCCCTCACCTGGTTTTTGTTCAGGCTCATCTGTGCTCTCTGCTCTTCATCTACCAGACCAAAGCTGGCACACTACCAGACTGTAGTAACATAGACAGCATCTAGTGGTGATATGTGAGAATGCAACATGGCCAGGTCAGCCAGTCTAATTAGTAATTACAGATAGTGCTTCAAATTTAACTCCATGGAGACAAAACAAGCAGTGTTCAGGTCTGTCATGAGGCAATCCCACTCACAGTCATTTTTTATGGTATTTTCTATTTTAAAAAAACACATGTAAACTAAAGAATGTGATATCGTTAAGTATAATGCCATACTGTGGGACATTCAAGGCAAAGCAATAACATCTGCATTGTCAATCAGGTGGAAGACAAGTATTAGTACTAGCTGTGGTGAAAGTAAAAAGACTGACTATTGTTTAAATAATTCTATTTCCAGAAGTACATGAAAACAAATATGGACAATTGCTTCCTCCTCGCGTTTTGGGTCAATGCGGTGCATCCAATAAATCCTTCCATATTTCAGAGCTATTGGTTTGGTGTTAGATTTCTGAATAATAAAGGCTGAGGAGGAAGCAGAAGTGCTGGTATATGCAGGTATCAGTAGTACATGCATATTCCAGTTACATCTGAAAAATGAGAAACGCAGTAACAAAGAAAGCAGTGTGTGTGATGTATTGAGTTGGCACACTGCAGTCAGGTCAGAGGAGGAAGCAGTTTGAATGGATTAACTTTGGCAGAGAACGATCTGTAACGCTTATTGAAGGAAATGGAAAAGGTCAAGAAAAAAGCGCAAAGAGATTTTCTACTTTTACGGTTTTGGTTTTGGAGATATTTGTCTTACTGTCCAAATGTGATTTGACGTGTTAAATGTTTTGAACTTTGATCATGTAAAAAGTGTTCAAGGTATACAGATCCTCTCAGTGAAGGAATCTGTACAAAAATCTTGTATTGAAGTATTTAGCTATTTAAGTTTCTATCTTGAAGCTCTTCTGGCTGAAATATACCAACAATTATGTCATGTATTGAAGTCAAGGCCAGGCTTTATAAAAAAAAAAAAAAAAAAAAAAAAGAAACAAAACATAACTACTTTTATAACTACATACATACTATTATAAAATGGCAAATGCTAATACAAGTGATGGGCTGATTATCAAAATACTGAATTGAAAAAATACTGCAAACAAACAAAAAACTTCTTAAATTATAAAGTAAATCTGGGTATAAATTGCAATGTTTTTCTAACTTGTCTAATACTTAAACCTCACCCAATAAATTTAAAGACATGACATAATATTCCTCATGAAAACATACCTGGAGTTGTGTTTTGTTTCATTCACACATCATTAATACACAAACCCTGCATATTTAGTTCTTCTCTCAAACAGAAAACACTCCATTCCACCTTTTTCCTTTATAAAAAAGTAAAAAAAGTAGCTGTTAACTCGAAAACAAATGGTTTTGCAAAAGGTAAAATGTAGCTGTCAGCTCGAAAACTACAGCTTCATGACATCACAAGGTGGAATAGAGCATTTTTTAGCTTTGGAGATGTAGACATATTAATTATAAAGGCTTAACCCAACATGCGTGAATGAAACAGAAACAAAACACAACTCTAGGTGTTTCGATGAGATAACAACATTATTATAGGACTACAAGCTCACAATAGTCACTAATAGTACTTCCTTTTAATTTGCCCCATGTAGAAAAGATCTGACCTTTTATGCAAACATTACTTTTAATAACCCAGAAAGGACTCCAAAAATATCATAATGTGAGATAGTTACATAATATGGCCGCGTGAAGAGTGTCTTTCACCAAGTTTCTCGAGTCTCACAGAGAAAAGATGGGAGTGATGTCATCTGTGCTCAAGACGCCTGTAAACAGTTTTGGCCTTTCACTGGAAACTCTCCATTTTGCCCTTAGGTCCTTCTCAGTTAACAGCTAACATTACACTGGTATCACACGGTCTTAAGAAGGATCAAATGTCCAGCTAAGACTCCATAATTGCATCCAACTCACTAGAAGCAAACACTTTTTTCAGTTTGCAGAATCATTTAGCATTTTATGTAAAAGATAATGTCCTGTCAATCATTATATCATCTTTGCACTGTTTTTCCTTATGACCTCTTGTATATAACTGTGATATACTGTATTTATATTACTCTATTTATATTTTAGTGTCCAAGTAATTTCCCTTTTGGATCAATAAAGTTTGTCTAAGTCTAAGTCTACGCCCTTTCTATGGAACCATGTATAGTTCATTTATACTGCCTTGGGTGTAGGGCAAAAAAAGTAGACAGCCTTGTAAACTCTTGTGAAAAGGTGGTAACTTACTGTGTAACTTTTTTAGTTGTCGCCACAGAAACAAGCCACAGGCCATGTTACATATAAGTCAACTTTGTGAAGAGGTGAGTCTTCTCAGTAAAAAACAAACAAACAAAAAAACATGTTTATCTTGATCAGGAGTCGCCAACCTTTTTCCTTGGGTGAGATACCTTTACAAAATAAATATTCAAGAGAGCTATTAACTTTCAGCCACACTGGTGCTATTTAGTGCCTCCACTCAATTTAATTTCTCTCTAGCGACTAGGTCAGGAATTGGAATACACTAGATGGTTTGCAAGAACCCCGGAAGTTGTAGACCGCGCATAAGCTAATCAGCGAAGAGCTGTGAAGCCAGGACGTCAAACTCAAGCGCCTGTCTGGGTCCCTTTTGTGGTACAGCACAACAGTAAACAAAGCGGTCGAGATGGATGTAGACGAAGCCAGACATTCTGTGTTGGCAGTGATTCCCAAAATCTAGGATTTAAAGCCGGAACAAACAGAATGCTTGGTGAATTTTATCAAGGGGAAAGACATTATTGCTCTTCTTCCTACGGGATTTGGTGCATTACATACGTCACAACCAAATAGCAGCAAAGTACCTGCCTACCGTCGAGCGAACGAATCCTAATGCTGCGAGGTCAGACGGTTTCCACCAAGTAAAACCGGCTGATGAATCAGGCTAACTAATTTTAGAAAATAAATTCAGAAAATAAAGTATACATAAGAACCAATGGCAAGACATAGATGGGGTACAGTTAGATAAAACATAGAATACAAACCATTATTTATTTATGAGTGCACAAAGGCAGGCATCAAAATGACAGATTTGCAATAATAATAGGCATTTAATTCATCAAATTATAGTTATTCAGGACAATATATGTAATTCAAGAATCCCTTAGCGAGCTACTTGTAAGAGGGTGGAGCGCTACTGGTTGGAGACCCCTGATCTAGATAGATTTAAGCATTATAAACACTTGCAATTGGATAAATGCATGATAAATATGTGTAATGCAAAACCCTACACCTGAAAATTATTTACATAGTGCACCTTTAAATTAGTTCAGACTAGTTTGGAAACACAAACAAACATATTGTGGTAGAAGTAATTTAGGTAGTAGCAGCTGTTGTTGGTATTTTGATATAGCTTCTCAGTGCTAGAAGGACATACACTCTTTTGTTGTCCCTTTATTTTTTTAAGAATTAAAATTTTTACTTTTTTAACTTGCATTTTCACAATTTGCACACACACTCACCCTGGTAGCGCACAGTCTTCCGAGGGATTGGGTTCCAGTTCAGACTCCACGCCTTCTCCCACCCGACCAGAACCACCAGGAGCAAGACCTTCGTCCCGCCCACTGCCCTCATGTCGCCTCCCGTTGGCTGGAAGTGACCTTGACTGATGGATGGAGAGACCAATCAGATGATCCCACTGACTGCAGCTCCTGGCAGCCTGTAAAGAAAAGAAAGAACGCCAACACATAAATTCGAAGGAAAAAAAAAAATCACTTTCTTTTATTGGCTTTCTTGTTTATCTGAAGCCATGAGAGTGAGACGGGGACATTTTTCAAACCAGTCACCACAGCGCTCACAAAACAGCTGCTATAGAAAGATATAATGCTCTACTTTGTGGACATGTTTCATTACATTGAACATTAAAAACCCACAGAAAAGAGCGGAGCGAATGATGGTCTAGATATGTGGCAGTATCAGAGAATGTCTGAAATATTTGAGTACCACAAAAGTTCCCAATAGTAAGTTAGAAAGTTTTAATTTATATAGCGCTTTTCACAGACATCCTGTAAGTCACAAAAACTCTTTACAGATCATTATTCATTCGCTCCATACCCGGTAGATAGAAAATAGAAATGTAGATGTCTGGTAGCAAAATCAATCATGCTAAGACTCATGCATACTTAAAAAAAAAATGATAAAAGTTAATAGAAACTCAAAATATATAATATAAAGCATTCTTCGTACAGATTAAATTTTCAAATTTCAAACCATTATTTAAAAATGCTACATTTTATTGATCCCAAAGGAAATTCAAAGTACAAACAATACCGGTCCAAATGTTTTAGAACACCCTCATTTTTCCAATTATTTATTGCAATTCAAGTCATGCAGGTCCAATGAATATCCTGAAATGGTACAAAGGTAAGTACTGAACAGCCAGAGGCTAAAAAAAAAAGATAAAAAATAACAAAACACAAGTCCAAGCTCTGCCAAAACTACCTCAGGAAAAAAAAACAAGATGCTAAGCTTGAAAATATGGAGTGTCCAGAACAGTGTCCAGACTTAAGCCCCATCGAGCTGGTTTGGGATGAACTGGACAGAAGAGTGAAAGCCAAGCAACTTAAAAGTGCCACAGATTTATGGGAACTTCTACAACAGACTTGCAAAGAACTTTCTGAAGAATATTTTATTTCTTTTGTAAAAACAATACATTTTGGTCAACAATAAAAGTAAAAAACTGTAAACATTTTTACATTTTTTACATACATTTTTAACAGAATTTTCATAGCAATTTTTTATTTGTTTTTTGTTAAAGGTGTGTAACTTCTGGTGGATGGTCCATCATCTGTTAGTTTCTATGGATATGTCATTGTTCTGTCTGGAATCTTCCACAATATGACATAAACAGCTCTACCTTACATTTTTTTTCAATTACAGTGTTTTTATTGCTCAAAAATACCTAGAAAAACAGGCATTCTGACTGTGAGGGGGGGTCGCCTCTCCACAGATCTGACCTGTAACTTGGTCTCGTTTGGTCTCCATGAAAATAGAAAGGTTTAATGCCATGCTGTGAAACATTCCAGAAATAGCAAAAACATCCCCATGGAGAAAAGCATTTGATGGACTCTCCAACAGAAAATGAATATACAATACACCTTTAAGTCTATTCTGGTTTTGTGTTATTGTTAGCACAAGTCAAGTCATGTTTTGGCCTGGTTTAGTCAAAAAATACACTTCTTATTTTGATCTCATGAAGATTTATTACATATAAAAACGAAATTACACTTTTGCAAGGTCACAAAATATTGCTATATGACTGTTATCTCAATCGGTGCATTATTAATATCTCTACCATGCAGCTGCACCCCATAATCTAACTGTTGCCACTCAAAAAAGCTCACTAACTCTTATCTGTAGCCCTCTTGTCAGGCCAATTCAGCAGCACTACATTAAACCGGGCACTAGAGTTATCAAAGTTAATTGGGGCTGGCAACGCATCAGACATCGATGTGTTACGAATGTCACTGCAAGGACAATCCAAGCGCACTGTCGTAAATGAATGGCTGTGTACTTAATGAACATGTAGAGTGTGCACCAATGGAATGGCTTTAGAGCACAATCAGCATGAGGACTGACGGAGCGCTAACAAAGGTGAACGTAGAAAAACTGGTAGCTGGAATTATAATAGATTCTGGTTTGTTTGTGTAAAGTGATTTAAAGGTGAACTGCGTAACTTTTCTGGTGGAGGTTGTATGCGGTGCGCTTGTCTCCGTGGTGATGTTATGGAGTGGCTATAGGATGTTTACAGTATGGAATTAAGCTTCACTCTCCATGCAAGCCAAACTACTTTGAGCGACTACAGGCAATGTTGTGTTTGTTTTTCTTTTTTTCTTTTTTTTTGGTCAGTTTTATCTCCTAACATACAAACTCTCATGTGTAAACAGCCAAATTATGCACTCTGTACCTACGATGTCTTGCAGCCACACATTTATACGGGACATTTCAATGGTCGTTTCTGCTTCATAGGGACATAAAGATCACCCCCTAAAGCAGCACCTTCAAACACCAAACGTTACAGTCTTGTACATAACAAGATTTTGACGAAACATACAGAAGGATATTTTGACATCTAATTCCTAAATCTGATTTACTGGAAAAAAAAAGAAAAGAAAAAAAAAAGTAGAGTAGATTTTAAAAGATGCAGCAGTAGCAATTTTACAATGAGATTTAGTTTTCTCACACACTAAATAAGATATCCAAAATGCTCTCTGTATATTTTTTAGTATCTAATATGACAACAAAATGAAGCAAGGCTCTCTTCATGTTTCTGAGCAGTAAACCTCTCTAACATTTAATGCTATACTGTGGAAAATTCAAAACAAGGCAACATCATCTCCATGGACAAGTGTCAGCCCCAACACCAGAGAAGTTACAATGAAGAGAACTGGTGTTTTAAAAAAGCCATACTGCTGTATTTTGAATTTTATGTGGTCTTCTGAAAAGTTACACAGTACATCTTTAACAGGGTACGCATAGATGCTAACAATGTAATAAAATATAATTACATTTCTTTTTAATCAACTTGGAACGGCCAATCAATAGACTATAAAGTTTGTAAAATTGGGAAAACAAAAGGGCCAGAGGAGAATTACCAAACAGGGCCATAAAGCTGTGTTCCTCAATCAGACTGCTTTATTGGTTGATTGTGGTTCTCTGCTGTTGTTAATGCTGCAGTAAAAGCTGAGATGCATTGCTAGCCCTAAAGTGGTGAGTAAAAAAAGAGCTAAAACATTCTTAATTGCTCAAGAGGGCACAACAATCTCAAATAATACAACTAGGTCATATTTCATATCATCATATATTTCTAATTATCCAAACTAATTCTAATTAACATAATATTATTCTTCAACGTGTTAGTGTCAAATTTTTCATCAGGAAGAGCATCTGATTTAAAACCCAAACCTCAATATGTAACGACTGAACGTAAGGATAAGATAGAAAAGAAAATGCAGATCTATAGCATAAACACGCCACAAGTTTGATATGTTTTCACACAAACAAAAACAAGTCATCAAATTTGGAACATTACCTGCAAATTGAAAGTTAAAATCATACTTCAGAACATTGTCCATGGAGACTGCTAAGTTTTATATGAAAGATCATAGCAAAAGGACCACAGTTTCCATGGAAACAAGCAAGACAAGGCACTCCTCCACTTCAAAAAAGTGTCAGGTTTGTGGAGATGCAAGCGCACAGTAAGGATGCAACGTTTTTCAGTGCAGTTAGTTTAGTCAATTCTATAGCAAAAAAGTTACATACTGCAGTTTTAAGTGTTATAATTATTGCATTTGTAACAAAAGAATTAAAACAAACGTATTGCTCTCAATGAGGCTATAAAAACACACTTTGAATCCGTAGATTTAATTACTTTTTTTTTTCTGTAAACCATTCTTCAAACCTCCCAATACTTTTTCACACCACTTTGTTTGCAGCTTTTGAAGATAATCAACAAAGCAAGCTGCAAGCCATTTCACTGTCTGTAGTTCCGTTCATTCGATTATCCCAGCTATTTGTTCACAAAGATTGAGCTTAAAATGTGACTTGAATCGCATTGCAAAAAAAGAAGATTTATATCGTATAAATTAACTGTTGGCATTCCTCTTACGTATTGTGTATAGATGTTCATATAGACATGTCTTGGGAACTGTGGGGTGTTTTCAATGATAAATCCACCATCTGGCCATAGTCCCTTTGCTCTCTCCACTATGCTGAAATGTTGCCTTTGATGATACAAGAAAAACCCATTGACTTTTAAATAGGCTCAAAATGTCATCGCATATTTACTACGAGCTCCCGCAGAATATACCGATACTGAAAGCGGAGGAGTTTTAGAGAGGTGTGAAAAATGCCCAGCTTTAATAAATACCACATTTTATATTTACTTTTGTTGTGAAAATTTCAGAAAAGGTCAATGCGAGCAATGGAGAAAATAATTGAATTTGTAGTGAATCAGAAAAAGATTTTGTGTTTTTATTTTTGTGTAGCCCTTTTCAGATCCTAAGAGTTGCTTTACAATTTCGTACATTATTCATTCACCGTAGTTGCTTCTGTAGCTTACTTTACTCAGGGAAGGCAGGCTGCCAGTCTGCACCATCAATTCATCCAGTACACTATTGTTTCTAAAAGACTCGACAAAGAGTCGTGACCCTCAGGTGGGTCGCAAGAGATTTTTTTTGGGTCGCCTTGTCACGACCTGCATGTAGGTCTGTGATATACAGTTATCAACATGAGAAAATGACCAGAATGCTTTGCTGACTAAGCATTTGGTCAGAATATCCTCAGTAGGGCCAGTATTTTTATGCTTATTCCTTTCACTATTACATATTTGTGTGAACTGGGATTTTGTGTGCTCACAAAAATGAAAACAAAGCACAAAAACAGACTGAATGCTGCTCCTGATCTGCTGCTGCGTCTCCTCCTGCACCTGGACTGAAACGCTACAAAAACACAGACACACTCACCTATCTCATTAGAAATATTGAAATGTTAAGACATGTTTTGTATAATTTCTAATCTTTTTGTAATTATTTTATTTTCTATTTTGTTCCAAAATTGCTGGTTCAATTGAACGCTGAAAAGAAAAATAAATGTGCTACATTTAATGTCCAAATGGATCCTTTTATTGCTCGTTCAGTTACTGTTTTTCATTGCTTAAAACTTGAGTAATACTAATTGTTCAGAGAGGCATGATCAGTCAGTCAACAATAAAATACTTCATTAATGTTCAGTAATGGTCAAATCCACCTTTTTTTTTTTTTTAATTTACAAATAATGTCTATTGACTTGAGTCACGAAGGTTTGTGACTTTTAAAATATGGGTCCTCGAAAACACTGCAATACACCACTTCATGTGTAGTCAAAATGAGTGTCTTGCCCAAGAACACAATGGCTATAGGACTGGTTGAAGTTACCCCTAAACTAGACATTTTTTTTATGACATAGTATTTTGTTGCACTATGAGAAATTTCTGGTTTTGGTTCCATCACTTGTTTGTCTCAAGTTGCTGCTTTTGCTGCTACTGTTCCACTGCTACAGTATCTATCTCCATGGAAACAAGTAGATGGCGCAACCTGGTCAAGTTACAGGTCAGGTCTGTGGAGGGGCAACCTGGCTCACAGAAGAACGTATGATTTTCAAGGCCATACTACGGTACATTCTGAGCATCGCAATACCATCTCTGAACCAGCAAGCGACACCTTTAAAATCTGACTCACTCTCACCCTCACTCTAAATGGCTTCCTGGCTTTTTCTTGGATTAATTTGGTAACATCTCAAACAACTACGCCACTTCCCAACACAGTAAATTACCTCTATAAATACTGCAGATCTTATTGGAGTTTCTCGAGTGGCGCCTGGTCCCCTGCGTACATTCTGCGATGGCAAAACAAACATTTGGTCCATTTGGCAGATTGGCAGGGGAGGTAATTGAGATTTGGAGCAGCGTTTTTGTGTGTGTGGCCGTGATCGATCACACTTTTGAGAAGAAAATAAGAAGGCGATGCGTTAAGAAAAAAAAGAAAAAAACACACTCTCTAGCGTGTCCATGGCGACGTGACGGTAAATGAGCTAGCTTAAAGAGTGCGTTTGGGTGAGGACCTCTCGGAATGACGAAGAGCAGCTTTATTGGATCAATGTTGCCGGCTTCAGTGGACCATGCAGGGGTACGCACACAAGAGATGCTGGTGGCGCGAGAGAGGGAGAAGTGCAAAAGATGGAGAAAGAGAGAGAGAAAGAACATGCCTGGAGTCCCCGCAAGAGGTTTTGGACCAAAGTCTGAGAGGCAGTGAAGTGAAGTGTGCATCCTCAAGGCCAAATTAGCTGAAGAGGGAAGTTTAAACACAAAACAAAATGGAGATGAGGTTTTGGCCACAATAGAGAATCAAATCTTTTTTCCGATGCCATGGCTTCCTCCTTTCACATCTTGAGCATTGCATGGAATTTCTTTTGCCAAGTCGACTTAATTATGCGTTGTTTCTAGGTAATACATTGTGTTAATAATAAATAACAGCATAGCGTTTCTATAGCGCCGTTCAAGACACCCAAAGTGCTTCATATTGCTTTATTCATTCACTCTATCTGGGAAAGCGATGCTGCCAATTTGCACCCCTCTAACTACCACAAACACATTCATACTAGGCAAGGTGAGTGAAGTGTCTTGCCTAGGGACATACAAAAAGTGGCCCCCGATATTCCCAGCGGTCTCCAATCCAAGTAGTAACCAGGCCCAACTTTGCTTACCTTCTGAGATTGAATGAGATTGGAAGTGACACGCATTTATGGCTGCAATATTTTTCCAGAGTGGTACATACATTCGTCTTCATTTCTCGTTCGCTGAATTTTGAGTAAATTTTACCAACATTTTGGCTTACTGCTTGTTTTACTGTACAGTACTGTAGAAATAGAGGAGTTTTATTTCAGATCTGAGATAGTGCTGCTACAGACTCTATTCATGCCGATGTCACAAACTAGGAAGATGTTTTGAAACATGCTCTTACAAACTTCCGGCGGGCTCTGTTTGCAGTAGTAAGTCTGACAAATGGCCCAGTTTTCTTCGTCTATGTGTCATTGTAACGTTCAGTTATGTTAGGCTAATGAACAATTACAACCATACCTCAGTTTTCATGATTTTCCCACAGACACACAACTCTGAGCACAATGGGTTAGATGGTGTTAGAAGAGATGAGGTGCGAAATTCAAGATGATTCAAAATAGCACATACGTATGCAGTGTTCATTTTATAGCTGATGACATTTACTTCAGTGGGTTTTATGACAGTTGGTCAGCGAGCCCAGTGTCGGTAACTACTGTATCTTTCAGACGATAAGTCGCTGTGGAGTATAAGTCACACCGGCCAAAAACTGCGTAATAAAAAACTCCGTGACCCCCAGAGGTAAATGGACGCTGCTTCCTCTTCTGTGTAGCTGTTGTCAAACTCGGCATCAGTTCCAGTTAGAATTATACCGGCATTTCTGAATCCCGACAGGATGGTTTTGGTTGTCACTGAAATCCAGGCTTTGATCCATCCAATGACTTCCTGGAAAGTTGTGTGGTGCACCCTCCCGGTTACGGTAAAGCTGTGTTCTCCATCCCCACCTTTTGCCAGTCCCTCACAAGTTTCTCGCTCACTCCAAACTTTCTCTCTGCTGCTCGATTACAATTTTCGGCTGCATATTTCACTACTTGCAGCATGACAGAGGCCCTTTCTGCATGGACATGGTGTGGTAGAGGCCAAAGTGACAGAGGTACAGGAGTAAAAGGAGTAGCTGATAGTGACACACACCTAGAGCGCCTGTTCGCAGCTGTCGGTGTGAAAATTTTCATATATAAATTGCACTAGAGTATAAGTCGCAGGACCATGAACAAAAGTGTGACTTATTGGCCGAAAAATACGGTACTTTGGAAATTGTAATCACATCTTTCCAAACGTCTTTCTGGTTGGTGACGTAAGCGTGAATAGAGCCTATAGTATAGACTTGGATCTGGTGGTACTTGAAAGTTCCAAAAAATTAAACCAACGCCAAAAATAAATACCAAATGACGATGTTCAAGGAATCCAAATTGTCTTACAACTATCTAAAAGTGATTTACTCTACACTGAACACTGAATTTTCCTTGTGGTCACAACTGCCCTGGGTCGATCTGATGGAGAAGTGGCAACCAAGACGAAGGACCCCAAGAACACAACCTTGTAGCTATTATACTGTATGTTTATCCAGAGGAAACACTTTCACCTTGCTTTTTTCTGACCATTTTGTAGGCACAAACTGAAATATACAAGATTTTCAAATTGTCTGGCATAAAATGAAAAAGAATGTATAATGCAAGGACTCTACCTTACGGCAAAAGCACAGGAATTTAAATATCCATCGACTACAACCATCACAACCACCACCTCTTCTTATTAGGCCTGTCACGATAACAAATGTTGAAGCACATTATATTGCTATAAAGATATGCTGCAATAAACTATAATTTGAAACTATTTTGAAGGTGCATTGTGTAAGTTTCTGAATACTTTTCTCCACAGAGGTGTTATTGCTTTGTCTGGAATGTTTCACAGTATAGTATTAAACCTTTCGATCTTCAACCGCACTCACAGTCAGAATGCCTGTTTTTCTAGGGTATTTTGGAGCACCTGTAATTGTGTAAATGTAAGGTAGAGCTGTTTAATGTCATACTGTGGAGCAGAGCAATGAAACAAGCAAGTGACAGACCCCCAACCAAAAAGTTACATAGTGCACCATTAAAATTAAAAGAAAGTAAGATCATCCCAATAAAAACATTGTTAAATATACTGTATCATTCAAACACAGGAGCTGCAACAAATAAATAACGGAATGAACCAATATTAGCCATAGAAGTGACTCATTCAACCCTCTACAGCTAAAACATTATCACCACAATTTTGCAAAGAAAGCATTCACGATAAATATTGAGCCCCAAAATATACAGTTCGAAGTCGATATAGTAATTATCGTGACAGGCCTACTTCTTATAAACGAAACCAATCGACTAAATAAGTTAATTCATATACACTCCAGCCCTCTCATTATTCACACCTTTAATACTGTTGCCTGTAGTAAGTATTAATCACAAAGCTCGGTTCAAAGGCACAATTATGGCTGATTCTCATATGTTGCTGCCTCTCCCTTTGCCTTGAACAAAGAAATCTGTCCTAGGATCACTGATATTTATGTAAATTGAGCCATTAATCACGGCTGTGACACATAGACTCCCACATTAGTCTAGTGCAGGTTGGTGGCACTGCGCTGTCTGCAGTACTGTGGGGCTGTCACGAACCACCATTCAAGTGAGGAGAAAGGAGCGTCATCAATTATTAAGCCACTTTGCAGCATGACAGCGATGTTTAATTCACCAGCGGCACTGCCTCGTCGATTTCAGATCAATAAATGATTTTTTTAGGCATCTACATATTATGCAGGTGGAAGGAAACCAGAATTTATGAGGTAGTGTCTGCAGTGATGATAATGCAGTTGTAGTCAATTCAGTGTACATATGGAAGAAGAAATTGTATTCATAAACGTGCACTGTGTAGCTTTTCAGGTGGAAGGTACTCCAACTTCTTGTCTCCGTGGAGAAAGTTCCACAGTACAGTTCCACATTAAACATATCTATCTCCATGGAGACAAGCAGGTGACGACTGCTCACAGTTAAGAATACTTTTTTTTAATGTATTTTTGAGCAATGAAAATACATGGAATAAAGACTAATGTATGTAATGATGGTATTAATTCATAGCTGCATTTGGTGTAGTATTGGTATTTAAAGTAAGTTCTTTGTATGTAAACAAAAGTGGTACTCAGAGTAATATTTTGTTTGAGGTAACATTACTCTGGGTTATCCTGTTCCCACTGTGTGTAGCTCTACAAGTGAGGAGTAACTTCCCGGCTTTGTTCATTATAAATTAAGTCTTTCTTCATGCTTTATTAAGACAAATATTTTTTTCTGTTAGTAGTCAAAGTACCAGGAGTTGTCCTTAGCTGATTCCACTGAGCGGCTTGCCACTTCTGCAGGGACCTTCTTGCACAACAGGGGGTTAGCTAATGTCTCTGTATGATGTATTTTTCTGTGTCTTTGCATCAAACAGGCTCCTTTAATCTCCCATGGTGTCGTAAGAGTCCAGCTCAGGCCTGTTGCGGCGCCCCCTAAAGGCCAGACACAGCTCCGTGGGGACTATTAAACCATGTGAAGTCTGGCACTGCCTGCTGATATACTTGTTTGTTGTTGGTGGTGGTTGCAAAGAATGTTTTTAAGCTAATGAGCAGAGACACAGTATAGCCTCATATCAGTCAGGACTACACAATGGAGACATCATTAGAGTATATGGAAATGGGACGCAGTAATGAGTTGGTATTTCTAGAGGATTAAGCAGTGAGAAGAATGGAAGAATATTGGTTGTGTGAAGTGGGTTCAAAGGAGTAAGAGCAGATTCACAGCCAAAAAGAAATAAAAAAATGCAATCATAATCTTAGTATTCAATGTTCCTCACATTTACCACATTATTTGGTTTCTAAAATACTGTATTAACTAAAGACACACAACTAAAGGTAGTGATACTTTAATATGGCAATTAAAGGTCCTATATTATACAATACAATACATTTTGTTTCATTCACACATGTTTGAGTAATCCTTTATTATTAGTCTGTCTACATCTGCAGACCAAAATGCTCTGTTCCACCTTGTGATGTCATGTTAACAGCTACATTTTACATTGAACAGCTACCTTTTACTTTTAGTTCACTGGAGATTGGCAGTTCCAGAGTTGAAATCATCCAAATGATTCTAATGAGGTGTATAGAGTACCATACGATAGGGCTGGTCAATTATGGAAAAATATTGAAATCAAGAAATCATTGAAATCATTATAACCATTCAAAAGATTATTTTTTAAATAATCAAATAAAAACTCAACAAAAAAACACTTTGTTATTGATAATTTATGTAAAGCTTTCAAATTAATACAGGCTACAAGTATGTACCTTAGAGGAGTTTAGCGATTTATAAAACATATAAAAATTGAATAAAATATACTTTGAACATGACATAAGGCACAGGAAAACATAAATGTATCCAAAATAAACTATATATATTAATTTGTTCTATGTATTTAAAAATAAAATAAATATACTTATTTCAATTTTTAAAAATCCCAAAATAAACTTTGTTAAGCTGTAGGGCACACTCACAGTAGGACTTTAAAACCAGGCCATGGCCTATGGCGTCATCAGACGGCGCTGTTTGTTTAGATATCACACAGCAGAGCTAACGCTTTAGCAGAGAAATAAATCCAGCAGCAGAAATATCTGTTAAATGGTAAGGCAGTTATGAGTCCTGCTGCGATAGGCGCTCCTTCATGAGTTTATGGATATAATGAATACTGTAAGTCCCTATTACGCACATTACGCACATTACACACAGCGTGTAGGGCACCAAGGGCTTGCGGGGGCACCACGTGAATCTGTGCAAAACTCATCGTGCCCGGTCCTCACTTTTGCTGGCACATAAATCTTTTCAACTCGATTATGTGAGTTTGGAGATCGATAGACACACAAATCAAAATCGCGTTCAAAATTAATAGCACAGCCTTACCACATGACATCACAAGGTGTTTTCTGTTTGAGAGAGAAGAACTCAACCTAATTATGCAGGGTTTGTGTGTTAAACATGTGTGAATGAAACAAAACACAACTCCAGCTATGTTTTTTTGATGAGTATATTATAACATAGATCAGAAAAATGGCATAACATGGGCCCTTTAAAACGCACACTGACTTTCAGAAGCTCTCGCGGTCAGCTGGAAATGAGCGTGAAAAGCAAATTATTTTTCCAAGACTCATCACTTTGTTGTTCTTTGTCTGGCCTTCAATCTTCCCTCGCTTCCTGTCCTCCTCTTCCTTCCTTCCTCCCATGATGCACCGCTGCACTGACCTCTAGCGCGTCCCAGCTGATTGCTAGTCCTTCCAGGCATTGTTTGACTTTTGACCTTTGACCTTTGGCCCATATTGTGAGTTACAGCGAGACAAGGGCGCATCTCTCTTTACCGCCTTCATTCACAGGGGGACAAACTTAATAGCCCTTAACCTGACCCTTCATCACCCTCCTTTCCACCTCCCCTCACCCTACACACACACACACACACACACACACACACACACACACACACGCACACACACATATTCACACAAATTTGTACCAATACAGACTGATGGATGCCCCGCCCTACAGCTCCACTTGGCGTAAAATAAACACAGCTAGTACTGCTTGCTCACTTCCTTCCTTCCTCTGACCGTGCTGGCCAGTACTGCTTTTTCTTACCTTGAAAACTCCAATCATTAAGTCAAATTGCTTCAAACTAAGGCTATTTCAGAGCATTATTACGAGTTGGAAATCAGAAGTGCTCAAAATGAGAGTTACTTTGGTGAATAGTTGAGATGAGAAATAAGTTTCCCATCTTACAATTCCCTATGGTGGCACAATTTGTGGAAAGAAAATATCACATTTTTAATTTAGTGTGATTTTAATATTGCTGTTATATTTGCGACTTATGATATGGATTGCAAAGTAATACAAGAATCACACGCATACATTTTTGTAGAAGCACAATTTTAAGGGCCTATATTACACTATTTTTTTAAAATTTTTGTTATAATGTTGTTTCCTCGATTTGTATTTTGTTTCATGTTTAACACACAAACTCTACATATTTAACCTGAACTCTTCTCTCAAATAGAAAACACTCCACTGTTCCACTTTGTGATGTCATGTGGTAATACAGGAAATGCTCCACTGTGTTTTTATACATAAACCTTTACTAGAAACATCTGGAAGATTTCAGTCCTGGAATTGCCAATCTTCACTGAACAAAAAGTAAAAGGTAGTGAGTTAAACTATGTCGTGTTGACATCACAAGGCGGAACAGAGCATTTTGAGCTTTGGAGATCTAATAATAAAGGATTACTCAAGCACATTGGATATTATTGAAGTTTAGTGAAGTCTTTGTGCTTTGATATTTGTGCTGACTGTGACTAGCTACAACTCTATTTGTCGATGGTACTTCTATTGCAATGTGCAGAACAGCCATATAGTTTCTCCCTAAAATGCCTTCAAGTATCTATTACAAAATCCATTCACAAGTATAAAGACTCATTAAAAGTGTCACTCCTCTTCTTTCCGTTCCATCTTTGTTTTTATGGCATCTTTGACATTTGGAAAACCCACACAACCCCAGCACACAAAGGCACCTCACCTAAACGGGCCCAAGGATAAGATCAGACGATTTCATGCCGAAAAGGGAGAATGATACATAGCCCACTTTGAAGTCATCACAGTGTGGAGATGAGGCAATAAGTCCACAAATAGACAGTTTAATACTCTGTGAACGAATGGGACGTTTTGAAAGCTGAGATAGAATTTTGATTATGAAGTTTCACTGACATTCGTCACATATTAGGTCATTTTTGAGACAAGTTTGAAAGCTTTTTGTGCTAGCCCCAAACCAGGGAAAACATCTGACAGGCTGGTTATTTGACTTAAAAGGACTATACCCAATTTGTCATGTAATACAGTCAAATCTGTTTTGCTAGTTGTTAGTACTAGCTCTGGCTTCTGAAAGTTATGAAAAGAGCTTATAACCTCATCACTGCGAAACATTAGGATACTGGGAATGAGTTAAGGAAGTGCTGAATAACTAGTTTTGTGTTTCAAGTTTTTCAGATTGCTGTTTTAAGATTACTAAATTTCCATGTCTCTTTAAAAACAGACATCTTTTCTGTAAATTCTTCTTTCTGCTCCTTTTCATTCATTTCTTGAATGTATGATGTCTTTTTATACTTAATGAATTAAATAAATAAACAAATAAAAAAATAGGATTAGCTGGGTTGTTATGGATAACTGACCACTTCCTTCTCTGATTCCTGCTACAGCACTACCCTTGTGTTGTTAGGCAATACACTTAACACAATATGTTCATGTGTGAATTCATGTGTGATACTAGATTTGATGATACAGGATTTACACTACAGTAATTTTTATATAACTGCACTACGATTTTGTTGCTTATTTAGTGGACGGAAACTAGTTTATGTAATGCACTCGACATATTCACTGTTTTGATTGATTTAAAATAGATGCATTTCATATTAACTTTGTACAAGTAATGGTTTAACAAAGAAATATTGTTGCTAAAATGTATTTGGTTCTTAAAAACAGCAGTAATTCAGAATATTATGTGTAATATATCGATTAGAGCAGATATCGCTATATTGTTATAATATTGTATCGTGAGCCATGTATCATGTATCGTATGGAACAGTGAATGACCCTGTGATCCCCAGCCCTATGTGTGAATGTGTATGTAAATCATTTTAATGTAAAAACCTTTGTTATATAATGACAGCAAACATGTTATCGAATACATATAGTGACAATATGGATATACAGGACATCCTTGACTAACCCCCATTTACACAAATAAATACTGTTTACAATGGCAAAAAATAATAATAATCAAGCAGCCACAATATTAAATCACGCTCTTTGCACATTTATTGGTTGTGCAGTTCTGTTTTTGAACTTTACTTTGCCAGAGGTTCTTTCAAAGAACACTATGTTTAAAACTTCAATTTCCCTTTTGAAAGATTCATTGCCAGATGATCATTTCTGCCCTTGGTTCACCCCATTTCTTTTTCCATCTCTTTTATTTTCTTCAAATCTGATCAGAAAGGTTCAAAAAGTTATCAAAATCACCAGCGCTTCTTGGGAAGGTTTGCATGATAATTAGGCAAGGTGAATTATCTATTTAGTAAAGGAAAAGCGAACGAAAAAAAATGAAGATAAGAATCTGAGCACCTCATGTTTTAGCTTGTACAGTAGACAGATACGCTACGTGTGTGAAATACAGAACGCACAAACTTCACAACACTTCCTGTGTATTGATCCTACAAAGCTGAGATTTCAAGGTTACGGGTTCAAATCCAGTGCAAAACGGTCCTATGAAATCTGGGCAAGAGATATCATGTTACACAGGCCCATGCAAGATTGATGACTTGTGGTATGCGCAGTGAGAGGAGCCAATGTGGACTTCAGCTCTGAGTATGTCTCCTCACTTATTCATGCAGAGCTGTGGAGCCATGCATACATCACCAGTACACTGTTTTTCAATGCAGTAAAGAGGAAAATTACTTGATCTAATACTTCCAGTGGTGGAAACGGAATAAATAAGTGATATTCTATCTCGCTCTATGTATGCTGACTACTTTGAATAAAATATAGCCTTAACTACTTACCGCTTTCAACTGATCCACTGAAACAGCTCATATGATTCAAAGTATTAATAACAAATACATGGTAAAGTGCTTTACAGGTGCACTGTGCAACTTTTCTGGTGGGGACTATGGAGCTATGATGCTAGAGTTTTTGCCTGGCAGTTTCCACAGTATGGCTTTAAACCTATCTTACGTTTATACAAATACTTTGAAAGACATTCTCACAGCGGGGTCACCTCTTCAAAGATCTGACTTGTAACTTGGCCTGGTGGCATAAACTGCAAGTCTATGTGGAAATGCGAACTCTCTACCACGTTTAACACAAAAACCCTGCATATCTCAAACTGAAAAAACATGTCACGTGGTAAAAAGATGCTCCACTGTGTTTGTAAACTACATACTCCTTCACTAGAATCATTTGGATAATTTCAGCCCTGAAGTTGCCAATCTCTACTGAACAAAAAGTAAAAAGGTAGCTTGAAAACTATTGCTTCATGACATCACAAGGTGGAACAGAGCATTGGAACTCAAACAAGTGCGAATGAAACAAAACACAACTGTTGCTTTTGATCAACTTTGCATAATATAGGACCTTTAAGTCAAAGCTTTATCGGAACAGAATGATGGCTATATGACAGTTAAACTTTGCAAATGTAACCTTTTCAGACTTTCCATTTTGTCCAAGAATAAAACGCTTAAAGTTTGCAGCGAAGGGAGTCTGAATTGAACTGCCAGCCATCATGAATGTGTCACTATCTTCTTTTCTACTCTACAGATAATTCAATTCAATCCATCAGGAATCTGCACAACTGTGCCTGGAAAATCTTTGTTGAGCGGCACAAAAAGTCACTGGATGTAAACTTTAAACACAAAAAGATTAAAATATAAAGTTTTCTCACTTTTGACAATATTCTGAAAGGTCCTGTATCACACATAGTTGACCGTTGTGAGTTTTAAGCCATTTTAGAATGTGTTTACCTCCTCAAAACATACCGGGAATTTTGTTTCATTCACACATTTGGGTAATTCTTTATTATTAGTCTCAAAATGCTCCGTTCCACATTGTGATGTCATGAAGCAGTCGTTTTCAAGTTAACAGCTACATTTTACTTTTCTATTAGTAAAGATGGTCAATTCCAGGGCTGAAATTATCCAAATAATTCTAGTGATGGTGTACGTTTACAATCCCAGTGGAGCACTTCCTGTATGACAAGGTGGAACAGTGTTTTCAGTTTGAGAAATGAACACAGCCTAAATCATAATAATTCATGTAGTTAAGCATGTGTGAAGGAAACAAAACACAACTCAGGGTATGTTTTTGATGAGGAAACAACATTGTACCGTACCATAGATAGGAAAAGAGAGTAATATGGGGACTTTAACTTGCTTATTATTTCATTTGCCAGTTTCAATATTATCTTAATTTTGCCCACTATGTACCGCCTATCTCTACAAGTTTTCCATAACACATTGCTAAACTCCTGATGTAATATAATTGGTTTCAAGCATATGAAGTTAATAATTTAACCTTTCCAGCACAGTGTGTGACCTGGCTGGCACATTTCACTGATTAGCAGCTTTTACCTTTAAACTAGATTAAAATATGAAACTCAGAGTGCACAGTTAATTATGGTCACTCATGAAAAAGATCTCCACTTTTACGAATGGAGTGAACTTTTGAATTAAAGTTGGATATCTGATTCAAATTCAAGCTAATAAGTCTTTCGAATTTTATAGTTTAGTAGTAGCGTTGAGTTTTCCCATGGCATCACCAACTAGCCAAATGCTTGTATTTTTCCCGTCCAGACAGAATCAGATTCAACTTTGTACCACTGATGTGTAAATTCAACAACAAATCATTACACCTTACTTGCTCTAATTAACGTTTGAGGAAGAGTATGGTAACTTCATGAAATCACAAGGTGGAGCAGAGCATTTTGAGCTTTGGAGACTTATAATAAAGGATTACTCAAGTATGAAGCATTACTCGTGAATGAAACAAAACACAACTCCAGGTATGTTTTTGATGAGGTAACAACATTCTAACATGACTTGAAGGTGCACTATGTAAGGCTTCTTTTGGGGGCTCTGTCAGCTTTTTCTTTCTATGGATATGCCATTGCTCTGCTGTTCCACAATATGTCATTCAACCGCTCTAACTTACATTTATGTCATTACTAGGGGTGTAACGATATCCAAGTCTCACGATACAATATGGCCAAGGTATGAACCTCACGGTAGGATTTTTATTGCAATATCACGGGGAAGCTCACGATATGGTGGGAAGGCTTATGATTAGAGATGTAACGATATCCAAATCTCTCAGTACGATATTTTCAAGATATACATCTCACGGTACAGTATTTATGTGGAGGCTAAAAAAGCTGTTAATATGATACTTTTTCCTCTTAAAATGCCTTGACAAGACTTAATCGAAAGAACTAAGACTTAAAAGTGATTAGAACTGTTATTTCTTCTTGTAGTCTACGCTGAAATGGAGCAAAGGATCATGGTCTACGTAGTACCCTCTGTCTTTTTTGTCTATTGCTGCACCATAACTTCTAATTTAAGCAAAGGGACTCGTAATTTGATATATTGTGATGGTCCCGGATATTATTGTGAGAATTTGACGAAACGATATCATGGTATTTCGGTTATTGTTACATCCCTAGTCATTACAGATGGTTCTATTGCTCAAAGCAGACATTCTGACTGAGCAGGTTTGCCTCGTCACAGATCTAACCTGTCATTTGGCCTGGTTTGGTCTGCACAATGATAGAAATGTTCAAAATCAAACTGTGAAACATTTCAGACAAAGCAACAGCATCTCCATGGAGAAAAGCAGAGTGCATCTTTAAAGCTCCCGAGAGTCAATTTTGCATAATAGAGGATCTTAAGTTATAAAACCTCTTTTCTCAGCACACGCCATAAATTGGTGTCTGAATATAGACCAGACAAAAATTATTCAATTACAAAATTAAAAAAGTCTTGTTGCGATTAATCGGTTCACTTATTTCAGTTCTAAAAACATTATAGTCACATGAGCAGTAATGGTAGATTGAGGAAAAATGATGCTGGCCTGGATCCAAAGCAGATGCAGGAGACAGCTTTCCCAGTTTTCCATGTGTTATACAAGCCCTCATAAATAGTTATTTGCCATAAAAATAACAGTACTCTTAGGAGGGGTTTGAATGTGTTTTGCACCAGAACCAACCCTATTCCTCCTGTCAGTGCCTATACATGGAACTTAATAGTATAACTTATCTCCATAGCCTGTCACACATGCCGTAATATGATCCCACATATATTCACACAGCACGTGTCCACAGTGCAGCCACACACATGGTCTCGCTCTACTCTTTGCTGCCTGTTCTATGGCTCCTCCTCATGGGGTCGGAGCAGGTGTTTGGCCCGCAGACAAAGTCCCAAATCAGATCCCATTTCATCTGTAATCAGCTGGAGCTCCCCGCTATGATGGAGGAGATCAGAGAACGATCAAAGATTTCGGAGTCCGCACCACGCCTGACCAGTAGAGCGTGGCACGGGCAAGCGAGGAGGCGAGGAGAGAGAGAGAGGGAGGGAGGGGGAGCGAGGGGCTGATGGGGCTCGGGTAAGTGCGGTGGCCACAGTGGGATGAAAGGGGAGAGAGGAGATGGAGATGTGAAGGTCTGTATGCAGTCTCCAGGGGATGAGTTGAAAGCGCGCGGAGCTTTGGGACACAGTGGAGGGGGAGGCGATAGATGTTCCACTGCATGCGCACACGGGACTTGTATTTCGAAGGCTTTAAAGCAGGACTGTGTAATCCTAGGGTCTTAAAATGTTTTGAAAAAGATTTAAAAGGAAGGTCAGCTAATAATGAGACAGGTTGCATCTCATCCTTTGATTAAGTGCTTGTACCATGTTCACTGAGAGCTGTACAAGCAGAAAAATGTTTGCAACTAATGTGCAATACTAAAAAGAAAATCACAAATCATAGAATCCTAAACCAATATTAAATATGTTTGAAGAATTATACTGCCCTTAAGGTCCTACATTACGCAAAACTGACCCTTGAGCTGTAAACCATGTTAGATTACTTTTATAATAACATACCCAAGGTTACGTTTTGCTTAAGTCACACATGTTTGAGTATCCTTTTATTATACTCTGTTCCACTTTTTGTGTCATCAAGTTTTCCTTTTACCTTTAGTTTAGTAGAGTCTGACAATTCCAGGAGTGAAGGTATGGATTTTCATAACACAGTAGAACACTTTCTGTAATATCATATCAAATGTTTTCTGCTTGAGAGAAGAACTAAATATGCTGAGTTTGTGTGTGAATGAAACAAAACAGAACTCGAGGTATGTTTGTGATGAAGAAAGTAGGCCTGTAACGATAATCAATAAATCAATTACTCATACGATAACTTTTAACAAGCCTGATAACTTTTCAAGCCGTGATAAGTTCTATTTGCATGCTTGTTTGTTTTATTCGTCTCTCTCGCTCTCCACGAATGAGACCCACTGTCAAAAGGCTTCTATCGCTCTGTAAGGACTCCTCGTTTCCTTAGCATAATGATGCTTGAACGTGTCAGCGTAGACTATAGACGAGTTATTTGTTTATGAACACAGTGGATGCGTGCGCAGCCTGTGTGCAGAAAGCGCCACTGTTTGTGAGGTTCACATGAAGCCAAATACAAGCATCGCCATCAGAGCACCAGAACAGTTCATTGCAGTGTGACAAAACAAGTCACGATGCCAAATCAACACTACATCTACAATTACGTCTCAACGGTCCACATGCATCAAATGCAGGCGAGCACGCAAACAACAAGAAGAAATGGCTCATTCACCCATACCTGACCGAAACAACAAGCCTAGCCCCTGGGAGAACCCAAAATCTGCTGAAATCCCACAAGACACCGACACGATACCAGACAGGACAGCAGCTCTGTCATAACGAACAGGATCCTGTATCGCGGGTTAATACGAACACTTTAAATGCCGAGGCTCACAGCAGCAGCCACAGAGAGGAGCCACAATATTCCAAAGTAAGTCAATGACTAAAACACTTTTAAGGTCATTTTGTTACAGAGACTTAATAATCCATTTACTTATTGTTTTAGTTGTGTTTGGTTCAAGAGTGGTTTATTCAAGTGCATTTTTTAAAAGCTCTTGCTGTGAGCCAGACTACATTAGGCTATTCTTAGGTTAACAAGTCTATTTTCTTTAGGCCTATTGTTTTTGGTTGTCTTGTTGTTCCTGTGTTAAATGTTCTTTAGAGAGTTTATTGATCTTTGAAAGGGTGTATTTACATGTTTATTCCATCGTCATTATATTAGCTGAAAATTGTCTAAAAATGTTAATATTATTGTTTATCGCAATAATTTCTTGGTTAATTAATCGTCCAGCAAAATCTTATCATTATCATTACAGACCTAGAAGAAAGATTATAACTTAGACCAGAAAATAGGGAAATATGGGCCCTTTAAGTGAAAATAGGTTTGTTAATGCCAAATGCAACCCCAGTCTCCAATAATAGTCGATGTCATTAACTCCATTAATTAGTTTCTGCTTTGCCACGGGGTTAGCAAACCCTTAATTGTATGCAAATCTGACTCATCACGCGCTCAGGTGTGTGGAAATGAATGCGCGGTGGTGATGTACATACTGATGACTGTGCGTTGTTTCAAATAGGAGGATTTCAAACGATTTTTCTGAAGATGCCGCTCTGAATGTTTGAAAAAGATCACATTGCTTTTTTTTTCCTGCAGCTGATTAAACCCTTTGATAATCAGGCTTTCATCTGTGCAAGCCAAACACAAACAACAGTTCTATCTGCCAATACAGCGTCCCCCCTTACACATGCGCTACCATAGACATGCGTGCTTTTGGTCTCACAGCGTAAAGGATCGTCGCATGTTTTTACTCCCTTTTGGAAATGCAACACCGTTCAAGCTACTCTGGGGATGTCCATGTGCTTCTTTGTGGACTATAAAACGCTTTTGCATTAATTTGATGTTAATGTTATTCCCGTGAGTTACAGGAAAATGTATGTGAAAACCTTGAAACCTACCGCTTCATGACATCACAAAGTGGAACAGAGCATTTTGAGCTTGGTAGATATAGACAAACTAATAAAGGGCTACTCAAACCTGCATAAATGACACAAAACATAACTCCGGGTATGTTTTTGATGAGGTAACAACATTATAACATGGCTTAAAGCTCACAAGAGTCAATCTAGGAGTTTTAACAGTAAGCAATATGGCAGAAAATAATGAATATATATATGATTTTCTAGGAGCCAGATCACAATTTCAATTTGATCACGATTCATGTAGGCTTTGTAATTGTCTTGTGTCTTTGTAAGTAAATAAAACCATCTGCTTCCTCTGAAAGTTCAGCATTCACTGATATTAGAGAAATCCAGCTGTGGTTTCATGCACACTCAGAATCTAGTTATAATCAGATTTCTGAAGTTATAAGACTATTAAAATTACATGTAAACAGCAAGATCCTCTGATTTCTTTCATTATCATTGGTATAATAACTCACATCAAATTTGGAAATGGAGGGTCCTTCAAATGCTTTTCTCCATGGAGATGTTATTGCTTTGTTGGGAAAGTTTCACAGTATGGTGTTAAACCTTTCTATCTTCATGGAGACCAAACTTGACCAAGTTATAGGTCAGATCTGTGGAGTGGCAGCCCTACACAGTCAGAATGCCTGTTTTTCTAGGTATTTTAGCTAAAACCACCTGTAATTGAATAAATGTAAGGTAGATTTGTTTAATGTCATACTGTGGAACATTCCAGGTAGAGCAATGACATTTCCATAGAAACAAGAAAGTGCTGGACTCCTTAATGAAAAGTTATTCCAGACCAGAAATGAGATAATAATCAGATTTGTGTGTGCATATAAACACTGCCACTGACTTACAGAAAAAGTCTGTTTAATCAACGCAAAGTGGGTGAAGTGTCTTGCCAAATAACACAGTGGCAATATGCAGTGATTGGCGGTTTTCTTCATTCTATCTTGAGCTGTTTTATTGTTTTGGCCCTGGTTTATGCTTCTTTGATTTGAAATGCTAGACGGGTAATGTGAGATATTGACATTTACAATTACAAATGAGTCTATTTCTCGTCATAGCCATATTCAAACCACATTCCTCCCTTTGTCCTGCTTTACTTGCACATATATAATAGAAAATAACTTGGCTTTATTCTGAGTAAGATGCCCCTTCCCCTAAGACCTAATAGCTGAAACCATGTACAAGTATCAGAGCTATAGCCTTGCCTATATCCATTTGATGTGAGTGGGAGTGCATGCAGTAGAACCACAAACCCCTGCAGCTGTTGTTTGGAGATGAGATGTTATCAGGAAGCTCCAGGCATCAATATGACCGTTCCTATTATTCCGAGCTGATTATGGCGTTAAATCGTACGCGGCGGTGAATACTTTTTAATGAGGAAGGCAATACCAGCGATGGAAGTTTGTCATCTTTTTGTTTGTGGGATTGTGGCCTGCGGGCAGAAGAATGGAGTGATGTGATGAGAGAGCTGGTGCAAGGAGCTGGGCTGAACATATGCAAGCAGTTTGTAATATAGCAGTACTTCTCTGTGCGATGTGCGGTACTGGTGGAACAAAATCGGAATACTTTTGTTTTATTGGGAACATTTTCAATGTCTGGTTTTGATTTATCTGTGTGTCCTTGTGGAGTTCGTCTTTTGTCTTATATTAAGTTAGGATGTGTTCACAAGCGGGTTTGGTAAAAGTATTGATACCCAGATACTAATCGAAACTTAAACTAGTATTAAAACTAGATCTGAAGTGTCAATACTAAAAAAAAAAAATAAATAAAATAAAAATGTTAATAAATGGGACATACTTTGATCTTGACCTGAATAGAATAAAGTTAGTTCAAAGTTGTTCTAGTTAATGTTGTCATGATAGTAAATTTCAAACTAATTTTAATAACAAAGATTTGGGAACATTTTAAAAGCTCTTTTTTAGACTACTGTTATTTTCAAAATGTGATAAATACTAGTTTTAGTATTGATTAATATCTGATTTTCAATAGTTTTGGCAATCCTTGTCCTGGTGTAGTAGAGGTTTAGCCCTGATCTAGACTTGGTTTGGTCTAGTCCTGGGTTAATCCTTTATCAAGTCCAAGTTTAGTATAAATTTTGACGTGGTTAGAAATAATGTAAAAGTGAAGATACTAGGGATGTAACAATATCCAAATATTATCACGATATGTATCTCACAGTACGGTATTTACTGCGATATTTTTGGAGAGGCTGATGTAATTGTAGATTGGACACTTTTTTGCTTTTTTTGCTCTGACAAGATTTTAGTGTGAATTATTACCGCCATAATCCCAAAAATTCAAATAAAAAACATATTTCTTCATGTTGTCTGCTCTGAAATGAATCATGGGATATGTAGTTCTCAATGTTTAGTAGGTATTGCAGCTGTAAAACAATGCATTTAAGCAAAGGAACTTGTGATTCGATATATTGTGACGCCCCAGTCCATAGATCACATAATTACTAATATACTAAACAGGCTACGTATGTTTAGGCCAATTAAATTTCCAAGTTAAATGCTATAGCCTAACATTATGTAGCTCCAAATGACTGTTGAGCTCCCCAGTTTTGTTGTTGTTTGTGTGATTGTGGCTGGCGGCCAGAAGAGACTGATTTGATTGGAGAGCTGGTGCAGGCTGAGGCGGTGCACTGTTTTCATCAGTAGCATGTTATGTACTGCACAGAAACACACCACTGGACTGCATGTGTTTCTGAGTCCATCGCCCGTGGCAACGCTTATCGAACTTTGCCTCGGCAGCCATCGCGAACCACCACACACACATACGCACACAAACACACACACCCACCGAACAGGAGCATTGATGACAGGTCAGAGAGATATCCCAGAATCCCCTTGGGCGTTAGCACATGGGACAGGAGGTCAGAGCGTGGCGGGAGAGCACGTGGGTTTGGACACTTTTGTATTCATCAAAAACAACATGTCTTTGGAACACAGCGCAAGGCCAAATGAAGGACGAGCGATCATTGGAGTAAAAAAGACTATTTTAAAATTTTGACAAAGAGGGCGTTCTTTTGTTTGTAATCCACTATTCAGTTTACATAAGGGAGGGCAGGCTATGAGATGATTAAAAAAGTTTTCTTGCCAGTTGTGTTTTAATTAAAAATATTCAGAAATACTCCTACATGCATACAGGAAGGTGACTTTTAAGCATTTCTAATAGAGATAAAGTACTTTTGTTATGTGCTTTTCTTTCCACGTTGCAATTTTGGGGTAGCCTATACGACTAAAAAGACTAAACTTAAATAGCAAAGTAAACATGCCCCAGTTCAGACATACTGCAGTTTGTGGGGTCAAAATAAGGCCATTGTGGTTTGTCTGCAGTTAATTATAGACTAAATCGTCGCTAGCTATCATTATTGTTAACATTACTGTGATGACAAAACGCTGCTCTGGCCTCTGAAAGTTGGGAAGCGTGCTTATAAATTCTTTTAAATTTGATGCCAGAAATATGTTAAAGGTCCAACATTATGCAAAAATGGCTTTTGAGAGCTTTAAGTCATGCTATAATCTTCTTCAAGTTGTGTTTTGTTTCGTTCACACATGTTTGAGTTCTCCTGGTTTGTTAGTTTGTCTACATTTTCAAAGCTCAAAATGCTCTGTCCCACATTGTGATGTCATGTAGTGGTAGTTTTCAAGTTAAAATCTACCTTTTACCTTGTTCAGTAGAGATTTGCAATTCCAGAGCTGAAATTATCCAAATGATTCTAGTGAAGGTTTACAGGGTTTAAAAACACAGTGGAGCACTTCCTTACACATTATTCATGACATCACAAGATGAAACAGAGAATAAAAACACTTAAATATGCAGGATTTGTGTGTTAAATGTGTGTGACTGAAACAAAACAAAACTCCAGGCATGTTTTTGATTAGGAACATTTATATCCAGTGTTGGGGAGTAACGGATTACATGCACCGGGATTATGTAATCAGAGTACAAATTATGAGTAACTGTATTCACTTACAGTTACTGTTTCAGTGAGTGGTAATTAGATTACAGTTACTTTGTAGAAATAAATGGATTACATGGTGGTATTTTCCTATTTTCACATTTTGGGCTAAACCAGGACTAAACCAGGTCTAAACAATATGACACCTGACAGTAGAGTGGACATAATTTAAGGCAGCAGTGATCTCATATATAAATAATTACTCTATCAATAATATTTTTATATGCTTAAGTAAAGACTGGGCTTTTTATTGTCTTTTAGCAGACAAAACAAAACATCTTAAGATTTCCTGGTCTTTGCTTCTTTACAGCAAACAGTTGCTTATTCATGGAGACTTGGGCTCAACAGAGAATTTGAAGAGAACAAACAAGAATTTTCAGGATGTAGTTGTTACATTCATGTAGTTTTAAAGAGCGTGACAATATCAAGTAATCCAAAGTATTCAGATTACGTTACTCACTTTAAGTAATTTAATGGATTACATTACAAACTACATTTTGGGGTATGTAATCTGTAATCTGTAGGGGAATACATTTTAAAGTAACCTTCCCAAAACTGTTTATATCATAGATCAGAAAACAATGTAATATGGGCCCTTTAAAGAGAATACTGTAAACTGTTGAAAATTTACATATTTGATCACAAAAAAAGAAAAAAAATCCAAGCTTAAACCAGGACTAAACCACATGTACAGAAGATCTAAACTAACCTCACCACCTCATATCTCATATCAACAACCGCTGGGTCTAAGAATGCAAAACACCTACACACCCACAACCTTATGACAGAATATACCTCCTTGACACCTTACCCATGTAGAGTGCACTGTCTTCTGTCTTGGGGAGACCACCTACTCCTCTCCCTGGGGGGCTAATTGTTCGGTAGCTCTCCTTCTCGGTCTGTCCTTTCCCCTTGCATTCTGTTTGATGCTTTCTCTCTCAACAGTTCAGGAGTTCACACTGAGCCCAGAGCCCTGAATCGCAGCAGATGCCACAGGACCGGAAAGGTTACTCCAAGCTGGACCTTTACAAAGACAGCCCACACATTTCAATACACTCAGGCAGGTGGGAAAGAGTGGTCAATAGAAGAGAGGGGTCTGCTGGGCTAGACAATAATATTCACTGCAGATTTAAACCAGGAATAATCCAATACAAAGCCAGGATTGAATTACTTTTTAAGAATGAAAGATCTCAAAATAAATGAATAAATAACACTGTGTAACTGTTGGTAGTCCATCTCCTGCTTGTCTGCATAGAGATGTTATTGGCATGTTCCACAGTATGAAATGTATTGTGTCTGTTTACATGGACACAGGTCAATTTACAGGCCAAACAGATAAAAACATCATTGACAAAATAGATTAAAAAAAAACAGGATTAGTGCAAAGTGCAAAACTAGTCTCAACTCAGTGTGAACCAGTGAAAATACATCTCAAATACAGTACCAAACCAGACCAAAATTGTTAAAAACACACATTTTTTTCTCTAACCTTGCCTCTAAACAAAAACGAACTTGACCAATCCCTCAAGTGTTAACCCAAAACATGAGAAATAGTTCATCTAAGATAGTTTAGTACCACCAAAACAAACCCACGAATCAGCTTTAGAATCTGGGAATCTGGGAACCTCTCCTCCTCTTCAATCTGCATACATCTCCAACTCATGGTCTCTCCTCGTCCCCAGCGGCGTCCTGTATTAGCATTTAGATGTGTCTCTGAGTCCTGAATGCTTTTTACGTTGATCACATGTCGATGAACAGAGAAATTTACGAGCTAAGGGGGAAGGTGGGTTAAGGTACCATCAGACATTTTCCAGTGCATCTCATAACTGGAATCAAACCATCAATCTGAAGCAAATATTGTTCCTGGATGGTACTTTGGGAAATAAAGAAGATACACAGGCTCCGGTGAGTTCACAGTGATTTGGTTGGCTGTGGACTGCATTGTAAACAGTTCACGCTCTTATTGCTCCGTTCTCAGATGTCAAACAAACTTGTAATGAGCAAACTGCTTTATGGCTCCAGGTGTGCCGCTGTGAGGACAATCTGAGGCAGTTTACCTCTAAGTAAACTGTACTGTAAAATATACAGGGACTGGAAAAGTAGACTTTTTTGGTAACATTAATATTTTAGTACCCACCAATCTGTCTCCAGTTTACGCTAAAATGCTTTCCAGGTGCAGGATTGGTGCTGGCTGTATTTTGAGTCTTCATCCACGGTGACTAAATGGAACAGTAACACTATCTGTACTAATAGTATTTTCAGTGAATATTTTGAGTCTTTTAATGCATTTCTTAAAGATGCAATATGTACAGTAACTTTTTAGGTGGAACGGCTGCCCTGCTCAGTTTCATTTCTATCCAGCGACTAGGTCAGGAATCGGAATACACTAGGACAGTTTGCAAAAACGAGTTCGGGCACCAGCCAATCAGCGAAGAGCCATATATTCTGTGTTGGCAACGATTCCTGAGATCATGGATGTAAAGCCGGAACAAAGAGAATGTTTGGTGAATTTTATCAAGGGGAAAGACGTTATTGCCCTTCTTCCTACGGGATTGAGAAAAGCTTAATATACCAGTTAGCCCAGTTATTGGCACATTACATACATCATGACCAAAAAGCAGTGATTGGTTAAATTTAAAAAAGTACCCGCTTACCACCAAACAAAAGAATTCTAACGCTGCAAGGTCAGACGGTTTCCATGAAGTGAAACTGGCTGATGAATCAAGATAACTGCCACCTGCTTGTCTTCTTAAAAGTTCCAGAGTATGATATTAAACGTAAAATGACTCTACTGGCCAAAGAACAATTCTGTTCCCATTCACTATAACAATGCATGTCTTTTTTTTGTGTATTTTTGGACATTATAAACACCTGTATATGCATAAACACAAGTCCAAGTAATTTCTCTTGTGAAACAGTATCGTTTGTCTAACTTTGTTTAAAGTCATACTGCAGAACATTCCAGGCAATGCAATGACATTTGTATGAAGACCTCTCATCACAAAACTTACATTAACTTAAAATACTTTGAAGCATGACTGTAGCTCCACAAAGTTAAAACTGTATCTTGAATAAAGTTCTTAACTCCCTATAACCTTTGCATTGATTAGTGCAGTTACAAACCTATTAAGCTGTCACTATGTGGACCATATCAAAGTCAATCAAATGTCACCCAGCCTGACCTATATTTCACACATCACAGCAACTTCAAGGACAAACTGTTCACCTGCCGCCTTACGCATTACTACTGATGCCACGGTAACCAGGTAATCAATTCCGCATCGCTTCAACTGCCAGAGCTCATGAGGCTGAGAGATGTCATGCAATCGCTCCACTGAGATTCAATTAGAGTGAAATGCTACATGATATTGATTAGTTATGGGAAAACGTTAGACCTCTCAGATATGGAAATGTGGATCGATTTCCTGCAGCATTTCTTATCATTAACCATATTTATTTGATGGTCATTGTAGCAGACAGTAAATATAATCGAAATAACCAAACCTTATGCAAAGTTTATGAGTAATTTAAAATGAAATTATCCAAATAATTCTAGTGAAGGTGTATGGAATTTAAAAACACAGTGGTGCATTTCCTATATTACCACATGACATCACAAGGCAGATTGTGTTTTTTGTTTGAAAAAAGCCTAAAAATGCAGGTTTATGTGTTGAATTTATTATTTATTTTATGTGCGAGTGAAACAAAACACGACTCCAGGTATGTTTGTGATGAAGAACCAGTATCACATAGATCAGAAAACCCATAAGACTAATTTTGCTCATCAGCTTTGGAAAGACCCCGAGCAGGGAACAGCCTCGACAAAGTTGGAGGCAGTTATTATGCCCTTGAGCAAGGCACTTCTATTCTCAATGTGCTCAGCGATTCAGCGAGGATCTTTTTTAGCAAGAGGGTAATTCCTTGCGTCCAAAAATAAATTAGACGGCCGTGGTAACACAGTGGGCAGCAACTAGGAATTACAGAAAAATGCAAAGCAGGACTTTTTTTAAACGACACAACGCAAACTCAGCACGAACTTCACCGGATGAGTGAACCTATAAAAAAACGGCAAGACAGCTAAGGGATCATTTCACAAAAAATCAACAGTCATCAGCTAAAAACCTACAGATATATGTTGAAAGGTGAGTCAGAGGCTTTTGGACGCTCTAACCCAGAGTCTATTAGATCCTTATTGGAACCATTATGAAGGTAAGACAATACGCCGAGCAAGCTAGAAGCGCATCTCAGCTTTTCGCGGGGCTACATTAACCAGTGGCTGCTCTCTATTTTGCTCAACGCGCTGTCTGATCGATAGCAATGAGAGGCAATGGAGAGGGGCCTATAGGAGGTATGGGAGGGGGGGACGGCCAGGTTTACGGGAAGATAAGAAGAATCGATCCCACCAGACAAGGACTGCTGCAAAGGCTGGTGGAATGTAGCGACAAAGACGGAACACGTTCACAGTGGGGTCACTTCATCAAAGCAGACGCAGAGTAAATCATGTTTTACGTTCAGTTCGTGCCCAAAGTGTTGTCAGAGAAATACACGTCCTCCGGGGAAAGGACAATGGATGCTTGATTGAATGTGGAACTTTTGTTGGACGCGTTTTGGAGACTTGCGCAGAATCTAGCCACAGCTGTGCTCTTTGTCTTTCGAGCTCAATGGGCAGCGGGAAGTGGTGTAATGACCAGAAATGTCCAACAAAGAAAAGTAGTGTAAAATGAGTTAATCATATCAACTTCTCTTCATGATATTCTGCAGCAATGATCTACTACCAGCATCAAGTGAATGGCATTGATTTTGCATAGATTTTTTAAACAGAGAATCAACTTTCAATTTGTGTTTATTCAAGTTTGAGACAAAAAGAGTGGTGATTTCTGTGCTCTTGTGGTGGAATAAAAGTCCTGAAATTATGACTAGGTAATAAAAGCTTGGGTAGTGGTACCAGCTCTTTGTTGTATCCATGCAAAATACTTTATCCAGCCACTGTGTTTGTATGAATCAGCCATTGGTGGTGGTCAGAGGCTGTTGGTTCAAAATAGCAGCCACTTCTCTGCCTGTCACCCTCAGTGCAGCTGTAGATAACCAGTATGGAGCTTACTGAGTGTAAAAAGAAGGGTGATTTGAGAAAGCTTATTACATGTTAAAGGTCCTATATTACACAAACTTGACTCTTGTGAGCTTTAAGCCAGGTTATAATGTTGTTACCTCATCAAAACATACCTGGAGTTGTGCACTGTTTCATTCACACAGTTGGAGTAATTCTGCTTTATTAATCTGCCTATATTAGCCAGGCTGGTGCCACCTAGTGCCATTTAATTTCCACCGACTAGATCAGGAATCGGAATACACTAGACGGTTTACAAGAACCCCGGCAGTGCAAGTCTGGGCACCAGCCAATCAGGGAAGAGCCATACATTCTGTGTTGGTAACGATTTCTGAGATCGAGGATTTAAAGCCAGAACGAAGATGTTTGGTGAATTTTATCAAGGGGAAAGATGTTATTGCCCTTCTTCCTATGGGATTTGGGAAAAGCTTAATATACCAGTTAGCCCTGTTAGCGGCGCATTACATACATCATGACCAAATAACAGCGATTGGTTAAATAAAAAAAAGTACCTGCCTACCGTCAAGCGCACAAATTCTAATGCTGGGAGGTCAAACGATTTCCATGAAGTGAAACCGGCTGATGAATCAGGCTATGTCTACATCTCCAGTGCTCAAAATGTTCTGTTCCACCTTGTGATGTCATGAGGCGGTAGTTTGTAAATGAACAGCTACCTTTTGTTTATAGAGATTGGACATCGCAGAACTGAAATGATCCAAATGATTCTAGTGAAGGTGTATGGAGTTTAAAAACACAGTGGAGCACTTCCGGTATTACCACATGACATCACAAGGTGGAACCGTGTGTGTTTGAGAGAAGAACTCATCCTAAATATGCCTGGTTTGTGTGAATGAAACAAAACACAACTCTAGGTATGTTTGTGATGAGGAAACAACATGATAACAGATCAGAAAACAGTTAATATAGGCCTTTTACTATAAGTACATACTCAAAATAATTAAATACTCCAGTCATAATTCTGCTATCCATCTACTGGGAGAATTTCAAGTGCTAGTCCTCAATCCATGCCAGCGGGTATCTAGCTATCAAAAAATTACCTATCAACCCACTGGAAAGCCTAATCCAGACCAGCCAATTACAGTAAAATGAATATGACTAATGATATTTCTCAGAATGTTGCATGTTTCATTCAGATGCCTCAGGGCTTTAGTCAGCATGTATCTACAGTAATAGTCCGTAAAGTGCTGAGGAGACTTTGTCAATAGAAGTAGCTTTTCTGCTGTATACTGCTCTGAATTCAATCAATGCGAATGATTCAGTGATGGAGTAATTGTCCATATTACGTTGGATCTGTCAGAACCAGTATAGGAGTGGACTGTGCAAAGTGTACGGTGAGGAGGAGATCAGAGGAGCTTTGGAGAAAAATACAGATTGACGCACAACCCTGGCAAGAACAATGGTGCAGTACAGTCAATTCTTTAGAGCTTTAAGAAAATATGTGGATTAAGGAAGTCAAGATGAATTGGTTAATCGATAATAGGGCTGGGAATCACAGGGTCCCTCACAATTTGATACGACAAACTAATAACAATACGATATTATCAAAATAGGGCGATATCTGCACATGATATTCTGTGATATACTGCTGTTTTTTAAGAACCAGATACATTCTTTGTTAAACTACTTCTTGTGCAGTTAATATGAAATACATCTATTTTAATCATCCAAACAGTGAATATGTCAAGTGTACTGCATTCCTTCCACTAAATAAGTAACAAAATTGTAGTGTGTCACAAAAAATATAAAAAAGATACTAAAAATACTCTTTGCGATATATCGACACAGCTGAACACAATAATGATACCGTGTCATCAATTTTAGTATCACGATATATCACTATATATCGATATGCATCCCTTTATTACAGTGTATTTTGGTCAAGAGTTATGTTTCTTCTGTGACAGGGGTGTCAAACTAAAATAAAAAAACTGGGACTAATTCGTGGCCAAACTAAATATTTATTGAAAAATTTCAACAACATCTGCATGTTTTCTCTTCTTTTGAGATATGTAATGTTTAAACCTTTTCTTATTAAAATAAATGTTTAATAATAGTTTTGCTTAAACATTGATCCAGAACAAGCGTAGTATAAAATAATAACACAATTTTAAATAAATAATGTCTCTATAGCCGACATGTCTGTCCTATGATATTAATTTCTGATATAATGCAGAAATGACGTCCCTGGATCTCCCTGTACAGCTGCCATTATGCACCAACAACCTTTCCAATAAACATATTCAAACAAGCAAAGTAGGTAAAGTGTCTTGCACAAGGACACAACCATATGCTTTGTTTAGTATGACAAAGCTCAAACTGCCATCCTTTTCTGTTAGTTGGTGAACACAAAAACCCAATGGACCATAATTTTTTTAAATATATATTTCTGCCATTGAAAGCATTTTAACGTATCCAATCAGCCTATGCTAGAATTGATGTTGTATTTTTCAGCATGAAGGTTGCGTGATGTTATTACATATGTACACATGTATCTGATGAACTCCGTCTTGCTGTGTTCATAACCTTCAAAACTATATAGCGCATTTCTCTCTCCACTTCCTTCCCCCTTCCCCTCGGTGTGTGGAGATGGCACAGAGTCTGAAAGAAGAGCTGTTTATATGATTGACATTCAATAAACTCAGCAGAGATAAACACTGCAGTATGAGGGCTTCAGATAAACAGAGAGAATTGGAGTTATTAGTGAGAATGGAGAACACATTGTACAATCGTGTTACAGAAATACAGACAGCAGGATCAAAGTGGACTGGCCTGGAGGCTGTTTTCTATGTGTGTCGGTTATGGCACCTGTCCACAGAAAAGTGTGAAAACAATATTAATGGCTTGGGGTTTTGCAGAGCATTCATGGTCAATAACACTCACGATGTTCTTTCTCCAAATCACACTATTGTTTAGACTGTTATTAATGTAAATACTGTTGGCTAACTGATGTGGGGTATAGTCAACGTTTACTTTTCTGATTCTGATTCTAAACTGTTATCGACCTTTTGGAGCTTTCGACCATGTTATAACGTTCCTTCATCAAAAACATACCCGAGGAGGTTTTATTTGCCATCCAGGCATGTCTGAGTAATCTTGTGATCTCTCCTGAGCACTATTCGCGCCCTCCTTACATTTAGCAGTACGATTCTGTCCAATCTTCAGTCTACAAATCTATGTCACCTATTCTCCTGCACGGCAATTTTAGATAAATATTCAACACCAGGATATAACTTCATAAATCTGATTCGATATGCTGTAGTTTCATTAACAGGATGCAAGCTCTGAAGGGAAAGAGACTGAAATGACTTGAATACATTGTTGTGTTGACAATTAAAACCCCCTCTTTAACTGATGTGAAGTCAAGTGTGAATTAATGTACCCCTTAAGGACAAATAAATATAATGAGTGTATGAACTGTGATCAAATCTGAATTGTGATCAGAATGTTTTATTGTAGCGCAGCTGGTAGCGTGTTTGTCCACTGAGCCGAAGGTTTGTGGTTCGAATCCCGCTCTTGACATAAACACCATTTGTAGAACAAGGGCTGCATGATTATGGAAAAAATCTTTATCACGATTATTTTTGGTCAATACTGAAGTCACAATTATTCAGATGATTATTTTTCAGTTACACGATGCATTTATTCAGCATTTCTCTTTCTCAAAATAAAAAAAACAAAACACTTTGTTATTGATAATTTACGTAAAACTTTCAAAATGAAAATAAATACAGGCTACAAATATGCGTGAAATAAGTCATAGAAAAATATAAATGTATCCAAATAAAATATATATGCAGCTGTTCTACGATCTCAATACTTAAAACTAAAATAAATATACTTACTTATATAAAAATGATCCTGAAATAAACTTAGTTAAGTGCATTCACACTAGGACTTTAGAACCATGCTGTGCACAAGAATGATTGCTATGGATTCTGTCTTATGCACTCACACCTGCATAACCAAACTGAGTCACGGCCGATGACATCATCACATGGTGCTGTTTAGTTACATGTCGTTCAGCAGAGCCAGCACTTTAGTGGACAAAGTAAGTCCAGTGGCAGAAATGTCTATTAAATAGTGAGGCAGATACGAGTCCTGCTGCGATACGCTTCTCCATGAGTTTATGGATATAATTTGTACTGTAGCTCCACATTACGCCCATTCTGCACAAGTGCTTGCGGGGGCATCATGTGAATCCTCACAAACCTACAGTCATCACGTCCTGGACCTCACTTTCGCTGGCATGTAAATCGTTTCAACTTGATTTTATGAGTTTGGAGATCGTCTGACACACAAATTGAAATTGTGATCAATATTCGATTAATTGCACAGTCCTAGGTAGAGTCGTCAAATCCACTCAACTACAGGTTGGAGATGCAATTCCAGCTCCCAGAATGATGATGTTGCGTACTTGGGCACTTAACCCACCTTGCCCTCAGTGTCTGCGTGAAAGGTGTGAATGTTTGCTTGATGTTGATTTAATTTTGATGATATAATTCTTGGCATATCACATCCCTAAGTAATTTCTTCCATTTACACCGGGGGCAAACACTAGCGGGGCTAATTATGAGCAGTGTTTGATGCACTGATAGCCCACTGATCCGTCCCAAACTTTCCATAGAGTTTCTTTGGCTTTCTGGACCTCACCCAAAACAATGAAGTAGGTGGCACATTTCTGGCACAGTTTGGCACATTGTTTGACAGAGTGTCCTTGGGTTAAGGCTGCACCCTGTCACCTCTCCTCCAGCATCAGTGACACAGCAAACCTCACCACGGGCTCCAGCAACCTTTTCAACAACAGGACATTTACCCTTGCCCCTCGCACAAGTGCACCACATTAGAGATGGAAATGTTAGACTAGCCGTAGCAAGAAGCTTTGGGCGCTTTTCTAACAGTTATGAGCTGAGGATTAGGGCTGAGTGATTTGAGAAAATGATTCAATTGCACTTTTTCTGACAAGTAGAGTTGTGATTTATGTTTTAATGAAAGAATTCTGTACAACGTTTAAAGGGATGCATTGATACTAGGGGTGTCACGATGTCCAAGTCTCACAACACGATATCGTCACAGTATGAACCACAGATATCATGGGAAAGCTCACGATATGGTTGGAAGGCTCACGATTAGGGATGTAACAATATCCAAATCTCTCTGTACGATATTTTCACGATATACATCTCACAGTACGATATTTATTGCAATATTTTGTGGAGGCTAACAAAACAAAAGTACTACTTTTTCCCCTTATAATGCCTTGACAAGACTTAATCCAAAGAACTGTGACTTAAAAGTGCTTAGAACTGTTTCTTCATGTTGTCTACACTGAAATGGAGCAAAGGATCATGGTCTATGTAGTTAACGCTGTCTTTTTTTTAGCTATTGCTGCACCAAAACTCTTTCATTTAAGCAAAAAGACTTGTAATTCGATATATTGTGATGGTCCACGACATTATTCTGAGAACTTTGACGATACGATATCATGATATTTTGGTTATTGTTACTGATACAGTACTGGTTTCGGATACTGACGCAGATTCTGGAAAATTTTCTGGACCAGATATTGACTGAACTGATATTTGATCCAGTAAATTTTCCAGAATCTGTGTTTGACATATAATAGAGGCATAGTTGCCCCTGAAAGTCTATTAATGTTTGAATTTGTACTTACTTGAGGGATAAATAACAGCTACATAACACTTCTCGATCATTATTATTATTTTTTTATTTAGATTTTTTTTTTTTTTTTTTGAGAGAGAGGAATTAAATAACATTTTCAGTCTCTGCACAGATACTTAAAGCTTCAGTATTGAAATCTCTTTACTTTACTTTCAAATGCGTCCAGAAATATTGACTGAAATATGAACTGACAAACTAATACAAGAATCACAGTTGAGAACTACAGGGTTAGCAGTTTTTATGCAGAATAAGAGGATATTTTGTTGCTTGTAGAGTAAAAGTATGGCAGTGAAAAAATAGCTGCCGTTGCGATTTGCTAATTGCGTCTACTTAAATTTTGATTCCATTGTGATTAATCTTTCAGCCTGACTGAGCGTAACCCACTGTAATCCTTTGTTTTTACTGTATTTTCACAACTTTGGTTTATTTTTACACCTTTCATCCCACTCTTGTTTACAGCAAAAAAAAAACAAAACAATCCTATAGGGTCACACCAATTTATATTCGCCAAGCTTTCTTCTATATATTTCTTTATTGTGTTGCTTTTTGTTGTTCTAAGCTTGAGGCTAAACGTAGCTGCATCACTAACACTCTCACAGTCACACTTGTATAACCTTCATCATACGCCTTAACAAAAAGCACAGAAATCCAATACTATATCTCCGGCTTTCTTCTCACTTTCCCTTTCTTTCTTTGTATTCCTGTACTGTCTTATTTTCACTCCCAGTGGAATAATTTCTTTCTGAGCACCTGAAAATGCCTGCAATTTGCACGTTCTGTTATGACAACTATCCCAGCCTCCTCACTACACGTTTTTTCAACAATCTTCTTTGTTCGCACACCCATTTTGCATGCCTGGCTCTCCCTTGGTCCCCTCGGAGCCTTCTCCCAGTCCATTCTTTCCCTCCTCGATCCATTTATATGTGTGATTCCCATGCTGTTTCTAAGTATTCAGAAAGACACGTTTTTTCTCCATCCATTTTGTTGTGTTTTTTGCTTACTTGTTTTCTCGTCTTCCTTCCTCCCTCCGCTCTGTGATTTCTTCTTAATCTCTCTTTTAGATTTTCCTTTTTTTCTTTGTTGATGTCAGTGGTGAATGTAGAGCGCAGACACTTGACTCAGATGAAGGTCACATTGAGCTATAAGAGAAAAGAAAAAAAAAAAAAAACGGATGAGTGACAGAGCAAATATATTCACGGTATAATCCGAAGGAGCACATGCACTTGAAGATAAATTATAAATCATGTTTTGGTTGAAAGTGGAGTTCACCATTGGTCACAGGGTAAAAGTTTAATCTAACTCTAAACTTTTGTCTGAAAATTGTTGTACCATGAAAACAAAGGGTCTTAGTTTTGCATTAGTGAAGTTGCCAACAGCATTACTTACATGATGTTACTACAAAATGTACACCTTTTTCATTATAAATGTATTCAATAATGTGTATATGTTGTATTATGGTTTAGAAATACTCTTTAGAAGACACTACACATTTTACTACAGTTTTCCTTTTGTTCAAACATCCATTTTGCATGCCTTGCTCTCCCTTGGTCCCTCTGAGACTTGTTCTAGTCTATTCTTTTTGTCAATTAATTTCCTTTCCACCTCTTTCTTGCTTAACTTTTTAGAATTAGCATGACTTGTTGCTTTCATGTAATATTACAAAGTTCACAATACTGCTTTATTATTTGATTTGTTGGCATTTCCCCTTGCCATCACACTAGTTCACAAAATTAGAGAATGAAAATGCTATAGCAGATGGCTTTGGGCGCTATGCAAACATTTGTCTTCCGAGGATTAAGTCTTGCGATTTTTCTCACAAGCAGATTTGCGATTTATTTAGTTAATAATAGAATTCTATACAAAGTTTACATTTAAATGTCCCATTTTATGCTATTTTTTGATATATGTTATACCAGGGGTTTTCAAATTAGGTGAATGTGAGCCACCCTTTAGAGTAGGTAAAAACAGTCGAGCCCCCTCCCCTTGCCCAAACTCCCATCCGCCTGCCCTACCCCACACACACAGGCCTCTGAAGTAAATGCATCTTTTGTGTTCCTGATGAGTTTCAATAACTAATGATAATATATATTTTTAATATTGTATTTTCAGACTTTTTTTTTTTTAAAGTGCATTCATAAACGATTTTTGTAACAGCAAATCATTTCCAACTTCAAGCAGGCCTAACTGAGGCTACTTTTAACATCACTGAACATCAGTAGGTCACAAGGACTAAACCAGGACTAGACCAGGACTAAACCAGGACTAAACCAAGTCTAAACCAGGACAAAACCAGGTCTAAACCAGGTCTAAACCAGGATTAGACCAGGACTAAACCAGGACTAATTTTGGACTTGAGAGAGAAGGAGAACCCCGAGCCCAAGATGTCCGCAAAGCACCAACAGGCGACAGCTGCGCTTAGCTCCGTGAGGCTCAGATCTCCGAATCGATCCTTTCACCCGCGGTCACCCGACAGTCTACGCAGGTGCACCTCCAGCCAGTTCCAACACTCGGTGCTGGTTCAGTTTTGGTTTAGTCTTGGTTTAGTCCTTTTTTGTCCTAGTTCAGTCTGGGTTTAGTCCACATTTGTGTCACTCCTCCCCAGTGGCTCTTTGGCACAACGCAGGGGAGGTGGGCCTTTCCTATTTTTTCCTTTTCCTTACTAAAAACATACCTGGAGGTTGTTTTTTTTTAGCATTATTGAACTTGAGCAGTCCACACTTGTTGCTTCCATGTCATTGTTACAAAGTTCACAAGATTGCTTTGTCACTTGATTTTGGCATTAGTTTCATACCGTATAGCTGAATTACGAACACTGGTATCCTAACAGTTGAAAATACCTGTGCAGTGACATCTACTTGCACCCGAAGGCGTGAAGGCTCCACAGTACAGCTCATATAACAAAGTGTCAGAGAGTGTGACTTTATGGGCCAGGACTGGTGTCAACATCAATGGATCAGTAATCACAATGAGAGCGCCCCGGGCCGCGCTGAACCAATCCCGCTACCGACCAACAGACGCTCATCTAGTGTTACATTCGCGCAACAACAAACACAGAACGCCAGAGTTCATACAAAAAGGTCAATAAACTGGTCACTGGAAAAGTCAGCTATAGACCGCGCAATGTGTCAACGCATGATATCGACACGGGGGGCTGTGATGTGAAACAGGCCATATTGATTGGTAAAAAGAGGAAAAAACCGACAACAGCTACATGGGCAAAAAGAACTTTATAAACTGTTGTCGTGTCAAACTGCGTGATTACGTGTTGTTTTGCTGTAGCACCATTAAAGTCTGAGCTCCACAGGGTTTGCTATAGGTGATGTCTGAACAGCTACAAAAGAAATGAATACATGTATTTTTCAGCTTTTAGCAGAAACTGAAATATCCTATAGATGCAATACGACAGATCCTGCCCTCTTCACGGCGCCTTGGTAATGACATAATCAATCTCATTAGCTGCACCTCACCTTAGATGCACTCTCTTACGAAAGGCTTGTGCTGGTCACTTGTTTATTATTTATTTATGTGCAGAAGTGGGACTGTAAGCGCATTGTCTAAAATGGGAAGTATTTTTTTAATTCAAACATTTACTTACAATGCAGTATAGCAGGCTCCTTAAAACTTTTATTTTCTGACTTCTTTAAAGATTGACTGTGTGATTTTCCTGGTGAGGGATCAGCTGCCTGCTTGTTTCCATGGAAATATAATTGGTTTGTCTGGAATGTTCCACAATATCGTTTTAATCTCATGTATCTGCATAAAGCCTCTGCTACTTCTATTACTGCTACTACTACTACCACTACTACTACTAGTATCACTACTACTGCCACTACTGCTGTTACTATTATTTCTATTGCTGCTACTACTACTACTGCTACTGCTATTACTGCTACTACTGCTACTATCATTACTACTACTATTACTGCTGCTGCTGCTACTGCTACTACTACTACTACTACGACTACTTCTACTTCTACTACTACCACTACTGGTGTCGCTATTATTACTACTGTTACTACTGTTACTACTGCTACTGCTACTACTACCACCACTACTACTACTGCTGTTGCTACTATTACTATTATTACTATTATTACTATTACTACTACTACTACTGCTGCTATTACTGCTATTATCACTACTACTACTACTACCACTACTGCTGTTGGTATTATTACTATTACTACTACACTACTGTTCCTGCTACTACTATTACTGCTACGACCACTACTACTACCACTACTGCTGTTGCTATTATTACTATTACTGCGACTACTACTGCTGGTTGCTATTATTACTATTGTTACTACTACTAGTACTACTACCACTACTACTACTAACATGGATACTACACTGCTTTTCAAACTTTTTACAAACCTTCAGTGCATCTGGTTACTTTATAAGCGCGTACTAAAAGCAGCATTTCCAAAGCATTATCTGAACAACACAACACAGCCAATTCTCATCTGTTAACCGAAGAAAATGTCTTAAAAACTCATTTAATCCATTGGTTCACAAGGGCAGCTGCAGCTCTATGAAACTACTGCTATCACATTACAACAGGGAAGAAAGCCTATACTCAAAGAACAACAAAAGACTCTTCTCACTGTTGTGGAACTCTTATGTAAAGAAAACGCTTTATATGCAACAGACTTTTTAAAAATCCTGTTAGTTTAATTAAATTTGCTGGTAAGTGAATTTGGGTTTAATATGAGACCTCACGGCAAAGGCTAATGCACGAGTGTGTGTGTGCTATGGTGAGCTTGAGACTGGTAAAATACTTAACCCTGGAGTGAGCGTCTCCACCTGGGACTCTACCAGCAAAACATTAAAACAGCAGTCAAATCACTTTAAACTCTGGAAAAGATGAAATACACACCAGCTACTGCATGGGAGACAGGCAAAGAGAGGGGAGGCGGATTGTGACAACGCGGCACACTGCTGGATATCTGGATAGCAAGATTTTTCCTAAATAAGTAAGTCATCCAGACCTCACATTTCCATTGGATCCGTCCAGGAGTGCGGAGCGGCCAAAAAACCCAGCGAAGCTACACACAAAAACACAAACATGAAAGGAGGATGATGGAGGAGGGAAAAAAAAAAAAACAGAGAGAGAGAGGTTTGGAAATGGGAAATTTAAAAAGAACACCTGCAAATACTAAGTGGTAATGTGGACGGGAGCCAGTGCCAAGTGAATCAGCAATGACTAACAGCTTAAACCAGCACTTTGGAGCGGGCAATAGGGAATATCTAAAGATGTGTGAAAGCCCTCAAAAATAAAAGTTACTCTTTTTTTCTTCTTTTTTTAGCACTATGTATAAATATACAATGCAAAAATAAACTGAAAGAACTGAAGTATTAACAATATTAACAATAGTGATAAATAAATGTGATCATTTATTGGTTACAAGCATAGAGAGCTGAGTCATATGGCCAAAAAATTATATCTTTTTGCACATGCTGGACGATTACAGTTTTAATCGAAGCCAGATCTTTACAATGCCATAATAATCCTCGATTTCATGATGTTTAAATTTTTCAAAATGTCATTTATTGGATTACAAATTAATCCTATTCATTTGACTTAATGCCCAGCCCTAGTTACTAGTTCAGTGCAATTGTGAAGACAGCCAAATATTACAGATGTAATGATATCCAAGTCTCACGATATGATACGTTACAGTATGAACCTCACGGTACAATATTTATTTGGGATATCATGGGAAAGCTCACGATATGGTGGGGAGGCTCATGATTAGGGATGTGACAATATCCAAATCTATCGGTATGATATTTGCACAATATACATCTCACTGTATGATGATTTATTGTGATTATTTTGTGGAGGCTAACAAAACAGTTCATATGCGACTTTTTCCTCTTGTAATGCCTTGACAGCACTTAATCCAAAGAACTATTGCCGCACCATAACTCTTATTTTAAGCAAAGAGACTTGTAATTCGATATATTGTGATGGTCCACGATATTATTGTGAGAACTTTGACGATATGATATCACAATGTTTCGGTTATTGTTACATCCCTACCAAATATTATTCAGGATATGGTGTTACGTTTTCAATAAACCCAAATGGAAACACAAAATAATAATTCTGCAAGAAGACATACGGCTGTTGAATGAATGTTACCAAAGAGCTAAAACTACAAGTACTACTCCAGGAGAAATAAGAAACACATAACAGTAAAAGTAAAAGCAGAAGTAATAGCAGTAGCAGTTGCAGTAGCACCATGGAGGAATATTTTATTTCTGTCTACTCTTACACAAATCATATTAGAGCAAAAACGTTTGTCTATGCCTCAGATTGTAATAGTAGTAGTAATTGTACCAGCGGCAGTAGTCATAGCACTTAGTGGTTATAGCAACAGTTTTGCGTCTGGTATTTCTCCTTTATCACCTTTGTAATACTTATGTACACAGCTGCTGAGCTCTGCCTATCATTGTGACAACTCACTCTTTTAATTGCACGGCCCCAAATTAAATATTGTACGAGCTGACAGCCTCTTGATGAACCCATTGAAAGACAAGATGACCATGTAGCCATCACTTCCTCTTTCCTTTGATGGATACACAACCCTATGAGATTGTAACGACACACAAAGGCTTTGAGGGGTTGCCAGATTGACGATCATAGTGTCTGCTTTCTTGGACAAAAATGTGTGCAATCTTTGGACTAATCAGCGGCAGGATTGGAAGAGGCATGTGGCAATAAAGAGTAACAAAATGCCTGCCAGTCCCCATTAGAAGTAACTACTTTCTCCAAAAACTGGCCACACACAAGCTAACACTTAACACGTATTTGTCAAGCTGGACATCTGGACAAGGTCAGAGCCCCATTTGAAGCGATAAGTGGATAGAAGTGCACGCCTCCTACTCCTCCCACTGTGGTTCACTGCACCCTCGTGGCTTGGAATGGTGAAAAGATTTGGTCGGTTCTTAGCATCTTTGTCCAAAAAACAGTGTAGCTTTGACATTTTAACCTTTGCAGAGACTGGAGCCCATTTCTCACATTTCATGATTTACAAGCTCATTGTTAAGAGTGCCAAAAGTTAAAAAGATCTACTGCATCCATGTCAAATGAAAAGGTGGAATTTAGTAAGTTTTTTTTTTGTTTTTTTAGAATTTGATGATCAGGAATGTAACAATAACCAAAATATCGTGATATCGTATTGTCAAAAGTCTCACAGTAATATCGTGGGCTGTCAATATATCAAATTACAAGTTCCTTCACGTAAATACATGGTTTCATAGTAGCAAAAGCTTGTGAACATCGGAAACTACATATCCCATGATTCATTTTGGTGCAAACAAGATATGGTTTTTACTTGAATTCTTGGGATTTTGAAGGAAATAATTCACACCAAAATCTTGTCAAGGTATTTTAAAAGCAAAAAAGGTGTCCCTATCTACAATTATATCAGCCTCTTCAAAATATCGTAATAAATCTCGTACCGTGAGATGCATATCATGATAATATCATACCGAGAGATTTGAATATTGTTACATCCATAGTAATGATAGATTAAAAATTACATTCCTGTGTTGTGCCACTGGGCAAGACACTTCAGTGACACCATAAACTCCCGTTACAATAATGGCATCCAGTCTAAGAATCTATCAAATCATCATGGAACTACTTCATTATAGCAAATGTTATTGCTTTCTAGGATGTTCCACAGTATGGCATTAAACTTATCTTTCTTGCATGTGTTACAGAGGTTCTTACTGCACTCTTACTGTAAGTGGGCTCGCCTCTCAACAGATTTGACCTGTAATTTGGCCTGATCTTGCTATTTGCTTGTTTCCATGGATACAGATAGACAAGATAGAGTTTATTTTGTTTCATTTGCATATGTTTGAGTAATCCTGGTTTATTAGTCTTAGTTTAAATCTCATGGAGCGGTGGTTTTCAAGTTTTTGTCAGTAGATATTGATAATTCTTGGTCTGAAATCATCCAAATGATTTTGGTGAAGGTATATGGAGTTTAAAAAAACAGTGGAACACTTCCTGTATTACCAAACTACATCACCAGGTGGTGCAGAGTGTTTTCTTTTTGAGAGAACAAGTCAGCCTAAATATTCATGAATGAAAACGAAAGAAACAAAACACAACCCCAGGTATCTCCTTGACAAGGAAACAGCATTATAAGATAGATCAGAAAACCACAAAGCGTAATACAGGCCCTTTAAATCCTAAGCTTTTCTAAATATATTACCAAACGTGCTCATTTATCTCCTGTATATTAAGGTCTTCTCGGGGCCAGTCCTCACAACGGGCACTGCTCCATATTTCATTTCTATTGTCATCTTGTGAGTGCACTAATAACCTCACCGGCTCAAACCAATATCTCCAGCCAAAAGCATCAAGCCTCAGTCGCACAGCTCCAAACAGGAAATGAGCGGATGGAAGTAGAAAGGTCTTCACTTCACCGCGGCGAAATCTAAAATCACAATCGCTTTATCGCACAACAAATTCTTTTTCCATCGGTCTCGAAAACAAAAGGATTTTCAGAGCGAGATGGCGGTTGGTTAGTTCCCACCCACTGCAGTGCCAAAGGGTCGGATAGCATCTGTGCACTGGGCTGCTGGTTCGTGTTGGTACCGTGATGAATGAGAGAAGGGCCAAGAGGCAAAAGTTCAGCAAGTAATAGTCAGATTCAGATATTGAACATAGAATAAGATTAAGAATAAGAATAAGATTAGATGAAACATGGTCTACTGGTTAAAATGATGTGAGATACGCCTCCTCTGTGTGATAAAAATAAACACTCAAACAGGTTTAGAAAGTGGTTTTCTTAATAATACTGCATGTACGTACATACAAGAGAGGAATAGATGATACAAAAAAGCTATTTTTCATTATTTTTAAAGGTCCTGTATTACACAAAAATGATTCTTGTGAGCTTTAAGCCTTAATAGAATGTTGTTACCTCCTCAAAAACATTTTTTCATTCACACGTTTGAGTAATCCTTTATTATTAGTTTGTCTATATCCCCAAACCTCAAAATGCTATTCCATCTTTGTGATGCCATGAAGAGGTAGTTTTCAAGTTAACAGCTACCTTTTACTTTTAGTTGAGTAGAGATTGGCAATTTCAGGGCTGAAATCATCCAAATGATTCATGTGATGTCATGTTACTACGTGGCAGTTGCAGGAGTTCAGAGTTGCAAACATGGGTATTGAGTAGTCAAAATTGTACTAAAGTAAGAGTACCATTACTACAACAAAATATTATTCAGTTAGAAGTACAGTCTATACTAGTTGTTAAAGAAATTGCTCCAGTAAGAGTGAACAAATATTTGGGGAAACTACTACTCAAAGTAAGAGTGACTGTAACCTTCTGTACGTAACATGATTCATAATTTGAAGTTAGTTTAAGTTAGTTTGAAGTCACTGAAAACAAAATCTGCTATTTTAAATGATAGACCACAAAATAAAACAAAACACAAAATCATAACTGAAGGAGCAATTTAGCAAACAAAATTTTCACATCATTGTATCATCAGCAGACTCGTACACTGTATAAACTGTATTACTCAAGCAAGAGTAAACAGTCTGAAAATTACTCTGGGAAGTACAGTGTTATATTATTCAAGTAAATGTACAACAGTAAACATAAGTACTACCCAGCTCTGCCTTGCTGTTTAGTTAGTTTGGACCTTTGCTTATGACTCTACTGTGAACCCCAAGATAAATACAGTTTTGTGTTTACTTTTTGCACTCACTTACAATTACAAGTCCTTATGGTTTTATGACAGATTCAGTTCATTTTGACCTATTTTAGTCGTGCCACTCCTCTCCCGTTATCCCCAGCTCCACACCCATCCCGCCCAAGAGACCAAGCAATTACATTGAACACAAAGACTACTGTCAAAGCCCACTTTTAAAACAAAAGCCTGTTCTGTATGGTTGTCTCACAAGTGTTCCACTATGACTTACAAAAACGTACGTTTCACAGAGTTTCGCCTGTGAGAAGTAAAGGAAGTCATTGTGTATTATATGTTCCCACAAGATCAATTTGGGAAAAAAACACAGATTTACTAAGCCCATAACGTGTGACATTTTTAATATTAATATATAAATATAAAACTGTGGTCTGCTTAGGTAAACATATTGGAGGACATTTTTGTGGATTATTATTTTGAATATTTGCCAAAAGCTTTAAAAAGTCAACTTTAAACCTTATTTAATGGTGCACAGTGTAACTTTTGGTTGGTTGTTGTTGTTTTTTTCCAGAAATGTTCTACAATACAGCAATTTAATTTAATTATCTCTATGGAGACAAACAGGCCACATCACAGGCCAAGTTACTGTCCAGATCTATGGAGAAGTGGGCCCGCTCACAAAAATAATGCATGTTTAGGAATAGCTATGAGAAATAAAAACACCTGTAACTGAATAAATAGAAGATATATTTGTTTAATGCCATACTGTGGAACATCCCAGGCAAAGTAATAGCATCACCATGGAGGCATCATCAAAAAAGTTACACAATGCATCTTTAAAGCACAAGATATAATCCAATTGTAACCATGCAACTGCAAACAATGACTCACCCTTATGTGATAAACCCTTTGTCATGTCAACCTCTTGTATACAACTTAGACATATATTATATTTACATTTTAAAGACAGGGCTTTTTATATTTTAGTTGTACAAATCTGTATATTTGTGCATTGTTTAACACTTTACTCTGTACTTTAATTATTTTGTCATTTGAATTCCATTACCATCTCCATCTTTTGTTCTTTGCAGTGTCTACGTGCAAGTCTATGTCACATGTTTTGAGTTGTCATAAATAATGCACAATAAAACAGCTAAAGATGCCTCCATCAGAGAGCATGACGTCATCACTTTCCAGAACAGAGCAGTCTCCATCACTCACTGCCTTTCACTGGCTGGTGTTAGATCTTCCAGACTGACAGACTCCTAAACTGACCTTAATGTACAAACAAACCCTGTGTTTGTCCAGCTGAGTCTTCTCCATAGACCCCTGTAAACAAGCTTTCCTTTTTGCGTCTAAGTGTCAAAAGTTCAACATACTGATCACATAGTCTGAAAACCCCATCAATACGGCTTTTTAAAAACTCATATCTCTTCACAGCATATGGCAGAAACAGTACCACAGGGCAACTCATATTTTTACACACTGAGGCTGGAGTCACTGGAAGACAGATGGTGCAATGTCAACTATATATCTGTCATTGTAAAGAGAATTGAATGATTTAGTACTGTATACATTTGCTTCTACAATGGAAATTCACTAGATAATAATGATAACAACGATGCAGGATTACTCAAATATGTATAAATGAAATAAAACACAACTCGGGGTATGTTTTTAAATGAGGTAACAACAATCTAAAATGGTTTAAAGCTCATAATAGCCAACTTTGCATGATATAGAACCTTTAAAATGACTGTGTCTCGTCTGATTCTAATAGTTTCATAGATCAAAACCATTCTAAAGCTACTTGGAAAAGGTCCAATGTTTTTTTTTTATTAGCACTGATTTCATAGTTGTTCAAATGACAGCCCTACTTTTGAGGACAATTTCTTTTTTAGTAGCACTTTAAGTATAAATTGTGCATTGTGTAGCTGGATGGACGGTCTATATAAACAAGCAGGTGACAGACCCCAAACCAAAAAGCTACACAGCCCATCATTAAACTAACTAAGAAGGGGAACGCCAGCAAACGTGTCCATACAATACATGGAATTGCCGATATTTTGATAGCAGTACAAAAACAATACCTGCGTTCACATAGGAATTCCCGCTCTGTATTGAAATCCCAAATCCCATAGCCCGTAATATGCTCTGTTTACATTGGGAAACTGGATGTGAGGGTAGTGCAGTTCCTTCAGTCTCACAGCAGCCTTTACAGCGGACCAAGGATTTATCCCAATATTTGCCTCATAATAAAGACTAAATCCAAACAAATCCAACCTCCCTGCAGTGTACCCAACTGCTCTCATCAAACTGCACACAGCCCTAACCAACGAGCAGACAAGTCCGACCGCGGAAAAACCTGGAACGCCGTGAAATCCATAAAATCACCCACGGCGACACTAGTAAACATGTTATCCCTGTGTTAGTGATGTAAGCGGGGAAAGTATCACAGCCTTAGGGGATGTGAGGGAAGGGAGACCATGTAAAGAGACTGTAGGGACATACAGGGTAAAGCAGTGTTAAAGGGACAGTCTAGAATTTTGGACATGGGGCCTCATTGCCTAGTGAGCCAGAGTGTTAGAGACGTGTGGAGACACTTTTTAAAATATTCCATCCAATCCTTGTATTTACAGAGGTCACTGGTGCTAGGCTAGCGCATGTCAATGGCCATAGTTGGCCTGTCACTTAAAACAGTCTTACCCACTCCACAAAACACCCGAAGCAAATCTGTTATTACGCCAGACTGTCGATGTGAATGTCTGTGTTGATAGAATAATTTCAGAAGTAAAACCAACCTTGCATTTGAAGGATTTATATTTATGAGCAGCAGTAGTGAGTTGTACTTCCTGATAGAAAGCTTGCCAGTGGCGGACTGATATATGAGAACATAGTCCCTCAACATGCGACATTTCATGCGATGCAAGATTAGTTTTATTTCAAACATCATTCTATCAACACAGACACTTACAACGTCAGTCTGGCGTAATAATAGATTTGCTTCGGGGGTTTTGTGGAGTGGGTAAGACTGTTTTTAGTTACAGGCTAACTATGGCCATTGACATGCGCTAGCCTAACACCGGCGACCTCTGCAAATACAAGGACTGGATGGAATATTTTAAAAAAATGTCTCCACACATCTAAAATAGTCTGGCTCACTAGGAAATGAGGGCCTATGTCCAAAATTATAGACTGTCCCTTTAAGTTTAGTCTGTTCAGATGCAATGCTTTCTCTGGTTGTGTTCATGAATATTCCTCAGTATGATATTCCTCAGATATTTAAATGTATCTAGATAGTGTTTATTCTGTTATAGGTATTGATTTTAATATTCAAAATATTCTGCACAGATTAGACCTGTAACTTGGTCTGGTGCTTGTCCTCATGGAGATAGACAGTTTTAATGCCATACTCAGGAACATTCGAAGCAATAACACGCAAGCTGTAAAACACCGTCCATGAGCAAAGTAACACAGTGAACCTTTAAAAATAACTCTGGCTACTACTGCAGTTCTTTATGTGAATTAGGCTTCAGTACATACATTATATACTGGATTAAACATGGTGAGATTGAGTCCTGTCTTTGATTATTAACTGAATGTCTCTCATCACTCTTTACCCCTTTTCATGTTGTACTTGGTTATGTCCCGCACAGTGTTTTATTGATGGAAATCTTTCACAGTAGGCATTAAACCTTTCTTTCTTCATGGAGATCAAACCAAACCAAGTCACAGGTCAGATCTGTGGAGAGGCGACCCCACTCACAGTCAGAATACCTGTTTTTCTTGGTATATTTGAGCTATAAAACCACATGTAATTGAATAAATGTAAGGTAGAGTTGTTTAATGTCATACTGTGGAATATTCCAGGCAGAGCAATGGCAATCTATCTATAGAAACGAGCAGGTTTGTAACCAAAAAGTTACACAGTGCACCTTTAAACCAGATTTTTGGGCAAGTAGCACACTCTATGAAGACACATGACAGCTCAAATACTGCATGTACCACAAAACTGTAGCTATTTCGGGCTATATTTTTGTGAGGCACTATTTGGTATTACACAGTGCCTTAGCCCTCAGTGGGGGTCCAAGAACATCTCCTTCCACATCCAGCACTCCAGCGTCTGATAATGTCCACCGTCAGGCTTTAACCGTGAAGCCCGAAGTAGCAGTATACATGTTGCTTTTTCTCCTTTTCTTTTTGTGGACTGTCCCTACACCAGAGGATCCTGTTTCATTTGCTTTCCTCTGCACTGTCGCTACATTCTGTGAGACTATATGTAGCCAGCTGAGTTCGGCCCCAGCTGAAATAGCAGAGTTCAAATCCCTGCATGAGTGGTGGGGGATTGACTCAGAGGAATGACTGTTGGCTGTGTGGAGAAATTTATTCACTCTATTCCATTGGACACCGGGGTTTATCATGTAAATATATTTGCGTAAAGTCAGATTTGTCATTTGGTGAAGTTCCCGTGATCATTTTTTCTAGATTTTTTGTTTTGTTTTGTTTCACTGCAGAGGATAGAAATGAGGAAAAGTGTGGGGAGAGACATTCAGCAAAATGATGGATAATAGGAATCAATATGGTTGCACTTTTCCTTGTTTGGGCTTCCACAGAAACAGACAAGAAAACCACACCGCACTGTACTAATTTTGTGTAAATTTTTAGGAGGACAGTTCATCATTTGCTTGTCTCTATTGAAACGTTATTGTTTGACTTGAAATGGCATTAAACATATCTGTCTTGCATTTATTCAATCATAGATGTTTTGATTCCTAAAAATTACCCTTTTTATACTGAGCATACTACTCCGATAATCAGCAACTGAAGATGCCGAACTTCTGTGCCGTATATGGACTGAACCAGGACTAAATCAGGACTGAACCGAGGACTGAACCGAGACTGAACCAGGACTAAACCAGGACTAAACTAGGACTAAACCAGGACTAAACCGAGGACTGAACCAGGAGGACTGAATCAAGACTGAACCAGGACTAAACCAGGACTAAACTAGGACTAAACCAGGTCTAAACCAGGACTGAACCGAGGACTGAACCAGGAGGACTGAATCAGGACTGAACCAGGAGTAAACCAGGTCTAAACCAGGACTAAACCAGAACTGAACCCGAGGACTGAACCAAGGACTGAACCGAGGACTGAACCAGGACTAAATCAGGTCTAAACCAGGACTGAACCGAAGACTGAACCAGGACTAAACCAGGTCTAAACTAGGACTAAACCAGAGCTGAACCAGGACTAAACCAGGTCTAAACTAGGACTAAACCAGAGCTGAACTAGGACTAAACCAGGTCTAAACTAGGACTAAACCAGAGCTGAACCAGGACTAAACCAGGTCTAAACCAGAGCTGAACCAGGTCTAAACCAGGACCAAACCAGGATTAATCTTGGACTAGGACTTGGAATCTAGGGAGCGCCCCTGAGAGAATCCTGAGCCCGTGGAGCAGGGTGTCCACAAAGCATGATCGGGCATCAGCTGCGATTAGTCCCGTGCAGCGCAGGGTTCTGCGCCGGTCCTTTCTCCCGCAGTCACCCGACGGTCTACGCGGGTGCACCTCCAGGCCCATCCCAACATTCAGAACCATAATGATGGCGTTTCCCCGTTGCTGATATCGTGGTAATTTTAGCAAATTTGTATGAAGGAAAACAAAAAACCCACCACTTCAATCCAGGTTAAAAATGCACTGTAACGCGTGTTATTCACATTTGTACCAAGTAAAATATTACGTCTTACATTACTGTGTTACAGCAAAAAGCAATGCATTACATTTAGTTTTATAACACGTTACTCCCAACATTGCCTACTACTACTACAACTATTACTACTACTACCACTACTACTACTACATTATTCAACATTTTATTATTACTACTATCCAGACCCAGTACCTCTAAGCACTGATTCGCAGCATGAACATTCAGGTGACAGTAACAGCACAAGCTCATTGCATTATCTCATTACAGTTGTCCCCCGTGACCACATCCCCACCACCCTCCCGGGCCCCTCACGCTTCGGCGCAGTGGGGCAGACAGGGGCCCATGGCAACCGCGAGGGCCCCGGGGACACCTCTCAGACTGCAGCCTCAGCCCTCAGGGACAGAGGCGACAGCAGCAGACACCTAAACAAATGAGATCACTACTGAGATCACTACTCCCACAACTACAGGAAGTTACCTCACTCTGCCCCCAGCTTGCTACAACCCACGACCTTGTCCCGTACGGATAATCCTAATTCAATTTTACTGGGTCAGCAAGCCCAAATTACAAACTGACTTTTTTACGGACACGTTCTTTGCCTGCAGGAGCGAAAAAAGAAAAAAAAAATCGAAGTTTCAAATACAGCACAGCTAGAACTATTACATCTCAAAAATATCTCAATTTCTGCAGGAAAATGTATTTTGTAACATATTCTGATACATGCTCCAATCTTAGTACTGCATTCTGAATACTTTTACACTGAGTTGCATTCAAGTTGCAGTGTGAAAATATAGGATTAAAAACATCTTCATGTTTGTTTGCACTAATATTAAGCTTAAATTGTGTGATCAAGTACTGCAATGTGTTCCTTTTGATTTTAGGAAAGTAACTGCATTCAGAACATGTAACTGTAGTACAGTTACTCAAAATTACTGCAAAATACATATTCTCGGTACATGTATTCAGTTACTTCCCAACACAGGCAATGTGTCAGTGCAAGTTCTTTTCCTGCAGGAGCAAAAAAAATAAAAAATAAATCGAAGCTTCAAATACAGCACAGCAAGAACTATTACACCTCAAAAATTTACAAGCAAAATATGGTTACTTTGGGAAAACCGTGACTGCCAAAAAAGCTTGGAATAAAATGATGTGAATTCAACAGTTTTCTACTTTGCAGCAAAAGTGACAATAACTTTTTATTTCTGCCAAGTTTTGAAATGCCAGTGAGCGTGGCTTGGTGTACAAATACTGTTTCATTAGTTATACCTTTTACATTTACTTAGGAGTAATTATATTGATGTTGTTTAACTGGTCGTGGAATAAATAATAGCAGCACTAATTCTTTCTATTAATACTACTGATTATAGTAGCAGAAGTATACTCTATACTTCAGTAATGCATACAAACAATTTAATTTATTTAGGCTCAAATATTGTGGACTTTTATTTAGTGGAGGGTCAGCCATCTGCGTCTCTCCATAAAGAAGTGATTGCTTTGTCTAGAATCTTCCACAGTATAACATTAAATTAATCTTTTACCATGAAAACAGAGGTGAACAAGTACTGAAAAAGTACTGGTAAGATCTGTGCAAAAGTGAGTGAATTTATGATTTTTTATAAGCCCAAAATGTGATGAAAAAAAGTAAGTTTGCTCCATGCATACATACAATTTAATGTATTTAGGCTCAAATATTGTGTACTTTTAATGCATTTTTTTCTGGTGAAGGGTCAGCAATCTGCAACTCTCCATGAAGAAGTGATAGCTTTGTCTAGAATCTATTACCACGAAAAACAAAGAGGTGAACAAGCTACTGGTAAGATCTGTGGAAAGGTGAGGGAATTTGTTTGTTTTTTATTAAGCCCAAACGAGACGAATACGAGAGGAAAAGTAACTGGAACAAATCAGATAAAGCAATAACATTTCCGCAGAGAAAAGCATGTAGTGGACCCCCTACGGAAAAATCAAAGCGCATTAAATTCATTTCATTTTACAGGACAAAAAAAAAAGCTTCTCATTTGAAATACAATTAACCAGAGCAGACCAGTGTAGCAGATGACAGGCGATGCCGACTCCAGACAGTGACGACAGGCAGTAATGTCCGGTCATTTAGCGGGATGAACCTCCTCCTGTATTCCAGACTGGGGCATCTGCTGTGCTTAAAACAGCAGGTGACCACAGACTGACCACAGGCTGCCCACACGGCCCGCCTGCTTAAGCCCCCATAACAAGCCCATCATCAAATCCACGCACACACAACACAAAAGAGTCGTATGAGGAAGGATTAGACTTATCACACCCACGCACACACACACAACCCACGTAATGATGCTTTTGCCACAGCCACACAAACAAAAGACATTGTAATCTCAGTCTGGGAGAGTGTATATGTTATATTTGATTATGTTTAAGCTGCTGTATTAGGGCTAAATACATTCTCTTGCATATTCACACCTCCTTTATGCACATTTACACATCTTATATTACACAAAATCCACTCTTGTGAGCTTTTAGCCACGTTACAATAATGATAACATACCTGGAGTTGTGTTTGGTTTCCGTCACACGTTTGAGTAATCCTTTATTATTGGTCTGTCTACACCTCCAACGCTCAAAATACTGTGTTCCACCCTGTGATGTCATGATGTGGTAGTTTTCAAGTTAATTAAGTTAAATTTCACCTTTTTTTTTTTTTTTTTTTCAGAAGAGATTGCATATTCCCTGGCTGAAGGTATCCAGATGATTTGAGTGAAGGTATATGGAGTTTAAAAACACAGTGGAGCACATGACATCATAAGGTGGAACAGAGTGTTTTCAGAGAAGAACTCATCTTAAATACGCAGGACTGTGTGATGTGAATGAAACAAAACACAACTTCAGGTATGTCTGAATTGAGGAAACATTATAACTTAGATCAGAAAGGGCTGAGCAATATATCAGTGCTATTAAGAACTAACTGGAGGCACTGCTCAGTCTGACGCTCTTGTTACTCAAGTTAGACTTTAATGCTTGCTTTATTTTAATACAGTCTGTCTAGAAAGAAATGACTTAGTTAGAACGACAAAAACATATTTTGTATTTTTTTTAGGTTTTTAGGTAATCTTAGAATCTAGAATGGTTCCTCCATAGACATACAAGCAGACACCCCCAGCGGAATGTCACTGCAAAATATTGATTTGATTTGTTAAAAAAAAAAAAATTGAACCATCTCAACAAGTAAAAGAAGTGAATGTCATGCCTTGAGATGTAATAATAGATTAGGGCTGAACAATTTTAAGAAAAAATTGAACTGCAGTTTTTCTGACAGATATTGCAATTTCGATTTCATCCACAATTTTTTTCTTTTCAAATCAAGTTTTAGTGCACATGAACATCTGCAAACATCACAGAAACTTACATCATACCAGAGTCCTGCACTGATGATTTGACGCTGGACTGTTTTAAAGAAACAAAACAAAAACCACATGGCAAATTTGCATAAACTACAAGGCTGAAAAAAACAGCTCCCTCCTTGCACTGCTGATATTGTCTGCTTCTGTCAGACTAAAGGACACAACTCGGTGAAATATGTGTGTTCTTTCTGTGACAGAGGATGTGCTGATGATGGTGAGTCTATTCTGTGCTTCTATCGTGTTGCAGACAGTTCATGTTAAACTTTACACCAACGTCAATTTTAAATCTTCACCCCCTAGTGGTGGTGAATTACTTCACGGCACATAGACCTCGACGCAGACCCATAAATCAAAAATGATGGCGACAAGGCGATGGCAGCAGTGTGCTGTGTTGAGTCACCGAACTATACTTCTTCCTTAAAACTGGGCTTTACGAGCACTGCAAAAAACACAGCTTTGATGCTCCCAAAATCGTGTTGTCTCGTGAGATTACCTATAACAGATTATTTAAAGAAGTGGACAAAGGGAGTGTGAGCGTGTGGCTCACGAGGCTAGTGAAATAAAAACACCAAATAAAAACATGTAGAGTGGATTAATATGAACATTTTAAGACCAAAATGACAAGTCTCAGAGCAGCGGTTACAGAGAGGGTCCACATTTTTTCAATACAAACTGAAGTCGATTTAATCAGTTATCTTGTCATGCAAATCAGACCCCAATAAATGCAAACATTCACTGAGCCAAAAAAGCTGTAATGATTAAAATGTTATACCTTTTTTGAGATAAGAATTTGTTATTGACTTCAGTATTTTTCATTTTCTCATTCTTACATAAAAACTAAACCTGAACATGAACTGCCCATCACTCACAACAAGGTAAAAACCACTCAGCTAATTCAAGTCAGTGCTGTGCCCAGTCGTGTCAGAGAGTCACAGAGGGTGAACAGGAAGCTCGTAAAGGCCACCCCGCCCAGCAGTCAGTCTGAACTCATTTTTATTAATAACCTATGACAACCAACGCACTTCCATCAAGGCTCCTTCTCTCCCCCGTCCTTCCCGAGACCCCATTTTTATTTAGCTGCTTGAGAAATGACTACTGCCAGACCGACCCAGTGGGGGGGGGGCGCGATGACCAAATGCAGGGGATGGCCTTAGAGACAGCGCAGAGTCAGTGATCTGTCAGGGGGTAACAGCGTGGAGCAGGTGTGTGAGTGGTTGGTCAGGAAGGAGGACACAAGAGGAGAAAGAATGGACAGACGCAGACAGACAAAGAGAGAGAGAGAGGAAGTTAAGCGTGCAATGCTAACACACACCAAAGTGCACACTAAAAACATGGCGCGCTTCATTTGTCCATCCTGACAGCAGAGAAGAGGGATGGTTTTGGACAGGAGTATGCCTGGAGGGAGGACAGGTGCGAGGGGTAGAGATGTAAAAAACGCAAAAGTTCAAATATAAAAGTATAAACCAATTATTGTTGTTGGTAGTTGTTTTTTGCAAGCAATTTCTACAGATTTTCAAATTACAGTAGGGGTCATCAGGTAATAGAAAATAGTAAATCTAGACGAGCTAAAGTGAACAAGGATTATTTTTGTCTGGGCGGTTGAAAGCAGAGGCGGCGCTATCATTAGGCAAAAGTATGCGGCTGCCTAGGGTCCCCAAACCTGGAACAGCCCCCAACCACTAATGGCCAAGGCCTCAGAGCAATTTTCTCTCAATATGACATTAAATGAAAGTAGTTTACTTTTAAACAATTATCATAAGAAAAAATAATAATCATATGTAATGGATGTAAGCAAAAATGTAATTGTACTAGCAAAAAAATACAACTACTTTCAGTTCAGGTTATCTAGTAGGGTACAGAACTAATAGAGATAAGATAAGTTTCCATAATTCACATTAGTAGAGATGTGCATGTCTCAAGAACAATGCGGAAAAACAGACAATAAATATATTTTTAAAAAATGACTCAAGTTCGCCTAGGGCCCCCAAATTGCTAACTCCGCCACTGGTTGAAAGTGCATTATTTTTTTTAAAGCTGTCTATTAAGGGTGGGTAAAAACACAAAACTAAAAAAAAATATTATCTTTTTTTTCTCCTTTTTTGATTTATAATAAATCACTTTCTGTCTTAATTTTATGAACTCTGGTCCAAACCACATGCTTTTCCCAGATGGCTGTTGATCTCTAAGCTAATGATGATTTGAAATGAGTGGATCATTTCAAATCAACGTAACTTGATTAGGTGTAAAAAGTGTGCAAAAATTTGTTCAGATTTTTATTTACTGGAAGTGAAATCTTTTGAAAATGGTCTTGCTTTATCCAGATGTCTCAATTTTTCTATATTTTTTTTCGAGAATTTGTTCACAGTTTTAAGAAAGACCATTTTTAACAAAGTGCAATTTCAGCACCGTGATACCACTCCCAATTATTCTGCTATTGCTGTTTCATATCTTGTGTCTTGTGTATCTTATCCAGCTCGTGTGTTTGATGTCTTTCGTGTGGGAGGGCAGCCCTGGCTCTGATGGATCAAGCCTGACCCAAGACCAGCCCCAGTACAGACAGAGGCACAGGAGGAGGAGAGGTCTTTGAAGCAGTCACTCCACTCTGGGTCTCAGTACAACAGAAGTAACTGAAAGAAAAGACTCCAAATAGGACTGCACTAATGTGGCTCCATGCTGCGTCTGTGCCCTCACCCCCAATAATACATTAATTATACATCATGGGACCATTAGCCTGTGTTGGGTTTAGTGCTATAACGGATAGTGCAAAGAAGATGGAAAAGTCTAAATATAATTAGAGGCATCATGTGGTATTACTATCAAAATAGCTATGTTGCCACAGGCTGCTAGAGATCTATTTAGTTCTATGGTAGACGTGGAGCATAATGACAGAAATAAAAATTAAATTGAGTGTTTTGCAAATTACCACTATAATAAACCAGACTATATTTTTTGTAATTTTATCAGAAATGTCTTGATAAAATTCTTGGTTAAGGTACAAGTAATTAAAAAAATTAAATATATTATAGAATAAAAAACTGAAGTTCTGAACTGTCTGATTTATTTTTTAATTACTGTTTTATTATTATTGTATTGTGTTATTGTTGTTGTTAGTAGGGTTGGGTATCATTCAGAATTTGCCAATACGATACAGATCTCGATACATAGATCACGATAAAATACATACCTCAATACAGTGAGCTTATGATTCAATACGATACATTTCAAATCAAATCGATACGGTTCAGTAAAAAATAAAGGCTAAATCAAAGCTGTGACAATAAAAGTCTTTATTAACCCACTTCTTGTGCAAAGTTAATACGAAACACACCTATTTTAATTCTCAAAACAGAGAAAATGTCAAATGTGTCACATAAATGAGTTTCCTTCCACTAAACAAGCAACACAACTGTAGCGCTGTAACAAAATAATTTTGTAAAATAAACCAAAAAATACTCTTGGCAGTATATTGATACAGCAGCCCACGATATCGATCCTGTATCATCACATTACGATATATCGATATTTTAATATTTTTGCACACCCCTAGCTGTTAGTAGTAGCATTTATTTATTTATTTAATAGTATTATAGACACAATACTCAAATAGACAAACATCTACACTCAACAACTTACAGTATACCTGCCTCTACTCCATGAGGAAGTTTACTTAAAATATTCTCCGTTTTTGATTTTACATTGAAAAAAATCTGTATGTTTTTATTCAAACCATAAATAAACAAAAACTCATACTGAAATGCCCACACTGTAATTTCCAGAGCATCTATAAGAGCTACGAGGGCTAATGCAAATACCATCATTAGGCTGGGGAACTGATGTGGGCACGGCCCCTTTGCTCATACACAGCGTACATGTTGTTTTTCACATAATTAAGTGTGGACTTCGCCCTTCGTCTAAAAATATGCACCCGATGTGGTCAATTAATATGAGACATGCACCCCAGAGTACAGTACACTGTTACAGCCATACATTTTAACTAGAATACACTGCTTTAGTATATAGGCTTAATACTTGTGTGCATTTCTAGAATTTGATGTTGTCATGATTTCAGATAGAGGGCAGGGGTTTATTAGCCAGGCTGGTGCCACCTAGTGCCTCCGCTCAATTTCATTTCTCTCCAGCGACGAGGTCAGGAATCAGAATACACTAGACGGTTTGCAAGATCCCCGGAAGTTGAAGATCACGCAGCGGCCAATCAGCAAAGAGCTATGAAGCCATGACATCAAACTCCAGCCTCTGTCTGGGTCCCTTTTGTGGTACAGCACAACAGTAAATAAAGCAGTCGAGATGGATGTAGACGATGCAGAATTTGCATTTTTTATTGCACCTTTAACTCACAATTTCACCTCGCAGAAACAACAAATATCGTTGACAGACATGTTCACTCTCTGCTTTGTTTGCTGCTGTGCCGGCAGTTACTTGGACACCACTGAGCGTTCTGGCGCATTACATATGTCACAATTGGTTAAATAAAAAAAGTACCCACCTACCGTCGAGCGAACAAATCCTAAAGCTACATGGTCAGATGGTTTCCTCGAGGTGAAACTGGCTGATGAATCAGACTGGGGTTTATATAACTCTATGGGAGATTCACTGTTATTGAAAGATAGCTACCATTCATTCAGTGTTTACATATATTAGCCGTCGAATATATGAAGTAATACGTATGGAAGTAAAGTATGTGAAAAAAAGTATTAAAAAAATCCTCAAACTACCCATTTTTTCATTACTACACAAGTCCATATATCTTGCCGCTTATATTTGATGTCTTATATAAATAGAAAAAAACACAGAATGAAAGGCTGAGTCCAAACTTTTGGCTGGTAGTGTACATCTAAACTTATATCATTATTTGTTATGGATTAGCTCAACAAACCTGCCATATTAAACTCCTTAAAGTCCTTTCAACTGACAATAATCACTTTAGTTTTGAATGATGACACCACTTTCTGAAGCTACAGTGATAATAAAATGAATAACATAATTGAACTTGTTTATTTATACTAACAGAGAAGACGTTTGAACGTTGTGCCAGTTTTTGTTTCATGTGGATAGACCTTGTAATTACAGAGATATTAACCATAAATCAGGTCAAAACATCTGCATTTTGACAGTTGAAAGGCAAATTCCACCACAGAATTCTGACCTGATTCCTCCAACTCCATTTCAAAATATAGACTTGATAGAATATTATGATATCACATGAAGATTTTCAGTTGTTTATTTATACTCAGAGACGACGTTGAACTTTGTGCCAGTTTTTGTTTCATGTGGATAGGCCCAGTAATTACAGAGATACGTATCGACCATAAACATCTGCAAACTGACAATTCCACCATACACTTCTGACTTGTCCTCCAACTCCATTTTAAAATATAGAATTTCTAGAATATTCTGATGTCACAAAAAATATTATAACTTCTTTATTTATACCCAGAGACAACATCGAAGTTTGTGCCAGTTTTTGTTTCATGTGGATAGGCCCAGTAATTACAGAGATATCATCCATAAATCAGGTAGAAACATCTACAAACTCACATTTTCAACAGAATTCTGATCTGTTCTCTGAAAATCAATTTCAAAATATAAACTTTCTACAATATTGAATGCGCCGTGTTGAGCGATTTTCAGTTGTGTTCATTTCAAACTAGCAGATTTGACTTTGCCTTTTGTTAACTTGTGTTCTTTCTTTTGAACCCGCACAGCTGTCGACAACATGCTTCAGACCTCTGGCTATTCCAAACAAATTGTGGTGGCTCCAGGCCCCGTGTACGATGCAGGCTTTCCTCTGATGTCGTGAATTCAAAGGCTTACATCATGCTCCTTGTTTACTCCAGTGAAAGCCGGGCCCACCAAATAAAAGCTTTATGAACACCATGTATGTTTAATAACTGCTGTGTTATGACATTTGTACGGGTCCTCTTCTTCTGTTTGTGAAGAGTAGACGCTTTAATATTCTACCTACTCCTTTTGAGAAGCAATATGTATTTTCTCTCCATTCATGTATACAGGTTTTGTACTGTTGTTATTCAAACCGGTAAATAAATCTAGCTATGTTTTCCTGTTATTCGTGGCTTTAGCTTCCCGTTACATGCAACATTTTGAGAATTTTTCCCATTCAAAAGATAGAATTATTTTGTTATTTGCCATGGAAACAGTTGTAATTTTTCATCAAACTGAAACCCATGAATGGTGGGTGGTTGAAGGTTATCCCAGTGATGATGGGTTCTCAATGGGGTGCATGCTGGATAGGTAGGGTTGCACAGTTTTGGACAAAATCTATAAATAAATGTTAGAATTAATCAGAAGGAGAAAAGACTTAAATATGAACTGCTAACTTAAAGCAGACATATGATGCCAAATCGACTTTTCAGAGCTTTTAACCATATTATAGTTGTTTCTCTTCACCGTTTACCCTCTCGAAGTTGTATTTGGAGCGATTCGTGCAACATATTGCAGTTTTCACCGCCACTGGCATACGCCCACTGTTCTGTACTTAATTTTTCAGTTTCATTGTCTTAATCGATGATACTTGTAGGATTCCACAGCACTGCGTAGATATTTTTGGTACAAAAAAATATAAAAAAAACACTGCTTGTTAACGTGATTTATAGCTATCCATCGAAGAGGCCAATAGCTACACAGATCTTTGTTGTCATGACGTTTACAGTGACATCAGGTCTCACTGGGCAGCGTACTTTCTTTTATTACGTCATTTTTACATGAATATTGCGATTTAAAATGTCCAAATTATAACATAATGATCCACAGGTTTCAAAGATTATAACTACATAGCAGAAACAAGCACAATAGGTCTTCTTGAATACAAAAGCCCCATATATTTCAGAACAGGTTGGTAAAGGTCATGCTATTATATGTACCTTTGTGGTCCCATTCATTCACTATGCACTAAATAAAATCAGCACTTCACCTGACAGATGGGAGAAAGAAGACAAGCCACAATAACACAGGGAGGAAATGCACACCCATACACTGTAGCCAAATGGCCTGAGAATCTAACCCTCAACCTCCGCTCGAAAACACCAGTGTAACCACTTCAACTATGCAAGGACACAAATGATCACTGGAAAATGCTACTGCCACATGCCTTTTTTGTAAAATGAAGAACGCACACCACAAGTTTGTCACTAAAGAATCTAAAGGAAGTGTTGAGCTAACCACTCTGCCGCTGTGAAAGAACACATACGGCCAGTGGTGGAATGTAACAGTACTGTATTAAAGTATACATTTTAGTCATCTGTACTTAACTTACCACATTTGAGAGAAGGCATTGGCACTTTCTATTCCACCACAGACTGAAAATTAAATGCACAAATCTGTATCAAAAACAATACATTTGAAGCCTTAAAATACCTAAAAATCAGCGTGAAATACTTCAGTGTAGACTACAAGAAGAAATAACAGTTTTAAGCACTTTTAAGTCTTAGTTCTTTGGATTAAGTAGCATATTCACAGTTTTGTTAGCGTCCACAAAATATCGCAATAAATATTGTACCGTGAAATGTATATAGTGAAAATATCGTACCGAGAGATTTGGATGCTGTTACATTCCTAATTGTGAGCCTCCCTACATATCGTGAGCTTCCCCACGATACTGCAATAAGTATCGTACTATGAGGTTCATACTATGACGATATCGTATTGTGAGACTTGGATATTGTTACACCCCTACTTTTTACTCTTAAAGTCAAATTTTAAACTCATACTTTAATACTTTTGCTTAACTTTTTTCATGTGAAATCATGTTTTACTTGTACTTGAGTACTTTTTAGCTTCGGTATATTTTACTTAAAAGTGCATTGTGAAACTTTTTCTGCTTTTCTTCATGGAGATGATTGCTTTGTCTGGAATGTCTCACAGTATGGCATTAAACATTTCTATCTTCATGGAGACCAAACCAAATTACAGGTCAGGTCTGTGGATCTGTAGGGAGGTAACCCCGCTCACAGTCAGTCAGTCAACTTTTCAAGCAGAGCGATGACATATCCACAGAAACAAGCAACTGACAGAAGTTACACAAAGCACCTTTAAGTAATAAAAGTGAATACTGCATATGACCATAGTGAAACGCTATTGCCACACTGTAACATGCGCTGTATTGAATTTTCATTGTGTGACAGTAAACCCAAATTAAATTATGCCTTTATAAGCGCTGGGGAGCCGACCATGTGACTTTCCAACCCCAGCGGATCGTCTTGCTCACTAAATGCAGAACAGCTGGAGAATTAGAACTGCTTTTAATAATGGATTCCTTTTTCCACTTGGCTCTAGCTTTTCGACTTCTTCTTCTTCTACTTTTTTGGATTCTTTCTCCCATCTTTGTAGACACAAGTGGTACACGCTTTCCAGTTGCCAGTCTGCGATTTACCCTTGTAGCTTTTAGCCCGCTGACGCAACTGGGACATCCCGAAAATCCATTTGTGCTTTTTTCTCAGAACATCTCAAGGGTGCACTATCTTAAAATGTCAATATGAACACGGCTGAGCTTAAGGCCTTTTCAAGCAGCGAGCAAAAAGACAGCATTTACATTCAGCACAGCACACTGTCGTCTCCCCAAACGGTAAACAACTCACGGGAGAAGAAACAGCATGACCCACAAGGATTAGAGAAGGTCTGGTATGATTTTTTATTTTTATTTTTTTTACTGATACCGATTAGGGATGGGACAATAACCAATAATATCGATGATAATATGCTAAAAAGGGTAGACAATAATCGTTTGTGGGACATTTTATATAATTGTGATAATCGCCAACAAAGATTATCACCATAATCACCAGAATTCTTTGCTGTATTCACTTATACCAAAGTACAACATTATAACAGCAGATTAAATACAAAACCTATTCATAATAATCAAATTATCATTATTCATGTCCATAACATTCTTAAACTGTCAGAAGCTTTTGTAATTATCGTGACATAATCGATAATCACAATAATTTTGGCCATGATAATCATGACGCCAAATTTCTATATTGTCTTATGCCTAATACAATATACGATACTGATGTTGCTGCTGTTTTCGATTTTAAAATCCATAGCAAGGACCACAAATGTATGTTTTGTTCTAGTAAAGTTAAGTATAGTTCATGCAGTATAGTTCACACATTTAGTTTTAAATTTAAATACAGCTATCGTTTTAGACAAACCGCTTCTTAAAGATAAGTGACCTGATGATTCCATGGAAAAAGAAAGTTAAAACCATACTGCGGAACATTAGTCTGATTCATCAGCCGTTTTCACTTCATGGAAACTGTCTGACCTCGTAGCATTAGAATTTGTTCGCTCAGCGGTAGGCGGGTACTTTTTTATTTAACCAATCACTGCTATTAGTTGTGACGTATGTAATGCACCAAATCCCGTAGGAAGAAGGACAATAACGTCTTTCCCCTTGATAAAATTCACCAAGCATTCTGTTTGTTCCGGCTTTAAATCCTCAATCTCGGGAATCGTTGCCAACACAGAATGTTTGGTTTCATCTACATCCATCTCGACCGCTTTGTTTACTGTTGTGCTGTACCACAAAAGGGACCCAGACAGGCGCTTAAGTTTGACGTCATGGCTTCACAGCTCTTCGCTGATTGGCCGGTGCGCGGTCTGCAACTTCTGGGGTTCTTTCAAACCGTCTAGTGTATTCGAGTCCTGACCTAGTTGCTGGAGAGAAATTAAATTGAGCGGAGACACTAGATGGGGCCAGCCTGGCTAGCGGAACATTCCCTGTGGAGATGAATATGTTTTATGCTATAATGTGAAATATAATAGCCAAACAAACAAGTGGTGGAGGCCCTCCTTCAGGCCATATAGGAGTTAAGTGTGTGGAGATGCAAGCCCGCTCAGACACATGTTTTTCTAAGGTTTCAATGCAATAAATCTATTTTTGGATTAAAAGTTACATTCTGTGGCTTTAATTATTTAGTCTTTGCTCTTTCAAAAATCTGGTGCACTGAGGACAAACTAGGAATGAAATGAGCACACAGAGACTAGAGCAGTGCAGAAAAATATCTGTGCAAAATATCAGCAACATTTTTAATATTGCATCAGCAGATATCTGGGAAATCCCGCCGATACCACTGTTACCGTTAGTGTAGCCTATAACGCCCATCATAACAAGGATTATAACATCACAACGTCCAGATGTGCTCAAAACTGTCAGCAGATGAAATTAAGCTCTCCACTCAGAACTCCTCTCCTCCTCCTCACTTACACCTAACCCACCTCCAAAGTGAAGCAACAGGAATCAATGGAGCTATAATGGACAGGCTCAGACCGCGTTAAGAAGTAATGCTACCTGTTAAAACCCCTTTTACACGGGCCGGCCGCTCGATGCAGGTAAATCGCTTATATCATGAGTTATGAGCAGTGATGGAGAGATAGTTTGGGGATGAGTGATTTCAAGTCTAATTGGATTGCGCTGGATTGGTTTTCGCATCTGTGTCATTTTAATAAGATAATTCTAGCTCAAGACTGGCAGGTGCTTCACTTTATAGACAGCTATAAGTCTGGGGAAATGCTATAAGGTTTGGAGGCAGTTTTGTGATTAACAGTTGTCAGATACGAGAACGATAACATGATGACAATACACTAGCGTATTTGTGTATTGTCGTTTGGAATACTGAGGACATGACTTGCATTTTCTGTTTACTTTTCACATTAACTGAGACAAATATTTATGACAACTCATAAAGTACCATGCATTTGTGAGGTTTGCACACATCTGTTACTTAGCCATTATTTGGTATTAATCAAACACTTATTAAGATTTCACTGTATGCACAAAAACATTTATTGTAATCTCCACTACTTTAATGGGAAGAAAATAGTAAATGGGTTAGTACTTGCAAAATACAGCCTCAGACGAAAATGCATTGAAAGTACTTTAGAAATACCAACAAAGATGTAATTAAGGACTTGCATTTTACTATTAACTAGCTATTAATATGTGGTCCCTAATCTAAAGTGTTACCAAAAAAAGCATTTTGCACAGATTTTGAAATCAAATGTCGTGATTTTGCTAAAGATTTTTGCTGAATTAGTAAAATTAATAAAGTAAAAATACTTTTAGTTTTGAGTCCAGTTAAAAATGTAGTCAAGTAGAAGTTATATACAACTGCTCTCAAATGTGTGAAGTAAAAGTTTGATATCTATTTTATTAAAAGTCCACATACTGTATTTTAGGAGTTATGAAAAAACTGACAGTATTCATAAGCTAAATTTGCAAGTTTTCCACAGCAAAAATAACTCTGAACTAAATAATAAAAGACTAGTTATACCACTGGCAAAATGTGGAAATGTGATCATGTTAAAGACAGAGGGAGAAGCATGCTGGTCTGGTCAGCTGCCCTGTCATGTGATGGAGCATACAAAGTTGATTTTTCGGGCTGGTTAGCAGATGCTCCGGAGCAGTTTTACAGGCCAAACGCCAGAAGCTACAGAGAAAAACATCATTACTTCACCTACATAACACCCCAGATGGACACTCAATAAACCTGATATCATTCTAAACAAGACGTAAACATCTATGGAGCTACTAAATATGCAGCTTTTTTCAACTTTCCAATCATCCACAAATTGAATGGATTTTAAGCAGTGGTGGAGTTAGCAATTTGGGGGCCCTAGGCGAACTTGAGTTTGGGGCCCCTCACTATAATGCACCACTTTTCTGTTTTGTTTTGTTTTTTTAACATATTTATTGTCTGTTTTTCCCCATTGTTCTTGAGACATGCACATCTCTATTTATTTGAATTATGGTGAATTGGGGACTTCTTTTTTAGTTCGGTCGCCTACTAGATAATCAGAACTGAAAGTAGTTTTATTTTTTTGCTAGTACAATCACATTTTTGTTTACACCCAATACAAATTATTATTATTATTTTTCTTGTGATTATTGTTTAAAAATAAACTACTCTCATTTAATATTATATGATATATTGAGAGAAAATTTTATTGCTATGAGGCCTCGGGCATTAGTGGCACTGAGGGCAGTTGGTTGGGGGCCCCTCCAGGTTTGGGGGCCCTAGGCAGCCACCTACATTTGCCTAATGGTAGCACCGCCTATGGTTTTAAGTAGAGAATATAAATGCAAAAACCCAGTTTAAAGCTTCACTATGTAACTTTTCTGGTTGAGGTTCGCCATTTGCTTGGAGATGTTATTTCTAAGTATAAACCAGGTCAAGTTACAGGTCAGATCTGTGGAAATGAGATCACGCTTATGTCTTTTTAAGCAATACAAGCATCTACTATATAGCTGAATAAATGCAAGACAGTTATGTTTAATGCCATAATGTGGACCATTTCAAGCAATGATATCACCATGGAGACAAGCAGACACCTTACCCTCAACCAGAAAAGTTACACAGTGCACTTTTACATGCAGGGCTATGTGGAGATTGCTTGTGTTAGTCATTGAATTCAAAAGCACAAAGCTATGCAGTCAAACTGAGCTGAAACAAAAGGTTGGTAAAAAAAATAAATAAATAAAATGAAAATAAAAACAGCAAAGAGCCAAAAGCATAGAGAAAACCGAGCTACATGCAAGTACAAATTGACCAGTTTAAAAGGATGCACTGAGGCTGGACTGCTGACAGCAAGCAGGAGCGGACTCATCTATCACAGACTCTCATTGACTTTTATTCACGGATCATTTCTCATGCTGTTTTGATTTCGATTGTATTGTCTTAAGAGGTAAATTATCTCTACGTTTCTCAGTATTTTTAGACAATTACCTCTAAGTAAGACGGTTTAACTGCCTGTTGAGCTAAATGACAACAATTAAAGTTATTTTGGGATTTTTTGCTCTCCTGATTGCTTCCATTTAAAGACAATGCAGAGAGCAAAGAGTGGAGCTCAAATCGTTGATGGTTGGTGGTATAAAACATTTCTGAATGAGGTTTCAAAAATCTACATTATGAAGCGGACATTTCAGGTGTTTGCAGTGGTTCAGTTGTCCTTTACAAATGTAGGTCCCAATTATGATTCCCTTTACCATTTCAAAAGCAAGGGAAAGAATCGAAAACAAACAAACAAAAAATTATTCCTCGTTTCAATCCTCCTTCAAAGTAGTGCTGTTGCTATACTAACATTTTTACTACATATTCTGATACTGATTTTGATAACACTATGAGGATTAACAACAAACTAGGGATGCACCGATACAGCTTTTTCAGTTCCGATTTCTATACTGTGGCTTTGGTACTGTGCTGATACCCAATATTAAATAATACCAGTGCAGGGAAAGACAGCCTTTATTTATGTAAAAACAAAACAAAAGAACACCAGAGACTTAAATCTTTTTGCACACACGCAGTCAAAACGGCGGCAAATTTTTATCCAATATGGCCGACTTCCTGTTCATCATAGAGCCACACAATGATTGATTTTTTTTGCTTGTCTCCTTGAGTTCTATCACTGTTCCGAATTTCGTGAACCTACACCAAAATATGCTTCTCAGCCTCACATTCATTTCAAAATTTGAGATTTCAAGGGTCGCTGTTGAGTGGGGTCACTTTGGGCATTGTCACGATGTCCATTTTATCAAAATTTCAATCTGATACCCGGTTTGGAGACTTTTCGTTGACAATTAGGCCCTCAAAATCACAATCGTTTGCAAGGAAAAAAAGAAGATAAAACTGAAGAAAAACAATAGCCCTCGCCAGTTACTTCGTTACTGGCCAAATATTGTCTGACAAAATGTGTTACGTAGCACTCAAGTCAAAACAGAACCACTTTATATTAAAAGCTCAAACATTATGAGACTTTCTGGATCCACTATGGCCAGTAAATCTTATACATCAATTTGTAGGTCCAACCAGGAAATCGGCAGGACAAATATTTTGGTGTCGATACCTGATCCAGCAAATTTTCATGGATCTGCACTGATATTCGATATTGTATCTTGTGTCCTTAAAACAAATCTAAATAGAACAGAATGTAGAACCAACCAATAAAAAATAATATAGGTTTTCATAAAGTAGTAACCATAAATGTTCAAGTATGGATCACAACCGTTAAAGGTGCATTGTGTAACTTTTCTGGTGGAAGGTCTGTCACCTGCTTGTTGCTATGGATATGTCATTGCTCTGCCTGGAATGTTCCACAACTCCACAGCTCTACCTTACATTTATTCAATTACAGGTAGTTTCATTGCTCAAACAGAATTAGAAATTATTGACTGTGAGCGGGGTTGCATCTCCACAGATCTGACCTGTAACTTGGTCTGGTTTGGTCTCCATGAAGATAGAAAGGCCTAATACCAAACTCTGAAACATTCCAGACAAAAACATTTGACGGACCATCCACCAGAAAAGTTACACAATGCATCTTTAAACTATTTACGAAAGGCCCCATTGTTCTTTTAATGTGTTTTTTCAGAGAGTGCCAATAAAGAAACAAAAATACTTCTTGCTAGCTGAACTTTAATACCTGAACACAATTCAAACGCAATTATATTTAAATTAAACTCCACAATAGGCCACAGCGCCGCCATCTCCGCTTCCCCAAAACAAGTTCGCCACTCTTTTACTACAACACAAAGCGGGCCATTCAACACCGCCTCAACCAGCCATTATTAAATATTGTGGCACAACACGACCTGCGACCAAACAGGAACATTTGAAAACATGTCATTAATGCACAAAGCTTACACGCACAAAGCTGCAGCCCTGCCCCTTTAAAATCAAGGTTAGAGAAGAAGGATGTCGGACATTTTTGTAACGGCGATGGAAAAACAAAAACGGTGGGGCGTCTGGGGCGGTGAGCGGGGAGGGGAGGAGTGACAGCAGCCAAAAGAAATCAAATAAAAACTGACGATAAGTGAAGTGTAGAGGAGGCCTGTGGTCACGGAGCACAGGGGAGGGGTGCTGATGGCCACAACTGCGAACTCAGCCTCGGCTTTTTCGCCAATTCTACACTTCCCATTCTATTCCACTCAATTTTCTATCACGCTTTCGGATATTATTTTAGACTATGCATTTCCTCGCTTCAACGTTTGTACTGTATATACTGTATTTTTTAATCTAAAGAAACGGAGAGCCAGTTTTCTTTGTGCTAATACTAGTGGAAGGGCATCTGGCATTAAAAAAACAATCTACAACATCATTGTGCTGGTAGAGTGAACAGAATCATTTCACCTTTTTGTTGAATCTTTTTATTCCAATTAGAGGTCAATACATCAAACTGATATTTGCACTTTTTAGCAAACCGGATATCGGCCTTAAATCTTCAGCACAAGTCAATATTTAGTTTTGGCCAACTTGCTGCCAAGGAATAAGGAATACACATAAAACTTTATTTGAGCACTTTATTACAAATTGATAACTGTGCACAGCTCTCTTAAAGGTTTGCAGTAAAAAAAAAAAAAAGAGTTTATAGTAATTTTCAATTACATCATTTGTAGGGGTGTGCAAAAATATAGAAATATCGATATATTGTGTTGTTAAATGTGATGATACAGTATCGATATCGGGGACTGCTGTATTGACATATCTTCAAGATCTGACGGGATCAGGCCTTGACAAGCTGGTATGGCTGGTATGGTAAACGAGGAAATTTGTTTATGCTACAGATTTGATATTTTCACTGTTTTGATGAGTAAAATGTTTGTGTTGCATATTCACTTTGCAAAAGAAGTGGTTTAACAAAGACTTTTAGTATCACAGCCGTGATTTAGCCTTTTTTTATTGAACCATATCGAATCAATTTGAAATATATTGTATCGAACTGAAAGTGCACTGTATCGAGATATGTATCATATCGGCAACTTCTTAATGATATCCAGCAATAATCATTTGCGTAAAAATCTAAATATCAGCCAAAATATCGGCCCAAAAAATATCGGCAGAGCTTATCGGCCACTGGTTGCATCAGCCAGTCTCTAATTACAATTTAAAGTTATCAATATTTTAAATTACAATATACAGTATTTTGACTTAGTGGCATTCCAGTTATTAATACTGCAAAACACAGCTCTGACATTGCCCTCAAGTACAATAAAAAGTCAAAATTATGATTAGCGATGGGGTAATTAGTTAATTGCTACCTGCATGTTTCCTTTTCAGACTTTTCTACCCATTCACAAATGCCACCTTTCTTTGTTAGGCTATAATTTCTCATTTGCCATTGAAAGGTTAGATTTTATGAGCTTGTGTTTTTTTTGTGTGAGTGTTTGTAAGATTAGGAAGCACCGCAGCAAAAATTATAGCACCGTTTGTAGGATAACATGGTGATGGTGAGCAGATATTCCAAATAAAAAATTGGGATAGGCCCGAGTTTGGGTGGTTGGTAATGATAAAATTGTGAAAAGAGCGAGTAATTAAGGATTTTATTATGCGCTCAGTCCATTCATGACTTATTCAAAGATCCTGTTGTGAGTCAGCATACAATATGAGAGATTTCAGTTCAGTTAAAATTGAGCAGACTGGTCATTTTCAAGCAAGGTTTTCTGTATTTTGGTTAAACAAATGAAAATATATCCTCCTCTTTATGGTTGGTGGAGATTAGGGTTGGGTGGTATCCAAATTTTGAAACCTTCTCAGGATTTTACCGGGATATACGGTTTTACTGTATTACCAAAATGTTTTAGTACGACTTTAAGCTACAAAGGCGCACCGCTGTACAATCTATGCGTATTACCTGCAGACGTATAATCTCTGTAAAGTTTCACATGAACCATCTCCAATGTGATACATGCACAGAACAGACTCAGCATCAGCCGCACATCCTCTGTTGCAGAAAGAAAACACATAACCCACTGAGTTGTGTCCTTTAGTCCGACGGAAGCTGAACCGCATCAGCGCACAAGGAAACAGCTGGTTTTATCAGCACTTTATAGTTTATGCAAATGAGCCATGTGGTTTTAGGTTTCGTTTCTGTAAAACTTAAACAAATGTGTGTCTGAAGCCAAAATGCTGCCAAATTGCAGAAGTACTAGTATTTTTAAGGGGGGGGACCAACTCGCTTGCGGCCGGACTTGCCGTCTTGTCTCTGTCTCCCTTATGAGCATCACGTGACAACAGAACAAAACTAAACGAACATCATCACACACACAGTTAAAAGAAACATTATAGATACTGTTAGTTTCAAATCGTGATAGCATTAAATTGAAACTACAATCACACATTCATCTGTGCTGAGCAAACTAATTTAGATATCAATAATTTATACTATCATATTAGGTCCTTACACGGTGCAGATTTTTTAATGACAGTAATGAAACTGATATCGTTGCTACTTTTTGATACCGCCCAACCCTAATGGAGGTCAGATTGGTCAAAAAATGGACACCTGGGACGTGGGGCGACACAGCTCAGTTGGTAGAGCATTTGTGGTTGGAAGGTTGGTGGTTTCAATCCCGCTCTTGACATAAACCTTGGTTGATCGGTCTGAACCACTGACCCACAGGTTGGTGATGCGATTCCAGCTCAAACAAATTATGTTCTTGCGCAAAACACTTAACCCACCTCGCCTCTAGGGTTTGTGAACAGTTGTGTATGAATATGTGTGTATGAATGAGTGCTTCCTTAATGTAAAGCGCTTTGAAGGTAGACATGTCTTGTATAAACTGGGACAATTCACTGCTTTTGGATAAATCTCCTAGAACATGGGACAAAAGGCTCAAAATTTGGTAAATCTAATGTCTGGTCACCCTAAACATGATACTTAAATTGACTGACAAGGCTATACTGTCTGTCAGCATGATGGCTATAACTTGTTTAGAGTAGAAATAAGGATTACGCTTCCAGGAGCAAAACCCACACTAGCACATCGTCCTTAACTTTAAAAATTGCCTTCATGTTTAAAAATGAAAGGGCCGCATTCCCAGTAGTAGCTCAGGCGCTAACTGCTGCAAGCGCCGCAGGGCTTCTCACGCGCGCTCTGAGACGTCTTCATTGTGACGGAACAGCGCCTCGGATCCTCAGGGGCTGGAGGTGTTGAAAGCTGTGTCAAACTGGGTGCTATAATCCAGGTAAGAACACAGAGAGAAGATATAAATAAATCTTAAAGTGAATGTTTTAATATTTTCTATGCCCCGTGTGATCTGGAACGGGTTATGGGGCAGAGAATGAGAGATTTATGAGGCAATAGCTAGATATTTTGGCTTGTCCTAGTTGACTTCTTTATATTATATAAGCTTTTTTAATGTGCACTGTGTTACTTTTCTGGTGGAGAGTTTGCTGTCTGCTTGTCTCCACAGAAATGTTATTGTTTTGCCTGGAATGTACCACAGTATGGCTTTATTATTAGGGCCTATATTAGTTATTTTCTATTCTATGTTATAATGTTGTTTCCTTATCAAAAACACACTTAGAGTCGTGTTTTGTTTCATTCACACATGTTTAACACACAAACACTGCATACTTAGGCTGAGTTCTTCTCTCAGATAACACTCATAACATGTGATAATACAGGATGTACTCCACTGTGTTTTTAAACTCCTTTACTAAAATAATTTGGATAATTTAAGATAATAAGCCCTGGAACTGCTGAACTAAAGGCAAAAGGCAGCTGTTAACTTGAAAACCTTTACTAAATGACATCACAAGGTGGAACAGAGCAACAATAAAAGATTACTCAAATGTAGTCAGTGTGGTGACCAGGGATGGTGAGGCGGAGGAGATACCGTGCCAGCAAAAGGTAAAAGTGAGGACTCGGGCGCAACGACTGTATTTTTGCGAGGATTCAAGTGGTTTGGAGAGATGTAGTCAAGATGGGGGGCAATTGTTGTCAAGGCGGTCGGTCTAACTATAAATGGCTGCGGGAAACACTGCAACTTCAGATAAGTTTTAAGGACGTGATAACATTCTAACATGGCTTAAAGCTCACAAGAGTCAATTTTGTGTAATGTACCTGATCTTTATACTTACCTAATTCCATGGAAACAAACGGGTGACGCCAGCTGGCAAGTTACAAGTCAGATCTTGGACAGGCAACCAGTAGTTCACAATTATAAATAAAACCTGCGATTGAATGTAGCATGATAAGTATAATGTTACACTGTGGAACATTCCAGGCAAAGCAAAAACAAAAAGAGCTATTAAGATGTAAGCGCTATAAGCTCCACTAGAAAAGTTACATATTGCGACTTTAATTTCATTTGAGAATAGGGATCAGGATCGACCAAAACACTTCTTTGTTCAATCTTTGTTACAAGCACGCTGCAACTCTTAAGAATTAACATTAGACAAATTATTTTAAAAAAGCAAACAAAAGAGACACGCATCAAGTCCCTCAACAATAACACCCCAAACTAAATTTGGACTCATTATCCGAAAATCACCTTCGTTTATCTATAATTTCAGGACAATCTGACAAGTTAATTTGTCTTAAATTATGGCCTATCTGAGGCTGGATGTTACATTAAAGTTGGCAACAACGTAACGCACTAGGTTTCCATGGTTACTGCACATAGGCACCAAATGTCCGAGTTTGATTGACACTGTCCTTGTCAGATGTAAATGTGTGATTTCCTTGTGACCCACTTAATCTTAAAACTCCATCTATGCATTTCAGTGATCGACTTTCTTACCCCACAAATTGAAACTGTATTGCTCCATATCAACTTCTTTTATACTAATCTGCATATATTTATTCCAGGAGCTTTTAGCATGCGTAGCTACACTGCTTCAATGACAGGATTGATTTGGAGTATTGATTTTCATTGTTGGTGTATTGCATCGGGGCGGGGCATCCGGTATAAAATGTACCAAATCAATACACCAATACATCACTTTCTGAGACGTTGCTGATTAACTTTCGTGCATGTTACAAAGAAAAAGAAAGAAATAGGAGGCTGTAGCTATGGATGGAAAAATAAACAATTGTATCATAAATTATGATAAAACGTTAGACAATAATCACTCATGGGATAATTGTGATAACTCTGAGTACTTTTGACACAACAATATTTACTATAGCGACTTGCAGTTCAATTTTGAAATCTGGACAATATGTTTTTGGAGTCAGTTTTTATTTATGTGTGTATTTTTCCTGCACCACTAGGAAATTTGTCGGCGATATGAGAAGTTTAAAGCCATAAAAGGTTGAACGATCACTTTTATGACTCATTACAGATACAAACCAATTACTAAAGTGTTTCATTCTGTTGTTAATTTATTGCAGCTCATGAATAGGGATGTAACAATAATTGAAATATCGTTATATCATATCGCCAAAGTTCTCACAATAATATCGTGGACCATGACAATATATTGAATTACAAGTCTCTTTGCTTGTTATGATGCAGCAATAGGTAAAAAAAGACAGAGGGAACTACATAGACCATGATCCTTTGCTCCATTTCAGTGTAGACTACATTAAGAAATAACAGTTCTAAGTACTTTTAAGTCTTAGTTCTTTGGATTAAGTCTTGTCAAGAGGAAAAAATTGCACATTAACAGTTTTGTTAACCTCCACAAAATATCGCAATAAATATCGTACCATGAGATGTATATAGTGAAAATATCGTACTGAGAGATTTGAATATTGTTACAGCCCTAAACATGAGCCTTTCAACCATATCGTGAGCTTTCCCATGATACTGCAATAAATATCGTACCGTGAGGTTGGTACCGTGACGATATCATATCGTGAGACTTGGATATCTTCACATCCCCAACATTGAACATTTAAAATATTTTTTTGTGATTTAAATCTGCTCTGTTATTGTGTCAGTGGAGTAAATTAGTTTCAAGTAGTATCATTTATTGTCTATATTTTCATCAACAACATATCAGTTCAAAATCTATTATCATGACAGGCCTATTAATCACAATATTTACGTCACGATAATATGGAATCCACAAAAATCCATTATCACCCTTGTCTTTTTTGGTTTGTAAGCATATACTATAAATTGAATTATATATTATACTATTACACTATGAATTGAATTACTTACTAATGTTATTATTATCATTATTATTATTATTATGTATTGTTGCTGCCTGAATTTTTTTTTATTTCCTACGGGATAAGAAAGTATCTGCATCCATCTATCTCTATTCTCTATCTATTTACCCGAGTACCAAAGCACTTAGACACAGTTACACACAAATGAGTTATGTGCCTATAGAGAGAGCTGTGAGATGAGATGCAGCCAACACAACCAAACACATGAGGAGGAAGTGTGTCTGGACGTGTCAAACGGCTGCAGATCACATGTTTGTTGTTGATTTTGCGCAACCGATTTCTCTGCACACAGTGGCAATAATTGTGTGTCCCAAACCACCGATGCCTTTCAAAACCACACGTCTTAATCTCCGAGCAGAGATCCTCGTCTGCTAACTGGGTTTAATAAAGTCCAGCGGGAGCCTGCACTGTCATTCACACTCATGCAGATATTAATAATTGGACAAAGCAAAGGCGGACACAAAGCTTTTAGACAAGTCAATATCTCTTCACAAACACATTGAAAACAGAAGTAATTGTATTCTGTAGGAGTTTTCTTCCTGCCCGCCGTCATAAAATGCTAATCAGTTTGGGATAGAGGGGTAATAAAATGCAGACAATGGCTCGGGAGAGGTGATGTATCGTGATATCAGTGCCTAGAGCAATAATCGGCATCGCACAGTTTTGTTTGTTTTAAAAAAGATGGTTTTATTAATGACTTTTCTTATTAAGTCCAGCTTCTCTGTTCAGTTTTTATTTTGACAGCTTCACTAGTAAATTAAAGCATGTAATTTTTTAATATAACTGAAATTATTGAGTCAAAAAATATCAATACTGCAGTTCTTATCAGCCATATATCATACTGCTAAATTTTCCAATATCCTGTCACAGTGTCACAGATATCTGTATTGATCCAATACTGAAAACTGAACCAATATTTGGAACTAATACTTTTTCTAAGCGGCTCCAGTCTGTGTCCCCATGTGTCATAGACAGTTGGTCATCCTCAGATTAGTCTTTTTGAACAGACTAATGAGTGAAAATGGAAATAGAAGAAAAAATTTGGCTCAAATATGGCTGTGTGTTTACGCAATCATGCAACAAACTGCTCCATATGTCCCAGCTAGATTTTGTTATTATTTTTACCAAACTGAAAAGTTCATTTGTGAACTATAACTATAACCATAAATTACTGATTATTGATATCGGCTCAAAAAATCCATGAGACCCTCCCTAAGAAGAGTCATATAAACCTATCTGGGCAAGTCAATAGCAGTAATTATGGCTCACAGATGAGGCTGTCCAATCAAACACTACTGAGACGGTGAAGAAGACATTTTTATGGCTCTGTCTTCCACCAGTGTGAGGCCTGGATGAGCTCCATCCTTCTGCAAACGCTATAGCTTTGATCAATGACTAAATATTTGAGTCACTTTATTTTACTGTGCAAATGAAATACTGCACCATACAGTACCGAGTATCAACTTGTAATTGTATTTATAGTTTATGGTTAGAGGGTTTGGGTTACAAGTGACTATGGGTTGTTTACTGAACTGTACTTAAATATGTTGGTTGTAATGTTAAATTCAAGTGTTGCCAATATTTTGACTGCAGCACAAATTAGAAAACCATAAGCAAGTGAGCACAAAGCTGTTGTTATTTTCAGTTATAACTTATAACGGACATACATTAATGTTATATTTACTCAATTTACCAAGGATGCATTTCATCCAGTCAGTATCCTGTGGTAAAAACACTGAGATCACAAGCGCGGTGGGTGAAGTTAGCACTCCCCCTCCCAGACACAAAGCAACAGCTATCCAGACACAAAGACAAGAATTTTCAACAGACGGCATGGGCCTGGCTGTGCGCGCAAGCAGACCCACCACCAAAAACATGACGCACAGAAACCCCCGCAGATAGATAGAAATAAATAATGAAATACAAAACAGAATCCCAGCTTACCACCAGCAGCTCAGTGAGTCGTGATGCAAACGCAGATCTGTCCAAGAGTGGTTTTCACGAGATGCATAAAAGGGCTGCAGAATCAAAATCGCAATTGGAATGGACACAAAATAGCAAATCACAAAGGCTGCACATTTTGAAGTATCATTATGTCTTATTCTATATAAAAAACACTAACTCTGTAGTTTAGAACTGTACAAACAGGTTCTGAAATGTTCTTTTGGATGGTTTCAAATGTGAACTTTGAGCTGAATCCTATTATTAAAGATCCCATATTACACTATTTTCTGATCTATTTTATAAAGTTGTTTCCTCATCACAATCATACCTGGAGTTGTGTTTTGTCTCATTCACACGTTTAACACACAAAACCTGCATATTTAGGCTGAGGCTTCTCTCAAATAGAAAACAATGATCCACCTTGTGATGTCATTTGGTAATACAAGAAGTGCTCCATACATCTTCACTAGGATCATTTGGGTGATTTTAGCCCTGCTCTCTCTCTGAACTAAAGGTAAAAAGGAGCTGTTAACTTAAACACTACTGCTTCATGACATCACAAGGTGGAACAAGGCATTTTGAGCTTTGGACATAGAGATTAATACTAAAGGATTACTCCATCATGTGTGAATGAAACAAAACACAACTCCAGGTCTGTTTTTGAACATGTAACAACCTTCTAACATGGCTTAACATACACAATAGAAGCTTTAAAATATAAATTGCAAATCTAACTGAAATGCTTGTTAAAAAAAAAAAAGAAAAAAGAAAAAAAATACAATTAGATATTTTCCACAAATCCTTCAAAGTGTGAGTGCATGATGAAAAGCCATGGAACAATATGGGGGCTCATCCAAACTAACAAAAAGACATGACCATGCACCTGGGAAAAAAGAGAGAAAAAAGGAAATTGTGCATCCAAAGCACACAATGGAGCATTCAGATTACAAAGAGAGACTGATGGTTCAGAGGTTTCCAATGCGACAAAAACAAGGATTTACATGTGCAACTGTCGAGACAGGTGCGCGAGAGGAGGTGTGATGACAGGAAATATGAGGGAAAAATAAAGGAGGATTTTTTACAGTAAAGCATAAAGCTTGAGAACATAAGAAATGTGTTTTAGCATAAAAATAATTCAATATTCAGTGTAACACAGTGTATTTTAAAAGGTGTGGAAGCGTGGTAAACATTGCAGCAAGGAGGTTGTTAGTTTGATTTCAGGAAAGGGAAAGTTCAATGAAAAGGTGGTTGTAAGAAAATAATTCAAAAATTGTCAACCAAATACTAGGATCCAGCTTGGAGATTGTAGGTTTTGTTCCAGCTTGAGTATAGAGTAGAGAAAGATCTAATCTGTTGTTGTATATTTGTGTTAAAGCCTTGCTACTGACATTGTCCAAATACAGTTTAACAAGTATCCAGACTCATTTCCAACACTGGCTAAAGTTCAGTGAAAGCTGCAAGTTAATTTTGTACTTGGGTGTCAGTTCACAAGGACGATTTTCAAATGTGTTTTTTTTTTGTTTGTTTGTAAATCTTTCAGGTTTTCCCAGTTTGCATTTCAAATTCGAATGAGAATGACCCATGAATCAGACTTATTATCAGCACATTGATGATATTGAACAATAGCCAGAGGAGCCCAAAGCCCCGCCCCGGCTCAACCCTCTGAGGATCTCCGCTCACACACCCAGCGCAGCCGCTAACTTCATTTCAAAATCAATTAATTAAAAAGCACGGCCGTGTCCCAGCGGGAGTGAAAGACAAATTTGAGGAATTTAATCCTGCTACACAAATCAGAGCTGTTGGGCTAGAGAGAGATATAAGAGCCAGGATGGACTGGGGAGTGGACGACCGCCAATGAATTTTAAACAGGCAAGTTGATTTAAGACTCCGGCCCACACACACAACTTTGTTTTTCTACTTCCTCTGATCCATCTTACCAAGTGCTCTCAACTTAAGGGACCTTATTTTGTCCTTGATCATACACTAGATCATATAGTGAGACCAGGTTTAAGAATCAAATGCATTTTTAGTCAGTGCCACATGGTTTTTAAACTATTTACTATTTAAGTGATCTCTACTAGTGTACTAACTCTGTGTAACTTTTCTGCCCCAAGTCTCCATGTTATTGCTTTTCCTAAAATGTTTCATAGTACGGCATTTAACTTATATATCTCCATGGAGACAAGACAGTGGTGACAACACTAGTTAGTTCTGTGGAGGGTGAATTCTACACATAGTAACAGAGGACCAGCTATACTTCCTTATTCACAGACGCCAAAAAAAAAAGAAAAAGCTTTATAATGCAGACTTAGACTTTGACAAACTTCAACAAAGGAAATTACTTGGACACAGTAGCTCACACATCACAATAACAAAGAGAAAAAATGTAAATGGTATTAATAAATTCTAAATAAGTAGCAAAAAATAGCAAGGGACTGGTGTCAAATAAGGAATAATTATATAAATGTACAAGTAAAAATTAAGGCTGTGCAATTAATTACATTTTGATATCGATTTGTGTGTCAAACAATCTCCAAACTCATATAATCGAGTTGAAACGATAGCTTAACAAAGTTTATTTTAGGATATCTTTTATACAACTAAGTATATTCATTCATTTTTTTTTAAGTGTAGAGATTGTAGAACAGTTGAATATTAGAGCTGGGTATCATTAAGAAGTTGCCGATGCGATACATACCTCGATACAGTGAGCTTTTGATTCGATATGATTTGATACGACATATTTCAAATCAATTCGATACAGTTCAGTAAAAAATAATGGGTAAATCATGGCAGTGATACTAAAAGTCTTTGTTAAACCACTACTGTGCAAAGTTCAAATGTGCTGCATAAATGAGTTTTCTTCCTCTGATCAAGCAACAAAACTGTAGCCCCGTAACAAAATAATTTAGTAAAATAAACCAAAAAATAAACTTGGCAATATATCGATACTGTATCATCACATTAAACAATACGATATATTGATATTTTGATATTTTTGCAAAGCCCTACTGGATTTATAGTTTATTTTGGATTTGTATTGGATTATTTTGGATTTTATGCCTTAATTCATGTTCAAAGTATATTTTATTCATTTTATGTTGTATACATTATACAGGCACATATTTATAGCCTATATTCATTTTCAATTTGAAAGCTTGTTTTGTTTTTGTTTTTTGACAGAGAATTGCTGAATAAATGTAACTAAAAAATAATCACTTGAATAATCGTGATTTCAATATTGACCAAAACAATTGTGATAATGATTTTTTTTTTTCCCCATAATGGAGCAGCCCTAGTAAAAATGAAATAAAACAGAAATAAGTAATAAAAATATCATAAGAGATTGTAAGAGAACAGTATGTTTACCTTAAGAGTTGCTTTTACAATAGATCTTTACTTGAGCGAGACAAAAGTATTTGACTGCATAATAAATAATGCAGGTACTGCCCCTTTAAGACAATGTTTCCATCTATCTAGCAGTCTTTACATCTGTCTATGGCGCGTCCTGCTGATCTGTCCAAACATCAGGAGAAAAAGCTCTCTCAGCAGTGGTGTGGACAGAAATCCTGTTGTGTAATGGTCTTGGTGGGGAACATTGGCACCCTCCTGTCTCCCCCCTGTATATTTCCATTAAGTCTTTTTTTTTCTTCTTCTGCTTTTTATTGATTTATTTTTAATGTGTGGAGGCACAAGGGGTTCATGTGACTGTTCTAACCTCAGGCGAAAAAATCATAATAAAGAGTGAGACTTTCTCTCCTTACTGGTGTTTCTTAAAAGATTTCCCCAAAAAAGGTATGAAAAAATAACGGGCGTAAATGGTTCCATATGGTTCAAGTGTATATATAGTTTAAGTTCAAGTCTTATGCCAGATGCCCTTCCAGATGCAACAAATTCCATTTATCCAGACTTGAAACCGTCACAAAGATTACAATAGCTTTAGTAATGAAATAAAATATACGAAGATATTTTCAGTAAAAGGCTATTACTAATAATCTGGGTTGTTAAAGATGCATTGCGTAACTTTCCTGGTAGAGGGCCCGCCACTTATTTGTCTCCATGGAGATGTTATTGCTTTGCCTGGAATGTGTAGATCTATGGAGAGGTAGACCCGCTCACAATGCAATGTCAATACTCTGGAACATCTAAGGTAAAACAATCATTTCTATGGAGACAATCAGGCTGCAGACCTTACATTAGAGTCCTGCACGGGCCCATTTTGGGAGACTCGCACCCGCGCAGTACAGCACTGCAGCCGCCTGTTAACCCGTGATTTTATCAAAGTTAAACCCGCACCCGCCCATGATAAATCACACACAAATTAAAAACATTCTAACTGAAGCATCCATCAGAATACAAATTGAAAAGAATTGTAATCACGAAATGAAAGTTACGTTTTCTTCAGTACAAATACGAATTCACAGACGCGACTCGACTGTCATCACTTCTCAGGCCAAAAACTTTACTGAGCAGAAGAAACACTGATCATGATGCCAGACTTTTGTGCCACACACCACGGTCTGAACCAGGACTAAACCAGGACTGATCTAGGACTAAAACAGGACTAAACCAGGACGAAACCAGGACAAAACCAGGACAAAACCACAACTGAACCAGGACTCACTGTCAGGACAGGCTCAGAGGTACGCCTGTGTAGACCGTCAGGTGACCGCAGGAGAAAGATCTGGCGCAGAGCTCCGCACCGCACTGAGGTAAGAGCAGCCGTCACCCGATCGCGCTTTGCGGACACCCTGCTCGGTGGGCTCGGGGTTCTCTCTCTCAAGTCCAAGATTAGTCCTGGTGTAGTCCTGGTATAGTCCTGATTTAGTCCTGACCCGCCCGTGTGTAATCACTACCCGCCCACATACCCACCCGTAAAATTCCAACGTTAAAACCCACCCACCTCAGCAAACCGCGGGTACCCGACCCGGTGCAGGACTCTGCCCTACATCAGAAAAGTTACACAGTGTAACGTTAAATAATTTTGATACAGGTATGTACTGTTAAATCCAATATAATGAATTTAGTGAAGCAGAGGTTCTAGTTCAGTAAATTCCATTAAAACAAACAAGTAATGCCCAGCAGCTGTTCCTAGTGGGTCCAGAGATAAAGCTGCAAAAATATCTGGTAACTATAACAATGCATTAGAGGCCTATGTGTGTTGCCAACGGTTACAGGCCAGCATTTGTCCTGGTAAATCAAAAACACTAAATGCCAGTGACATGGTGTATTCTTCTGCTGCTCGGCACACAGCAACATCTAAAAAACAAACTGAAGGAAAAATGTCACTGTGAAAGGGCAAAAGTGTGGGTAAAATTGGCGGTTCGATTTTTTTCTTCTGTACGCCCAAAAAACCTTTAGAATTTGGATCCTGCAAGACAAGTTTTGAAAAGAAACAGGAAAAACAACATATTTAGGTACAGGTACACTGTTTCCTTTCATTAAAGGCTCTGTACCTGCTTTTGACTATCCTAAAGGTGCACTGTGTAACTTTTCTGGTAGAGGACATTAAACTTTCCAAGCTCCAGAAACAAGAAGGAGATCTGTGAAGAAGTGACCCTACTCACAGTATAAATACATGTTTTTAAAGATATTTCTGCGCAATAAAAACACCCGTAATTGAATAAATGCACCTTATATAAGTTTAATACCATATTGTGGAACATTACAGCAAAAACGATAGCAATTCCATGGTGGCGGAAATCCAAATTGAAAAGTTACGCAGTGCACCTTTAGTGCTCTGTACTCAATTCTTCATGTTTTACAATTTTCAGAACCCAGAGCAGAGTTTAGATATTATGCCACTTCTATCAACTAGCATGCTAACAGCACACTGGCATTACTTCGTGAACAAGTCGGCTCTTTTGAACAGATCCTTAATGAGAACAGTTGGAATTGGATCTCATTTTTAAAAAGAACTAAATCTTTTCTACAAACAAATCTGACATTGTAATAACAGTTAGTTTTTAAATGTTTATTATTATTATTGTAGTCCATGTTTTATTTAGATTACGCATATTTTCAAAGATTAAACACACTCCCACTCTCATTTTGAACCATTTCTTGCCTTGGTCATTTCTCTTTGTGATTAGTTTGTAGATACAATCAGTTCTCAAATTGGCTTCTGTCATAAAAATACATAGTAAAAGAGCCAGTCTTTTGAATGGCTCTTTAAAATGAACTGATCCTAAAGATTCAGATCCCATAAAAGAGCTGAAAATGCCATCACTATTTGCAAAGAAAATATTGCTTTATAGTTAGATGGAGATAGCACATATGAGCTGCATTTACAATACTATTATAATATATCTGCACTGGGGAAGAAGTAAAAAATAAGTTACAAGCGCGTATAACTTGAGCGTTGAATGTATGCTCATCAAGAAGTCTCAGGTTTCTATTGTTGCACCATGGTTGAATGTGTTTCTTTACCTTGTTCAACCTCAAATAATTCAACGAATGGCCAACCTTAAGAGTTCAATTACAAAGCTACAGAGTTTTCGCACAAAGGACTTGCTATATTCAATTCAGGGAGGTGAGAAAGATTTAAAAACATGAAAATTTATGGTGTATCTGTTGACTGCTGGTCGGCCCTTATCTTGGTTTCTCAGCGTTCTTGTCTGGGCACCCTGGCGTCTCCCCTCGTTTCCGCTATCTCTGGCCCTTGCTGTGAAGTGTGGACCAAACCTGGCATCCCATAAACAACCACCCCGCGCTACGTTTTCTTGTCCTCCCAACCTGGCAACGTCCTATCTATCTTCTCCCCCCAGCCTTTATCTGGCCTCTGTCGCATCGCTTTGGCCTTATCCCGTGAAGCATCTCAAGCGCCCCCCCCCCCCCTCGCCTTCATGTCCTCGCCGGCTGTTCAAACACTGGAGCGTGCTGGGTTGGGGGGAGAGAGGCAGGGGGGAGGGGAGGGACAGACGGGCCGGGGTCAAAGGTCGGTCTGCAGCCGGACGGGGCCAGATAAGGGCCAAGCCATTTTGTCCGGAGCCCACACCCCACCATCTAGTATCAACAATGAGCAGCTAATGGGCATGTCACAGTGTGTTACGGTGTGGGTTGAGTGTTGGGGTTATATGGGGTACCTGTGGGTGATGTATTAGCTTCATAACAAGGCATCAGCACAGTTAAATTTGGAGCTGGCAGATCTGGGTCAGGAAAAACTCATGTTAAGGTCTAAGAGCACTGCAGCATACAGTATATACAGAGAGGAAAGCTGTGCGGGCCAGTGAGACTCATTCCCTGGCTAAACAATCATTTTGAAAAAGTGTGTACTACTGATGTTTCTCTAAAACTATGGTCAGACTGTAGGATTTAATGCTTAATTCGGACTTTTTTGTGAAATCTGATTTTTTTGCGAGGTCGCTCACATTTCCAATTAAATGCAACTTGTATGTGATCTCCAGTGTGAACTTTAAACGCCCCAAAAGTGTCCCGCGTGGAGAAGAACAAGGTTTTAGGCCATGGTGTTTTGTGGGGCAGTGGCAGCAACGTCCGTAGAAAGAAACGTGTGGATGTGGAGTTGCAGCCAAGAGTGGCGGGACTGCACTGTGCTTCACTGACACTGATTGTTCATACACAGTTTTTCGTATGACGAGAAGAACGTTTGTGTACATTTGTGACGTGTAGGTGGGATGAATGCGACCTGGCCGTTCAAACTAAAGTTGCATGTCAAAAGATCGGAGATGTATTGGTTTTAGGACCATATATCCAAGTGGCCTGGGTCGCATTTGTAAAAAATCGGATCTGTGTCGTTCAGACTGTCATTAAAAGATCAGATACTGGTCACATAGGGGTGAAAAAATCAGATTTGAGTCACTTCAGGCTGCAGTCTGGACATAGTTTCAGTATCTGTGGAGAGGTAGGCCTGCTCACAACACATTTTTCAAGGTAATAAAAGCACATGTGATTGAATACATGCAGGATAGAAGTTTAAAGCCATACTCTGGAACATCCAACAATCATTTCTACGGAGACAAGCAGGTGGCAGATCCTACATCTGAAAGGTTACACAGTGCAACATTAAATCATTTTGATATAGGTATGTAAACATAATGTGTGCAACTTTTCTAGTGCAGGGTCCGCTACCTAATTGTCTCCATGGAGATGTTCTTGCTTTGCGTGGAATGTTCCATGGTATCACATTAAACATGTACATCGAGCATTTACTCAGTACGGGTGTTTGTATTGCTCAAAATATATAGTATGTAGTATATTTAATTTTGAGAGTTGGTCTATTGAAATAGTCTAGCTGCAACTCAAATCAACAAGTCTTATTTTCAACGTGAGCTGAAATTGAGTGAGGATATATATATGGGAATGGTGAAGTAATTATATCCTCGTGTGGAAATCACCCATCTCCAGATCTAGGCCAGTGCTTGGTAAAAACCACCTAGACATGAACAGAAGCATGCAGACTCCATACAGAAAGGCTTGGTTGGTTTGGGAGTCAAACCTGAAGCTTTCTAGTTGTGAGGCGAGAGTAAATAAAGGTGCATTGTGTAACTTTTCTCGTGGAGGGTCAGTCAAATGCTTTTCTCCATGGAGATGTTATTGCTTTGTCAGGAATGTTTCACAGTATAGTATTAAACCTTTTTATCTTCATGGAGACCAAACCAGATCAAGTTACAGGTCAGATCTGTGGAGAGGCATCCCTGCTCACTGTCAAAATATTTTGTTTTCCTAGGTAGTTTTTTCTAGGTATAAAACCATCTGCAATTGAATAAATGTAAGGTAGAGCTGTTTAGTGTCATAAAGTGGAATAAGGCCGTGAAATTGATTGCATTTCGATCGCTGTTTTGATTTGTGTGTCAAATGATCTCCAAACTCATATAATAGAGTTGAAACGATTTAGGGTGCACTAACACTAAGACTTTAGAACCTGGCTCATGTACGCGACCACACGACTTTACTATATGATCCCCGTCAGCTGCTCTGATATAACTCATATGTTAAAACCAGTGAATAAACTCCGCTCTAAAACACATGGTAATTCTGCGCTCACTTTCAATAAGGACTGTAGAGACAAAGGTTTTGCAGCATCGTTTCCTCCTGTCCCCACACCTCCGCGCTCTTTTATATCCTAAAACTCACGGAGGAGCACATATTTTCTCCACTAAAGCTTTAGCTCTGCTGCGCGACATGTAAACCAACAGCGCCGTGTGATGACGTCATCGGCTATGGCCCGGTTCTGTTGTGCAAATGTGAGTGCAGAATGTAGAACCCAATGCAGTCTAAAGTCCTAGTGTGAGTGCACCCTAAAGCTTACTAAAGTTTATTTTGGGATATTTTTTATATGAATTAGTATATATATATATTTTTTTTTAACTACAGAGATTGTAGAACAGTGGGAGATATAGTTTATTTTGGATACAGTTATGGTTTTCTATGCCTTATTTCATGTTCTAAGTATATTTTATTCATTTTATGTTTTATACATAAAAAACGTTCTAAGGTACATATTTGTAGCTTGTGTTTTGTTTTGTTTTTTGAGCGAGAGAGAGAAATGCTGAATGAATGCATTGTGTAGCTCAAGAATAATCGTGATTTCGATATTGACCAAAATAATCGTGATAATGATTTTTACCATAATCCAGCAGCCCTACTGTGGAACATTCCAGGCAGAGCAGTAGCATCAACAAAAACAAGCAGGTGACAGACCCCCAACCAAAAAGGTAATTTCTGTACAATTTGCTAGTCCTGAGCCTGAATAAAGAGGCTTGGCGCAATCTGTAAATCACCGGTTGCAAGCCAAATACACAGCATTATAACAAAAAGCACCATTTACTTCTAGAATAAACTTTTATGGGGATTTCGAAGTTGGATCGAAAGTTAGTAAGCGCGATGTACACAAACCCATGCAATCTAGTCTTCCTATAACACAACTCCCTGCACCATAAAGGTTACTCCTATCTACTACTATTGTCTCCATCATAAAACAACACAAGCCCAGCAAATGAGCAACAAAGTAAAGGTCAATGCAACATGTAATCCTATGTAAGTCTAACATTCAGCCATCGCCTCGCACCACGCCACACCACCATGCATTTCCTTTTGTCTGAAATCTCATCTACATTCATTATTATACATCAAGTTGCTCTTATCCCCGGGAGCTCATTTCATCTTCAGCGGGTAATATGCAAAACAAGACAAGTAGGAGGTGAGATGGCACTGACAACAACAGCAGGTTTAAGCTACGTGGGCTCGGTCTGTGTTTGGCTTTCATTTAAGGCAGAAAGAGCCCTGTTTAACAAATCTTTTCATGGGACGTGGCACAGAGCTGACAGGTTCTGGTGCATTCGTGAGCGCCGGAGTGGCTTCTCTCTGGCTGCAAACGAAATGTGTGGCGTCACGCTGGAGCCTTCACAGCGGCGAAATCGGCCGACTTGGTGTGGGGCCAAGCTGCAGGGTTTCACCTCTTAACTTCTGAAATTAATTTTGTACGGGTCCTGCTGATTTTGACGATTCGTGGAAGCATCCTGTGTCGGTCGTGTTCAAAGGAGTCTAATTTTGTCCGTTGTCGCAGTTGCCAAAAGTGCCCTGTGGTATTTGAATTAAATACTCGCTTATTTAGAGAGAGATTGAGTGTGTCATTGATTTTTATGTTTAAGTGTATTACTGAACTAAATGCGATGTTTTTGTCTGGGATTTGGTGAGAAAGACCAGTGCGCTGGAGGTACATTTCCAATTAGAAGTGCCACCTTGTGTAAACATCTGTATTTTCCTTTAACAGCTAGCTTTGATTTGCTTACCGGCTGTGTTAATGCAAGACAAACAGCAGGAAATAGGCAGGGCTACAAACAGGCTCTCACTCAGGGCTGTCAGGACGGACCGTGTGGGGCCCCGGTGCCGATAAGCCCGGCCCCTCCAGTCCATGAGCCATTAGTCCAGTCCAGCTCCTTCCTGGATCCGCTGCACCTCGCAAACTAATATGCCAAAGGGCGTCTTTTTATTGTCCTCCCAAAGTTTGTGTGAGTAAGAGCTGATGAAGAGGAGGGGCGGGGAGCTGTACTGTATATGTGAGTTCAAGCTGCGCACTCCCGGCACTTCCTGTCCCATAACGGCCAGTCCCACGGTAGGGAGGTCGAGCTCCACTGGACCAGAACAATGCCCAAAAAGGCTGTCATAAAAACAAACTAGTATGCTCTGGTTAGCACCGGATGAGGTAGCGAAGGGCTTGGATTGTACCCCCACGCAGAGTCCAGGAGCAGTTCACTGTTGCTCTGTTGTTATCGCTCTCACATTCACACAAGCCAGAGTGATTGGGCCTGAATATGCACTAGCTGAATACGCATGGCTTTTCACATCTCACACACCGCCAGCTACGGCAAACAATGGAAACCTCCGCAGACCCGGCCAGAACAGCTTTGACGTGTCACCAAGCCGGCTGTAACAAAAGCATTTAGAGGTGCGCGCTACACAACACAGAGCGGACCACAAAACATCTGCTGAGCAAACAAACGCGGAGCTAACAGGCAGCCAGGGGCCCCCAGCAACATGCTAAATACCTACAGTGTGCCCCCCAAACACACTTGGCTCCATGTCAAGGCTTTTGGCTCGGAGTCCCATCTATCCCCCATACAGCCCCAACCAGCACTCGCGCTCAAAGACCCAGGAAACGGGAGAACAAGGAAAAATGAGTCCAGCTGCTTGTCAGGGGCGGAAATTACAGGATAAGTATCAAATAGCGCACAATGAAGATCTCTCCATGTTTCTCTCTTAGGTTTTCAGTCAGACAGATGATTGAGAGAGGAAGATTACTAGGCTAAAATATACTGGAGAGGGCAGATTTAAGTACCAGAACATGCAACTTTTGTAACGCTACATTCTTCAACTTCAACTAACTCGCAAAGAAGTTCCATAAGGGATATCAAGGATGCTGCATTGAATTCTTGTATACTCAGAAAGTACATACAATGGAGCCACATCTTTTATTCATGAGACAGAACTTCCAAGTACACTATTTCAATGATAAGTCAGCAAAGATCAAGAGCTGAGTTTGTACAGAATAAAGCTTTGTATCTTAACAGCATTTAAAATTACACTAGGTAACCTTTGTGCTGTAGGGCCCTTCAAATGTTCTCCTCAGATGTCATTGCTCTGCCTGAAATGTTCTGCACTATGACATTAAACAGTTATACCTTACATTTATTTGATTAAGGTTTTATAGCTCAAAAATACCTAGAAAAACAGGCATTTTGACTATGAGCAGATTGGCCTCTCCACAGATCTGACCTGTAACTTGGAACTGGTTTAGTCTCCATGAAGACAGAAAGGTTTAATACCAAAAAAGCATTTGACAGACTTTCCATCAGAAAAGTTACACAATGCACCTTTAATATACAATGAAATGTGGCACAATAGAATTAAAATTTCAAGTGTTGCAAAGGCTCCGTATCAGAAAGTCCTTTACAAACAACATAATATCATGTTTTTGTAGTTTAGATCTCTACAAACATGTTTTAAAATGTATGATTCGTAAATTAGCTTAGCCATTTATATTTCAGTTTTCTCCCAAATGGCAATGCGCCTGGATCTGTCTAAAATGTGCACTCCTGAACGGATTTACAAACGTAGCAAATCTAATTGTGAAGGCCAGAAAATCACAAAGCTTTTTTTTTTTCCCCCAAAATGGTGCGACTTCACAAAGCATTAATCCACAACAGCAATTAAAACTATTCACTTACTATCCACAATTATGCCAAAGATGTGTCCACTAATAATTTAATATAACACAAGCACTTAGCTACTACTATTGCAGTGCTGAAACATAACGTGATTTTAAAGTGGATACTTTTACTTCATGAGAGCAAATATAAGTACTTTCTACTTATTATAGTTACATAATAAAAAAAAGTAATGTGTATCATTTGTTCATTAATTTTTCAAAATAAATTGTGTTTAAATGAATAATGGAAAGAACGGATAACAGTCGTTTCCCTGACTTAAACTGTGATGCCGGATCTTTGCGTCGCATACAGACTAAACCAGGACTAAACCAGGTCTAAACCAGGTGTAAACCAGGTAAACCAGGTCTAAACCAGGTCTAAACCAGGACTAAACCAGGACTAAACCAGGACTAAACCAGGTCTAAACCAGGACTAAACCAGGACTAAATCAGGACTAAATCAGGACTAAACCAGAACTAAACCAGGTCTAAACCAGGTCTAAACCAGGTCTAAACCAGGTCTAAACCAGGACTAAACCAGGACTAAATCAGGTCTAAACCAGGACTAAACCAGGACTAAACCAGGTCTAAACCAGGTCTAAACCAGGTTTAAACCGGTCTCAGTCCTGGTCTGAGTCCTGGTCTGATCCCAGTCCCAGTCCCGACCAGTCTGGTCCCAGTCTCAGTCCTAGTCTCAGTCCTGGTCTCAGTTCTGGTCTGGTTGTTGTTTTCTTTGTTGTTTTTTCATTTTCTTATTTTTGGTTTTATTTTGAAAAACAAATGAACAAATGATACACGGATTAAAAATATACAAAGAAACCAAAAATTCTGCATAAATCTGCATCAAAATCGCCACTTTTATTAGATCTGACCAAAGTACTTTTTACTCTTTAAGTACACTTTTAAACGGGTACTTCAATACTTTTTATTGAAGCTTTTTTGCTTCAGTATCTGTACTTTTACTTAAGTAAGAAAATTCAGTACTTCTTCCACCACTGTACTACTGTAAGAATGGGTCAAATGCAGAGAACAAACTTTTCTACAGGGAAATTAAAGCGGCCCTAAACCTTAATAATTGTCAGTCAAAAACCGCCGTATCTTGTTAGCAAAAGACCAGTTTAACCTTTGTAACTCCGCGGACACCTCTGTCGCTCATCGATTGCTGGTCACATGGGCCAGTTGGGGTGAGTGGGTAGCAGATGGCCAATTGTGAGGGTCTGGGGACAAAACAAGAAGGTCAAGTTTGGACACTCATAAATTTTGCAAAAGGCACATCACGAAAACAATTCAAGGCTCTTCGGTAACTTTGAGCGAATGGCAAGACTGATTTGGTGCAGAGAAAAGCTCCAAAGCCTTTATATAACAGTGAGAGCTATGGATTAGTCTCCATCTGTTTATTCATTTGTTTCTGCCGACAGTAATTACGCTCGGGCGCTTCTGGCTGCTGAGTTCTGACACTTTTTAAAATCCCATTGATCAGCAAAAGGCAAGTAGCGGAAATTACAGGTCAGCATGAAAACATTTGATAAAACCCGGTCTAAAAAGGAACGGGGCAAAGACTACAGCAATGTCTAAACTGGACAGGACTAAACCAGGAGTAAATCAGGTCTAAACCCAGAAAACAAACCAGGATTGAAACAAGACTAAACCTAACTCAGTTTCAAAGGTTCCACATTACGCAAAATGGACTCTTGTGAAATTTAAGGCATGTTATAATGCTGTTACCTCATCAGAAACGCACCTGGAGTTGTGCTTTGTTTCATTCACACATGTTTGAGTAATCCTTTATTATTAGTTTATCCACATCTTCAAAGCTCAAAATGCCCTGTTCCACCCTGTGATGTAGGGCTGGGAGTTATTAAGAAGTTGCCGATACGATGTACACCTCAATACATAGGCCACGATACGATACATAGCTCGATACGGTGTGCTTTCGATTCAATACATTTCAAATCGATATGATATGGTTCAATAAAAAATAATGGCTAAATCATGGCTGTGACACTAAAAGTCTTTGTTAAACCACTTCTTGTGAAAAATTAATATGAAACACAAACATTTTAGTCTTCAAAACAGTGAAAATGTCAAATGTGTCGCATAAATGAGTTTCCTTCCTCTAAACAAGCAACAAAACTGTAGCTCTGTAACAAAATAATTTAGTAAAATACACCACAAACTACTCATACAGTGATATATCGTCACATTAAACAATACGATATATTGATATTTTGATATTCTTGCACACCGCTATTGTGATGTCATATAGTGGTAGTTTTCAAGTTAACAGCTACCCTTTAAATTTTGTTCAGTACAGAAAAGCCATTCCAGGACTATAGTCATTCAAATGAGTCTAGTGAAAGCGTATGGAGTTTAAAAACACTGTGGAGCACTTCCTGTATTGCTGCCTGACTTGACTTAACAAGGTGGAACAGTATGGGGGGAATGACTTTGTTGAGAGATGAAATATGTAGATCTTGTGTGTTAAACATGTGCAAATGTACAAAAAACAAAAAAACAAATCTGGGTATGTTTTTAGTAAAGAAACAAAATGATAACAGATCAGAAAATTGCATAATGTGGGCCCTTTAAAGGTACAGTACATCACTTTCTGGAGGTGGTACGTCACTTTCAAGATTCTACGGAAATAAAAAGTTAAAACCATATTACGGAACATCCTCCATGGAGATAGATATGATTCATACCATACTGTGGGAAAAACAATATTTCCATGGAAACAAGAAGAACCCTTTTTCAGACCAAGTAAGAGTCAGGTTTATGGCGATGCAAGCCCATGCACTCAGAGTAAGGGCCCATGTTTTTTTTGTTTTTTTTTTTAGTGCAATAAACTCAACCAGAATGAACAAAAATATGATTTTATTTTAGTCTATTATTTGGGCTAAAACGTTGCATACTGTGGCTTTAAACAGGAGAACAACTACAAAAAACAGGCAATTCAAAACTGTAAATCTGAAGATAACAAGGACTAAACCAGGACTGTAACATTTCATCAGAACTAAACCAGGATTTAACCCGACCTAAACCATGAATACACTTTAAAACGGGATTAAAGGTAGTCTGGCTCTTTCTAAAATCACTCAGATCAGCAGAGGGAAATTACAGGTCAGTCTGCAAACATTTGATAATCCCAAACTTCCAAAATGGCGGCCGGAGTGTGAAGGAGCTGGTGTGGCCAACCGTATTGGCTCCATGATAACTGCTCCAGGACCCGCCGCGTGCGCCCCATCCCATTTTCCAACAGTTGGCGGAAAAAGTTTACTGGAAAAGTGCTTCTCTTTCTCCCTGGGCTTATTTTTCGTTCTAACCATCCCTGAGGACGGAGCCTGCATTTTTTATGAAGTGTGACAAATATTTATTACTGCTCGGCTCAGTATCTTGATGCATGTTGGCATGTTTAAAATAAAGCCAATATGGTGAATTAAGCTGGATTGATTTGGAGTGATGGATGAGGTTGTACTTTGAGGTTGCACTCTTCTATTCCAAGCTCCCACAGGATAAAGCCTCTTCCACTCGGTGCTAGCGGAGGGCACTATCGATCAGATCATTAGCTGGATCATTGTTTAAATTGTATTGATCGTTATAATTGGATCATATATAGCACTATAGGGATGGGATGAGACACTTTCTACGAGATGAGACATGTCACGAGATTTGGTCCATGAGAATGAGACAAAACAATTTAATATCATAACATTGCTTTTCGGAACTAGATCTTATCAAGGGAAGTTACTCAGCAAAAAAGATCTTTTTTATTAATGGCAGTTTCTACGGGACGAGACATGTCATGAGATTTTGTCCACAAGAATGAGACAAAATAAGATTTCATGAACCCTTTACCCTTTATTATCCAAGGGAAATGTAAGAGTATGAGTAAAAAAAAATCTGACAAATAAGAAAGGATTACCATATTTTTCGGACTATAAGTCACACTTTTTTTCATGGTTTGGGGGGGTTGTACGACTTATACTCCGGTGCGACTTATATATTAAAATTTTTACCCTGATAGCCATGAGAGGGCGCTCTAGGCTTGTGTGTCAGTATCTGCTACTCCTGTACCACTGTCACTTCGCGCCCTACTGCACATGTCTCCTGCAGAAAAAGCCGCTCTCCTGCTGCAGCTGTGAAATATTCAGCTGAAAACTGTAATCGAGCAGCAGAAAAAAAGTTTGGAGTGAGCATGAAACTTGTGAGGGACTGGCGGAATGTGGGGATGGAGAACACAGCTTCACAGCAACCGGGAGAGTGCACCATGCAACTTTCCTGGAAGTCTTTGAATAGATCGACAAAGTCTTGACTTCAGGGACAACTGAAAACATCCTGTCAGGATTCAGAAAGGCCCGAATAATTCTAAATGGAACTGATGCAGAGTCTGACGACAGCTACACAGAAGAGGAAGTGGCGCTCCGTTTACCTCCAGAGGTCGCACAATTGCTCAGAAGTGACACAGAGGATGAAGAATTCAATGGATTTAGTGATTTGGAGTGAGATGGAGAGTTTGGTAAACTTGTTCTGTTCTGTTGTTTGGGCTGTAGTTATCTGTATAACAGTTCATATGTGACGTTAACATACCAGACGCCTATTCAGCCAGTTGTTCTCTGTTCTATTGTTATAACTATAACTTGTCTTTCAAGATGAATGTCAGTCCCTGGTCTCTGATTTTATAAAATGAATTTCCCCCAAAAAGTGCGGCTTATAGTCCGGTGCGACTTATATATGTTATTTTCTTCTTCATTACTTAATTTTTTGGCTGGTCCGGAGCGACTTACAGTCTGAAAAATACAGTACTCAAACATATGTGAATGAAACAAAACACAACTCCAAATATGAGGAGGTAACAACATTTTAACGTGGCTAAAAGCTCACAAAAGTCAATTTTGTGTAATATAGGACCTTTAAACAGTACTTTGTCACCATAAACACATTTTCCCACCCTACAATTTGCTCATAGAAAAATTATTTACAACGGACTGACTATCCACTTGTCTGTTCAATTAAACCTGAGCAATATGAGTGCTAAGTGCCAATGCAAAAACGACATCATTATGCTACTTGAATAGAGTGGAGCTGGGCGAGCGGGGCAGACAGGGGGTGGAGGGGGAGAGAGATAGAGGAGCACAGAGTGAGAATGCGCTCAAAGGGAGGGCCCAGCTCCACTCCAGCTAAAGCTTCTTGGTCGCGGAACAACTGCAATCACAGGCTCTGCCAACAGCCACTGGATCTATATCCCACGGGCTGAAGGCTACTTGTCAACGGGGCCCAGAAAAGAGGAGGAGGGGGGGGGGGGGGCTTGTCTGCACACTACAGCACACTCACACATATACTGGTAATGACAGTTTGGGCATCGAGAGAATCTGCATATTTATGGAGGAATAGAAAGTGTGCAAAAGGGATTTCATATTGCAATCTTGTGTATATATGTGACAGCGGGCTTTAAAAAGTTGGAAGGTCCTCGCAGACAGACTAATTGGATTTATGAAGTATTATCCTACTGCACCCCGGAGAAAATACTGTATTCTGAGAGGGAGACACAACTGGATTTTGATCAGATATAGTGCTTTTTTGAACATTTTGACAGGACTGGACTTGAGTCTAGTGTATGTGGTGAGTAGGAGTTTTTTTGTTTGATTTTTTTTCATTCTTTCTGTTTGCTTTGCCAAAACTGAACATATAAAAAATAAAACATATAGAATATATAGGAGAACGCTTGTGAGTAAAAACAACAAAATCTTTTATCGGAAGTGCCTTTTGTTTAAACAATGACAGTGTTTTTGGGGCTTAAAAACGCAAACATCTGAAACCACCCCCCAGAGTGGAAAAGTTGAATATGTTCCGCCATGACGCAAAACTCTGGTCAGATCTGCTCACGTAGAGTACGCGTTTACGTCACATACATCACCCCCTAGTGTCACCACCTAGCCACCTGGCATGCATACCCAATCGAATCCACACACTTTTACATCACCGTTTGCACGCAGATTTCCTCCTGACAAAGCTCGTCTAAACGGGGAATAAAAAGTGAAGACACAACGCCACTTTTGCGTCTTCTGTTCAGACCATTATCATATAAACGTAGCCTTCATTTGAACACTTTAATGCAAAGCGGGCACAAAGTGTTCGATGAGTTTCCAGTGAAGTCCTTTGTTTGTTCCCATTTCAAATCATGTCATTTGTGTAGAAAAGCTTAAAATCTGCTCTATATGTTTGCCCCAAAATATCGTCATAACTTATTAGTCATTGGTTTTTCTAGTTTCTAAACAGTCGTATCGTATCAGTCATGAAAAAACTCCAATAAATCACAAATTTTACCAGAGTTTGTTTAATCATTATTTCTCTCAGTATTCCCCTTTGAGCAGATTCAGGTGGTTGAAACCAATCCAGTTTTTTTTTTTTATTAGCAATATAGCAATACTTTCTAAATAAACAGGATCATTGCTGAATAACTAGATTTTCAATTAATTTCACATCGCAGCTTGATTAAATGTTATGAATATTTTTATGTCTTTTCACCAGAACTTAATTAAAAGCTTTGCCAAAGCTGAAAAGTCTAATTATTAATTCACAGAAGCACAACAGAAGGTACTTTTACGTCAAATGTTAAAGGTGCATTGTGTAACTTTTCTGGTAGAGGATCCGTCAAATGTTTTTCTCCATAGAGATGTTATTGCTTTGTGTAGTTCCACGGTAGTGATGAAAATTATCTATTTTAATGGAGACAACAATAGGCTACATTACAGGTCAGATCCGTGGAGAGGTAACCCTATTCACAGAGAGAATTACTGTATTTTTGTTATATACCCATAATGAATCAATTCTAGATAGATGTGTTTAATATAATACCATGGAGACAAGCAGGTGATGGAACCTCCTCCAGAAAAGTTGCACAATGCACCTTTAAAGTTGTTTTTGAGAGTAATGAATTCCCAAAATATACTTTCCATCGTCTCCAATGTATTTTTCATGGACTAAATAAAAACAGGCTTGAAAAGTTGCAGTCTTGTTTGACAGCGGGTACAGCGTTTGAGTGGCACATGTTGAGTGATGTCTAAAATCTGACACCAGTGGATCAGTGGAAGTCACTCTTGTCTCCAGGATCTGTTTGGTTATTCTCTGCTGACGAAACAGCTCCAGATTTAGAAAACTTCTTTACATTTCTGTCTTTCCTCAGCTTAAAACATGTTTCACCTCACAGATATCACGATGTTGTACGCCGTTTAAACCTTTCCGAAACAATGACAACTTTGAAGTTTTGACTTAAACCTGCATTGTGTAGCTTTTCTGGTAGAGGGTCCTTCTTCGCAGAATAAGACATGATATTTTGTATGCGGCACTTCAAACTTTGCAGCATTAACACACACATCTGCAAAATACTCTATTCCACCTTGTGGTATCATGTGGTAATACAGGAAGTGCTCCACTGTGTTTTATACACCTTTACTAGATATTGGATACTGGATATTTTCAGCTCTGGAAATGCCAGTTTCTACTAAACAAAAGGTAATATCATAGTAACTGCTAACTTGACATGTAGACAGACTAAGGTTACGTTTACACTGAAACGAATCACCATATCGGAAACGATTTGCATCCAGACACTGTGTCCGCAAACAAGGCCTTCCCTATCCACACAATAACGCAAAACCGCCTGAAACACTAGTCACATGACTAGGCTGGTGTCATGATGTCACGACGTCACAATGTCACTTGGGCGGTAAAAACAAGGAAGTGGAGCACCATGTCTGAAGTTGCAGCAGCTGATTTCGAGCCGAGGAAGATGGCAAGCATGAAAATACTCTTTTCGTGGACCGACGACGAAGTTCAGTTTGTCTATGGTTTGTTTAAATTCTTTTCCGCAAAAGCGTCACATGACCGATGTCACAAAACCAGTGAATCAGACAAGTCACAGTGACGTGGTCCAATAAGGACGGCAAATAGAGCTTTTATGTCAGCGTATCAACGTTTGCAGCCATCCACACAGTGCCGGATCAGATCTGTACTCAGATGAATTCATGGGAGCTTGCGGTTTCTTTTCCATTGGAGGAGTGTGGACGAACACTGCATCCGCAACGAAAACGACTCAAATACGTGCTAGTGTGGATGGGGCCTAATAATAAAGACTTTCTCTAATGTGTGAATGAAACAAAATACAACTGCAGGTAAGTTTTTGATGAAGAAACAACATTCTAACATGTCTTAAAGCTCACAAGAGTCAATTTTGTGTAATATAGGACCTTTAATCGTGCAGCCTAACTTTCTACCACCATTCATACCACCATGACCCTGTCCACTGCTTTGTACACTGCACGCAACAGCTGTTTCTTATCACTTTGACCCATTCAGCCTGATGTTCGTGTAAACAAGCCCTCTTCTCTTCCTCTCTCCTCTCCAAACATGGGGCGGTCCATCTGAGCTCTGCCTCCTGCTGTTCCCCTCCAGCACACACACACATTCATCCCAAAACACACAAGCTGTCCCATCTGTGAATAGTCTGAAATCAGTGCATCTGACCTGCCCTGAACCCCCAGTCTACACTCCAGCGGTTCTCAATGTACGGTGAACGCACAGCTGGGGGGCGAGGCCTGTATAGACTTTGGCAGAGCTGATTTCTTTTTTGTTGCGAGTAAGGATAGATGATACTGGTAAAAAGGAATAGCTTGATAATAACATTTTACAGGTGCATTGTGTAACTTTTCTGGTGGAGATCTCCATGGAGATGTCTTTGCTTTGTCTGGGATGTTTCACAGGCTGGTATTAAACATTTCTATCTTCACGGAGACCAAACCAAACCAAGTTGCAGGTCAGATCTGTGGAGAGACAACCCTGCTCAGAGTCAGAATACCTGTTTTTCTAGGTATTTTTGAGCTTTAAACCCATCGGTAATTGAATAAATGTAAGTCAGAGCTGTTTAATGTCATACTGTGGAACATTCATATCAATAGAAACAAGCAGGTGATGGACCCTCCACCAGAAAAGTAACACAATGCATCTTTAAGTTGCTTGTAGAGTTGTCAAAAGTATCAGGAATCAGATATTAATCAATACTAAAACTAATATCAAAACTAGATACTCACTTGAGCAAATATCGATACTCTAGATACTATCCAAATCAAGTTTAAAATTTTAGCACTAGTTATTTGAATTGAGAATATACCGTAGACAAGGAAGATGTTTTCTTTGTTACTATTTACAACATTGAATTTCCTCTATAGGCAAATACGCACCATTGTACTCTACACACGTACACAGAATTTGTCAGGGCGCTCAGCAGGAAGCGAGACTGAGCATTTCACAAAACAAAAACAACAAAAAAACCAAAAGCCAATCTGCTTCTGAATGAACAAGAAAGCAAGATAGAGCATGAATTAAATTGTTGCTCACTGGGATGAAAAGGCTCTTCTTTTTCTTGTCAAAAAACGAGTCACACACACAATCCAGAGGGACTTTGGCACATCAACTGTTAAAAAACCATGAGAAATTCTTAGACCTGTCACGTTAACAAACTGAATTATCCCGCCAAAATGTATTCTGAAATGTGCATTGTGTAACTTTTCTGGTGGAGGATCCATCTAAAGCTTTTCTTAATGGAAATAGCTCAAAAATACTTTAAAAAAAACTCAAATTCTTACCATGTCCAGGCTTGCTTCTCCATAGATATGATCATTAATCTCTCTATTGTGATTACCAAGATTATTTCAATACTGTGAGATAATCGAGACAAAACCATAATATCTTCAAGGAGACAACCAGATGACGGACCAGTGCACCTTCAGTGTAAAAAATATAAACCACAATAAAGCAAAGGGGTCTGTTGTCCCCGAAATTGAATCCTCTTCCTATTAATTTAAATTAGGGGGGCCCATGTGAGACTTCTTGCCCAGGGCCTCCCAAATTTCAACTGACGGGCCTGCTCATATCACATCAGAAAAACTGAAAATAACCAACAATTTCCCACTAGAAGAAAGAAAATGTTCCCATGATAAAAACTGACCCCTAAACTCCTGCTTATACCAACATCAAAAATACATTCAGATCCATATTCTCTCTTTCGATGTCTCTCGTGCTTCCTTGTTTTGAAATGCAGGCGGTTACATAAGCACAGATCATCCAGTTATCATGGGAGTTAGGAGAGGAGAGGGCTTTGGGACACGAGAGGGGAGTTGTTGTGTTGATGTGGAGCTTGCGACACCGGAGTGACAGCAAAGACACAGGCTGCTGCGCTGTGATGTAATGTTAGCTATCACTTATAACACGTAGGTGATTATAGGTAAACACAGGAGGAGATGGGGAGAGTTAATGGATTTATGTGGGGTATGAGGGGTACGGAGTGAATGAATAATGATCTGTAAAGCGTTTTTGTGGCATATGTCTGTGAAAAGTGCTATATAAATAAAAACTTGCTCACAGTCAGGGGCGTTGCGAGAATATTTGGGGGCCATATGCAAAAGGCTGTTTGGGGGCCTCTGTACTTAACACTTTATGAGAGTTTAGATTGAATTAGGCTTAATATAATATGAAAAACCTAATTCATAACTTTTTTTTTTTTTTGAGAATTAGTAACTACTTAATTAAAGGGCTAGAGTTAGGAGCTAGGGTTAAGATGTGAATTAAAGGTGCACTACTGTATGTAACTTTTTGGTTAAGGGTTCCTCACCTGCTTGTTTCTATGGATATGTCATTGGTCTGACTAAAATGTTCCACAGTATGACATTAAACAGCTCTACCTTCCATTTATTCAATTATAGATGGTTTTATAGCTCAAAAATACCAAAAAAAAAAAACAGGCATTCTGATTGTGAGTGGGGTCGCCTCTCCACAGATCTGACCTGTGACTTGGTCTGGTTTCCCTCCATGAAGATAGAATGGTTTAATATCATATTGCGAAACTTTCCAGACAAAGCAATAACATCTCTACAGAGAAAAGCATTTGTCGGGCCCTCCATCAGAAAAGTAACACAATGCACCTTTAAGTATTTACTAAGTTTAAATCATTCTTATTATTCAAATTATTCTGAAGTAGGTTTAGGTTTTGTTCATGTTTTACAAAGGCTATTAAAAGTGTAATTAACATAGCATTAAAAAAGAAGTAAATAAAATGTATACTTAATAAAATAGGATAGTGGTCAACATTTCTGCTGTTCAGATGTGGTAAAACATTTCACTGTAGCCCCTTTTGTTGATATGGGCCCATGTGAGCATTTCCTGTAGCTAAAAATGGCTCTTGTTCTAGTGACGGATGCAGCCTTGCCAACACTGTACAATTCTATAGTGCACTCCAACAAACTAAATGTTGACTATGCAAATCATGTGAATAATGTTCCGCACTGTTTAATTAACAGGTTGTCACAGCTGTACTTCTCGTGTTTCACAACTTTCTCATTTCCAGCAATTTAGGTGGTGTGAAAAGAAAAATGATTTTACACTTTTTTTTACAACAGTGGCTCATATTAGCATAATTTTGCAGAGTAAACACAGCTATACAAATCAGAACCGCTGTCTCTATTTCTATAAGAAGCGCTGAAGAACTTAATGCACACAGATTACAGCAGTTTATTTGTAATGTCAAGTGCATTTATGTAAAACAGTGTTCACTTTAGGGCTATAATATTAGTCACAGTCGAATCAAAATCGCAATCTACTGAATTCGCAAATAGCAAAGGCTGCCATTTTTGAAGTACCATAATTTCCTCCATAAACAACATACATAATATTCTCTTATTCTGCATAAAAACTAACCCTGCAGCCTAGATCTGTAACATGCTCTGAAATACATAGTTTATCAGTTAATATTTCAATCTTCAATTCTTCAAGACACATTTGAAGTGTGAACTTTGAGCAGAATCCTGTTATTAAAACATAAATTGCAAATCTAATCCCAATGCCATATATTATTAGCCAGGCTGGCGCCACCTAGTGCCTCTGCTTAATTTCATTTCTCTCCAGCGACTAGGTCCCGAATCAAGAATACACTAGATGGTTTGCAAGAACCCCAGACATTGTAGACTGTGCACCGGCCAATCAGCGAAGAGCTGTGAAGCCATGACTGGGTCCCTTTTTGTGGTACAGAACAACAGTAAACAAAGTGGTCGAGATGGATGTAGGCGAAGTCATACATTTTGTGTTGGCAACAGTTCCCGAGATCGAGGATTTTCACTCTCTGCTTTGTTTGCTGTTGTACCGAAAACTACTTGGACACCACTGAGAGTTCCGGCGGATTACATACGTCAAGACCAAATAGCAGTGATTGGTTAAATTAAAAAAGTTTCTGCCTACCATAGAGCGAATGAATCCTAATGCTGCGAGGTCAGGCGGTTTCCACAAAATGAAACCGGCTGATGAATCAGGCTAATATATTATTCCCTTAGCCCTAATTAAAAGTGCACTGTGTAACTTTCCTGGAGAGGGTCTGCAGCTTGTTTGTCTCCATGGAGATGTTAATGAGGTTTGGTTTAAATTGTCCACAGTACGGTATTAAACTAATCTGTCTTGCATTTATCTAACTATAGGTGATATTTATTGCTCAAAGAATCTTAGAAAACATACATTTTTACTGTGAGTGGGGGGGTCACCCTCCACAAATCTAACCTGTAGCTTGGCTTGCATGTCTCCATGGTGATTCATAAATTTATGGATATATTGTGGAACATTCTCGGCATATCTCCATGGAGACAAGCAGGTGATGATCCTCCACCAGACCAGTTACACACATTGAACCTTTAAGTTAAACATATCTCATTCAGAACAGCTTTATTTACTAATATTACAATCACTACTTGTCACATTACCTCAACAATACTTCTACTCTTGATTGTGTAACTTCCCAGTATCAGACAGTGGTTGGTCTGTGTGTAATGGGACAGTGTGTAGGTTTAATTGCACGAGGGGGGAGAACCGGACGGAGCTTGTCAGGATGTGGACTCTATTGTGTGTGGCACAAAAGGAAGGCGTCCTGTGGCATTCTCAATGAAGACATTAACATCTGGGACATGGCCTCTATATGTCTATTCGGGTCTATGTACCAAGTGTCCCGCGCAAGACTCCTGCACGTCTTCATAGTTGTAATAGGATTTGGGCTCTTTTAAATGGTATTAAGGTGCGTACGGCTTGAGTCAGCAAATTAAATGTTAAGTTAATTTGAGCTGTGTAATTCCACTGCAAATCTTATAATAAAAGGAAATGTCACTCTTGTTAATATAATGATAGAAGATAGGGATTTATAGAGAATTCATGTTTGAAAATGTGTAAATTGGTGGAATCTGGGGTGACAATTATTTTTTAATTCATTATTTCTTAATGCAGTTATACGGTATCCACTAGGGATGTAACAATAACCGAAATATCGTGATATCGCATCATCAAAGTTCTCACAATAATATCATGGACAATAACAATATATCGAATTACAAGTGTCTTTGCTTAAATTAAGAGTTATGGTGCAGCATTAGCTAATAAAAAAGAACGGGAGAACTACATAGACCATGATCCTTTGCTCTATTTGAGTGTAGACTATAATAGATAATAGAAATAACAGTTCTAAGCACTTTTAAGTCTTAGTTCTTTGGATTAAGACAAGAAGAAAAAGTAGCATATTCACAGTTTTGTTAGCTTCCACAAAATATCGCAATAAATACCATACCACGAGATGTATATCGTGAAAATATCGTACCGAGAGATTTGGATATATTTACATCGTGAGCCTCCCCACAATATCGCAATAAATATCATACCGTGAGGTTCATACCGTGACTATATCGTATCGCAAGACTTGGATATCATTACACCCCTAGTATCTTAAGCCTGAACAAAAGGTGCAAAATTTTGTAAAATTGTGAAAAAATTTACTCTTGTGAGCTTTTAAGCCATGTTATAATGTTGCGACCTCATTAAAAGCACTTCGGAATTGTTTTTTGTTTCATCCACACACGTTTGAGTAATGCTTTGTGATTAGTCTGTCTACATCTCCAAACCTCTAAATGCTTTGTTCCACCTTGTGATGTCATGTAGTGTTAGTTTTCAAGTTAACAGCCGCGTTTAGTTACGTAGAGAGAGGTAGTTCCAGGACTGAAATGAAGGTATATGGAGTTTAAAAACACAGTGGAGCACTTTCTGTATTACCACGTGACATCACAAGGTGTAAAAACACAACTCCAGGTCAGTTTTTTATGAGAAAACTTTATAATAGATGAGAAAATAGTGTCATATGGATCCTTTAAATGACAAAACAGATTCTATGAAAAGATCGCCCACACTCACTTTGCTCAGTCGGCTACATTTTCAAATTACCCTGAAAATATCTGCCAAATTATCAGCAAATTAGGACATTCGTTGTAAAATAAATCATCACTTTTTTCTCTTTGGGATCGTAGCTTTCTGAAGCACAATAAGCCTAGGGTCAACCTGGGACAGTGGCAGGACAGATGACACAGACAAGTGCAGTTTAATAATAAAAAAGAAATTTATATTAATCAAATTCTAACTCAAAATTTAAAGTTTTATGATAGATCTCTTTGGCAGAAATTGAAAATAACTTCTTTTCATAAGAGGCACCCATGGGTTTTACGGTGTATATTACTCCCATTAATCACCCCGGTGACACTAACACACCGCGACATGCACCGAACAGAGCACCCGTCTCATGAAAAACTTTATATACGAGACAAATATCCCAGAGGAGTACACATCCGACGGCACAATACTGCACTGTCCCTCCCTCCCACACGCCAATAACTCCACTAACTTCTCCTCCTAACACCCTTCGAAACATTTTACACTTTTTTTCCACAGACCCCTGCACCGTCTGATTGTTAACTGGCTCTGGCACCATTGGGCTTGTAAAATGAAAGAAGAAAACACACACACATACACACACACACGGCTTTTGAGTCATTTTCAAGCTATAGCTACCTTTTAAACAAGCCCCATTCAGTGTCCAGCGAACCCACTTCCCCTCCCAGCCAGTAATTACAATAATCACTCAACTGAGGCTAATACTTACTTCATTATGGGCCAAAAAAGTCGAGAGGCGAAATAGCAGTTTAAGGTAGTCCTAAAGATAGTGATGCCTTTTAATGGGGGTAGAATAAATTTTGCAAAGTAAGCCAAGTTTGGACGTTGTAGTACTAATTTCTGTTTCTTTGTGAATAATTGAAGCATCAAATTTCTCACATATCCTTAAATTTGACTACAATTTTCTTGAAACTGTATAAACTAAATGATTAACTAGATTTCTGTTGTATTATATGACGTGCAATGGTAAGGAAATGAGTCAAAAAATACCACACTATAAGAGTACAGTGCGTTTTGGAGATTTAAACGTGTATTTATTGCTGATCTGTTACACACTGACAATAGAGGACGCCTGACTCAGTGCTACTTTCTGCAAGTTCATTGTTGTCATTTTGCGCGCACTGAATGAAAATACTCGCTGAAGTACAGGCTAAAAAGTAGACAGTACTTTAGTGTTTTTTATTGTCAAAATACTTAAATAACACGTGATTATGTAGGCTATATTTGCCCACTTTTGACAGCAGATTAAGACTAAAGATTTGGGGAGTAATTTCACGGAAAGGACATTTCAGAGCCGTCGCAGGAGATTCCGTATATCTGCAGTTTGGAGTTTAAATCCGGAGCTTTCTATACAGCACTGATGACAGGAAACAGCAGTGATTTGAAAACGCACCAGTCTGAGTTGAGTCTCTTCCAGCCCGCAGTGCGCTTGTGTTTACACTGCGCGAAAGTTGCACCACATGCAGCTTTGGATCCAGAAGCCACGACACCCGAATAACGTTTCCAAAAGCGAGTGGAAATTACCCCCCAAAAAGACACGCAAAATTGTTAAAATACTGGGCTTTATCGTGGCAACAGTTGGAGACAGACCCCGTGCCGGACGCAGGATAAAGCTGTCTCCCCGTGAGCTCTCCTTTCGTTCACTTTGTCTCAAGCAACAGAGCGGTACAACAAATAACGAGCGCAAACTTACCTTGTTATCACGCAGATGATGTTGGTGATTGAAGCCAATGCGTCCTGCGCGTCTCTCCGTCTCCTTTTCTCTCTCTTTCGTGAAAGATCCACTATCCTTCCTCTTCTCGCTCCCCTATCTGGGCTTTTGTTTGAGAAATAGACTCAGATATAATTCCACATCGTCATCAGCGCGTCTCAAAACAAACTAGTCCAAGCTTTCTCTCCTCGTGTCTTCCTTTACGTATTTTCAGACTACGAGGCGATGCGAGCCATATGATCATGTCATTCACTTACTACACACAGGGACTGGCTCTCCGCGCAACTCCCTCCCAAGGCTTTGTAACACGAAACCAGCACGAAGAGGAGGAGGAAGAAGAAAAAAAGAAAAGAAAAGCGTGAATTTAATCCGCTATCTGTGGGACGGACTACATGCGTCTCTTCGCGCTGTGTCTCTCCGCGCGGAAGTTTCTCAGCACTAGGCAGGGGTTTCGCAACGCAGTGGGGTCGTGGCGCTGCGTCTCTGTGCCAATCTCCACTGGAAATGATGTGTGCGTGCGCGCGCCCCCAGCCCACTTCTGCAGCACGCACCGCAGCAGGGACCCGCGAGGATTTCAAAAAGCAGGTCTCCGCCCATTAGCCTTTGCGAACAAGGGCCCCGGCTGAGTCCAGGGGCCCCTAGCAGCTATTACACCGCTTGATTAAGACACGTTCATTGTGTTGGTGAAGTTTGGGGCAAAGTGCTTCCCAACCTGGGGTCTGACCCGGTACACCGGAGCTCTTTTATGGGAGCGCACAGCCAAATGAGCATGTCGTATACAGCAGGGTGGCCCGCAGCTTAAAGGGAGCATTGTTCACAAGAGGATCTGCTTTACCTTCACCGGTCTGGGGGACCCCTGAGCAGGCACTACCTACTTGAAGTAGCTTTAGTTAATTATACAGATCAATACAGAACAATGTAATCTAAAGAGACCTTCATCTTTTACTTCTTTAACATTTCATTCTTTTTATGATTAAAATTTATCCATGACCAAATACTGAGGGAGGAATCTGAAAATTCTTCCAGGCTCTGCGGCCAACAATGGAAATTGGTCCTTGTGCCCTGTAATAATAGCTCTACAAATGGTCTGATTAAATCAAGAAAAGTGCAATGAATAAAATCAGGTCTTATTTTACGGGCAGTGGCATAGAGGTGGGGTTCTGTCCGTCACAATCATGATTCAGACTTTGCTCTGGGTCATAGTTCTGGATTCGGTATTTGCACAGTCAAATTATGGGTACTTTAAGGACATTCTGATTGTACTTCCCATTTCCATTTTTCTGTCAAAAGTGTTGGCTACTCAGGGTCTGAAAACAAGTGCTACAATTTGAATGTCTTACATGATAACAAGAGGAGATCATGCATGGTTCCGCTGGACGCTGGAAGATCCACCATGTGCTTCTCCACAGTTAGTAGCCTATATGTTTCTTGCCTTTTCTAAAATGCTACACAGTATGGTTTTCCATGGAGAAAAGCAGACGCTGCCACCAGGCCAAGTTACAGGTTGGATCTGTGGAGAGGCAAACCGCTCATACAGAATACAGAAAGAAGAATACACACAGAATGTATGTTTATAAGTATTACATTAGAATAAACACCAGTAAAACTACTTTATTGCCACACTAGGCAACATTGTAGGTAAAACAATTACATCTCCATGGAGACAAGTTGGTGGCAGAGCTCCCATTGGAAAGGGTGCACAGTGCACCATCAAACAGTTCGAATTATGTACATTTACAAAGTTGAGAGTCTCTCTTCTGTTCATGTTAAGATGTCACCATTACATATCTCCATAAGTGCCCGGAGTCACCTTCAGTCTAGAGTCTCACAAGAAAATAAAGTGTTTCTTTTGATGTTTTCTATAGCACAAAGCAGAGTGGCACTACCTCCCAGATCAATACAGCATTTATACAACAATATCATTATTACCCACAATCCTCACTGCTATACTCTGCACACGGCACCGAGGCAAAGGACTGCGTGAATAATAATAAACTCAATTGAGGTGAGACTCTTGTGAAAACAGTTTTGTTTCTAGTCATTGTTTTGATTGGTTGCTTCTTGAAAACAAAAGAAAAACATGAATGGGGTTGGGGAATTGAGTCGAGTGCATGAAGCATTAATAATTGCAGATCCAGACATGGAATACACCCAGGATTATGATCCGAAGATTAACGCCACAGATTAGACAGTCAATATTCGAGTTATAATCTAGATGGATTTGTCAGAAAACAAAAGCAGCGAGGGAGTAAAATAATGTGTATTGTCCTGCAGGCTGTAGTGGGTTTGTGAGGGGACGCCAGGGGGGCTTTTAACCCTTAGACCGATCGATGTTCTGAGTACGACAGAGACACTTTCCCAATGGAGAAACTTGCATCTACAGTTTCTCTCTCTGCTCCAATACACTCTCACTCTCTTTCTTTCAGCTGCTTATTCAAGAAAAAACTAACTGTGTCCAAAATCTGAATTAATAAATCATTGAAAAATTGTTGAAGTAAGAACATTTTGTGATTTTATTTTATTTTTCTGCAACAAATATCAAAAAACTACAGTGGTGGAATGTAATGAAGTGGTAAAGTACTGTACTTAAAGGTGCACTACGTAACTTTTTGGTTGAGGGTCCATCACCTGCTTGTTTGTACGGCTATGTCAAGGTTCCACAGTACAGCTTTAAACAGCTCTACCCTATATTTATTAAATTACAGGTGGTTTTATTGCTCAAAAATACCTAGAAAAACAGGCATTCTGACTGTGAGTGGGGTTGCTTCTCCACAGATGTGACCTGTAACTTGGTCTGGTTTGGTCTCCACAATGATAGAAAGGTTTAATGCCATATTGTGAAACATTCCAGACAAAGCAATAATGTCTCCATGGAGAAAAGTATTTGATGGACCCTCCACAAGAAAAGTTACACAATGCACCTTTTAGTAGACTTTAAAGTGAATACTTTTTACTTTTATGTCACTACATTTGAGATCAGGACTGGAAAGTAAAAGTATTTTTTATTATAGTTTGAGGCGTGCTGTAAAGGATGAGAGTTTATTTTCATAGTTTGAGCAAACAAAAACAGACAAATAACAGCTAGGAAAAAAATATTCAATTGTTTCTATTGAACAAAATTCAAATACAAATCTTTATCAGCATCACTACATTTGAAGTTTTGTTAGATCTCAAAATCTGTGCAAAATACTGTACATTTTTAAACTGGTATTTTATACTTTCAGTTGAGTTTTATTCATGTAATACTTTCGAGGATTTTTTTTTGTTTGTTTGTTTTTTTTGTTTTTGTTTATTTGCTCTGTAATCTGTACTTTTTCTAATGTAAAACCACTGAAAATGCATTATATTTACAGGTATAACCTTGGCAAATACCTCATAGAAGAACTTGGCAAGTGAATGTGATGGAGAGTGTTTTTCAAAAGAACAGCATGCACTGAATGGGAACTGCAAACCTACTCTAGCCACAATAGTTTTGTGAACTGGCAACTGTAACACTCTGTTCCACCTTGTGATGTCATGTGATAATAGAGCGAGTGCTCTTCTGTATTTTTAAACCCCATACACCATTTTTGGATGATTTCAGCCCTGAAATAGGTGAGTTCTACCTAACTAAAGGTAAAATGTAGCTGCTAACTGAAAAACTACCACTTCATGACATCACAAGGTGGAACACAGCATTTTGAGCTTTGGAAGTATAGAAGACAAAAATCCATGTATCATTCATTCATTAGTTTTTCAAAATAAAACAAAATATAAGAAAATGAAAAAACAGTGTCTAAATGAATAATGGGAAAAAAAGGATAATGGCCCATTTCCCTGACTTAAACTGCCATGTCAGATTTTTGCGCCACATACAGACTGAACCAGGACTAAACCAGATCTAAACCAGGTCTAAACCAGGTCTAAACCAGTCTCAGATCCAGTCTCAGTCCTGGTCTGGTCCCGGTCTCAGTCCTGATCACCCAACAGTTTACACGGGCACACCTCCGGCCCGTCCCGACATTCCTGGTTCAGTCCTGGTTTAGTCCTGGTTCAGTTCTGGTTTATGACTGAGACCAGGACTAGACCAGGACTGAGACTGGTTTAGACCTGGTTGAGACCTAGTTTAGACCTGTTTTAAGTCGTTGTTTATTCCTGTTTTAGTCCGTATACAGCGCAAAAGTCCGGTGTCGCAGTTTAATTTTTTTTTTTTCATTTTGGATTTAGAGACAAATAATTTTCTTTTTTTTTGTTGTTTTTATTTTGAAAAACAAACGAAAGAAGGATACACGGATCGACTAATAAAGCAGGGTTATTCAAACACGTGTGAATGAAAGAAAACACAACTCCAGGTCAGTTTTTGAGGAGGTAACAACATTGTAACATGTCTTAAAGCTCAAAGTCAATTTTGTGTATTTTATTCTTTAATTATCTCTCTGATGGGAGGAGCCAACACTTTGAACAAACACACCCTAGTTTTGTATTGACTGAACTTTCCTAGGGTGTTAAACCATATAGTCAAACTTGTCCAAAGTACTTGGAAGAGCTCTAAAAACTTCTATTCATTTGACAGTATTCAATCTTCTTTTGCAATGGATCCTACCTGGACGACTGAGGGGTTACAAAGACAAAAAAATAACTCATATATTTTTTAAAAGTTTATCAACAAGGGGTGGAAAAAGTGTGGATATTACAGTACTATTCAAACCAGTGTTAATCTATACACATCTACGACGCTATAGCAGGCTCATTTACTCTGATTTGCATAATGAAGGCCAGGCTGATGCTAAATTATATGCATCGTCCTAATTTGCATCTTGTCCCAAATCCCCATACAAGACATGCAGTCAGATTAATCAAATAAACAAGGTTGACTCCATAAGATCATAATCTGACACGTACACGGGGTCGCAGAGACAGCGCCGGGCACGCGTCTGTTTGCTTTGGGAGATAATGAGTTTGGATGTGGGACAGTCATTTTCACATGGACTCATTACACAGGGAGATATAAAGAGTTCCGAAATAGCACAGCTCCAGGCCACATCCAGGGAGCTCAGTAAAGTGACTTGAAGATATGCAACTTTAGTATGACTGATGTAGCGCTCCAGGAATTTAAAGAGAAATCAAATAGATACTGACCTCATGGGCCCACTCGGCTTGGGGTGTGCTAAAAGTGATAAAAGTTATTGGTTAAAATCGTACTTTGTAACTTTCCTGGTGGAGGGTATGCCACACGGAGGTTGAAATGCATTGCCAAGAATTATCTGCAGTATGGCATTATACCTTGCAATCTCCACCTGATTTTCTGATTTATGTTATTATGCTGTATCCTCGTCAAAAGCATACTTGGAGTTGTGTTTTGTTTCATTCACACCAACCCTTCATTTTTAGGCTGAGTTCTTCTCTCAAACTGAAAACACTCTGTTACACCTGGTGATGTCATGTGGTAATACAGGTGTAATACAGATGTGCCTAGAATATTCCACAGTATGGCCATGAACTTAAAGGGACAGTCAGAAATTTTGGACATAGGGCCTCATTTCCTACTTAGACTAGCCACTTTTTTTTAAACATTCCATCCAGTTCTTGTATTTGCAGAGGTCTATAGTGTTAGGCTAGTGCATGTTAATGGCCATAGTCAGTCTGCCACTAAAAACAATCTTACCCACTCCACAAAGGACCCAAAGCAAATCTAATATTACACCAGACTGTCGATGTGAATGTCTGTGCTGACAGAATAACCTTGCATTTGAAGGATTTATGTCTGAGCAGCAGCAGCGTGTTGTTCTTCTTGATAGAAAGCTTGGCAGCTGTGGACTGATATATGAGAAAATAGTCCCTCAACATGCGACGATTCATGCGATCCAAACATAGACTGTATAAAAGAAGTGGACTCAGCGAGTGTGATGACACCCATAGCGTTCAGTGCCACTCAAATGAGGCGTTGCTTGTGGTTACAGGAGCGAATCTGGAGACAGGCTTTATGTTATAAATAGGGTTTTTTTGACAGACAAAATAGTAAAAAAATTAAAATTCAGGATCATGTAGAGTGGGTTAATATGAACATTTTAAGACCAAAAGGATGAGGCTCACTGCAGCATTTACACAGAGAGGAGCAACAAGATCCCAAGATAAGTCAACTTTAACCAGGGTCAGAAGGAGCAGGAAGCTAGTGCATTAGCTATGTCCACTCATATCTGTGGATGCAAGGTTAGTTTTATTTCAAACATTATTCTATCACCACAGACATTCACATCGACAGTCCAGCGTAATAATTGTTTTGTCTCAGGTGTTTTGTGGAGTGGGTAAGACTGTTTTTAGTGGCAGGCTAACTATGGCCATTGACATGCACTAGCCTAGCACCAGCGACCTCTGCAAATACAAGGACTGGATGGAATATTTTAAAAAGTGTCTCCACACGTCTCCAACACTCTGGCTCACTACGAAATGGGGCCCTATGTCCAAAATTCCAGACTATCCCTTTAAGAATCTCCATGGAGACTTGCAAGTCAAATTACAGATGTGGAGAGGCAACCCCACTCACAGTAAGAATTTATGTTTTTGAAGATATTTTTGAGCTCTTGAACACCTGTAGCTGCATAAATGCAAGACAGAATCATTTAACACCATACTGTGGACAATTTAAACCAAAGCATTAACATCTCCATGCGGGGCCTCTCCAGAAAAGTTACACAAGGTAAAAAGAAAATGATGAACCTGAAAACTACCGCTGGATGACATAACAAGATGGAAGAGTACAATTTGAGTTTTGGAGGATATAAACAGACTTACTGACAGGTTAATCAAACATGTGTGAATGAAGCCAAACAAAAGTTCAGGTATGTTTTTGAAAAGCAAACTAAAATTATATATCATAAATCAGAAATCATGTACGAGCTCTTTTGTTCTTTTTTTACTATACATTCTATAGCTGCTTTACAGTAAAATTGAGCTTCCACAGCAACATTTCCAACACTGAATAGAGCCACACAACTGCAATCTCCACAAAGTTAAATAAGACTGAAACAGGTACTGACCTTCTTATGGAGGCTGAGAAAATGTACCTGGATAACACTTGAAAATGTAAACGCTTAGATGAAAATTAATTTAAAGGGATTACTGGGCCCAAGGTTGTGTAGAATAGACTTCAGATGTGCAAAGGCGTTCATGTGTGAAACTCCACTGACCTCTGCACAGTTTGTTATTGTTATGTGCGCCGCCCATTCACCAACCACTCAGGATAAATAAGAATTTCACCAAAGCGGACAACTTTATATGTTCTCTCAAAGTTTACTCTATTTCCCATAAGCCCCGGTAGCCTCACAACCCCGAGCCCTGTGAAAACATTGAGATTTGGGTCAGATCTTTGGGTGAAATGTTCAGCTTGTCCACAAAGCAGCTTCTGTCCTGGCTCCGCAATCATTTATTTTTCTTATGAACTTGCCAATCAGCTCGCGGGTTGAAACCACATAGAAAAGCATTAAATAGAACTTTCCTATTCACTCAAAGGTGCTAACAAGTATAGTTGGTCATACTGGTGGTTATGGTTTTAGCCACAGCTGCCCTGGGGCAAACTGAGTGAGGCAGGGCAACTATTTTGCGCCACTGGCTTCTTGACCACAGCTAATCATAAAATGGAAACACAAAATGGATCAACTGTGTTGCCAAAAGATGCACTGTGTAACTTTTTGGTTGAGGGTCCATTACCTGTTTGTTTCTATGGAGATGTCATTGCTCTGCCTTGAATGTTCCACAGTATGACACTAAACAGTATTCCTTACATTTTTGTTTAATTATAGCTCAAAAATACCATAGTCTGATTTGGTCTCCATGAAGATAGAACAATTTAATGCCACACTGTGAAACATTCCAGACAAATCAATAACATCTCCCTGGAGAAAAGTATCTGATGGAGCCTCCACCCAAAAAGTTACACAATGCACCTTTAAAGAAACATCATAATGAACTATAATCTATAAACAACGAATTATACAAAATAGAGATAGGACTTGTAGGTCGTGACTTAGACCATTTTATTCAGTCAAGTCTCACGTCCTAGAAATAGTGACTCAAGTCTGTCGAGTCCAAGACTTGGGACTCGACTTGGACTTGAAGGTCAGTGACTTGGAACTTGACTCGGACTTGAGGCCTGTGACTTGAGAAGACTTGAAAAGCACTTTTAAATCTGAATTTGTTCTATTCTGACTGTAATGATTCACACTAAAATCATGTAAAGACATTTAAAAAGGAAAAATTAGCATTTCTACAACTCTTACATACTCTGTAAATACTCATATATAAATATACTATGACTTTAAAAGTACAATTTATCTTAAAATGTATATAAATTACAAAAATCTAACCTATATTTGGTACTTTGGTTTAAAGACTTGAAATGACTTGAAGCTCAAAGCAGATGACTTGGACTTGACTTGGACTTATGGGCCAGTGACTCAAGACTCTACTTGGACTTGCCTGTATTTGACTTGGAACTTGACTCGGCCTTCAGGTCAAAGACTTGAGACTTACTTGAGACTTGCAAAATGATATAAAAATACATGTCTGACTATAACAATTACTAACAACAGCTAAGCGTGATTCAAAGTATATGAGTTTAAAAAGTATTTCCTGGATATGTCCTATTTCAGACCTGGTTCATATTACCATCAGAATTTACTACAGTTACAGTGTATATTTTGTATACTGTATATTTGCCTATAAAGTATGGGTTTTGTCATGTTTCATTTTACTAAAACCACAAAAGCACTTGGACAAAAACACACTTGCAATTACCACAAGTGGAAAGAATCAACTTCTCCTAGCACATGAAGGCAGCATAAGACCACATGGTAACACTGAAGAAACTAATAATTATGTAGAAAAATGCATGTTATTCTAGAAAATGTTTTAATTAACCATTTAAATTTAAAGGGCTCATATTAGGACGATTTTCTGACCAGTGTTACCATTTTGTTTTCTCATCACAAACATACCTGGAGTTATGCTTTGTTTCATTCACACATGTTTAACACGCAAACTTCTCAGACTTCTTCTCTCAAACAGAAAATATGCTGCTCCACTTTGTGATGTCATGTGGTAATACAGGAAGTGCTCCACTGTGTTTTTAGACTCCATACACCATCACTAGAATCATTTGGACAATTTCAGCTCTGGAATCTCTACTGAACTAAAGGTAAAAGGAAGCTGTTAACTTGACAACTATCACTACATGAACAGAGCATTTTGAGCTTTGGAGTTGTAGACAGACTAATACTAAAAGATTACTCAAACGTCTGAATGAAACAAAACACAACTCCAGGCATGTTTTTGAGGAGGGGGCAACATTGTAAATAGCCTGATTCATCAGCCAGTTTCACTTTGTGGAAACCGTCTGACCTAGCAGCATTAGGATTTGTTCGTTTGACGGTAGGCGGGTACTTTTTTGTTTAGCCAATCGCAGCTATTTGGTCGTGACGTATGTAATGCACCAAATCCCGTAGATAAAATTTGTTGCCAACACAGAATGTATGGCTTCATCTAAATACATCTCGACCGCTTTGTTTACTGTTGTGCTGTACCACAAAACGGACCCAGACAGGTGCTTGAGTTTGACGTCATGGCTTCACAGCTCTTCACTGATTGGGCAGTGCGCAATCTACAACTTCTGGGGTTCTTGCAAACCGTCTAGTGTATTCCGATTCAAGACCTAGTCACTGGAGAGACATAAAATTGAGTGGAGGCACTAGGTGGCGCCAGTCTGGCTACATTATAACATGGCTAAAAGCTAAAATTTTGTGTATACTGTAGGACCTTTAATGTAATACTTTAATGGTGGTATAGAAATCTGTATCAAGTATTGAGACTCTTCTTTAGTATCAAAATTGTGTTAAAATATTTTGTACTGTAAGAACACTAATAGAAGATCAAATATAGGTTTATAGTCATTGTCATCAAGTGCTGCTTGCCCAGTGCGTTCTACAGCAATAGCTGAAAATGAAAACAGAAATTGCCTCTAGTTGTATCACACATCATAACAACTAATGTGCAGTACTAAATAGAAAAGCATAAACAGATGATAGGATCCAACCTGCAGGTTTTAATGCCAAATGCAGCGTCTCTGTCCTCTACAAAGGGACAATTAGGCTAGAATCCCAATCACTGTGCAAAAGAATAGCCCATGTCATTAACTCACTTCATGTATTGCTGCTTTGCCAGTGGGAGCAGACCATTAACTGTATTCAAATATGCACACCGTGTACTCAGGTGTGTGGGAACAGCAATGTACATACTGATGACTTCTGGAGAAAACTTAGGATCAGCTCTACTTTACCCTGTTTAGTCCAATAGGTTGCATTCACTTTCTAGCATTTGATCATGTCATGATTTGTGACGGAGGGCAAGGGCTTTATAACTATGTAGAAGCTACACAGATTTTTCTTCTCTTTCTCTGTTTTGAAATTAAGCAAACAAACACAAATATAGACAAAACAAAACCCTCCCACACCGCACCCTTCTCTCCACACTCAACACATGCACAAGGCTATTTTTCAGACTATAAGGTACACTTAAAATCCTTTAATATTCTCAAAAATCGAGAGTGTGCCTTAAAATCCAGGGCGCTTCATGTATGTATTGATTCTGGTTGTGCTTACTGACCTCGAACTGATTTTATGTGGTACTCAACGCTCAAAAATCTGTCAAAATGTTTTAGTACAACTTTGATAGGCTTCAAAGCCGCACCGCTTGATGGATTGTCGGAGCATTACGGCTACTGTAGTCAGGAGCCTCACAGAGTAAAAGGAGAAGTATAGTTTTGCGTCGACTCAACGTTCACTGCCACCGTCACCTTGTCGCAGAAAGAACACACATATTCCACTGAGTCGTGTCCTTTAGTCTGACAGAAGCTGAACCGCATCAGCAGTACAAGGAGTGAGCTTTTTTTTTTTTTTCCAGTGCTTAGTTTATGCAAATTAACCATGTGGTTTTAAGTTTTGTTTCTGTAAAATGTAAACAAATGTGCACAAAGCTGCATTAAACACATTATTACTCAATGTATATTTGAGTCCTCCTCGTAGGAAAAAAAAAAACAAAACTTTAATTATCCACACACATTCATACTCATAATACACATTCACCAAGAGAGTTATGCCACGATCTGCCAATGGATGCCTGGACTAAGGTATCGATCTCAAGTGTGGTCCATTTGTGTCGCTTAATACGCTTTAAAATCTGGTGCGCCTTACCGCTATTGATAAAAAAAACGGTACACAAACATCAACTGTCAAGATGTTCCAAGAAGTCTGTTTAAAGTAGTGCTGTCAGGCGATTAAAAAAATTGAGAGATTAATTAATTATGATCTGTAATTAATTAATCTAATTAATCTCTTTTTAATCTCACCTAAAAATTGCTGAGAAAAGCCTTCAACTTGAGGTATTTTCATTTAAATTCATTATTACATTATTATTATTACATATAAACCATCAACACTCTAGAGCCACATCAGCTCGTTTGAAATTATAATGTGTTTAATGCTGATTTGCGCAAGTCTCACAGAAACGAAAATAAAAACCGCATGGCTCATTTGCATAAACTAAGCGAGAAAAAAAAAATGCTCTTGTGTCGCTGATGCGGTTCAGCTTCTGTGGGACTGAAGGACACGCCTCAGTGGAATATGAGTGTTCTGACGGAGTGTTGATGCTGAAGGTGAGTCTGTTCTGTGTTTGTGTCGTGATGTTTTCAGACGTGTGCAGGTTTATCGCTGACGCGGCGAGAACGAGAAAGAAAATCACAATTGTTTGCGGAAGCAATGTGTTATTGTCCCAACAACACATAAAAACAGATTTTATAATAAGGCAACTCGCGTACAGAAACAGTAAAGTTAGAGATTCAAAATTAGATTAACGCAATTAAAAAACATAATGCGCTAAATATGACTGTAATTAATTAATCGCAATTAACGCGATAATTTGACACCCCTAGTTTAAAGTCCAAACGGAGATACATGAATTTTGAATGAAATATTTAAAAATGAAGATTTACTACTGTTGAATTTGAGCATTATTAGTCAGGGACTGGTTCCACAAACAAAAAAGTGGCCAATAGTTCTGATTAACTTTTTGCAGTAATAGAAACCAAATGATTTCACTTTGGTCCATGTGTGTTTACAGAGAAGACACTGAACTTTGTCCCAACTTGTTGACAGTTATTTGACTACTCATTTAAGATGTTAACTCCATGCACTTTCATTTGGGTGATCTCAGGCCTGGAATTGCCAATTTCAACTGAACAAATGGTAAAAGTTAATTTGAAAACTACCACTTCATTAGAGTCCGACCGATATGGATTTTGTTGTGGCCGATATGAAACCGATATAATGTGAGTTGGAGCTGCCGATAGCCGATATAATCGCCGATATATTTAGTGATGTAAAAATTCACTGTAAATCTTGAATTGATTAAAAAACTTAGGTTTGGCTCTAGTGGATTCTAAATTGGGTTTATTTAGGAAACATTTATTGTTATTTTGACTCTTTACATCATATTTACATACAGTAGATTGACCTAATGGTATTTTTGCATCACATTTTAGCTACTGTTACTGTCACTGCTAGTGATGGGTATTCCAGTTTTGTTTTTTTTGGAGAACCGGCTCGGCTCACTAAAGCAGCTGGCTCTTTCGGCTCCCAAGCGACTCTTGACATTGTTTTGTTGCAAGCAGGACTAAACCAGAACTGAACCAGGACTGAGTGTCGGGACTCGGTTTCTATCTTTCTTCTTCACTCGAGCCCAAGATTAGTCCTGGTTTATTCATTTTATGTTGAACTGCAGCCAAATATGCACTTTTTTTTTATCCTGTGCACACGCAGATTTCTGAAAGTTTCGTTTTCAGACGCTGCTGCTGTCAAACTACCGGTCTACATGCGGCATGAAGAGAAAAAGTGAGAAAAAGAGAAAACACGGCTCCCAATAAGAAACATGCTCCGGTTGTTCACTTCAAAGAGCCGGATCTAAGAGCCGCTTCGATTGCGACCGACCCATAACTCCTAGCTAGTAAACTATCGCTATTAGCCTTTAGCCGTAAAAACGTGCGCACCGCGGTAATTAATTATATGCATAAATGTGGATCATTCACACGTCTATTCACAGCTCATTTACATATCAATGCAGGTCCAGTAACAAATATACGGCCAATGTAGTCAATTTACAATAGACCAATAGAAAACAGCCTGTTTATGTGTGGGAGCTACAGCAGCTAATCGCTAACAAAACCTAAACTAGCTTCAAAGTCGATGTATTTCCAACACTCACCGCTCACACAGGCTCCTCCTCACATCACAAGTCTGCACTAATAAATGTCCTTTTAATCCAGACTCAAACCGATTGTCCGAAAAAGAATATAATCTCAGTGTTGCGCACGGCTGCGGGTGTAATCAAACACACGCGAGTGAAGTGACGTCACTCTGGTGGTGTGTTCAGGGACAGTACGGACACAGACACAGACAAATTACACCGTAGATAAATACTGATGCGGAGCCACATATTAGGACATTTATCTGTCTGTAAATTGGATTAAATGAACATAATGTAGAGAGTCTAAGCTTTATAACGAGGTATAACATGCCCACGTGAAATATCGGCCCATATCAGCAAGCATATCGGCCGATAGCCGATATGTCTCCAGGTGCCCATACTGGCCGATAATATCGGCCAGCCGATATATCGGTCGGGCTCTACACTTCATGACATCATAAGGTGGAGCAGAGCATGTTGAGCATTGGAGATGTACACAGACTAATAAACCAGGATTACTCAAACGTGTGAAAGAAACTAGCAACTCCGGGTGTGTTTTTGATGAGGTATCAGCACTATAATATGACTTAAAGCTCACAAGAGTCAATTTTGTGTGATATAGTACATTTAATTTTGGCCAACACTAGTTTGAACCCTTCACTCTAAAGTTGTAGTGCGTTTCAACTCAAGTGCCAATCGCGTGAAGGATCGCCGTGAGCCTGGAGCTGCTGTTGAGTTTAATTCACACCTCCTCTGGTCCAATGAGCGCTCTCTCTCTCCATCCTCTTGTACGATATTTTGTTCAACCACCTGCGGAGGGCGTGAAGGAGCTCTTCATTTGCCCGCAACTCTGTTTATCAGTCAATGTGCAGGCGTCAACAAGCTGAAAGGAGAAACTTAGCGCACACTGCTAGCACAAGGCCTTGAGAGTGCAAGGGCATAAATTACATCTTAATAGCACAGACTGATGGAGGCTGATAGCGAGTCAGCAGCTTGCAACGCGCACCCTACATTTTTCATCGCATCTGATAAACAATAACAAGGATGCACAGTAATTACGACTGCGCCGCCATGTTTTTTCTTTTCTTTTTTTTGCCTTATACGGGAGTTAATGTGAAAAGATAAAAAAGATGCCGATTTGCATTTTCTTTGCAGAGGGTTCAGTAGATCAGTCGTAGATTATAAAGTTTATGAGTAAGTGCAAAAGTAAGCTTGTTTATAGTGGTTGAAAGTTGGAAACAAACCAATTATAAACAAAGAACAGGAAAATGAATAGTGAAGTAGGGGTGAAGAGCAGGAGGAATCATTCGAATGATCAGAGCTGGGAACAGTTCTAAGCTTAAAGGTGCATTGTGTAGTTTTTCTGGTGGAGGATCTGTCAAATGCATTTCTCTATAGAGATGTTATTGTGCTGGAATGTTTCATCATATGGTATTATACCTTTCTATCTTCATGGAGACCAAACCAGACCAAGTTACATGTCTAGAGTGACCAGATGTCCCCATTTCCCCTGGGACAGTCCTAGTTTTGAGCCCTGTGTCCCCTGTCCCAGCACATTTATCCAAAACCAGTGATTTATCCCAGTTTTATTCAAGAAATATCCCAGGTGTCCATATTTTTAACCACTTTTATACCTGCCAAGAGTAAAGAAAAGCAAAAATTGTAATTTGTTTAGGTAAAATACAGAAAAGCTGCTTAAAAACGACCAAAACACAAAGAAAATGTGACTATACTGACTCACACATTAGTCATGAATGGTCTCTGCATAACAAGTTTCCTTAATTACACATTATCGTTTCACTATTTTATTATTACCAACCACAAATTATTATTATTTTTTTGAAAATCAGGTCACCCTATACAAACCTGCTCACAGTCAGAATGCTTGTTTTTCTAGGTATTTTTTCAGCTATAAAGTCCACGTATAATTTAATAAATATAAGGTAATATAAGCTGTTTAATGTCATACTGTGGAACATTGCAGGTAGAGCAATGACATATCCATAGAAACAAGCAGGTGACAAAGCCCCAACCAAAAAGTTACATAGTGCTGAGATTGTCATAGGAAGGGCATCAAATTTAAACCAAAAGGAATACTGTTACTAGGAGGTGTACGGTAATGTCTATACATAACAAAACTTACATAATAATAACAAAACTCTGCAATTTTTAAAAATAAGTTCTGTCTTTACTGAACAAGTGCCATATCACAAGAACATATATCATTGCATTGATTCATCACTACATATGGGTCTAATATTCACCCCACATAAAGTAGTAATTAAGCAAAAGATATTTTTAGAAGCCTGTGATCTATATGAGCGTTGATGGTTTTGTTCAGGATCTTCAACAATAAAGATGACTTCTAAAAGATAACTTCTAATGTTATTTTTGAGGGACTCATTTACCAGCACGAAACAGCTCACCAGTTGTAGTTCCAACTAAGTCTACATTCAGACTGCAGGGTTTAATGCTCAATTGGGATTTTTTGTGAAATCTGATTTTTTTGCGAGGTCGTTCACATTTCCAATTAAATGCAACTTGTATGTGATCTCCAGTGTGAACTTTAAACACCTCAAACACCTCAAAAGTGTCCCGCATGAGCATTGGAGGACATAACGATAGAGCCAGAACAAGTACATCTTATTTCTTTTAAGGAGGAGATTGAAAAGGAGAAGGACAAGGTTTCTGGCCATGGCGTTTTGTGGGGCAGTGGCAGCAGCGTCCGTAGAAAGGAACGTGTGGGTGCGGAGTTGCAGCCAAGAGTGGTGGGATTGCGATGTGCTTTGCTGCTTCACTGACACGGACTTCATACACAATGTTCGTAAGATGAGAAGAACGTTTGTGTACATTTGTGAGCATGTAGGTTGGATGAATGCGACCTGGCTGTTCAGACTGGAATCGGATTTAGGAGCACATATCCAGTTGCATTTGATAAAAATCGGATCGGTGTCATTCAGACTGTCATTAAAAGATCAGATACAGGTTGCATAGGGGTGAAAAAAATCTGCATCACTTCAGGCTGCAGTCTGAACGCAGCCTATGTCAGTTCTTTATGGTCAGAGTGTGTTAAGCAACTTGAGCTTCAAACAGAGAAGAGCCTCCAGCTAGCTTCACCTCACCACCCTCAGGGAATGTGGATGTCATCAGTAAAGTATCAATATCTGCTCATGGCAATACATAACACCCAGTGTATCAGTATTCAAGCAAGAAACCGAGCAAACTTGAAGTGTGATGTAAACTCCAGGCCAGAAAGTACTTGGCTGCAAAAAGTTATATATTGCTAGAGGCCATTTTGTTTCAGGAAGTTGGGAGGAGCTCTGGGAGAACAGACATCATCCAATAGACTGCAGCAGAGGTCCCATGCTGAACAACAGTGCTTCACAAGTGTACACTGAAGCAGCAGACGGGTTGTTTAGACATGGTGTAATCCAGGACGCGAGCGTCCACAGACCTGCTATAGTCAAACCAATGAGGGATTATCTCGGACTATTCAGGTCATCCGCCCCCTCCCGCCACGGATCACAGGATTTCACTGGTATCGATGAGCAGGAATTAAAACCTAGAAAGCTAGATTGTTTCCGTTTCCAATCGACTGTGCAGTTCAACAATCGCTATCTCAGTATTGAAGAAATAAAATGTCAATTCAGATACAAAAAATAAGCACTGAAACCTGGTTACTTTTTTAGCTTCCTACCACGTTATAATAAAAAAAATGCTTAATGTTATGTTATGTTTCAGTAATTTAGCGATCTCTCCCAGGTCCTATTCAAACCGTCTTCAAGGTTAGCTTTAAGATTCTGTGCAATTCTCCGTCCAGAAGCCTACGTCATCCATGCTCCCACGCGACAATTCTCCATAAATATACAAAAGCATGATACAAAGCTGTGTACACAATCGCTTGGCATTTGGAAAACACATTTTAAAAACTACACCTCCATTTTTACTGCTATGCTTAGAGAACACAACTGAAAAAAAAAAAAAAAAAAGTCTGGTGATGGTTTAGGGACTTAAAACTATGCAGGAGACTTTTGGGTTTCGGTGTATGACGTAACCATCCAGGAAAATTTGAAATGGGGGATTAATGAAACAAGTGTGAATGAAGCTAAATACATCAAGTAGCTCGAAAAAGCTCAAAAAAGTCAAGTTTAAAATAGCAATATGTGTCCTTTAAGTCAAGCGTGTCGAAATCTATCTCGATTTTCAAGTAGCTTTCCTCTTGATAAAACAGAATGGAACTGTTTTCAGCTGGTTTTCCCCGAGGAGATGTTCCAGGCATGTCCCGTCAGGAGAAAGCCCTGGGGGTGACACGCTTGGGGGGCTGTGTTTGGCCCCGGAATGCTTCAGCGCTCCTGGTGATGCTGGAGGAAGTGTCTGGGGAGGGGGAAGTTAAGGCCTTTCTGCTCTGAAAGCTGCCTGCATGACCTGGCCTTGAAATGAGCATATTGCCAAGCACATAAAAAAGGTTAGACTAAAACTGTTTTTTAAAGTATTATTATTTTTGGGGAAGTTTTTTTTATTTCACTTCCTGGTTGCACGTTCAGCAGAGGTAATGCCATCACCTCGCACTGTTACCTAGCAACCATACTGTTAATATAGTCCAAAACATGCACAAAACTTATGTTATCATTAGACCAATAAAAATAGGTATTCTGTTTTAGATTTCACCACTACTTCATACATTTTTGTACTTTTCTTCTCAACTTTTTTCCAAAAACTGTTGTAAAACTAAACTACATATTTACAGCAAGTAGTATCCCAAGAAACCAAGTCATAATGAGAGAAACATGAAATCCTCTATGCACTTTAAAGGTCCTATATTACGCACAATTGACTTTTGTGAGCCATATTAGACTGACGTTTTCTAATAAAAGAAAAATACCTGGAATTGGGTTTTATTTCATTCATCTGAGTAACCTTTATTATTATTCTGTCTACATCTCCAAAGCTCAAAATGCTCTGTTCCCCCCCGTGAAGTTCAAGCAGTAGTAGTTTTTAAGTTAACAGCCACCTTTTACCTTTTGTTCAGTACAGATTGGTAACTCCAGAGCTGAAATTGAGGGATGAGGAAGTTCACTCTTTGATTCACTCTTTTGGGTTTAGTTTGTTGTAAATATGAAAATGGCAGAGGACTTTTCAAAACGATGATCTCATTCACCCCGTGTTACCTATGTTTCTTCACCGTGTTTTTAATAGCTCAGGTGAATTCACAGTTTTCAGGTGTTGCAGGTGGGAGTCAGACCTGTGAATGTGATGCATGTTATATGAAAATAAATTATATCTAAGACCTCTCCACTTTATACTAAAACAAACTGCACATATATATTTTTCTCTGATTAGAAACTGACTAAAGTTGTAATTAAAAAGTCTATATCAGAGCGTGATTGACAGGTGGAGAGAAATTTAAGGTTCCTTTGTGTCAAAATAAACATACTGGCTTGGAGTAAAAAAGAAAATAAAACATATGTAAAGAAACTGTGGAGAAAGAAGAAGTTTAGATTTTGCCCACATTTGAGAGACATGTGATACAAATTAGCAGCTGTGATCTGGTCCTGCATTCAACAGAAATTAAGAGGTATTCTGTACTTTTACTACTAGCTCACATGTCTCCGTGATACTAACATTTCAAACTTGATTTCGATACAAAGAAATAGACTATTCAGTACCAATTCTGATACCACAGTGATACTAAAAACAGTCTTTCTTTAGGCAGTAGATTTAGATTTTTAACATTAAATCGTAGTACTTTCTTATATATTTCCATGTGGTCTTATATGTGTGTAATCCCTTAGTGGTCCAGGTACGTTCCATAGTAGTCCATGGGTGTATACTAGCCCATGTCTTCTTATATTTGTTCTGATAAAGCCCAAGCTCATTCTAAAGTAGGGCTGGGAATCACTAGCCAGGTCAGGAATTGGAATACACTTGACAAACCTTGAAAGTTGTAGACAGCGCACCAGCCAATCAGCAAAGAGCTGTGAAACCTGCAATTACTTGGACACCACTGAGCATTCTGGCGCATTACATACGTCTTGACCAAATAGCAGTGATTGGTTAAATAAAAAAGTACCCGCCTACCGTTGAGCGAACGAATCCTAATGCTGCAAGGTCAGACAGTTTTCATGAAATTAAACCGGCTGATGAATCAGGTTAGGGAATCACAGGGTCTCTCATGATTCGATAACATACATGTCTTACAATATGATATTATCACGATATGATGATATGTGTGATACTTGATATATCACTCATGATACTCTGTGATGTATTGCTGTTTTTTAAGAATCAAATCCATGTTCGCGACAATATTTCTTTATTAAAGCGCTACTTGTGCGACATTAATATAAAATATATCTATTTTAAATAATCAAAACGGTGAATATGTAAAGTGAAGTGTGTTACATAAACAAATTTCATTCCATTAAATAAGCAAAAAAATGGTAATGCAATCACACACAAAAAATGCTAAAAGATTAAAAAACAAATACTCCTGGGAATATATCAATACAGCAGCTCATGATAACGAAAGTGTATCACAAAATTGTAATATCACGATTAGGGGTGTAATAATATCCAAGTCTCACGATACAATATCGTATATTTATTGTAATATCATGGAGAAGCTCGCAATGTCACAATATCCAAATCTCTCAGTACGATATTTTAATGATATACATCTCACGGTACGATATTTATTGCGATATTTTGTGGAGGCTAACAAAACTGTGAATATGATATTTTTCCTCTTAAAAGGCCTTGACAAGACATAATTCAAAAACTAAGACTCAAAAGTGCTTAGAACTGTTATTTCTATTTCCTATTCTAGTCTACACTGAAATGGAGCAAAGGATCATGGTCTATGTAGTTCCCTATGTTGTTTTTTTTTTTTGCTAAAGCTGCACCATAGTGCTTAATTTAAGTGACTTTAAGAGACTTGTAATTCAATATGTATTGTGATGGTCCACGATATTATTTTGAGAATGCGATATCATGATATTTCAGTGATTGTTACATCCCTAATCCCGTTATATCAATAATTCGATATTTTTGCTCACCCCTGTTTTAAAGCTATTCAGGAAAGGTTCATTTCTGTTCAGTGAATGTAACTTTTTAAGTATTGATTCGTGCTCAAACGAGTATCTAGTTACGATACTTTTAGGTTTTCAATACTTTTGACCACCCTGCTGCACAGAACAGACCCTACCCAAGCCGAGAATCAAACCTGTGAAGTAAGACGAGCACACAGACACTTTTCCAACACAAACAACACTCCACTTTTAATTGAAAAGTGACACCGGTCTATCAGATATTGTAAAGAGGGAAGCGTTGTAGCGCTGGATTTCAATGCAGACGATAGTTCTTTGACAGCTGTCATCATCAATATAAAGGTCTTTTCACAACGTTAGCTCAGTGACAGAAACAGCTTTCTCTATGCTGCTGATCTGTCACTTTCCATCTCATTGCAATTCCATGGGTAAACATTTGTGGAAGAAAGTGAGGAGATCTACTTTTTCCATCTCCACTGAGCGACCCTGGACGCCTCACTGCCTCCGTGATCGGCCACTGCGTAATATCACTCCACCGTCTTAATACCTACCATGAGTATTTCAGTGCCCTTTTTCCGTGTACGACGTCGGAAATTGCTGTTTAGCGCAATATAATTTAATTCAGCTGGTGTATTCATTAAAATTAGATAAGACGTGACAAGCGAGAGCATTTCCGAGAAGAGACAAAACAGATAACTGCATATGAATCGCTTTTCATTACCACTTTAGGACCATTATTTCATTTTAATCGGACTTGAATGCGAGGATGTTATGGAAATAATATTGTCTGTTGGAGTGAGAGGCCCTTTGTCGTCACGGGCTGCTAAATAAAAAGGTTCATTGTGCTGGAGATGCGTGAGAGATAGATCTGCAGGATGACGATAAGATAAACCCTGGTTAAGCCCTGAGTTTGGTTCACTTCATTTGGCTGTGTCCCAGAGTCTATAAATCAGTGCTGCTAATTTGGATGGGTGGATGGATTGCCTCCCTGGACTTGTGGGTCTCCTGATGGGATAACAGCATGCTAATTTAGCCTCCCACAGTATGAAGATGAATGCTTATTAACTTCCCTACCACGCCACACAAAGCCAAGTGCAAAGTGGGCTAATGTACAGTGTGTAGGAAGGGAAAGAATAATAAAGTAACTAACACTGAAATAGTATCGGCTTACTTAAAGGGCTCACTATTTTCTGATCTATATTATAACGTTGTTTCCTCACCACAAACATACCTGGAGTCGTTTTGTTTCACTTTTGTTACACTTGTTTAACATGCAAACTCTGTATATTTAGGCTGAGTTCTTCTCTCAAACAGAAAACCAAACCTAACCACCCTCTACTGAACTAAAGGTAAAAGGTAGCTGTTAACTTGGAAACTACTGATTCATGACATCACAAGGTGGAATATGTCGCCATGACATGACAATTTTTATCATTTTTAAAATGATAAAAATTAGCTTGGAAGGACTGACATATTTTATAGAAATAGTTACCTTTCATTTTGAAGTAATATTAAAGTATTCGTAAGAAAAAAGATGACAAATTATGCAAAATCATGCACCTTCTACTTGCTTGCACAATTTTCCCTCTGTTACTTTTCCCTCCGTTACCATGACCTTTCTTAATAAAAAATCTCATTACTCAAAAAGTAAGAGGTTTTTCAACCTAATCTTGTACCATATGGTAGAAAACTATATTAAACAAATATTCAAACCAGTTTGTTAAGGATATGTAAGTGAGAACAGCTAGTTATCGCTGTTTGTATTTATTGCCCAAAAAGTGCTGCATATTTCATTCCCTCCGTTACTGACAAGAGTTTTTTTTTATTTTTTGTCAACAACTTGAAAGAATATTGCAGGGTTAACTTTACCCTGTTGGAGTGCTAACTCATTCCTACATTCTAATACCTTACTTATTTTAATAGTCCCTCTAGTTTCTGAATAAGAGCCTATTTGAATGTAAAAAATCTGCCCGTTTCCCTCCGTTACCACTTGACCGGACCCCACTACCTGTCAAAAGTTTTAGAACACCACACTTTTTCCAGTTTTTTACCGTTTACTGTTAACCAAAATGTATTCTAAACTTTTGATTCATGAAAGTGTCCATCTTTGGCAGATATAACAGCTGAACACACTCGTGGCTCGTTCTTTTTACGACAGAAATCAAGTATTCTTCAGAAAGTTCTTCTCAAGTCTGTTGCAGAAGTTCCCACAAATGTGTAGCACTTGTAGGTTGCTTGGCTTTCACTCTTCTGTCCAGTTCATCCCAAACCAGCTCGATGGGGTTTAAGTCTGGAGACTGTGCTGGACAGTCCAGGTTTTCAAGCTTACAATCTTGCTCTTTTTTCCTGAGGTAGTTTTGGAAGAGCTTGGAGTATTAGTAGTATAGTTTTGTTAGCTTTTATCTTTTTTTTAACCTCTGGCTGTTCAGTATTTACCTTTGTACCACTTCATGCTATTCATTGGACTTGCACGACTTGAATTGCAATAAATAACTGGAAAAATTAGGGTGTTCTAAAACTTTTGACCAGTAGTGTTTGAGAATGAAACAAAACACAACTGTGGTTACAATTTGGTTGAGGTAAGAGTATAACATGGCTTAAAGCTCACAAGAGTAAATTTTGCATAATAGAATCTTTACAGTGATGCAGCTTGGGCAACACATTTCACTAAACATTATATTTAAGACTTTCCTAAAAAGCTGTCCCTATTTTCCATGCGATACGTTTACACAATGAATGGTGAATGATAAGTAGAAATATGATACAACACCTTTATTTAGAGTTAAATGACTGTAAATGGTGTTCCTTGTGCGTATATTGTATTTTGGATGTAATTTTCTGTATTGATAAAATAGGTAGCGGTATTCTTTTTCAGAACTCAGCACTACTTCTTGTATTTTTGTACTTCTCAACTTTTACCACAAACTCCCTCTTCACTGAGGGAAAACTATGATAAATATTTACCACAGTTACTACACCACCAAAAAATCTATATAATATATTTACTTATTTCAGTGTTGTTTTAACAACACTGAAATAAGTAAACCTTGGTGCAAAGTAGTTGTAGTAGCAAAAGTGGAAGTTAAAGTAGTACAACGTTCCCATAGGACAGTGTTCCCACTGAAAAGGAAGCTAAAAAAGCATTTGAGTTATGTTCTTATGTAAGAGGGGGTGAGATTCAATGCGTTTTCTTCTTCCCACTCTTCTTAAGCCTATAAGACAAATGAATTCTTTTTAAAGTGTGCTTAAGGCATTACGTGCTTTGATATACAGCTTTACTTTCTTCTTGTGTTCATGACGTGTTTAAAATACTGTAAATAAAATGAAAAGGAAAAGAAGTGGTACGTCACGTGTACCAGCGATCCTAATTTTTGTCCTCTTTGCATCGGCTAATTTATGACAGCGCCTCAAGCCATGATGTAGTGCTATTTTAGACTTGAATTATACCTGTTATGGTCTGACTTTACAGCTGGTTTATGGTACTCGGAAAAGACAAATGTTTTCTTAAAGGCTCTATATTATGCAAAAGTGACACTTGTGAGCTTTAAGACATGTTATAATGTTTTTGCCTCCTCAAAAACACACTTGGGGATGTGTTTTGTTTCATTCACACATGTTTGACTTCACCTTAAGTTTATTAGTAGTCTGTCTGCATCTCCAAAGCTTAAAATGCTCTGTTCCACCTTGCGAGGTAATGCACTCCTTTAATTTATAGCTGATAACTTGGGTTACGTTTACACTGAAATGAATCACCGTATCAGAAACGATTTGAGTCCAGACATGCCATTTCTGTATCCGCAAGCCTTCCCTATCCACACAGCTTTGTGCATATTTGTTTACGTATTACAGAAACGAAACTTAAAAACACATGGCTAATTTGCATAAACTGAGAGCTCAAAAAAACAGCTCGCTATTGTGCACTGATGCGGTTCACCTTCTATCGGACTAAAGGACACGACTCAGTGGATTATTTGTGTTCTTTCAATGACAGAGGGGTGTTCTGCTAATGGTGAGTCTGTTCTGTGCTTCTATTGGGTTGGAGACAGTTCATGTTAAACTTTTCCGAGATTATACATCTGCAGGTCGTACGCATAAACTGTATATATGAATTTTAGCGTCTTGGCAGTGCATAGACCTACGTCAGCATATCAGCGTTTTCAGGCGTCCGCACAGTGCCGGATCAGATCCGTACTCAGATGAATTCGTGGGAGCTGGCGCCACCAGATCGTTCCGTCTCTGGAGCCGTTTTCTATCAGATTAGTGTGGACGAACACTGCATCCACAACGAAAACGACTGGGATACATACTAGTGTGGATGAAGTCTAAGAATAAAAGGTTAAACAAACATGTGGGAATGAAACAAAACACAACTCCAGGTATGTTTTTGATGAGGTAACAGCATTATAACATGGCTTAAAGCTCAGAAGAGTCAACAAGGACCTTTAACATGAATAGTACTAAGCCATAGGGGTAGAAGAATTGTGTATTTATTTTTTACTTTACTAAACAAACAAATGTCTCCTCATGTGTAATAAAAGGTTGAATTTGTTTAACATTTACAGCTGAGTACAAGCTGATCTGGCTGACTATGTTATTGTTTCCAGCGCTTGAGAGAACGTGCCTCTTGTCAGCTCAGAGGGAAAGAATCACAGAGGGGGGAGGGGTTTGGGGCCCCTGGGAGCCCCATATCTCCTCTATCCTCTCCATCTCAGGCTGTACCCTCAGCCCCTCGCTGGCTTACCATAATAAACACCAGCTAGTCCACTGGTCCCCCCTGAGTCCATCCTTCTTCTCGCTGCAGAGTCGGCTTGATAAATCTCTGATGCAAATGAAGGCGTCTTGCAACTTCAGCTTAATTCCACCTACACAACACTTTCTAAGAAGACATCGGATTAGGTTTTGGTTCACTTGCTCTTAGACGTTGTTAAAGTGTAATAATAAATATGGATCAGAAAAAGGGTGGCTGTGTCTTAAGCAAATATCTACTAGAATACAATGACCACTGACCCGTGAAGTTAATGATACAAATTGACTACTGAAGGTTTTCTATTATGCGGAATTAACTCTTGTGAGCTTTAATACGTGTGATTATGCTGTTACTTCATCCAAATAAACCTGGAGTTGTGTTTTGTTTCATTCACACATTTGAGCAACCCTTTACAACGAATCTATTTACATCTCCAAAGCTCAAGATGCTCTGTTCCACATTGTGATGTCATGAAACGGTACTTTTCAAGTTAACAGCCAAAACATGCAAAACAGAAAAGTATACCTTGAATCTTAAACTCCTAAACAAATAAAAAAAAACTTGAAAAAACAAAACTAGTCAGTGCAGTGGGTATAAATTCCTCACTTTTTTGATTCATTGCTATAGTGTCATAATTATATTAGTGAAATGAGTTTACTGATACTTGCAGTGACATCGCACTGGGGGTGCTCTACATGTAGTTTCCATGGAGACACAATGCACACATTAGCAAACACTGCCAAAGGATCAAGAAAAAATACAAAATGGATTTACTCAACACATTTTCAGGAGACTGTGATCAATATGAGCATTCACGGTCCTATTTAGGGCCCAGAAAGAATTCTCCTATAGAGCGCAATGGCTGATAGGGCATTGACAACGTTTACAAAGGTTGGATTTGTAGGGATTCTTTTATATATTCACAACATACATTTTTAAACTTCTTGGGTTCTTTTTAAAGACAATACAGTAAAATGTATTTACCTTGTTGTCATGTTTTGGCTGCTGCTGCAAGCCATCTTCAGAACTGTCCCTGGTGTTGGTGGTGAAGTGACGTGTATCAGCTGTTGTTACTTCCTGTAGTCATGGTCAACCTGATGGACCTGGCAGGTCGCTCAGACTGACCACGCCTCCTGTCGCCCGGTGTTCTCTGGAGGATGGCGTCCCTGGTGTGTGAAAGGAGGAATGCTCCGGCATCACGGTTAATGCTGTCAGTGCCTCGTTCCATCTGATATGGAACAGTCCACTGTAAAAGAAAAAACAACATTATGGATTGGGACGGGGCTTGGGTCATTGGCTCTGACAACAACAAGTTCAAACACTAGATCGAGGAGCCCATTGAAATCAGGAAACGAGGCACAGACAGTATTAACTGTGGTGACGGAGCATTCCTCCTTTCACTGTCTTCACTGATGGAAACGCTACGGCAGAGTGTATTCAACTTTTCCACTCTGGAGGGTGGTTTCAGATTTTTGCGTTTTTAAGCCCAAAGCGCCATCACCGTCTAAATCAAAAGCACTTCTGATAAAATATTTTGATCTTTTTACCCACAAGTGTTCTCGTATAAACAGGCCCTTAGTGTAGTTCTGTTTTATGCCTTTTTGTTTTGTCACTCGATTCTGTTTGTGGGTTTATGTGGTTTTACTTTGGGGCACTTGTGATTTAGTTTTGTTGTGTGTTCCTTAGTTTAATCACTCGTTTTTGTATTGACCTGCTTGACCAGTTTTTTGGCACAAAACTCATTATATGTTAAGCTTGTTATTTAATTTCTTAGTTTAGGGTATTTTCTGTACATGTTTTAGCCTGTTTTGTTAAGTTACCCTTTTACATTTCTGTTAATAAACATTACTTAATTTATTCCATTCTCCACCTTGGATTTTTTGTTACTTCCCTGACCCCAGCGTAACAGTAGTCCCTTCAGTTCAAATCACACCCTCAATGAATGAATCATACCAGCTGCAAAGTATCAATGGTTTTCACAACTTTAAGCTTGAGCAGAGTTTTGCTGTCACACCACTGCTAACAACAACTAGCACGCAAACACCAAACCAGCATTACTTCCTGGTTCACGGGCGATAAAAATGCTTTACACAGGGGTCTCATTTCAACCCACAATGAGCAAATCTGTACTGGAAACAGAAAAAGCTTGACTACATGAAGAAAATCAGTTACAGCCTGATGAATGTGCTGTGTTGTTGTTGTTTTTTATTTAGATAAGTGTGTTCTTAACGCAGTAGCTGCCCGATGTATTTCAAGTATCGCCCGTTAGTACATGGTTTAGCAATAAAAACATTTGATTTACCTGCACTTCTCTTGGAGTCTGATATGAATGTTGAATAGAGAGCGTGTGTCTGTGCATTTGACTGTCTAATGATGGATTCAGAGCAGAGTGCAGTTGGACTTTAAACACCTGAGTGAAATGCATAGGGAATATGTTACGTACTTTTTATTTTTGCACAAGTGGAGGACCATTTTTCTATAGCTCAAACCGGTCTAATGATGTCCATATTGTGTTCTGTTTATGTCAGAGGTCATTTGGATGTGGACGAGTAGTAGGTTCGTAGCGTTAGTAGCGGTTGTTGTCTTGGAGATTGAGACGGCATTAGCAGAAGTGATAGAAACTGAAAATGAGTCAAGTGGACTAGAGCTGAATTTAAATGTACTCAGTTGAAGCAGTACTGGGATAGTTATACTTTATGTAAGAATGTCCATAACCATAATGATCTGGATTGGAGTAGGAATTGAACCACCAACTTTCAATTTAAAATCATTTTTGAACTTTTAATCCTGTTCCAACTATTACGACTGCTACTACTACTACTATTACTACCACCATCTTCTATTACTACTACTTCTATTACTACTACTACCGCCACCAACTACTACTACTATCACCTACTATTACTACTACTACTCCTTCCACCATCACTACTACCACCACCTACTACTACTACTACTACTACTACTACCTACCTACAACTACTACTATCACCTACTACTACTACTACTACCTACCACCTACAACTACACTACTACTAACTACTACTACTACTACCACCTACAACTACTACTACTACTACACCTACTACTACTACTACTACTACCACCTACAACTACAACTACTACTACTACTACCACCTACAACTACAACTACTACTACTATCACCTACTATTACTACTACTACCACCATTACAACTACAACTACTACTATCACCTACTATTACTACTACTACTATAACTATTACTACCATTACCACCACCAACTACTACTATCACCTGCTATTACTACTACTACCACTACTGCCACCAACTCCTACTACTACTACCACTACCACCACCAACTACTACCACTACCGCTACTACCACCTACTATTATTACTACTATTACTACTACTATCACCTACTATTATTATTCCTATAACTACTACTACTATCATCTACTATTATAACTATTATTACTACTGCGACTATTACTCTATGAATACTAATAATAATAGTAAAATGGTGTAATCCTTCATTGAGTGGTTCAGTGTAGAGAAGGTTTCAGTGGTTATCTGGACACTACTACTAATACTAGTACTACTACCATCTACTACCACCTACTACTTTTTACGACTCTTTCCCACAATTACTCCTACTGTTACTACTACTACTACTACCATCACTACTCATACCACTCACTATATATACTCAAATTTACAATAACTTGAACAGTAGTAGTAGTAGTAGTAGTAGTTACTCACTGTCACTGTCGACTAATACACACACACACACAGTACTATGAAAAACAAAATAAATTTAAAAAACACTTCAAAACACACACACAATCAAACTGAACTGCCCCCACCCGAGCTCGTCTCTACCTTTTATCTGTGTAGCCTTGTAAAACGATCCCTTGGCTGTGCGGCTGTTACTGTGGGCAGGGGCAGCAGTGTGACAGGCGCAGGGTGACAGGCGTAGGGACCGTCCCAGAATTGGATTAAAGCAGATGGAGAGTGGGTCCAGGGCTTGTGATTAGGTTTGGGGCGTTGAACACTGATTGAAGGATGATTATATTAGGAGACACTGGAGGAGAGCAGCGCACGCTAAACCTGCTCCGGATCACAGACACATGCATTTATGACGGAGCGGACAGTGTCTGAGGGGAATGGCTCGCAAAGTGATTTTAAATTGAGAAAATAACTGTTGCAGATCTGAATTTTGAGATGTGAGATTTTAACTGTCTAAAGGTGTGTGGCTCAATGGTAAAATGATTATAGCCTGCTTCGGAGTTGTGAGTGTGAATCCAGCCTGGCAGAGATACTGATAAGTTTAAGATCTAAGTCCTAAGTTTTAATTATTATTTTAAATTTTTTTGCACTTTCCTGGTGACTGCTTTTCTCTATATGGTATTTTTTTTGAATAAAATCACATATAATACAATAGAACCTACACAGTTTAATGCCATACTGTGGAACATTTAAATCCGTGTATCATTCGTTCATTTGTTTTTCAAAATAAAACCAAAAATATGAAAACAAACACACACACACACCCAAAAAAAAAATTCTTTATTATTTGTCTCCAAAACCAAAATGATAAAACGGATAACGATTATTTTTTTTAGTTTTCGATTCTGTGTTTAAATGAAGAATGGAAAAAGCGAATAACAGCCGTTTTCAGTTTCCGTGTCTTAAAGTGCGATGCCGGACTGAACAAGGACTGAACCAGGACTAAAACATGACTACACCAGGACCAAACCCGGACTGAACCAGGACTGAGTGTTGGGACAGGTCCGGAGGTGCGCCTGCGTACACTGTCAGGTGATCAGAACTGAGACCGGGACCAGACTGGAACCAGATCGGGACAGAGACTGGGATAGGGCCAGGACTGAGACTGGTTTAGTCCTGGTTCAGTCTGTATAAGGCACAAAAGTCTGGCATCGCAATTTAAGTCACGGAAATGGGAAACGGCCATTATCATTTTTTTTTTTCCATTATTCATTTAAACCCTAAATCGAAACTTTAAAAAACCCAATCATTTTCTGGTTTTTCATTTTGGTTTTAGAGACAAATAATGAAGAAAATTGTTGTTTCTTCATTTTCTTATTTTTGGTTTAATTTTGAAAAATTTATGAACAAATGATACACGGATTCATTCATGACAAAGCAAAAAATCTCAGTAAAGTCACATACGAACTTTTAAAGGCCCTATAGTACACACAGAATGGATTATTTTGAGCTTTAGGTGATGTTTATGTTATTATGTTCTTTTTTCAGACCTGACAGTATCGACTGCTTTCTAGCAAAAACACAAAGCAGAACAAGAACAACTCAAATCAGCCATTTCTGACAACTTTAAAAGAGAGAACCACATTATGGACTGGGACGGAGCAAACATCATTGGACAAAGGAAAACAAACACCGTCACTGGATTAAAGAAGCAATTGAAATACGGAAACGTGACCAACGGACTATAAACCGGGACGAGGTTTTTTTTTACTCTCATACACCTGGGTACTGTCCTGAAGAAGTCGGACTGCAGATGGCGCTGTCACCCTGCCTCCACCAGTAGGAAGACAGCGCCAAAACGGGCGGCATTAGCTCAGTTGGTAAAGCGTTTGTCCACTGATCTGAAGGTTGGCAAGCTCTCAACATAAAACATCATGGGTTGAGCGGTCAGATCCACTCACCCACAGGAAGGCTGATCTGATTCCAGCTCCCACAGATGAATGCTGTTGTTGTGTCCTTGGGCAAGACACTTAACCCACCTTGCCCCCCAGTGTCTGCGTACACTGTTATGTGTCTGTATGTGTGAATGGGTGAGTGGTTTCTTGTTGTAAAGCGCTTTGAGTGCCTTCAAGGTGACAAAGTACTATACCAAATACTACCAAAATCTGTATAAATCAGCTGATCGGACACGTCACAGCAACATCACATGACCACTCTGAGGAAGAGTGCTAGTGACCAGTCCAAACTGTCAGGTATGAAAACAAACTCTTGGTCTGAAAAAAGAACCTAACTGCATACATTGTTGGAAGACCAAACAAACCTCATTGGACTTTCAGTTATGTTATAATGTTGCGCCAATAATGCTGTTGTGTTATGGTTCATTCACACGTTTGAGTAACCCTGCTTTATTAGTCTGTCTACATCTCCAAAGGTCAAGATGCTCTGTTCCACTTTGTCATGTCATGAAGCGGCACATTTTACCTTTTGTAAAACAGACATTGGCAATTCCAGGGCTGAAATGATCCAAATGATTCTAGTGAAGGTTGCAGGATTTAGATGCAGGATTTGTGTGTTAAACATGTGTGAATGAACCAAAACAAAACTCCAGGTATGTTTGTGATGAGGAAACAATATTATAACATAGAACAGAAAATAGCGTCATGTGGGCCTTTTAAAACAATTTTAAACCTAAAAAGATAACCCTTGCTGCTATATTCTGAGCACTTGAGCACATTTGAACCTCCTTAAATCCAAATGGGGAATCTGAAAACCATTGCACTAATTGCACTAAATTCGGTTGGAAGTCTCCTTGACACAAAGCAGGAAAACTCAGCTCTTATTTATAGTCAGAAGTGGCACTGTCGGCTCTCGGGGTAAATCAGAGTGACAGGACACTCCGCCATGTTGTAAAAACACAAAAACACTCACGTCAAAACAACCCTAACAACTTATATATTTATTTAAAAGAACCCGGCGTGTCAGGGTGAACTTCTACAATGTGAACGCTTTGTAAAAATTAAAAAACATAAAAAGACTCTATACTTTTAAGGACATGAAAATACACTTGTATGGTTTGTCAAGTATTGTTTATCAATTTCAGACTGTCAGAAATCATCAGTCAAAAATGTGTCAATCAAAACAAAATAGTTGAGTTCAGACATAGGAGAGTTTTTTGTTTTTTTTCCTCTCTCTCTGGCGTACACTCCAAATATAAAATGCTGACACAAATCAAATATTTCACCTTTCCGTCTTTATAATTTCATCCAGATCCAAAGCAGATGATCTATTTAAAGCTCCACCGTGTAAAATAAATAAATCGAGTAAAAGCGTGTTTTTTATTCTTTTCATTTTTGATGTTTTTACTGCTTTGAAAAAAACGAGAAAAACATGAGTCCTCATCTGAGCGGGCTTGCATCTCCACAAACCTTTGACTCCTCTTCCAGTTTGTTTTCATGGAATCTTATGCAAAATATTTAAATGTAAAAAAAGGTTGCATATATTTAAACTGGGTCAGCATTTCATTTTGTAGCGTATTTTTGATAATATTGTAGTAATGTACCACTAAAAGAGCGCATATTCAGAGTACTTCTTCTCTCTCTCTCATCCCACTGCACTCATGTCTCGACCTGACCCCGCTGCCCCCTGAATCATCTGGACAATGATCAGACTCTCTCTCTGACCCATCCTTCAATGCCGCTGGGACACCCTGTCAGGAGCTTGAGTGCCAGCTACTTTTCCTCCTCCTCTTCCTCCCCCTCATCCTTCTGTTCCTTTTTCTCTTCCTCCTTCTCCTCCTCTTCTTTCTCCTCCTCCTCCTCTTCCTTCTCTTCATCCTCCTCCTCCTCTTCCTCCCCCTCCTCCTCAGCCTCCTCTTCCCCTTGTGCCGTTCACTCACATCTCTGCCATCCCCAAAAGGGCAAGTCACCCAGGCGTGAAAAACACAGAATACTTACACTTTCTCTAAATGCCCATAAGCCAGGCAATCTCTCATGCTTTATAATGTTGTTCCCAGCGTCGTGGCAACAGTGAGGGCGGCTGATAGAAAAACAAAAGACAAATGACTGAACGCGGCATTTTCTAATCTATCAGTTTCTTTGTCCTTGGAGCAGAGCGGCGTGTGCGGGGCCCGGGGCTCACATGTGATGGTACCATCCTAAGAATGCCCAAGAAGAGGCCAGAGCCACTTACATTCAATGACCTTTCAATATGATCAGAGAGTTACTAAAGCCCTTTTCTCATGGGATTAGTTTTCCCAGGGGACCTCTGGTAAATTGGAATAATTAAAGACGTCATCTGTGTGTCTAGTCCTGTGCGAATCGTCCATGTCTGTAAAAACTCCTCCTCTACTACTACCTCTTCTAAAAACTACCTCCTGTAACTCTGCAAACTCAGAGGTCCTCAGGTGATTCTAGTCCTTTGTAAACACTAGGGATGTAAGGATATCCAAATCTCTCAGTACGATATTATCACAATGTGCATCTCACGGTACGATATTTACTGCGATATTTTGGAGAGGCTGATATAATTGTAGATAGGACACTTTTTTTGCTTTTAAAAGACCCTGACAAGATTTTAATGTGAATTATTTCCGTCATAATCCCAAGAATTCAAGTAAAAGCATATAACTTCATGTTGTCTGAAAGGAAATTAATTATGGGATATGTAGTTCCCGATTTTTATTAGCTATTGCTACTATACACCCATGCATTTAAGCAAAGGAACTTACAATTCAATATCTTGTGACAGCCCACGGTATTATTGAGAGACTTTTGACGATATGATATCACGATATTTCGGTTATTGTTACATCCCTAGTAAACACTCATGTCTGCACATTGCCCTGTTGAAGGTAATAGTACGGAAGCTGAGAGTGGTCACAGCAAATGCAAATGCCGCAACAAATAAAAATGCGACAACACAACAAAAAGCCACAACACACCAAAAAAAGCCACAACGGAAATGACCGCGGGACTCTATTTTAATGCAAACGCCACAACAAACACAAACGTCACAACACAAATGCAAATGCCGCAACACATTAAAAAGCCACAACACATCAAAAAGCCACAACGGAAGTGACAGCTGGACTCTATTTTCCGACGGACCAATCAAGCGGCAAGTGAAGAAGAAGAACTACAACGTGAAAAGTAAAAGAACAGAGAAGTTGGAAACGTAAGTAAAAGTAATTTATTGTTTTGTTGTTTTGTATATGTTGTTATCATTATTCGTTTCACGTTGTAGTTCTTCTTCTTCACTTGCCGCTTGATCGGTCCATCGGAAAATAGAGTCCCACGGTCATTTCCGTTGTGGCTTTTTTTAGTGTGTTGTGGCATTTGTATTTGTTGCGGCATTTGCATTTGTTGTGACCCCTCTCGGCTTCCGTATAATAGTGATTAAAAAAGTCTCTACGGCCCATTTAAGTTCCAAACATGAACTAAATAAACAATATGACTTATTGCATTTTTCTACAATTAATAAGTAAAAAACAAATAAACTGCACTAAAGATGTAACCAGGATGTACAACAGCAGCATGAAGCCTCTACAGAGAAATTTGCGTGCTTTTGGTGCGAAGTTTGTAAAGTTTGAATGGACTGGCTGTAAAAGAGAAAAACAGAGAGACTGTGGCTTTTTCATGAGAAATCTTAGGTGCTTACAATAAAAGCAACGCTGGCGACATGAATTAAAAGGTCCCGCTTCAGTGTGTTTATCAGTCCAACATTTCCGGAATTAAGTCTGTAAAAACAAGTAGCTTACTGACATTTCTTATCCCGTGCGAATGTACACAAAAAAGTCAAACATCGTGGGGTAATCTGAATTTTACAGATGTCCCGAGGGAAAACTATTCTCGTACAAAAAGGGCTTTAGTCAGGCTCAACTGTTTTATTTATTTATTTATTTGAGACAGGGACAGCGCACAATTTTTACATTAACCTTTTTTTGGAGATGTTTGGATGCAAAGTCGTATCATTCAAACTAGGCATGTCAAGTCAAACGCTATGATTAGTGTTAGAACATAACTCAGTCAATAACTCACTCAGTTTAATTTTGCGTCGAAATGTTTCAATAGACTTTTGAGGCTTCTTGCAGTTCTAATGTGACATTTCTATTCACAAAGTTTATTTCATTAATTCAGCTTAACATCGCAATTATTTTCAAACTGCAAGCGCAATTTGAAAATAATTTGATTAGAGATTGGGCGTGTGTGTGTATTTTCTCATCAACAGTCCCAAGCCCCCATAAATGGAGATCACTGTATGAGGAAGGGCATCTGACATAAAAGTGAATGTAATGTAAAGTAGTGAGTAAACAACTATAAAAGCAACGTGGTGTGGAAATGAAAAGGTAGTAGCTGATTTAGGAATTATGCTTATTTTCCAAGTACTCGCAAGCTTGTAATCTCATAACCACTACCTGTACTGATGTATAAACTGTGAACCGCAAATTCTTCCAAAAACAATAATTTCTCGTCTCTCTTTGCACAAATATTATGTTGGGAGCCTTATATAAATCGACATTTGTGCTTAAACATAGAGCTGAGGATAACTGCAAAATAGTCCTCCTAAATATACAGACAGTGCAACAAAGAGAGGCCATGATTAATCATTATAATCACAGACTTAAAAGTAAAATAAATACAAAGTTACAAATGATGTTGATGTTGTGCTTTGTTCCATAATTGCACTATGTTCCATACTGCTTTATTGCATTTGTTCCCAAGGGTAAAATACTCAGTGACACTTAATAATAACTATATTAGCCTTAATAAAGCATGCAAGAAAGACTTTATAATGAAAAAATAGTTAAGCAAGAATAAGGAATACTTATTAACACTTTAAAGATCCATATTAGGTTATTTTCTGATCTATGGTAGTGGTATTCCCTCTTTAAAAACATACCTGGAGGTGTGTTTTGCTTCATTCACCCTGCATATTTAAGCCGAGCTCTTCTCTCAAATAGAAAATACTTCTTGTGATGTAATTTGGTAATACAGGAAGTGCTCCACTGTGTTTTTAAACTCCATACACCTCCACTAGAACCATGGATATTTTCAGACCTGGAATTGCCAGTTTCTACTGATACTAAAGGTAAAAGGAACTGTTAAAGGGACAGTCCAGAATTGTAGACATAGGGCCCCATTTCCTAGTGAGCCAGAGTTTTGGAGACACGTGGAGACACTTTTTAAAAATATTCCATCCAGTCCTTGTATTTCCAGAGTTCGCTGGTGCTAGGCTAGTGCATGTCAATGGCCATAGTTAGCCTGCCATTAAAAGCAGTCTTACCCACTCCACAAAACACCCGAAGCAAATCTAATATTACACCAGACTGTCAATGTGAATGTCTGTGTTGATAGAATACATTTAGAAGTAAAACCAACTTTGATTTGAAGGATTTATGTCTGAGCAGCAGTGAGTTGTACTTCCTGATTGAAAGCTCGGCAGCGGCAGACAGATATATGAGAAAATATTCCCTCAACATGCGACAATACATGCGATACAAGGTAAGTTTTATTTCAAACATTATTCTATCAACACAGATATTTACATCGATAGTCTGGTGTAATAATAGATATACCTCGGTGCTGTTTTTAGCGGCAGGCTATCTATGGCCATTGACATGTGCAAGCCTAGCATCAGCAACCTCTGCAAATACAAGGACTGGAAGGAATATTTTAAAAAGTGTCTCCACACGTCTCCAACACTCTAACTAGGAAATTAGGTACTATGTTCAAAATTCCAGACTGTCGCTTTAACTTGAAAACTACATCACAACACAAAGTTGAATGAATGACATGTGTGAATAAAACAACTCCAGGTTTGTTTTTGAGCAGGTAACAACATTATAACATGGCTTAAAGCTCACAGGAGTCAATTTTGTATAATACGGGACCTTTAATTAGCCTTAATGAAGCATGCAAGAAAGACTTCATTCATAATGAGCAAATAGTAATTAAGAATGATTCAGGCTTAGTAACCACCCATTAATACTTCAACCCTAATATTCTTTAATACACTACTTGCTCATTCTGATAGTCTTTGTCCATGCTTCATCGAGGCAGTAAATAGTGTAGTGAAGTTTTAATGGGAAATTATTCACAAAATACCACCTCTGCAGGCTACATCACACTAAGCAAAGTCTAAACAGAAAACACACTTGAAGCCACGTATACCAAAACTAATAAAACTCCAAAAATGTAAACGTCTCTTCGATTTGGCTAAATGAGGACTTGAGATACAAATACAGAAGAAAACCGAATACCTTGTTGTACCCACATTTTGCGAAGCATTAAACAAAGAGTGGTATTAATGGGTGATTTGCTGGTTAACAAGTCCCTGTGGTCATTATGGGATGTAGTGCTTCCTGGTTGTAGAGAGGCTGAGGCCTGCTGGGTAATGGAGTGTCCTGGTACAGTGAGCAGACTGCTCCTGCACAGGCTCACACTGAAACACCATTGTTTAAGATGCACAGAGCAGGTCTATAGACTGTTAATATACCCCATATGTGCACACAAGCAGGGCCAAACCAGGATTAAATCAAGACCGGAGGAGACCGCAGGACTAAAGCTGGACTAAACCAGGACGAAACTAGGACATGTTTATGGCAATTACAAGACTACAAGACTAAACCAAGACTATAAATCATGACTAAACTAGAACTAAATCAAGACTTAACCAGGACCTAACCCAGACTAAACCCTGATGAAATTAGTGCTAAACAAAGACTAAACCAGGACTGAACAAGGGCTGTAAGAATAACTACAACTACAGAACAACTACAAAGTACAACTAAACCAATGAGGACTAATTTATAACAAATGAGATCCTACTAAACCAGAGCTAAACTAAACCAGACTATTCTTGACTGGGATTTTACTAAACTAGGGCTAAACTAGGGCTGGGCTGGATCAGGCTTAAATCAGAATTTAACCAGGACTAAACCAGGATTAAACTAGGACTAAACAAGGCTGAACCACAACTAAACCACCGAGGACTAATTAATAACAAATGAGATTCTACTAAACCAGAGCTAAACTAAACCAGGGCTGAATCAGAACTTAACCAGGACTAAAAGTAGGACTAAACCAGGGCTGGATCAGGCTTTAATCAGAACTTAGCCACTACTAAATCAGGACTAAACTAGGACTAAACAGTGAGGACTAAACCAAGACTATTCTTGACTGGAATTTTACTAAACCAGGGCTAAACTTGGACTAAACCAGGCTGGATCAGGCTGTGATCAGAATTTAGCCAGGACTAAACTAGGACTAAACATGGCTGAACCACAACTAAACCACCAAGGACTAATTTATAACAAATGAGATCCTACTAAACCAGAGCTAAACTAAACCAGACAATTTTTGACTGGGATTTTACTAAACCAGGGCTAAACTAGGACTAAACCAGGGCTGGATCAGGCTTCAATCAGAACTTAACCAGGACTAAATCATTACTAAATTAGGACTAACAAGGCTGAACCACAACTAAACCACCAAAGACTAATTTATAACAAGTGAAACCTACTAAATCAGAGCTAAACTAAACCAGACTTCTTGACCGGGATTTTACTAAACCAGGGCTAAACCAGGCTTCAATCAGAACTTAGCCAGGACTTAACAGGGACTAAACCAGAGCTAAACTAAGACTAAACTGGACTAAAATACAAATAAACCAGTGAGGACTAAACCAAGACTTTTCTTGACTGGGATTTTACTAAACCAGAACTAAACTAGGACTAAACCAGGGCTGAATCAGGCTTTAAACAGAAGTTAATCAGGACTAAACTGGGCTGAACCACAACTAAACCAACAAGGACTAATTTATAACAAATAAGATCCTGCTAAACTAAACTGAGGTTTTATTCAGAACTTAACCAGGGCTAAAACTAGGGTTAAACCAAGTATGAATTAGGCCTAAATCTGATCAAATTCCCATGAATTACAATGTGGTGTCTCATAGCTAACACTCTGAACTCCTCTGGACTGTGTATGGGAGTGGAGGCACAGCTGGGTTTTCAGTGCACTGTGAGTCTATTGTACAGTAACAAGGGTCAGATATGACTAAGACAAGATGTATTCAAGCACGACCATGTGCACTGGTCCAAATGTCAAACACCACATGGTTCAGTAGTGTCCAGTGTTCTATGGACAGCACTGTGAGTAAGGATCCATATGGGGAAGTGGCATTTGAAATGACCCAGACTATAGCAAAACACAGCTGTTTTTCATAATACAGTCTCAATGTTTGAAATGGAACACGTCGTTTTCTATAGATATTACTAAAATAATGATTAAAGGGCACATATTACACTGTTTCCTGATGTTATAATGTTTCTTCATCAAAAACATACTCGGAGTTGTGTTTTGTTTCATTCACGCATGTTTAATTAACACACAAATTCATGTCCTGTCATGTCATGTGGTAATACAGGAAGTGCTCCAATGTGTTTTTAAAGTCCATACACCTTCACTAGAATCATTTGCATAATTTCAATCTATAACTATAAAACTCCTGCTTCATGATATTACAAGGTAGAACAGAGCATTTTGAGCTTTGGAGATGTAGACAGACTAATAATAAACAATTTCTCAAACATGTGAATGAAACAAAACACAACTCCAGGTATGTTTTTGAGGCGGTAACATTATAATATGTCAATTTTGTGTAATATAGAACCATTAAAAACTGCTTATGGCATTTTAAAAAGAGATACAGTATGTGCTTTTATTTGCTATGGTTCTATATGACATCCATGAATCATTCTGTTATAATTTAGGCATTTAAATTGTAAAACTGATCTAAAATGAGTTAGTAAAAGAAATAATATTATCACAGCGGCAAGTCCCACACTGATGAATTATGCTCCCAGCTCCTCCTACATATGGATAGCTTCAGATTGCAATTTTTGTAACAATAACATCTTGAATACTGGATAATAAAGATTACCCAAACATGCACGATTCACTGAACACAACTTTGAGTGGGTAAATGAATGTGTTAATGAAGACATATTGTGCGTGTGTCTGCTATATACTAGTAGTTATAATCTATGACATCTGTGGATCATTAAATCACAATATTCATCTAAATTTAGACTTAATAAAAGAAACAAGTCTACTAATTTCCGCATTAGAAAACTGTGGTGCCCAGTGGGAGCTGACGTCGCCATAAATGCTATCACATCAGCTGTCAGCACATCAGCTGGATGACTCATGGATTTCTTTTCATTTGTTCCAAAATGACTAAGTGACACTTCAAATCCTACTCAAATCACAGATTAAGAAAATCAAACTCCAGAACAAAGTAAGAGTACAGAGTGGTGGGCATGAAAACGTGAGTTGATCGTCAATATGGCATCTTAAAAATATGATGGTCACATTTTTATATAGTGCTTTTCTCACCAATTCACTCACACATTCATACAACAGTGTACGCAGACACTGGGGCTGAGATGGGTTTAGTGTCTTGCTCAAAGACACGACGACAGCGTTCATCCGTGAGAGCTAGAATTTCATCGCCAATCTGTGGGTCAATGGATCTCAGCTCTCAACCAATTATACTTTTTTTTATTTTTTTTATTTTGAGAGCAGCATTAGAACCACCAACCTTCAGATTAGTGGACAAACTACTACTGTCTCTATGGTAATCCATGATGTGATTAAAAATTGCCCAAATATTCACAAATCACTCCAAATATACAACATCGAGAGGGTAAATGAGACGGAGAAACAATTATAATATGATCAAAAGTTCTGAAAAGTTAATTTTGCATAATAGGTCTTCTTTAACTACACTAAATGATATTCTAAAAACATGCTGCAAGTTTTATCATAACAAATTAAAAAGAAGTACTGTTTGTTTACTTAAGAATTTACTAATTGTTTTCATGTAGCTTTAGAAATTCAGAAAATCATCTGCATTAGCCTTGAAATAAACCCATTGTTCCTACAGCAAGTCTTCTAAAAGCACTTTTCAATTCTGGGCCCAAACTGACAGATCCTCCACTGTACGAGTCTGGTATTTTCCAATGAAAGGAGCTGAATTGTCACTGTATAACCACTTAACCCTGGTGCCCTCCCACAAAGCCTCCCTCCCACCCACGGCAATCCCAATAAAAGCCTGGATTATTTTTATAACACAAACTTATGGCTGCTGACTTTACAAGCTGCACCCCAGATCCACAGTGAGGCGGGGAGGGGGAGGAGAGGAGGGATTAGAGGAGAAAAAGACCAGGTCAAAACTGTCTCGGAGAATTCAAAAGGGCAACAAATCTAAAAAATATCAATGAGGCCTTCATTGCCGACAGGAAAAATAAACATTTATCCTTTCTGTTTCGAGCCTTTATTGCAGAAAACTTAAAAACTGTTTCTTTCTTTGCTCAGATTTCAAGCAACGTCACCAGTTTATTTACCCAAAAAAGTAGAATGTAATATGCTAACTATAATGCAGTACTTTTCTTGTCACTACTACTTTATTTAACATTGATACTACAACAATACTACAAAGACATATATTATAACAGGGCCGTTACCAGAAATGTGGGGGTCCAGGGCAAGAAGCCTTACATGGGCCCCCCTCTAATATAAATTAATAGTCTACTGCTGTGACTACTACTACTACTACTACTACTACTACTACTACTACTACTACTACTACTACTACTACTACAACAGAGACTGCCAGAGAACCCTACCCCGCAGTTCTACACCAGGATGCACCTCCAACCACATGTCCCTCACCATTTGCATTATTTTACTCTCTCTAAGCAAATTAATTACTTTTTAAAAATCTTTTCTTTTTTTTTTAGTTCGCTAATAAATGTTATTAAAGCTCATTTCAATAGTTAATCTTATTTGCACTTCAAAGACTGTACGTTTAATCCCCAATACATTTCTTTCAAATGAGTGTCCTAATTTGAAAGTATCTTAGTGTTGTCTCTGCTTGCAAAGGGAAATTAGCTGATTAAAACATATTTTCACAAACATAAAGCATATTTAATTGTCAATAAGTAGCCTTCAATGGTGTAAATGCAAATAACATAGGTATTTTGTCTGTGAATGTGTTGCCGTAGACACAAGATTAGACACAAATCACAAAGCTTTTAATGGACCCTCCACCAGAAAAGTTACACAATGTGCCTTTAAGGTTAGAAAAGGGGTTAGGGTGTATCTTTAGTGTAAAAAAAATGTCAGCTTTTGTCATTTTACATTTGACTTTGGGGGTCTTTTGGCATGGCCCCTGTTTGTTTACTTTTAGTGTTACTTCATGTGGATGTAACTCAGATCCTGCTCAAGAGACTAGAACTGCAAATTCTCAAATCAAAATGACTGTTTACCTGCACACCAAAAATCAGACCATTATCTGACTTCTGTAGTTATCAGATTACTGAAATGTCATGTCAACAGTTACATCCGCAGTAGTCTGATTCTGATCGTTCATACCTGTGCGAGTTTTGAAAAAGAAATAAAGCAAAAAAAAGTTAAAATATTGAGTCAAGAGAACATTGTTACCACAGTTAATCTCAAAAGCAGTGGATTAACTGTCACATGTCAGGTGTTTTTAATGATCAGATTTCTTTTGTGCATGTTAACTAGGATTCTCAAAATCATAAAATAGATACTAAAACTAGTATTGAAACTTGATACTCATTTGAGCAGGTATCAGTACTAAAAAAGTCACACTCAAAGGACAAAAATGAACCTTACTGAATAGCTTTAAAAGGATCATGAGCTGTATCAGAACAAGTATAAGACCACATGGATTAGTATACACCCATGGTCCACTATGGAACCTACCTGGACGACTGAGGGATTGACAAATATAAGACCAAATCAAAAATATAAAAGAAATATTTTTCTGACTATAAGTCACACTTTTTTTCATGGTTTGGGTGGTCCTGCGACTTAAACTCCGGTGTGACTTATATATTAAATTTTTCATACTGACAGCAGCAAGAGAGCGCTCCAGGCTTGTGTGCCAGTATCTACTGCTCCTAGTATTTTCATACCACTGTCACTTCGCTCTTTTCTGCGCATGTCGCCTGGAGAAAAAGCCATTGTCCTGCTGCAAGTAGTGAAATATGCAGCCGAAAATGGTAATCGAGCAGCAGAAAGAAAGTTTTGAGTGAGCGAGAAATTTGTGACGGACTGGTGAAAGGCGGGGATGGAGAACACATCTTCATGGTAACCAGGAGGGTGCATCATGAAACTTTCCTGGAAGTCATTGGATGGATCGACAAAGCCTGGAAAGGCCGGAATAATTCTAACTGGAGCTGATGCTGAATCCAACGACAGCTACGCAGAAGAGGAAGCGGCGCTCCGTTTACCTCTGTAGGTCGCAGAGTTGCTCAGAAGTGACACCGAGGATGAAGAATTCAATGGATTTAGTGATTTGGTGTGAGATGGAGTTTGGTAAACTTGTTCTGTTCTGTTGTTTATGCTATAGTTCTCTGAAGAATTGTTCATATGTGACGTTAACGGCCTGTTGTTCTCTATTCTATTGTTATTATTATAACTTGGCTTTCAAGATGAAATGTCGGTTCCAGGTCTCTGATTTGATCAAATAATTTTCCCCAAAAAAGTGCGACTTATAGTCCAGTGCGACTTATATCTGTTTTTTTCTTCTTCAGTATGCATTTTTTGGCTGGTGCGATTTATAGTCCGAAAAATACGGTACGACGATTTAATGTTGAAAATGACATTCTATTGTCTAAAAAAAGACGTTTTTTTTTTTTATTATCATCATGGTTTTAGAACCAGTATTGAGTGTTAAGTGTATTCCTTGGTATTGAAATCTAGTTTGAAATGTTTGTATCACAACAACACTAATGTAAACACACAAACAATCTGAACAATCTGTATTGTGATAAGTTTGTGGTTCATATATCATAAAGGTAATGAAAAGTCTGTCTGAGAGCAAAAGCACATATTTTTCAAACAATGCCGGGATATAACTGAATAAATATAGTAAAAAGTATATAGCAATTCTTGGAAAGCAAGGGTCAAATATAAACCATTGCAGAGAAGTCTCACACAGAGACAAGAATTGAATTGCAGAGAAGGGGCTTGTCATAAATTCAGACCCACTTCAACCTGACAGAGAAACGCTGCTTTTAATATCAGCTCCTTTTATTAAATTACCATGAAACCTCTGACAACTTTTCAACAGATTCATTCTTTATCCTTTCCAGCAATTTCACTGCACGCCATGAAAGCATTTCCAAGGATTAATTGAAGTAAGTGAACAGACTCGAGGAGCATTAGACAAATTTTAGGCTTTCCCCAACTTTTACCAGTGCTGTCGTAGGTAATGCATGGCCTACTAAAAATATCTGAACACATGAATGCACTTATAGATTAGAAGAATTACTTAAAGGTCCAATATTATGCAAAATGGACTCTTGTGAGCTTTAAACATCCCTGGAGTTGTGTTTTGTTTCATTCACACGTTTGAGTAATTCATTATTATTGGTGTGTCTACATCTCCAAAACTCAAACTGCGCTGTTCCACCTTGTGATGTCATGAAGCCGTAGTTTTCAAGTTAACAGCTACCTTTTACTTTTACTTTTACTTTAGTAGAGATTTGAAATTCCATGACTGAAATGATCCAAATGATTTTAGTGAAGGTATATGGAATTTAAAAACACAGTGGAGCGCTTCCTGTATTACCACATGACATCAAGTAGAAAAGAGTGTTTTCAGTTTGTGAGAACAACTTGATCTAAATATACAGGGTTTATGTCAATGGAATAAAAAAAAAAAATTATAAAATAGCTCAGACAACAGCGTAATATGGGCCCTTTTAAAGTCAAATTAAACTGTACTTACTGCTATAATACTGCTAGCCCGATTCTACTGCAGCTATTACTACATTCTTATATAACTTTTTCTGTTCTAATTAGAATCTAATTTGAAAAACTAAGTTATGAATTTAATTAGCTTAATTTTGTTTGGTGCAGGTTGACAAATGTTGTCCCGCATTCTCACTCACAAGCACACTCTCATTCATACACCAGTGTACATTGGAGGCAAGGAGGGTGAAGTGTCTTGCCCAAGGACATAATGCACACAAGTATTAGCTGAGTTTAAAGTTTTTTTTATTACTAGTATAGGCTCTATTCACGCTTACGTCACAAACCAGGAAGACATTTGAAAACATGCGATGACAACTTTCAGTGTAGTTACCGACACTGGACTCGCCGACCGACTGTGATAAAACCCATTGTAGTAAGGCTACGTTTATATGATGATCGTCTGAACAGAAGACGCAAAGTGGCGTTGCATCTTCACTTTTTATTACACGTTTAGACGAGTGTTTTCGAGGAAATCTGCGCGCATATGGTGACGCAAAAGTGTGTGGAATTTGATTGGATATGCATGCCAGGCGACTAGGTGGTTATGTATGTGACGTAAACATGTACACGACGTGAGCAGATCTGACCAGAGTTTTGCGTCTTGGGCAGTGTAAACGGAAACACTACGATGGAGTGTATTCAAATTTTCCACTCTGGAGGGTGGTTTTAGATTTTTTCTTTTATAAGCCCCAAAAACGTCATCACCATCTAAACAAAAGGCAAATCAGATAAAATATTTTGTCGTTTTTTACCTGCAAGCGTCTCCTATAAACTGGCCCTGAATGTGATCAGCAGTAAAATGAAGTCTGCATACGTATGTGCTGTTTGGAATCATCTTGAATTTTGGCGTCCACATCTCTTCTAATCACATGTACCCAGTGCACTCTGAGTTGTGTGTCAGTGGGGAAATCACGAAACCTGAGATATGGTTGTAAATGTTAATTAGCCAAACATAACAGAACGCTACAATGACACATACAGTAGGATGAAGAAAACTGGGCCATTTTATCATTTTTCCTACATTTGGTCAGAGTTACTAATGCGAACAAAGCCCACCTCAAGTTGTCATCACCAAACATCTTCCTGGTTTGTGACGTAGACGTGAATAGAGCCTATTATGCCAAATTTTTTTGTTGTACTTTTCTGTTTCTACACTGGAATTCTTATATATTACAACCTTTAACATGATTTTTTTTTTTATTTCACAGTTTTTCTCCGATGGCCTTTATTTGTTTTTCATTGTTCTATCTATTTTGTTTATCTTCAGTTTATCTTTATTCTCAGCCAAGGATACTTTAGTAACACTTATTGTATGAATGCCTTTTATTTGATCACAGCTTTTTGTATTATTCTCCATTGTTTTATGCTGCATTATCATTTCTGGTTTGTGAATTTTGCTCACTGACAATTACAATCAAACTTTTCTGATTGTGTTTTGACTAAGAAGTACTTTCATCATTACTACTACATTTGACTTGCATACTACTCACTACAACAAAAACTCCACTCAGAAACTACCAGAAAATTGTAGAATGTTAGTTGTGTTTTGAAGTTACCTGCGGTGTGCCCCCTCTCCTTTAACATGACCTCAGCGCTCTAGCCTGCACTTATCCTTAAAGATTGGGGCAGAACTTCATTTCCTTCCTCTCTGATAAAAATCAAAGTTGAAGGAAACTGTCCTCCAGGCGATCCAGGTCGTCTTCTGTTGCGTCTGTCTGTGCCCAGCCCTTCTCTGACTAATTCTGTACAAATGAATCCACACATCTGATGATTCTGGCGGTGGGTGGAATTTACCTCCTGGACTTTCACTTTCATCTTTTACTTTAAGGGAGAAGAAGTAATAAGTGGTATTATAGTGGAAGTGAGGTAGTAACTTGTTTTAGTTCATGGTTGGGTGGCACCTACAAGTATTAAAAGTATGAATTTAAGTGCATACACAACAAGTACTAATACAACTACAAGATACTACTTCTGACAACATATTTCCACTTCTACTAGCTTCTACTCACTATTACTATTCTACTACTACTACTAAAACAACTACATCTAATGTATACTAACTACAAATACCTTACAATTTATATGTAAAACCTAATACTAAGTGATAACACTAATACTTCTACTACTACCTTTACTACTTTCTACTACCTTAATCTTTTACTTTAAGAGAGAAGATCAAGTAAAAGTAAAAGTAATACATGGTGTTAGAGGTATTGAGATGGTAACTTGTTTTAGTTCATGGTTAGGTGGCACTTACAAGTACAAGTCCATACTACAACAAGTACTACTACAACTACTAGATACCACTTCTGACAACGTATTGCCATTTCTAGTAGCTATTACTAATACTATTCTACTAGTTAGTACTATTATTACCTATTTCTACATACTACCACCTCTAGTACTTCCTAATAGGTCTACTCCTACTTCTATATTTTTTCTCTTTGTTAAGTCAAAATCTAAGTTCTTCTACTACCACTAGTATTTTCAAAAAATAATACTAATAATAATAAATTTTACTTTAAGAGACAAGACCATAGAAAAATAATAAGTGGTATTATAGTGGAAGTGAGGTAGTAACTTGTTTTAGTTCATGGTTGGGTGGCACCTACAAGTATTAAAAGTAAGAAATTTAAGCACATATACAACAAGTACTAATACAACTATGAGATACTACTTCTGACAACGTATTTCCACTTCTACTAGCTTCTACTCACTAATACTGTTCTACTACTACTACTAAAACAACTACAACTAATGTATACTAACAACAACAACTAGTAACTATAACTTAGAACTTATTACTACATGAACATTACAACTTAATACTGATACTAGTACTTCTATCAGTTACTACTACTCCTACCTCTACTACTTTCTAGTACTTTAATCTTTTACTTTAAGAGAGAATGGTGATAGTAAAGTAATACTTGGTGTTACAGTGGTACTGAGATGGTACATGTGCATACTACAACAAGTACTACAACTAAATACTATTTCTGACAAAGTATTGCCACTTCTAGTAGCTATTACTGACTAATACTATTCTACTAGTACTATTACCTAATACTATTACCTACTACCACCTCTACTGCTTCCTACTACAATTACTTCTACTACTACTACTATTTCAAGAACAACTACAACTAATCTATATTAACTACTACAACTAATAACTATAACAGACAACTTATTACTACATGTACAACTTAATACTAACTGATAAAACTAATACTTCTACTAGTTACTACTACTACTTCCTACTGTAACTTTTATTACTACCAATACTAGTTAACCAAAGCTACAACTAACTTTTGCTACCTACTGCTCTACTTGTAATTGCTACTACCATTACATCTACTACTTCCTGCGACTACTTCCAACTACTTCCAACTACTACTACTTCTACAACTATGACTGATATTAAAACTGCAGCTAGCCAAAGTTCCTTCAAGTTGCGATTGGCCTTATTTTCTGTAATCAGCGCGAGCCCATTGTGGTGCGCGAGGAGCAGACCTGGGATCTGCGTTCGGGTCCGAGGGCTGCGGGGGGGTGGGGGGGTCCTGCTGCAGCGTCAGCATGTGTGCAGTAACGTGATAGTCCGGAGTCAGCCAGCCACACAAAGAAAACATGAACCAGCCCGAACAAACCCGCACACTATAAGACCAGAGGGGAGAGAGAAAGAGAGAGGGAGTTCGGGAGGGGGGGTAAGTGTATGTGTGTGTGGGGTATATGTGTGTGTGTGTGTGCGAGGGAGGGGTGGGGGAGGGGCAGCAGACTCCGCTCATTATCCACCACATGCGGGCACAGAGTCAGACGAGGCTACCAGGCTGCCTTATAAATACGTGACTACGACTGTGTTTCTTAGACTTTATACACATCAGGTATAAGCATCGCTGTGTTTGTGTTTGTACTATTCAGGAAGGGCTTCACTTTATCACATGAAACTTGTCATGTCATAATCCTATTTACTGTACTATTACTACAACTATATGAGTACAACTATAACTACAGCATAATTTACAGGCTCAAATGAGTTTAGGACCAGAATGATATGTCTCACTATTTTTTATACTTGATATCAGTTTGGTCCCATGCCCACTGTTGCGTCTCAAGAGTGGTGCAAAAAGAAAAATAGCTTCTTGGTCACACATAACTTACAAATTTCTCTCACCTCAGATTAACAGAGTTCAGTGCTTCGCTCATTGATTCTGCCAAAGCCCTCGATGTTTTTCAGTCTCGTGTGATATTTTCTTTCCTTTATTTATTTCAATAGAGATGATGCATGTCCCTGACTGTCTAGTCCACCTGTCAATCACACTCATTTGAAAACAGAGAGATTCACAGGTGACCAGACTCACATCTTCATTCAAAGTATCAAGGTTCCCACTCTGACAAAATTGAAAACTTTTCCATGGCTTTTTCATGATCTAAAGTGAATTTTCCATGACATTACAGCACCTACATGTGCAGAATTGATCAGACTTTTAGGGCTAAATATGAAATGTTAACCCTTTCCACTCACCTTATGGTTTGGTATTATAGTTTTTTAACATTCAAAATACTGTCAGTGCATTTATTGTCGTCTCTTTTACACAAAAGGCGCATACATTCGGAAATAATCATAATTGCCTATTGATAACTTAATAGAACGCTGTAGTTGCGTGAAAGAGAGAATAAAATTCCATGACTTTTCCAGGATTCCTATGCCTGTGGGAACCCTGAAGTATTGAAGAAGTGTGTATTCCGGCTCTCAGGCAACTTTAGGGGTGGACTTTGTAGCTTTAAAGTTGAGGATCCGCAACCACGGAGATTTTAGTTGCTTTGCCAGGAATGTTCCACAGTATTAGCCAAGCTGGCACCACCTAGTGCTTCCACTCAATTTAATTTCTCTCCAGCGACTAGGTCAGGAATGAGAATACACTAGACGGTTTGCAAAAACCCCAGAAGTGCGAGTCTGAGCACCAGTCCATCAGCGAAGAGCCATATATTCTGTGTTGGCAATGATTCCCGAGATTGAGGATTTAAAGCCAGAATAAGAAACATATTTGGTGAATTTTATCAAGGGGAAAGACGTTATTGCCCTCCTTCCTATGGGATTTGGAAAAAACTTAATATACCAGTTAGCTCCATTAGCAGGGCATTACATACATCACAACCAAATGGCAGCAATTGGTTGAATGAAAAAAGTACAGCTGTACCGTAACGTCTACCATTGTGCAAACGAATTCTAATGGTGCGAGGTCAGACAGTTTTTACAAAGTGAAACTGGCTGATGAGTCAAGCTACTACAATATGGCATTAATCATACTTAATTTGCTTTTATTTAATTAGACTGTATTGACTCCACCAGAAAGCTACATATTCCTCCTTTATGGTTGCATTCACACTTCAGGTTTAGTCCCAGTAAAGACTTGCTTCTGTCCTGCTCTAATTCGGGTTTGGCCAGGGTCAAGTCCTGGTTTAGTTCCTTTTTATAGTTTAGTTCCACAGGAGGAGCTTGGAGTAGAGCCACTGCCCCTTCACAACAATGACTCTGCTGAGGTCTGCCAGCATAATATGAGCTATTCAACTAGTCACAACCTCTATAGAGCTCTATTATATTTCGAGACAAGCCCAGGTTCAGTCCACCTCAGTTGTTTTGAAATGGTCTACTGAACTTTGCTGATATTTACGATGGGAAGTATGCTTTATGGGGCAATGGTGGAGAAAGAACTGCTGCTCATAAAAGCCTGCAGTGTTGAACTTTCACACAATATATATAAGTTTGGGAGTATATAGAAAGTTATAGTACATATGTGATACTGGTACCACTTCCTCTGCTTGGCGAGGAGAGGAAACCTGAGAAATCTGAAGCAGTAGAATGAGAAAAGTTATTGTATCGTAAAATATATAGACTTACATTGGCTGCACATTTGGTAGAGTGTGTTTTTGAATGAGCTTTCCTTGTTTTTTATGTTATGTTATTGGACTCATGTTGATTTTGTACAGAGGATGTTTTTTGAAATAGTACAGATAAAATCAAACATAAAAATCTATTTAACTAATACCGCCACTACGAGAGTTGAGTATCATTAAGAAGTTGCCGATACGATACATACCTTGATACATAGGTGACGATATGATATACAGTGCACTTTCGGTTCAATACAATATATTTCAAAGCAATTCAATACAGTTCAATTAAAAATAATGGCTAAATCACGGCTGTGATACTAAAAGTCTTTGTTAAACCACTTCTTGTGCAAATTTCACAAGAAACACAAATATTTTAATCATCAAAAAAGTGAAAATGTCAAATGTGTTGCATAAACGAGTTTCCTTCCTCTGAACAAGCAACAAAACTGTAGCTCTGTAACAAAATAATTTAGTAAAATACACCACAAAATACTCTTGGTAAAATATCAATACAGCAGTCCCTGATATCGATACTGTATCATCACATTAGGCAATACGATATATGAATATTTTGACATTTTTGCACACCCTTAACCACTACTACAATACTACAAGAACTAATAATACTTTTAGGGTTACTGCCACAACTAGTTTTATTACTAATACTACTAATACAATGGCAACTATTTACTACCATACTTAGACCTAACCATATCACTACAGCTACTACTACTTTTACTACTACCACCTACTTAATAATATATTTTTAAGTGTTTTATAAATAAAGTTCGTATAGTACTACTACTATTAAAACACACTACTACTACTACTACTACAACATCCTACATACTGCAAAGTACTACTACATAATACTACTACAAAGTACAACAGCTACTACATACTACATACTGCATAATAATACATACATACATACATACATACATACATACATACATACATACATACATACTACTACTACAACATCCAACATAACACAAAGTACTACTACTACTATTACAACATCCTACATACTACAAAATACTACTACTACTACTACATCCTACATACTACAAAGTACTACTACATAATACTACTACAAAGTACTACAGCTACTACATAATACATACTACATAGTAATAATAACTACATACATACTACTACTACAAGATCCTACACACTACAAAATACTACCACTACAACATCCTACATACTACAAAGTACTACTACTACTACTACTACTACTACTACTACTACTACTACTGCTACTACACAGTCACAGCCATAAGTGTAGTCAAACAGGATTTTTTGTTTGTTTTTTTGAATCATGTTTAGACTTTAGTATTTTGGTGTTTTTTTGTTTCTTGGTTTTAGTCAGAGGTGAACGTGGCAGCGCTGGCAGCTCCAGATGTGGGCCAGGGGGGAGGGGCAGGACAGGGGGAGGAGGGGGGTTGGGGGGTAAGGGGGCGGGGAGTTAGCTGGTGTAGTAGTCCAGGACAGATGTGTTTAGGCTGGCAGCGAGAGTCAGGGAGAGAGGGGGGGAGGGGGCAGGAACAGACACAATTTAATTTATTCTACCCAAGTCAGCATGTACATTTAAGGGAGAAAGACATGAGTCATTTTTTGTTTTTGTTTTCATCCAACAGTAGAACTACAATGCCCATTAAGTTTTATGTTCTTACTGTTACTTTGCAGCAATGTCGTCAATATTCCCTGGGGGTGTGATACTAACTGTAGGCACTGCTCCGTCTGAGGCTTTGTTAGATTTTAAATTAGGCTTTTGTTTAGCATAATCTGACCACAAAGAGCAGGTGATCTGATTTTGTACTGTTAAACAAGTGCCTCTGAAATAACCTTACAATCACAAGCTGGCCCGCATTAGCCCGTTCACAAACATCACATTTCATCTTTAATCATAACAGCATATTTTGGGTCTAAAGGTGCTCTATAACTTTTTGAATATGTTATCATTTTACCTGAAATGTTCCATAGTTTGGCATTAAACTTGTATTGTATTATTTTTGCTTGAAAACATGCAATCAAGTAACATCTGATTTATAACTTGCCCTGTCATCTATTTGTCTCCATGAAGATAGAAGAGCTTAATAACATACTGTGTACTTTTTTTTTTTTTTACAGTTATACAGCTTTGTAACATTTTTACTAAAGCAGAACTCCTCTTAGGGTCTGACTCCACTGCACGCGTATTTCGCCCTAAGTGAGCGAAAAAACTGCAACTTTGAGATGCTTAATTTTGAGAATGGATTGAAAGTGAATGAGGGCGGCTCCACTGCATGCGCTAGGCGTATGAATGGAGCCGCACGCCCTGCACACATAAATTTCAGAAAACAGAATCAGTCCTTTTTTTTTGACACAGGCGCGTATCCCCATCAATGTGTGTGCTCCTGGGGCAGTTCTGTATCGTGTGAAAGAGCCCAGCTCCAAAAAGACTGCTATAGTTAGTGCTTTGAAATTTACTTCTAATCCTCACATTTGCCCTGGTCAGCCTTTACAGAAGGTAAACACAAGCCTGTTCAGCTGTTAGTTTCACTGTAAATGCTCCCAGTCAAGTTTGATCGGCTTTTCCATTCAGAAACACAGAGCCAGTGTCAGGCGCATACGTCCTACTGGAGCTGCCGGTGGAGCCACCCATGCACTGATGCGCGGCTGTGGTTTCGCGAGGTTACACGTGTAAATGCTGACGCGTGCAGTGGAGCCAGGGCCTTAGCCTTAAAGGGCCCATATTACACCATTTCCTGATCTATGTCATAATGTTTCCTCATCAAAAACAGATTCTGAAGTTGTGTTTTGTTTCATTCACACATTAACACACAAATCCTGCATATTTAGGCTGAGTTCTTCTCTGAAACTGAAAACACTTCATCTTGTGATGTCATGTGTAATACACGAAGTGCTCCACTGTGTTTTAAATTCCATAAAACTTCATTAGAATCATTTGAATTATTTCAGCATTGAAACAGCTAATCTCTACTGAACTAAAGGTCAAAGGTAGCTGTTAACTTCATGACATCACAGGGTGGAACAGAGCATTTTGAGCTATGGAGATGTACACAGACTAACACTAAAGAATTTCTCAAACATGTGTGATTGTAACAAAACACAACTCAGGGTAAGTCTTTAAGTAAAGGCATTATAATATGGTTTAAAGCTCACAAGAGTCAGTTTTGTGTAATACAGGACCTTTAACTGCTTCTTCCAGACACTTCCTGGTGCAGAGCTCACATCCCCCTTTGCCATGGGCCTCTCCCTGGGGTAGATCCTGTGACTGGTCCCCTCTCTCCACGTGACAACTGCTTTGTGCTGCTGAGGTTTTAAAACACAGACTGATACTGAAACAGAGCAGCCAGAGGGGAAAACTACACCAAATCAGATTCACTAGACTTTGTAGATTAGAAGTTTCGTGTTACTTTTCACTTTGAGTTGAAACAGCCGCATCAATTGTTTTCTGTCCTGTTCAGGGGAATTATGAGCCTATAAAGTTTCAAGTCAGTGGCAAGAAACCCTGTCAACAGCTAAAGTAGTTTATGTTTTTTTATTTCATTTTATTTTTTATTACATTACTGCCTGCTAATTCAGAATATAAACACTACCAGGCAAAAGTTTGGGCACACTATCTCATTCAGTGTTTTTACAGCTTTCTACATTTTATATACATACAGAATCTTCCGGTTCATTACATAAAAAAGGAGGAAAATAACATAAGGATGACAGCAGAAGGATGCAAAAAGGGTTGTAACTGTCCTGTCTGAGGAAAGTGTAAAAAGTGTGTGGTGAGGGGTTTTACAGCCTTAAAACATATAATAAAAATTGTAAAATATAAAGTTGACTACTTCGCAGATTTCACCTATTGCGGGTTATTTTTAGAACATATCCCCCGCGATAAACGAGGGACCACTGTATATATATTAGCCAATTAGCCACCCTTTGCTTTATCAAAGAATATTTAATAACGTTTTTCTTTACTAAATAATTCCATATAACTTACATGTATCTAATACCTTCCATACAGCACATATATAAAAAGGTAAAAAAATATATATAAATACACACACACAGCCAGTCAAAAGTCTGAACACACTCTCATTCAGTGATTTTATATTTTTTCTTACTACTTTCTACATTTTAGAGACATACAAAAAACATCAAATATATGAATAAAGATATATGGAATTATGTGGTAAAGAAAAAAGTGAAATAGCTGATCTAAATATTTTTTGACAAAGCAAAGCATGACAATTTGAAGATTTGGTTATATACATTATAATATTTACATAAACAAAATGAGTTATTATAGAGTTGTTTCACTTTTTTTTCTCTTTGCTACATAATTCCATACATCTTGCTTCATATATTTGATGTCTTCTGTATGTATAACAAATATATAAAGTAGAGAACATATATAAAAAAAAAAAAAACAATGAATGAGAGAGTGAGTCCAAACTTTTGACTGGTAGTGTATGTATGTGGGTTTAGTGTAAGCATAGACTGGCACAAAAGAAAAGGAAAAGCATGTTCCTTTACTTGATAAAAATATACTAAAACTGTCTCACTCCAACTACTGAATTTAAATATATTTTAAGAAAAGTGTTTCTCAGCTTCCCGTCATCTGCCCAGAATAAATACATAAAAGGGTTACTTTAGTGAATCTAAATTGCCTGCTGAAAGCCAAAGTGAAATGTTCAGTGTTAATGGGACTGTCCATTGTCCAGATCGTCCATCTTAAAGGTGCGTTTACACTTGTTAGTTGGCCTCAAATTGAGTCCATTTTAGTGCTGCATGTGGACTTGGTTCGCTCTTATTCGAAGGTCCCATATTAAAATTGACTCTTATGAGCTTTAAGCCATGTTATAATGCTGTTTCTGCCTCAAAAACACACCTGGAGTTGCGTTTTGTTTCATTCACACATGCTTGAGTAACCCTGTATTATTAGTCTGTCTACATCCGCAAAGCTCAAGATGCTCTGTTCCACCTTGTGATGTCATGAAGTGATAGTTTTCAAGTTAACAGCTGTAGAAATTGGCGATTCCAGGGCTGAGATTATCCAAATGATTACAGTGAAGGTGTGTGTGGTTTAAAAACACTGTGGAGCACTTCCTGTACTGAAGCCTAAATATGCAAGGTTCGTGTGTTAAACATGAGTAAATGAAACAAAAAACAACTCCACGTACTATGTTTGTGATGAGGAAACAACATTATAACATAGATTTTAAAAAAAAAGTGTAATATGGGCCCTTTAAGTCTTGGTTTAATCCTGGTCTAGTGGAGGTTTAATTTTGAATTTAGTCCTGGTTTAGCCCTAATTTTGTTGTGATGAATGTGCAAGTCACAGTGCATCCTAAGGCCAGTAGTTGGTCCCCGCTTCTTCCCCAGCATGAGGTGCACAAAACAAGCTCAATCAACATTAGACATACATACTGTAAATACACAGTAACACAACACTAAAACCTACACATTTACTTCCCAGTCCAGCATTGAAAGTCTATCTCCACTCCAACATAATAACATTCAGTATGGCACACAGGAGGTCTTTGACATAACAACTCCATGTGTCCTGTGCTTCCTCGCGTAGTCTGTATTAAAGCACATGTGTGGAGAGTGAGGAGGGCGCTGCTTTTCTATGAGGCACTATATTCTGTGAGCAGACTGTGGAGGGATCAGGTGGAGAGGAGAGAGGGATCACGCGGATCAGCAATGTGAAAATGAACAAATAATACAGGGAATATGTGAGATAGTGCAAGGTTCTGTCCAAATATTACATTGAAAACCTCTCACATAAAAATCCAATATCTATCTATGGGCAACATTCAGGAAAGAGAATAGTTTAGAATAGAGCTAATTACCAAGTGGAGGTTTACTTAGTGTCTAATTAGGTTCAAGTTCTTCAACAATAAAACTTTACTTTAAAACAAATATACCTTAAAAACATGCATCCTACAGTAACTGAACTTGCCTTTCCACAAACCTGAGTCATAATGAAGTGTGGGCTATTATTTATAGGCTGAAATGTTATGTAGTGTGCATTTAATAAATCATACTGACAACAATATTTCAAAAAGGTTCATGTCGGTCTTCCAATGTTATATTCAAATAAAGTTTTTTTTGACAGACCAGTGTGTTGTTTACACATATACTGACATGATTCAGATGCCTTCTATATCTTCAGAAGCATCACAAATAAATTTTTATTAGGAGATTGTCAACATAATTTCAATTTTGCAACTGCAATGTGATGGTACCAGTAAAAACAAGCTCGTGTCATGGTTACACACATAGTTACACTGGATCTTTCCTCTATTACCTGGTACAATAAATCTCTGCAAAACCAAAATACCATATTTTCCGTGCTATTAGGCGTTCTGGATTATAAGGTGCACTGTGATCGAATGGTCTATTTTCAAACTTTTTTCACAAATAAACCACTCCGGACTTTAAACGAAACACAACAGTTGAATGGGTCATGGGTCAGTGGGACTTTGTTTGGCACATTCAAGGTGACTCCCAGCTTTGTTCAGTTGTAGCATGTAGGGAGGGTGCTGCCTGGGACCGCTGGTTCACAGTGACTCAGTTGTTCAGTTGTGGCTCAGAGTGGCACATTGCACTCGCTTTTTCGGTTCGTTCCTTCGTTCCGTTCCTCGTCCGCGTGCAGTGATGAGTCTGGCTGAGGGTGTGTTTTCACTCGTCTTCTCCGTGCATGTTTGCTTGCATGTTTGTGGCTTTGTAGTTTACTGAAGTCGTGCTGGGACACCCGAGTGGATTCGCGTATAGGGAGCTCTTTTTGATGGGGTTGGAGGCTTAAGAGCGCACCAATAGCCCGGAAAATACGGTAGTCATAAAAGCAGCTCTTTGGTCAAAATAAGATACTAAATCTAATTATAACATGTTTTTATTATCCACAAACCAGGAAGTCATGCTGGAGCAACCGTTACATCAAAACAGAGCTCTGGTCTCTAGAGGGTATAAAAAGTGCTCATAATCTCTTCTCTGTAAAAAATTATGCTAGGAATTTGTTAAGTCAAGAATAAGTTTGGACCACTGCAAACTGCTTAAAATGAAGTTCTGTTTTTGAGGTTTTTAAGTGAGTAAAAATCAGGTAACTATTCATCAATACCACTCACCAGGCCTACACTACACTATGATGCCTGTGTGTTGCTCCAGCCCTATGGACATGTTCTTTACCCTCTGATACCCCCCTGTCCGATCGGAGACAGCAGAGAGACAGATAGAGGATCTGTTGTTTGGTGAAACATGTGAGCACACAGCTGACCGGAGTGTGGTAAACAGTGTGACCCGTACAGTTACAACAAGGCCAGCCTGAACTGTCAAGAGCAGAAAAACATCAATATATTAGATAACTCTGAGCCATTTGTCTGCAATGTGAAGGAAAAGGGTTTAACGAAAAATTGCCTTCACTTTGGTCATTAGAAAGCTGAAAGATGTACAAAGAGTTTTCAGAAGTGACTAGAGGAGAGAGAAAAAGAAAATGAATGAGAGAAAATGTTAAAAATTCATATTACGCTGTTTTCTGATTTATGTTATAATTGTGTTTCCTCATCACAAACATACCTGGAGTTGGGTTTTGTTTCAAACGTGTTTAACGCACTAACTTTGCATTTTTAGGCTGAGTTCTTCTCTCATGTGGTAATAAAGGGTAAAAAGTCACAAATGTATATAGCAACTTTCTAACTTTAAGGCACTGAAAGCGTTTACATCAATGAGTCATTAACCTATTCATGCACAAATATCCACCAATGTACACAAGCAGGGCAAAATGGGTGAAGCATCTTGCCCATGGACACAACAGCAGTGTTAATCTGTGGGAGAATTTCAACCATAAATCAAAGGACAAACACTCCACTAACTTTTTATAATATCATTTTATCAATGGGGTTTAAAATGAGGAAAAAATAAGAGCGCTGCCATAACAATTAGAGGGACAATGCAGAATTTTGGACATAGAGTGTTGGAGACGTATGAAGACCCATTTTTAAATATTCCACCCAGTTCTTGTATTTGCAGAGGTCGCTGGTGCTAGGCTAGTGCATGTCAATGGCCATAGTTAGCCTGCCACTACAAACAGTCTTACCCACTCCACAAAAGCACCCGAAGCAAATCTATTATTACGCCAGACTGTCAATGTGAACGTCTGTGTTGATAGAATAATTTTAGAAGTAAAACCAACCTTGCATTTGAAGGATTTATGTCCGAGCAGCAGCAGCGAGTAACATGACAACTCATGTGATGAAAGGTTAGTTTTATTTCAAACATTATTCTATCAACACAGACATTTACATCAATAGTTTGCCGTAATAACAGATTTGCTTTGGGTGTTTTCTGGAGTGGGTAAGTTTTTAGTGGGAGGCTAACTATGGCCATTGACATGCGCTAGCCTAGCACCGGCGACCTCTGCAAATACAAGGACTGGATGGTATTTTTTTTAAAGTGTCTCCAGACGTCTCCAACACTTTGGCTCACTAGGAAATGAGGCCCTTTGTCCAAACTTCCAAACTGTCCCTTTAACAACTTGAAACAAAATATGATAGTTTTGAATGCTGAAAAGTCCTCAAAATGTCAATTAACAGGAAATTGAAACCCACAAATACTACTGAACTGAACTGAACTGACTTAAGGAACACTGAACTGAAAATGAAATACAAAACAGTTTTAATCCTCGACATATGACACAGTAATTAGCTGATGCTGTAGGCTGCACAGTGCTCAGGTTAGCCTTAATTTGAGACACACGCAGCCTTCTTCCACTCGCCTGCCTGGTGCCAGACTTCTGAATCACCGCCCACATCTCCATTTTATTTAGTGAACAAATGAGTCTGGTTCTGGCCATTAAACTGCATTTCCACTGAGATACTGGAACAGCCAGATCTATGAAAGAAACAAGAGCGCTGTGGTTCTATGGGCCAAGTGTGTGGAGTTTGATAAATGGTGACAAATAGACGTAAGATTAGCTTCCTACAAGGCCATGGTTTGAAGAACGCGTGGGTTAGAAACAGAGTAGGTTCAGAATGAAATGATACCTGATATACTAATGCTTAGCAATAATGGATTTAAAGGTTTTCATAATCTTGTTGTCACATGATTATTAAGGTAGATGTAATATTTTAACAGAGCCACATCATAAGTCTTAGTTTGTGTGTATTTATCACATTGTGTGGGTTAAAATATTTCTCCCTTATTGAGAGAAAAATCCAACTCAAAACCCAAGATATGCATTAAAATAGGCTAAGGTTAGGGTTTAGGTAAGGTTTAGTATTCTGGAAATGAATGTTGGTCAATGTAATGTCCTCAAATATTGTGGAAACCAACATCCGTTTGTGTGCGTGGGTTGATATCTACAGTACAGTAACACTATGGGGACTAAAATCTAAATTCAGGATGTGCCTTCCTTATGTAGAATCCTTTAACAGATCGACAGTATGTTTGAAAGTGAATAAATGTGTTCATTCAGGTTAAGGTTCTACAAGTAGTGTCTGAGGTTAAATCTAGCACAGTCTCCATAGAGGGATTATCAGACTGTGTCACTTCACACTCTACTGTGTATGTCTCCTGCAGAAAGAGCTGCTGTCCTGTCTTGTATCACGTCATTGTCTTGTAGGATTTCAGCAGACGTCAGGCTCTCCTGGGAGCAGGGCTAGTTGTATCGATCAGGTATGAGTGGATGTCAGGTTACTGAAGTTTGAGATGTTTCTTCTCATCATTTACGCACTCACCTGCATTAAACACATATGAGTCATTAAGACGTATCCCACTCACTAATGTTAATTTAGAATCATAACTTATTTTATCACACGGTGATAAACTGTTTTAGTGCGCTAGCTCGCTAAGCTCATGTTAAACACATAGACAGCTGCGCTTTCTACACTGCACACGCATCTGCTGTGTTGATAAACAAATAATCCATCTATATAATGAATGTAGGTCAATGTGATGTCCCAAAACATGGACATCCAACATATGTGTATGATGGGTGTCGACTCAGTGGTGGTAAGCTACTATTGTAGCCACAGCGGGCCCGGGGCAGACTGATGGAAGCAAGGCTGCCAATCTGCCTGTCTGCCATCTGCCCCTCCGACCACCACCATCACTCACGCACACACCATATTCATACTAGGCAATGTGGGTGAAGTGCCTTGCCTAAGGACACAAAGACAGTTTTTACAACTGGCGCCCCCTGTGGCACCTGATTTCCCCAGTGGTCTCCCATCCAAGTACTAACCAGGCCCAGCCCTGCTGAACTACTGAGATCTTACAAGATCAGACTTTGACAAGCTGGTATGGCCATGTTCCATATGTTCTTAAAGGAACAATGTGTAACATTTCTAGTGGAGGTCTGCCACCTGATGTATCCATGGAAATGTTATTGCTTTGTCTAGAATGTTCCACAGTACATTAAACCTATCTATCGCGAAGGAGACAAGCAGGCTACAGCACTACTCTACATCACAACTCATGTATTTTTGAGCAACAGAAATCCTGAAATGAATAAATGCTAGATGGATATGGATTTTTAAAAAGTCATTCATGTTTAAAGATAGATGGATATGTTTGTATAAGTCATTCCATGGACCATTCCAGTCAAAGTAATTACATCTCCATGAAGACAAGTAGGTAGCAAACCTTCCACCAGAAAAGTTGCACAGTGCACCTTTAAATGTAAAATTTTAAAAGTCAAATTATAAGATTACAATAAAAATTTAAAATAAGAAACAAGAAGAGCCAAGGCAGGGCATCTGAAGTAATACCTATGTCAAAATAATGCACAAAAGTACAAGGTGGATGATTTCCTGTGGCAGCCCTGGAATGAAAAAGCCAAAATGGAAACAGCCATATTAGCAATTGTCTCTTTTAGATAGAGGAAACAAAGTAATTACTTATCTTACAAAGAGGCTTATCCAAGGACCATGTGAATCACCACTTATCCTGCAACCGTGACAACGAAATACTACAAATCATATGAGTTTGGTTGTGGCTTGATCACTCTGAAGTATGTGCAGTGATATAAGACACAGACAGTCTTCTTTGTGTTCTGCTGTTTTAATATTAGAACTACACTGCCAAAACTAAAATCTAGCCAAGTTAAGATGACTTTAATGAAGAACGTTTTATCATGATTTGAGTAAATTTCACAAGTAAAATGATCTACCAATGGAAGACTTTTCCAGCTTAAAAAGAAAATACAACTTGCTACATTTCCGACAAGGCCTTAAAGTTGCATTGTGTAACTCGCTGGAGATGTCATTGCTCTGCCTGAAATGTTCCATCTTATATTTATTAAATTACAGGTAAATTTACTGCCACTTGCCACTCCACAGACCTGATCTGTAACTTGGCCTGGTTTGATCTCTATGAAGAAAGAAAAGTTTAATACCATACTGTGAAACATTCCAGACAAAGCAATAACATCTCCATGAAGAAAAGGATTTGACAAACACTCCACCTGAAAAGTTACACAATGCACATTTAAAATAAGAAACAAAACTTCATGTTACTTGAATTAAGAAAAACATATACATTCTGTTGTTAGATAATTTACTTGTCAAGTTGAATCTACCTAAATGAAGACAAATGTTCTTCATTTAAAGATTCACCATCTAACTTGACTGGTCAAGGGTCCGCCAGCTGCTTGTCTCCATGGAGATGTGTCAAGAATATTCCACAGTATGGTCATGAATTTAAGAATCTCCATGGAAACCTGCAGGCCAAATTACAGGTTAAATTTGTGGAGAAGTTGAAGTTAAGAATGAATGCTTTTAAAGATATTTTTGAGCAATAAAACACCTGTAGTTGGATAAATGCAAGACAGACAGTTTATGGTATACTGTGGATAATTTAAACCGAAACATTAAAATCTCCATGGAGACAAACAGGTCACTCTCTAGAAAAGTTACACAGTGCACCTTTAAGTCATTTTAGCTAGATATTGTTTTTGCAGTGTAGTTACAGCAGTCTCGGCCCTGGGTGTTTCTTTCATTGTGTCATGAAATAAATGAGTTCAAACCTAATGGCTCCAGCAGTGATACTGAGGCAGTACTGAGAGTCAATGGGACCTCATCTAGATTCAAGCTTACATAATCTCTTCATATGACAACTAAGGACTGCTTATCTGCTTGTGTGAAGGCCTTACCGTGTCATTTTACAGCCTGCGTTCCTGGTAATGGCTATCACTGCTTGGCGCGTGCTCTTGCATAAGTACATGTGTATGAATGTATGTATGTACAGTATGTATGGATATAATGGCTTTTATGTAAAGTTGTGAATGTCAGCAATATTTTATGCATATTCCAGCAAAAAATTGTGCTTCCTTGTCATTTGAAAACTACACTAATAATATATGGATTTCTAAATAGACTCTTGGAATACAATAATTATCAATCATTAGACAAGAAATAAGCCAGGTAAAATGTGATCAATAGGTTTAAATGGAGTACAATGTAACTGTAATATAACTGAGAAATGTATGAACAAAACATGTCTCTGTACTACACACTAAAGTCAATACAAGAACATATAATATAGTCTATTAATGCCATAACTGATTAAAAAAAAAAAAAAGATAACTAATCCAAGACATAGTCCTTCTCTCAAACTGATAAAACTTCAACTTGACATCATGTGGTAAGTGCTCCAATGTGTATTTAAACTCCACAAATATTCACTAGAATCATTTGGATTCCAGCCCTAGAATTGCAAATCTCTATTGAACTAAAAGCAAAAGGTAGCTGAAAACTACTGCTTCATGACATCACAAAGTGGAACAGAGCATTTTGAGCTGTTGAGATGTTTATATGATGACGGTCTGAACAGAAGACTCAAAAGTGGCGTTGTGTCTTCACTTTTTATTCCGCGTTTAGATGAGCATTTTCAGGAGGAAATCTGCAAGCATACGGTGACGCAAAAGTGTGTGGAATTCGATTGTGTATGCATGCCAGGAGGTTAGACGGTGATACTAGATGGTGATGTATGTGAGCAGATCTGACCAGAGTTTTGTGTCTTGGGCAGTGTAGATGGAAACGCTACGGCGGAGCGTACTCAGCTTTTCCACTCTGGAGGGTGGTTTCAGATTTTGGCGTTTTTAAGCCCTAAAAACGCCGTCACCGTCTAAACGAAAGGCACTTCCAATAAAATATTTTGTTGTTTTTACCCGCAAGTGTTCTCGTGTAAACAGGCCCTTAGAAATGTAGACAGACTAATAATAAATGATAATAAATGATTACTCATCAACATATGTGAATGAAACAAAACACAACTCCAGGTATGTTTTTGACAATTTAAAACCAATATAACATAACTTATAGTTCACAAAATCAATTTTGCATAATATAGGATCTTTAAATTCACAAAGTCAGCTATCAAATTTTTCACAGCAGCTATTGCACCACTGTTTGAGAACCAGAGGAGCAATCGCGTTCATTTTCTTCCTCGGGGCTGTTGTGTTATTCTCTGCTCAATGCGCACCCACAACTTGAAATCCCACTCATCGTATGCATGGAGTGAGCGGGCATAAACAAAACCCCTTGGGAAATTGTAATAAGTTAAACGATTTGAGTTGAGTCGACGCAACCTTATCCAGCCGGGCCAATAGCAGATATGAAAGTGCACCAGTGTTTGTGGCTCTTCAGATGAAAGACGAGGAGCTGGGAGGCAGGAAGAAGGAGAGAGATGGGGGCACCAGAGCTAAGAAAAAGGGGGATGCAAATTACCAAGACAGGAGCGGAGGAAATTGGATGGAATTACTCCTTTGGTGTAGCAGTCGCGGCCGGTCTGTGCATAAGGTTCAAAGGAAGAGTATCTATATAACTGCGGGGCCATAAACAGACCTGTATACACATAACTATAGATAGGGGGTTCAACAGATAGCAGGTTCAAAAAGCATAGAAGAAGAGATGAGGAGTGAAGTAGGCTGGCTACCTTTTTCACCTGTTTTGTGCCATTGGGAAAATACTGTCTGTTACAAAAAAAAAGTTATATTTTCTTTAGACTTGAGGCTATAGTTTGCCTTGCCTGGTCATAAATAAAAACATCAACTAATATGAAAAGTATAAAAAAATATATATCTTGCTAAGGGATGAAAAGATTTTGGCATTTGCAATTTTTTATGCAAATTAGCTCGCTCCAAACTAATTTGTCACTGCTTAGGACCGTAGAAAAAGTACAGTAAACAGCAGAAACCTACAAGGTTATTATTCATAGGTGTGAAGTCCTATTGTTACAAAGGCTATTGAAATTCTGAATATTTTACACTCGTAAGAACTAAGGACAAGTTTCCCCAACTGCCTTCAAGGTTCAAGACGTATTGTGGATTTTTTCTGGTGGAGATCAGTCACCAGCTTGTCTCCATAGAGATTTGCACAGAATGACCCACAGTGTGACATTAAACATACAGTCTCGCATTTGCTCACACAGGTTTTTGGTGTTGCAAAAAAAATGTAATACCACAAGACGCATGCATTCTTACTGTGAGCGAGGTCTTTCCACACATCTAAGCTGTAATTTAATGCCATACTGCGGAATATTTCAGGCAAAGCAATAGCGTATCCGTATGAATCATCTCACACTCACACATATATATATAAATACAGATGAATCCTAGATAAAAAACAGTCTTTTATTATGTGTTTTATTAATGCTATGTATTTATGTGTACTGCTGTTTTAACATTAGAACTACACTGCCAAAACTTAAATCTAGCCTAGTTAAGATTACTTTAATTAAGAAAGTTTTATCACAATTTTAGTAAATTTCACAAGTAAAAAGATCTACCAATGGAAGACTTTTCTAACTTAAAATGAAAATACAACTTGTTGTTCTTACGATAAGCAAAACAACTACTTTCTGCCCTTAAAGGTGCATTGTTTAACTCTATGGAGATGTCATTGCCCTGCCTGAAATGTTCCATACTATGACATTCCAGCTCTATCGTACATTTATTAAATCACAGGTAAATTTACTGCAAAAAAAAAAGCCTACAAAAACAGACAACTTGCTGGTAATGCCCTATATAACCTATTGCAGGGGTGCTCAATACGTCGATCGCGATCTACCAGTCGATCGCCAAGGTCGTGTGGGTAGATCGCCGTGTCTCGTCTCAGACTCGCGTTTGGACTCGGTCTTGTCTCTCACTCAAGGTCTGAAACTCAACAAGTGCGATCATATTTCATTACGGCCGCTGCTGTTGGCAATAAACTTGTAGCGGGTGCAGGAGCGTGTGGGGCGTCTCAGTGCAGCCTGTGCGCTCATTTGAAACCTACGGAGACTCTATGGCACATCACAAATACACACGCTCCTTGTGCACGGCTCGTCTGCAACAGCGTGTGCCCTCGTGTCGCAGCGTGCATCACAGGGCAGATTAAACTTCCTAAACATCCTACCTGTCCATCTGCCTCACGTCAGCACGCCGCCCCTCGCCTTTTCACGCTCTCGCTCCTTCTGCGTACAGCGAACACAAGCCCCTCCCACAGTGCGGCTGATTAGAAGAGCAAGACGAAACATGAAGCAAAAACGAGTCTAAATTTGTGTTACAGTGTTGGCACAAAGCAGGTCTACAGCATAGAGCAGATCTACAGAACAGACCTACTGCCACATTTGGCTGAAGTTTGCCTAACAAAAGTGCACAAATGCATCTGTGTTTGTCACGATGTGCGTTTGGTTTGGTAAATGTGCAGAGGCTGGTAAATATCACTGTAAAACCAGAAAAGAATGCAACTCCAGTTAGGAACTTTAAAAAACAGGTTTAAAAATCTTCCTTCACTTTTTTCACAGTTTTGTGTAAAGTGCCAGAGGAAGTTCTCTTAAAGAAGGGGTTCTCAAACTGTGGGTGAGGGTCCAAAAAGGGGCACAGAGTGTTTCAGTGCAGTTTGCTTGGCTTTGGTAGATTATTATGACTTGGTAATTTTGTCAGTAGCTCGCATGCTGAAAAAGTGTGAGCACCCCTGATCTACTGTATCGAGATTTGGGGCAATACATATAAGACTAATACAAATCAAATCTTTATCTTTAAAAAACAGGCAATAAGAGCAATCACATGATCAACTTATACCAATGCCAATATTTGTAAACCTTCAAACTCTGAAATTTTATGATTTAGGCTACGTTTATATGATGATGGTCTGAACAGAAGATGCAAAAGTGGTGTCGCGTCTTCACGTTTTATTCCGCGTTTTTGGGAGGAACTCTGCGTGTATACGGTGACGCAAAAGTGTATGGAATTCGACTGGGTATGCATGTCAGGCGACTAGGTGGTGATGTATGTGACATAAACTCATACCCAACGTGAGCAGATGTGACCAGAATTTTGCGTCTTGGGAAGCGTAGACGAAAACGATACGGCGGAGCATATTCAACTTTTCCACTCTGGAGGGTGGTTTCAGATTTTTGCAATTTTAAGCCCCAAAAACGCCGTCATCATCTAAACAAAAGGCACTTCCAATAAAATATTGTGTCGTATTTACCCGCAAGCGTTCTCGTGTAAACAGGCCCTTAGTCGACCTTTACGCTTTTAAAAATCATGTTCAAAGTAAACAACAATCTCTTGTCAAACTCATTACAGAATATGTTCAAAATCCAAAATTGCCAATATGAGCTCAGAGGTACGGCCACGTTTATCAAAAAGAAAATCAGAACAAATATTATGAAATTTTGTCTATCTGTTAAAGGGGTGGAGCTCTGGAACAACTATACAGAAGACCTAAAATTGTGCACTACTCTCTTCCATTTCATAAGAAGTTTAAATGTTTAACTCTGGGCAGATACATGAATTATGATACTTAGTTTGTGCTATATTACTTTGCTGTCCTTTAACTGATTTGTTTGTTTCTGTTGCTGTATTTATGAAGATGAACTGGTGTCAAGATGATGCTCTAAGAAAAGAATAAAGCGTAGGCATTAGGGATGGGCATTCGATGAAATTTTCTTAATCGATCGTCGGAAGAATTAACGATCGATTATCGATTAATCATTAACGTTTTTATATTAAAATGATCATCATTATTATTACTATCTGCACTACTAATGTGCATAAATAAATTCAACTTTACGACATATAAACCGTAACGACTCTAGAGCCACATCAGCTGTTTGACATTATAATGTGTTTAATTCATTTTTGCGCAACTCTCACAGAAACGAAACTTAAAACCGCATCGCTAATTTGCATAAACTCAGCGAAGATAAAAATACAGCTCGTGTCGCTGATGCGGTCAATTTCTGTCGGATTAAAAGACATGATTCAGTGGAATACAGGTTAGTGTGACCAGATTTGCGTTTGTCAAAACCAGGACACTGTATGTGGGGTAGGAGGTTGGGACTCGTCATCGACATTGCGCGACTCTCACCTGGTAAAGCTTTTTCCCACTGGACACCGAAACATGTGTGCTGCTTTGTACACTGTGCACAAGGACTCCCACTTGTCCCGAACGCAACAGAAAGCATGGAATTTCTTGTACAAATCATCGTTAAATACACATTTGTGCTTCGGTACGCTGCAGGCTGACCGAATGTTTGTGTTTGCTCGCTCCTTCTGAGTGCAGAGAGACACATGTACGGACCCCTGTTTGGTCACGCTACGCACAGCAACCTACATTCGGTTTGTCGATTAAAATGAACGTAATCGATGAAATTCTTAATGATCAATTATCGATTAATCGATTAATCATGCCCATCCCTAGTAGGCATAATAAGTTCAAGCTTCAGTCTACACCTTTTTGGTCAGTGTAGTTAAATATGACTGTGTGTGGAATAATGTCAGAACATAACTGTGACCAAAATAAATTAATCAATCAAAGTCAGGGTTTCAGTTTTATGCTAAAATATGGAACAGTTTTCCTGAACGTGTGAGACAGAGCTCTACTCTGACCATGTTTAAACCCAGGCTCCGAAGAGTTCTGTAGCTTTTTATTCTGCACTCTTCTTTTTTTATGATTTGCTTTGTTTGTATTGTGATTTTAATGCTTTTTGTCTTCTATAAAGCACTTTGAATAGCTTTATGTACAAATTGTGCTATACAAATAAAATAGCCTTGCCTTGACTATCCATGAAGACAACAGATAGTGTACGTGAACAATAATGACAGGAGAAGAATAAATGTTGTAATTATTGGCCATGATGTGAACACAATACCGTGTACTACACTGAGGACATGCGAGTGAAAAGACAGGGAACAGAAACAGATGGAAAAAAAAAACCGACACAGCGAAGAAAAGTATGGAGGATGACACGGAGAAAGATCAGGAGCAGCGGGACAGAGAGAGTGTCTGAACTGGATAATAGCTGCAGGAGACGAGGAGGGCGATAGAGAGGCCAGGAGGGACGGTCGGCACGGCGATGAGAACCCTATCTGAGCGAAGGATGCATGGGCCGATAGCGAGGAGGGGGGAAATACACTGGGGAGAGAGAGAGAGAGTGGAGAGAGGAGGAATGAACAGGAGATAGCAGCAGAAGCAGTAGTCGTGCGGTGCGAGCGAGCAGGACAGGGACACACAAGTGGACATCGGAGGCCATTTACGGTGACGATAGCCAGGGGTTATTTTTCACCTCCCTCTCCCTCTCTCCATTCACACAACCTCTCCAAAATCATCCAGACTAAATGGCAGCCCACCTAACTTCTCTCTGTCTGTAACTAAATTGAAAAAATTTGTAGCTTTGACAGATAGTAAAATGTCAATGCAAAACTATAACTTTCTATTACAAGGAATTTCATGGTTGCTTGATGTGAAATTATTTCTGTTTTTCCTCAAGAATTCTTTTTTTTGGGGGGACTTCATGTTGTCAAGTGAAAGGTTATACTTAAAAGTGCACTATGTAACTTTCCGGGTGGGGGTCGATCACCTGCTTGTTTCTATGGATATGTCACTGCTCTGCCTTACATTTATTCAATTACAGGTTTTAGATCTCAAAAATACTTTGCATTTGCAAGCATTTGACGGAACCTGTACCAGAAAAGTAAAAAAAAAAGGAAATTCTTTGGTTGTGAGTGTGGGTCTGTCCTAGCCAGGCTAGAGTCACTTAGTGCCTCCACTCAGTTTCATTTCTCTCCAACGACTAGGTCAGGAATCAGAATACACTAGACAGTTTGCAAGAACCCCAGAAGTTGTAGACCACGAACCGGCCAGTCAGCGAAGATTGAAGGTCCCTTTTGTGGTACAGCACAACAGTAAACAAAGCGGTCGAGATGAATGTAGACGAAGCTTTACATTCTGTGTTGGCAACGATTCTCGAGATCGAGGATTTAAGGCTGGAACAAAGAGAATGTTTGGTGAACTTTATCAAGGGGAAAGACGTTATTGCCCTTCTTTGGTGCATTACATACGACACGACCAAATAGCAGCGATTGGTTAAATAAAAAAAGTACCCGCCTACCGTCGAGCGAACAAATCCTAATGCTGCAAGGTCAGACGGTTTCCACAAAGTGAAACCAGCTGATGAATAAGGCTAGGTCTGTCCAAGTCCAAGGTTTGAATAATGTTGGACTACACTATACATTTCCATTAAAACGCCATGCAACCAGAATATAGATAGAGTAGATTATATTGAGAAGGATTTGTCTCTGCTGGATACTGTGTGGCTGTTGAATAATGTCTGCCAAGAATAGTAAGATAATATAGTTTAGCTTTGCGTGGCCAGGCTGGCGTACCATGTGACCGCTCTGACTGATCAGAGAGCTGGCTACAGAAAGCAGTTTTAAGCCAACTGAAGGATTTTGAACTGAGAAAAGTGTATGATCTGGAAATAGGCAAAAATCGCAAAACAAAATCTGACCTTTTTGGAAGCTGTAGGTGCCTTGTCAGTTGAACAAATGTAGTTTGGTTTTACATTGCGTTCTATGGGGAAAATGCCTTCTGTGTTGCAGAGGATTTTTTTTTGCTGCTGTACCAATGGACTTAGAGAGGCTGGTGCCACCTAGTGCCTTCGCTCAATTTCATTTCTCTGATGTAGTTGTCAGGAATCAGAATACACTAGACGGTTTGCAAGAACCCAGGAAGTGTACCCATTCTAACATGGGTAAAAATGCATTATATGTTATTACTAGGGATGAAACAATAACCGCAATATCATGATATCATATCGTCAAGGTTCTCACAATAATATCGTGAACCATCACAATATATCGAAATACAAGCCTCTTTGCTTAAATTAAGAGTTATGGTGCAGCAATAGATAAAAAAAAAAAAAGATATAAATAAAGGGATAAAGGGAACTACATAGACCATGCTCTGTTTCAGTGCAGAATACATGAAGAAATAACTGCTCTAAGCACTTTTAAATTCTTTGGATTAAGTCTTGTCAAGGCATTTTAAGAGTAAAAAGTAGCATATGCACAGTTTTGACAGCCTCAATAAATATCGCAATAAATACAGTCCCTGACAAAAGTCTTGTCGCTTATCCATTTTGTAGACACAAAAGCTTCTAACCTGACTTTAAATTAATCGACTGGTTTTAGAAATGTCTCATATGAAAGCTAAAACCCTCCCAAATTATGCTCAATATACTAAAATAAATTTGCTTCACTGAAAAAAGATTGATCATTTAATGAACACAGAAAGGTCAGATTTTGACAAGACAAAAGTTTTGTCGCCTACAGAAAATTGAACAAATAATTTACTTCTAATACAAAAATATGTTGCATAACGTCAGTGAATTAAATAGTGGTGCTGTGAGATCCATATTCAATATCTTGTATGACTTCCATGAGCTTGAAGGACTGCATCCATGCAGTTCGACAATGATTCATACAATTTGTTGATGAAGTCATCAGGAAGAGCAAAGAAAGCGTCTTACATGCCTCCCAGAGTTCATCAAGATTCTTTGGTTTTGCCTTCCATGCTTCCTCTTTCATTCTACCCCAGACATGCTCAATGATGTTCATGTCTGGTGACTGGGCTGGCCAGTCCTGGAGCACCTTGATCTTCTTCGCCTTGAGAAACTTTGATGTAGAGATAGAAGTATGCGATGGAGCACCACCCTGCTGCAAACTTTGAGCCCTTTTATGGTTGGGAATGTAAGAGGAGCTAATACTTCTTGATATTTTAGGCTATTGATATTGCCTTCCACCCTGCAAATGTCTCGCACAGCCCCATACTGGATGGAACCCCAGACCATAATTTTTCCGCCACCAAACTTAACTGTTTTCTGGGTGAATCTTGGATCCATGTAGGCTCCAGTAGGTCTCCTGCAATATTTGCGGAGGCTGTGATGTAATTCAACCGAGGATTCATCTGAGAAATCCACCTTCTGCCACTTTTCCAGTGTCCATCCTTTTAGCAGGCTGTGGGCCTTGGCAAATGCCACACGGTTTTTTAATTGCCTTTTGTTTAGTGCTGGTTTCTGTGCACTGATTCAACCATGGAGGCCATTTCGAGACAGAATTCTACAAACTGTTCTGGTTGACACAGGGACTTGAGGTGACCAGGCCTGGTGGAGCTCTGCTGCAGTGGAAAAGGGGCTGGCCTTGGATTTTCAAATCAACAAACGGTCCTCCCGAGCAGTTGTCTTGCGGGGTCTGCCGGACCTGGGCTTGTCAAAAACATCTCCAGTCATTTCAGATCTTTTTCTTATTCTTTGTACTGGACACTGAGACACATTGAAGGTGTCAGCCACCTCAGCAGTGGATCTGGTCTTCAGCCTCTTGATAATTAACGCTTTGGTCTCAGGGTGGATCTTAGGCATGTTGTCAGAGGTCAAGTTGCAGTTGATGTGAAGGTCTGGTGTGCTGGGGTTCTTTTTATACACACCCACTAACTGATTGATCAGTAACTGATCACAGATGAGGCTGTAATCTAGGATTGGGTGCATCATATGACAAGACAACAAGACTTTTGTCTTGCCAAAATCTGACCTTTCTGTGTTCATTAAATGATCAATCTTTCTTCAGTGAAGCAAATTTATTTTAGTATATAGAGCATAATTTGGGAGGGTTTTAGCTTTCATATGAGACATTTCTAAAACTAATCAATTAATTTAAAGTCAGGTTATAAGCTTTTGTTTCTACAAAATGGATAAGCGACAAGACTTTTGTCAGGGACTGTATTGTAGTGTGAGATATATATCGTGGAAAAAAAAACAAAGGAAAAAAAAAAAAGAGAGATTTGGATATTGTTATATCCCTATTTATTACAGCTTATTCACAGTGAGTTAAACATTGTTCCATACTGTGCTTTTAAAGCATTTTACAACCATTCACACACACATTCATATTCCTACAGACCAGACACATCAAACTCAGGCCTGAGGGCCAATTTTGGCCTGCAATATAAGTATATTTGGCCTGCGAGATCATCTCAGATATGTATTAAAGCTGGCCCGCGGGCTACAGATAGGCTATAGAGACATTAGTTATTTAAAATTTTATTATTATTTTATATTCTGCTTGTTCTGGATCTGATGTTTAAGCAAAACTATTATTAAGCATTTATTTTAATAAGAAAATATATCTCATATATCTTACATATCTCAAAAGAAGAGAAGAAATGCAGATGTTGTTGAAATTTTTCAATAAATATTTCATTTGGCCCACGACTTAGTCCCAGTTTTAATTTCAGCCCTCTGTTAATTTGCGTTTGATACCCCTGATATAGAGAGTATGGTTAATGATGGTCCAACTAGAATTGGACCATCAACCTGTGCACCAGTGAATCTGACCGCTCTACCAATGCTGTTTAAGCCAATAGTGGGAACTGAACCGCTAACCTTTGGATCAGCCCTCCACCGACTGAGCTACTGCCACCACAGTTTGCACTTAACATGACTGAAAGCTGGTGTCAAATTAAGCATTACCATACGCTTTTTAAGGAAATAGTGAAGCAATTGTAAAACACAGATGTAAAAAGAAAATGAAGAGAGCAAGAATTGATGTGGGCCGAGATGAACACTTTCATTATAGAACCAAAAGCACCATGGCAGCAGCGGTTAAATTATAGAGTTGATTCTGTTAAATGCTCCGCGGGTCTGTGATAATGGAGCGTATGAGTGACACATGTTACTCAACAAGTGACCACGCCGCAACGATGACAGCTCATTTGATTCATTGTTCGAGAATTACCTGCTTCAGTGGTCGTGGACAATGCCAACCAGAGAAGTGGGTGTGAAGGGAGGAGCCGGAGGAGCGGGTGAGCGGGTTTGCGGACCATGCATATGTCACTGTGTAAAAGGCTATCATTAACTGCTGTACCGCTTTGTAGAGAAGTGATAGTACTTTTTGACTTCTGAAGTAGTTCAAGAAAGTTGGTTCAAGGTTAGTAGGATTGGTGTGTAATGATAAAATCTGAAACACACACGCACACAAAAACCTTTACAAAATAAGGTACTTTGAAATGTTCGGGTCAGGGTAATTTTCACTGCGTTTTTGTATGGATGGCACATTAGTTAGAAAAATGTAAAAATATCAACCTTTCTTATAGAATAGAAAAGGTGAAAGACAGAATATTGCTTCGAATCAATTTAGTTTAGGTATTTATTTTCGTTAAATATGGTACATTTTTGGCAAAGCTATTTGTTTCAAAAAACTAACAGGAACCAAAGCATAGCCATGACCTTGGACACAACTGCAGAATTTACAAAGTGTGAAGTGTTGGCAAATGTCTGTGCAGCTATTCTCAAGTGCTCCCAGCTACTGCGAAAAAACACATTTGAATTTAGCCCCACGCTGGTCTCTGCTTACAATAGAAGGTAGCATGGGATCATAAGTGGCTAAGTGCAGTCATTCTATTTAAATAGTGTAATAGTGCGTTCTAAATGGTACTGATAAAGATATTGTGTTGCTGTGCTGTTACAACACTGCCAGCTCAGCCCTCGTTATCTTGAGGTATAATACTCCCTACAACACAAGCATTGCCATGTGCTGAGTGTGAATGTCTCTCGGTCCCCATAAACAGTGTTGGGAAGGTGACTTTTAAAATGTATTCCCCTACAGATTACAGATTACATACCCCAAAATGTAGTTTGTACCGTAATCCATTAAAGTACTTAAGGCGAGGAATGTAATCTGAATACTTTGGATTACTTGATTTGCTGTAGAGAAGCAAAGACGAGGAAATCTTCACATAAGATGTTTTGTCTGATAATGAAAATGAAAAGCCCAGACTTTACTTAACCGTATTAAAAATATTATTGATAGAAGAGGAGACACATCCATGTGGCATGGATTAGTCCTGTTAAATCCTGTTTTAGTCCTGTTTTAGTCCTGGTTTAGTCCTGGTTTTAGTCCTGATTTTAGTCCTGGTTTTAGTCCTGGTTTTAGTCCTTGTTTAGACCTGGTTTAGACCTGGTTTGGACCTGGTTTAGACCTGGTTTTTCGACCTGGTTTTAGACCTGGTTTAGACCTGGGTTTAGACCTGGTTTTAGACCTGGGTTTAGACCTGTTTTTAGATCTGGGTTTAGACCTGGGTTTAGACCTGGTTTTAGACCTGGTTTAGACCTGGTTTTAGACCTGGTTTAGACCTGGTTTTAGACCTGGTTTAGACCTGGTTTTAGACCTGGTTTAGACCTGGTTTTAGACCTGGTTTTAGACCTGGTTTTAGACCTGGTTTTAGACCTGGTTTAGACCTGGTTTTAGACCTGGTTTAGACCTGGGTTTAGACCTGGTTTTAGACCTGGGTTTAGACCTGGTTTTGACCTGGGTTTAGACCTGGTTTTAGACCTGGTTTTAGACCTGGTTTTAGACCTGGTTTAGACCTGGTTTAGACCTGGTTTTAGACCTGGTTTAGACCTGGTTTTAGACCTGGTTTAGACCTGGTTTTAGACCTGGTTTAGACCTGGTTTTAGACCTGGGTTTAGACCTGGTTTAGTGTCTGGCATTGAGTGAAATTACCGGAAAAAAAGGGATACAGCCCAAAATGTGAAAACAGGAAAATACCTCTGTGTAATCCATTTATTTCAACCAAGTAACTGTAATCTAATTACCACTCACTGAAACAGTAACTGTAACCAAATACAGTTACTCATAATTTGTACTCTGATTACGTAACTCCGGTACATGTAATCTGTTACTCCCCAACACTGCCCATAAATGATTCTGAATGAGTGGCTGAACTTAACAAAGTAAAAGTATTGAACGTAAGTAACGATATCCAAATCTCTTGATACTATATTTCCACGATTTGCATCTCACAGTACGATATTTATTGCGATGTTTTGCAGAAGCTAACAAAATATCCAAATAATTAAGATTTAAAAGTGTTTAATAACAGTTGTTTTAACAGAACAAAGGATCATGGTCTATGTAGTTCTGTCTGTTTTTAAGATGTTGCTGCACCATGAACAATGAATTTAAGCAAAGAAACTTCGATATATTGAGATAGCCCACGATATTATTCTGAGACTTTTGATGATGCAATATCAAAATATTTTGGTTATTGTTAGGTATCTGTAAGTGTAAATACTTCTTACTTTTACTTCACTACATTTGAGAGAAGGTATCTGTACTTGCTACTCCATTACAATTTTTTGAACTGAACTGAAAAGTATATTTTTTATGATTTGATATATGTTTGGGACCTGCTGAAATGTTTGAGGGCTTTATTTTTAACACATTCATAGTCTGATCAAACAAAAATTACTAACAACAACAACATTCAATGCAAATCTTTATTAAAATCACTGCATTTGAATCTTTATTAGATCTCAAAATCTGCTCCAAAATACTTTATACTCTTAGAGTACATTTTTAAGTAGGTACTTCATGTTCATGTGATACTTTTGCTCTAATATCTGCACTTTTATTTAAGCAACAAAATGGAGTATGTCCTCCACCACTAGTAACATCATCTATTCAAACTATTGCATTAGTAAGTACAGGTATCTGATTTAAAAAAATTTAACTAAATCACTATGCAAATAGGAGCACACTAGCAGCTATAATTTTGCTGATGTTATTTCAAAAGATCATAATTAGAATAGATGTATTTTATCTTCAAATTCAACTTTAGCTTTAGACAATAAAAAGTACTGTAATTCGCCTCCTCTGTTAGTGGTATTTTATATTCAAGCAAAAAATCTCTGTACAATCTTGTTACAGTATTTCACAGCATCGCGGACCATTCGCTTTGGGTGTCACAAGCCCACGCAGAACCTCTCCAACACAAAATGCAAATGAGATGTTGATTATTTGTCCTTCTTCTCACTTGGACTTAACCACAAATGTAATATAATTCCTTCCGACAAGTCAAACGAGCTGAACTCACTACTGATGTACTGTCTCTATAATAACTAAATAGCTATTTAGAAACCAAGGCTGTGGACAAGGGATCAGGCAAACACTGCCTAACGGGAAGATTGCTATAGTTTCAACCTCATCTTACAAGGACATAGACCACTGTTGCTTTGTCCAGGTACTCACTATATTATGCAAAATTGACTCTTTGGAGCTTTAAGTCATGTTACAATGCTGTTACCTCATCAAAAACATACCTGGAGTTTGGAGTTTTGTTTCATTTACATATGTTTGAGTAATCCTGCATTATTAGTCTTTATTTCCAAAGACCAAAATGCTCTGTTCCATCTTGTGATGTCATAAAGCAGTAGTTTTCAAGTTAACAGACACCTTTTATTTTTAGTTGAGTAAAGATTGGCAGTTCCAGAGCTGTAATCATCTACATCATTGTTTCCCAAAGTCTGGGTCGTGACCCTCAGGTGGGTCGCAAGAGATTTTTTTCGGGTTGCAGATAGGCCTTAGCCAGGCCAGGCCAGCCAGTTAGTGGTGCATAACATACGTTACGACTAAATAGCAGCAACGGGTTACATTTTTAAAAAGTACCCACCTACCATCGAGTGAACTAATTCTAATGCTGCGAGGTCAGACAGTTTCCACTAAGTGAAACCAGCTGATGAATCAGACTAGAAAGGCTCACCTATCTCATTAGAAATGTTAAAATGTTAGAAATTAAATATTTTGTATAATTTCTAATCTTTTTGTAATTATTTTATTGACTATTTTGTTTCAATATTGCTGGTTCAATTGAATGTTAAAATTTTTTTTTTTTAAATTAAACTTGAGTAATACAAATTAATAAATAATAAGAGAGGCACAATCACTCACTCAACAATAAAATATCCTCATTAATGTTCAATAATGGTAAAATCCACCTTTATTTTGTTTTTTGTTTTTTGGGTCACAAAGGTTTGTAACTTTTAAAATATGAGTCCCCAGAAAAAAAGTTTGGGAAACACCGATCCACATGATTCTAGTGAAGGTGTATGGGGTTTAAAAACCCAGTGCAGCACTTCCTGTATTACCACATGACATTACAAAGCACAACTCTGTTTGTGATGAGGAAACAACATTATAGTATAGATCAGAAAACTGCCTAATATATGGATCTTTAATTCATATGCACATTACAGTCTATAGTTTGTTGTGATAGGAGGAAATCAGGCATAAAAATCATCTTCTACATCATTAAAATACAAAACAACTGTCAACAGGAATTGTCACTAGGACTGTCACGATAACAAATTTTGAAGTATGATATATTACTGAAAAAAATACAGATGATAAATGATAATATTGAAACTACAAGAGCAGATTTATACCACAACAGATTTATTGTTAAAGATCATGAGCTGCAATACATAAATAGCATAATGAAAAACTTTAGTACTTAGTTTGCATCTGTAATGAGTCATAGAAGGCAATATTTTTCAACCGTTTGCAGCTCAAATCTCATTGTATAGCCAGAAAAATTCCTAGTAGTGCAGTGCCCTGTTTTAGCTATTTTGTTTGTTTGTGAGGGAAACACTTGCACTTGTGGATGGGAAAGATGCTATGCTTTACCCTCAGCTTTTTCAAACTTTAAATTACTTATTTCAGTCTTGCGGCTCCTGTGGCATTGTACCTTACCTTAGACTGAATTGTGTGTGACATTCTTTGACTGCAGCACTTTGGTCAACAGCGGTAGTTTCTAAACGCAATAGAAAAAATAAAGTTTGACTTGACTTGACATTCATGACCAGCGGATTGTGTGTGTGGAGAACTGGGCCCACAGCGTCAACTGAATCACAACAGAAGCTTTTCTTTGTGTGCACTAAGGCCGTCGTTTGAAGAGTAGACAGCCAGTGCAGGGAATAAGATGTAGCTGTAAATATTTAATGTGGTTCATGTGCCTTTATTGTCTCATATGTCCTAAAGGCAACACTGCACCTGCCTCTAACCACTGTGCATGTGTCAGTCTAGTATCTGCCCACCTCCGTGTAAAGATTAAAGGTCCTGCATTACGCAAAATTGACTCATGTCAGCTTTAAGCCATGTTATAATGTTGTTATCCAAGTATTTTCTGATTAGGAAACAACATTACAACAGAGGTACAAAACAGGCCCTCTAAAAATATGTTTAAAAATTTAAGATTGGATTGGTTTTGTTTGTGGAGTGGTCTGAAAATAGAGTACAGTAAAGATGATGACATTGATAAGATGGCTTTGACTACACTTACACTAATCTAATTTATTCCTGTTCCTAATATCGTACTGGCTCTATATTTGCTCCTATAACTGCTACCATCTTGAGCTTCATTTGACTGGAGCCGAAAGCTGTGGGTGATGTGCAATTATTTTTTCACTGGGGCCACATTAGAAACAGAAAATATTGTGGAGGGTCAGGACAAAATGCTTAACTCAATTCTGCATAATATTAAAGGGACAGTTCGGAATTTTGGACATAGGGGCTCATTTCCTAGTGAGCCAGAGTGTTGGAGACATGTGGAGACACTTTTAAAAATATTTCATCCAGTTCTTGTATTTGCAGAGGTCACTGGTGCTAGGCTAGTGCATGTCAATGGCCATAGTTAGCCTGCCACTAAAAACAGTCTTACCCACTCCACAAAACACCTGAAGCAAATCTATTATAACGCCAGACTGTTGATGTAAATGTTTGTGTTGATAATAATGTTTGAAATAAAACAAACCTTGCATCACGTGAATCAGCGCATATTGAGGGACTATTTTCTCATATATCAGTCCGCCGCTGCCATCTTTCAGGAAGTACATCAGGAAGTACAACTTGTTGCTGCTGCTCAGACATAAATCCTTCAAATGCAGGTTGATTTTACTTCTAAAATTATACTATCAACAAAGACACTCGCGTAATAATATATTTGCGTCGGGTAAGACGTGGCAGGATAATTATTCCCATTGACATGCACTAGCCTAGCACCAGTGACCTCTGCAAATACAAGGACTGGATGAAATATTTTAAAAAGTGTCTCCACACGTCTCCAACACTCTGGCTCACTAGGAAATGAAGTTCTATGTCCACAATTCTGGACCTTCCCTTTAATTGTATTTCTTTATAAAAAGCAGTAAATATAGCTTTGTTTTGACCAGCTGGTAAGACTGGCAAGAGTTTATGTTATGACTAAGCAATGAAAAAGTGAGGCTGCCTTAGAAAAAATGTCATTAAAAAAACACCTCTAAAATAAAAGCAATGCAGCTTTAGTCCATGCATGAAATAAAATTATAAAATATGTAATTCCAAATGAGCTTAAAGGGGCCGATCAGAAACAACAAAAGGGCTGTATGTGGCCTGGGAGCTGTACAATGCCCAGGTCTGGTCTACAGGGAAAACAGCAAGGTAACTGAGTTATCAGAAAATTTTGAAGTGAATCAAGAGTTAAATCTGCATTGATAAATGCATTGTTATTTAGTACTGTTTTGGAGGATTTTTTTGCATGAACTCCTGTCTTGTGAGTGCAGTTTTTTTCAGATACAAGGACCTATTATGGCAGGGGTCATCAAACTAAGGCCCGCCCCATTGACCGGCTCCCCCACCACTTGAACTAGCCCCAAGAGGCAATCCTCAATCCTCCTATTTTTTAAAATTACTTCATGGCAAATAATAACACATCTGCATCTTGCATTTTGTAGATTTTTTTCAATAAATTATATTAAAATAATTATACGACGTATTTACATTTGTGCCAAATTTGCGTCACCTGAAAAGCTCAAGATCAAACAGTGACAGTCAGCGCACGCACAGCATGCGAGTTCTGTAGTGCAGTTAAAGACAGCAAAATGGCGAGTGTTAAAGTACAAAAACCTGACAGAAAGTGCCAAGTTTTCAGAGAACAGTGGACAACCGATCATTTTTTTGTTCAGTGCAGTTTGCCTGATATGTAAAGAAAGTGTGGTGGTTTTCAAAGAATATAATCTGTGCTGTCAGGGTCCTGCAATTCTGTTACACAGCCGACCCGACCCCAGCCCTCAGAGAAAAAGGTTTGATGACCCCTGCATTATAGAAATATTAATCGTCTTAATTTACTTAGTTGACTGCAGTCCTATTTATGCAGTGCACCTTTAATTACAGGTAAAATATGTCTAGCTGTGTTCTTGGTGCAGCCTTGCATAATACATTGTTATCCAAAATGCTCCAAAACGTCAAACCAGGACAGGGAATTATGAAGTTTCATGACAGCAAACTATTCGTAGTATTTAGTAAGTTGGCGTGTTGTTGGGTCCACATCTCCTCCGCTGATTTTCGTCAGTCTGTCTCTGAGGAAGTACCTGTCACTTTCCATCTTTCCCCAAAACTTTTACCATACTAGTTGTGTTCTGCGCCCCATTTCTCGGCTAAGGCAGTTGCAAAAATCTCTTCCTATACCATTAATATCCATATCTCATTGCTTCACCTTTCTCTATATTCTCGCATTTCTTTGTATTCTTTTCCATGCCTGAAAATTGATATTGCTGATGTGATGTGAATTTCATCAACGCTCTCTCTCTCCAGTGCCTTTGGGGCTTTCTTGCCTGGTCTAGCAGTTTTTTGTGTGTCCTATATCAAGTTGTCAAGATGCCTGGCTTCGCTCGCCCATCTGTCTCTGTCTCTCCCACTCTGTTAATCCACTTCTTTATTCTCATCCCCCTATTCTCCCATTGAGCTCTTAATCTATACCATTCCACAAGAGAGCACTGCTTTAAAATGTTATTGTAAGCTTCTATTTTGGTCATTTTAAGGCATAAGTTGCCACAAATCTCATTCTTTCCAAGGAATGATACGATGAGGGTTTTGTAAGTGTTTTGACCTTCTGCTCGCTACAGCCAAGGGAGTGGAGCTTTTTCGAATATTTTTTCAAGAGCTCCGATTTCATTATTTCTGAGGACTCTTGTGTCCATCGCCGTGGTAACACTATCCGAGTCTTCTCTCTGTGTTTCGTATTCTCAGCACACTTCAAATCTGCCGTTCTGGTTATGCTTCTAATGAGCAATTCGGAGGATTAAGAAGGGACTTTTTACTATTATTTCTAAGTGGATATTAAAAAAGATAGGCTCAAGAATTGGGACGTAATATGAGTCAGAGGGTGTTGTTGACATATGGTTTAAGTGGCATAATTATTTTATACTTTAAAGGGCCAATACTACACTTTTTTCTGATCTATGTTATAATGCTGTTTCCTCATCACAAATATACTTGGGGTTGTGTTTTGTTTCATTCACACATATTTAACACACAAACCCTGCATATTTACACAGTCTTCTTCTCTCAAACTGAAAACACTCTGTTCCACCTCGTGATGTCATGTGGTAATACAGGAAGTGCTCCATTGTGTTTTTAAACTCCATACACCTTCACTAGAATCATTTAGATGATTTCTGCTCTGGAATTGCCCATCTCTACAGAACTAAAGGCAGCTGTTGACTTGAAAACTACAGCTTCATGACATGACAAGGTGGAATAGAATGTTTTGAGCTTAGGAGATGTAGACAGACTAATAAATAAATAATAAACTCAAAGATGTGTGAATTAATCAAAACACAACTGCAGGAGAAATGGTAATGGGCATTAGCCTGATTCATCAGCCGGTTTCACTTTGTGGAAACTGTCTGACCTCACAGCATTAGGATTTGTTCCCTCAACAGTAGGTGGGTACTTTTTTTATTTAACCAATCACTGATATTTGGTATGTAATGCTCCACTAACGGGGCTAACTGGTATATTAAGCTTTTCCCAAAACATGTAGGAAGAAGGCAATAACTTCTTTCCCCTTGATAAAATTCACCATTCATCATTCCGAATTTAAATCCTCAATCTTGGGAATCTTTGCCAACACAGAATGTATGGCTTTATCTACATCCATCTCGACCACTTTGTTTACTGTTGTGCTGTACCACAAAAGGGACCCAGACAGAAGCTTCACAGCTCTACGTGGTCCATGGTGTGGTCTACAATTTCTGGGGTTCTTGCAAACCGTCTAGTACAGGCATGTCCAAACTATGGCCCGGGGGCCAAATGCGGCCCTCAGATAAATTTTTCTTGGCCCTCAAACTTCCAAATTACCTTGCATCAATTAAAAAATATTTTTTTTACTGCAATTTTTTTGAAAATCTACCTTGATAAAGCTAATATTTCATATTTAGTGTTTGGTTTTAAGGATCTTAGCATGAATAAAGACTGATGGTTCATTCTAACGTGTTAAACATGCACAAATTTCAATTATTCCCTGTACTGAGCATCAGTCTACAGCCCTCAATCGGCCCTCTGCTTCGTCTGTGTTTAGATATGTGGCCCCTGATGAAAAAAATTTGGTCACCCCTAGTCTAGTGTATTCTGATTCCTGACCTAGTCTCTGGAGAGAAATTAAATTGAGTGGAGGCGCTAGGTGGGGCCAACCTGGCTAAATGGGCATACAAGTAGTAAAAGTATTAGAAGTAGAGACATCAGTAGGGTTTAATGTAGAAATGCAGTAACAGTATACTGTATTGTTCAAACTATATGTAACATTTATACTAAAAGCTGACGTAGTAATTAGTAGTAACGCTTGTGTTGGAGTAGTGTTAAGCAGCAGTAATAGTATTTTCAATATTAAATAGGGTAGGAAAAGCTCCACACTATGGGATTAAATTTATCAGCATAGACCACCAGCAGACCAGGTGACCGTACTCAAAGTAAGAATGCAGATTTTCAAGGTAATTTTAAGCAGTAAATTTTGAAGTTAATTTTGAGCAATGACAGCAATAATAATGCCATATTGCGTAACAATACCGGCAAAGAGATAATCATATTAAGTGGCGAACCCTCCACCAGATAAAGTTACATAGCACCTTAAGTAACAGAGGCATGAGGGTAGTATTAGTGCATAAAATATTTAAACTGAATATCTGAAGTACACAGGATTTAGCTGATTTGCTGTATATACTTTGAAGTATTTCTATGACTTGTGATGGTTGCTGACAACGTGCTGCCCTTTCCCATCATCACACCCCCTCCACACTCTCTCTCTTCTCCTTTGTATGAAAAATGTCCGTTGGTGTGAACAGACAAAGTCCAGTTGTCATCTTGGCCCCTCCCCCCTCCTCCGTAACATCTGCCAGTGACTGAAGCTGAGCCGGTGTGAGAGGGAGGCACAGAGGTCAGCGCAGTCTAAGTATAAACTAATCACTTCCTGTGTCCTCTCTTCCTCACTCTTTATGGTCTTCAGTGTCACGGTGCAGGCCCCAAGAGCTGCTGGGAAATATGAGTGAGCGCTCAATGCTTCTCTGTTACTGACAAGCTGTTATCCAGACATATTCTCACAATGATTACCGCAGCGGACAGGCCCCAGGCTACTGTTACTCAGCCCACTGCACAGCCCACATGCACCAGGACACACAGCAATGAGAGCACTGCACACTTAAGCTCAATGCAACCGGACTAGTCAAGTGAAAAAGAACGCAAAATTATAGAAGTAGCAGATTTACATAATTTGGTGTAATTCAAAGGTTCACTATGTCTGGTAAATGGCTTGCCACATGCTTGTCCCTGAGGAGATGTCACTGATTTGCCTAAAATGTTCCGCATTAAAGATCCTATAATATGCAAAATCAACTCTTTTGATTACATCAAAAAATACCTGGGGTTGACTTTTGTTTCATTCACACATGTTAGAGTAACCTTTTATTATGAGTTTGTCTACATTTACAAAGCTGATAATGCTCTGTTCCACTTTATGATGTCATGAAGCTGTAGTTTTCGATTTAGAAGCTACCTATTACCTTTAGTTCATTAGAGACGGGCAACTCCAGTGCTGGAATCATCCAAATGATTCTAGTGATGGTGTGCGTAATTTAAAAACATATGCGAAGTTTGCAGGGGGTCAGGGATGGCACTGCCCCCCCCAGTGGCTGAAATAAATCATGACATTGAGTCTGTAAGGCCAAGTACTAAACCAGGATTAATCTTGGACTTAAGCAGGGTGTCCGCGAGGTGCAGAGCATTGGTGCATTGGTCATTTCTTCCGTGGTCACCTGACAGCCTACGCGGGCACACCTCTGGGCTCGTCCCAACACTCCTGTTTCAGTCCTGGTTCAGTCCAGGTTCAGTCCTGGTCCCTCAGGTCACTGTAGGACAGTACTGCAGACATCAAGTGGGTTGTTTTCATCATTGCCAATAGCTCTGGTTTGACATTTAAGTTGCAGGCTATTTTATATTTGTTATTTTTTTATATCTCACGTCAGGAGAAGTGGGTGGACGGCATACCCCCGCGTAATGTGTAGTGTCACACAATAGGTATAATGCACAGTGGTATGGACAGTAAAACAATAATTTCATTGTACTGGGCAAGGTGTTACCTTACTGTGCACATGGCAATACGCACTTTAAATCTTGAATCTTGTTAATCTAATTAACACGTTAAAATATTTGTCCCCCCTTGTGCAAAAGTCAAACTCCACCTATGTTTAAAAACATAGTACAGCACTTTCCATATGACATCACAAGGTGGAACAGTGTTACAGATCAGATGGTGACCCTTATTTAATGAATGCTAAATACATGTTTTCTGTAGAACATTTCAGGCAAAGCAATAAGAGTTCTCTGGTGGCCCTCAGTCTGTCCGATAAGCAGGGCTCATTGACATGGACAAGCAGCTCTCAGGACCTGCGGCGGGCCACACTCATTACCATCACTCTGTCCTAAACAGTCTCTCTCTTTAGGATCTGTGCTGCCCTTTTGGAGATGCTTTGCCGGGAATGTTACAGCAGGTCACTAAAATGATCTATCAGGTCTGTGAAGAAGCAGCCCCACTCACAGTAAGTTAAATACTATTGTGGAACATTCCAAGCACAGCATCTCCATGTAGGTACCAGACCCTCCACTAAAAATGTTACATAGGACACTTTTAGTAATAGTACCAGTATTAAACATAAATCATATTTTATTGTCATACTGTATAATACAGGAAGTGCTCCACTCTGTTTTTAAACTCCATGCACCTTCACTACAATCATCTAGATGATTTCAGCCCTGGCATTGCCCGTTTCGACTGAACTAAAGGTAAAAGGTACCGTATTTTTCACTTTTTTCATGGTTTGGGTGGTCTTGTGACTTATACTCCAGTGCGACATATGTATTAAAATTTTCACATTGACAGCCGCAAGAGGGCCCTCTAGACATGTGTGTCAATATCTGCTACTCCTATTATTCCTGTTCCATTGTCACTTCGCCCTCTACTGCGCATGTCTCCTGCAGAAAAAGCTGCCGTCCTGCTGCAGGTAGTGAAATATTCAGTTGAAAATGGTAATCGAGCAGCAGAAAGAAAGTTTAGAAAGAAGAGTGAGCGAGAAACTTGTGAGGGACTGGCGAAAGGCGGGGAAGGAGAACACAGCTTCACAGAAACCGGGAGGATGCACCATGCAACTTTCCTGGAAGTCATTGGATGGATTGACAAAGCCTGAACTTCAATGACAACCAAAACCATCCTGTCGGGATTCAGAAAGGACGGAATAATTCTAACTGGAACTGATGCTGAGTCTGACAGGTTGCAGAGTTGCCATGGATCTATAATAATTGATTATAGTTTTATGGGAGTTGCTCAGAAGTGACACCGATGATGAAGAATTCAATGGATTTTGTGATTTGGAGTGAGATGGAGAGTTGGGTGAATTTATTTTATATTGTTTATGCTCTAGTTATCTGAATATCTATTAATATGTTACGTTAACATATTAGATGTCTATTCAGCCTGTTCTATTGTTATAACTATAACTTGCCTTTCAAGATGAAATATTGGTTCCTCATCTCTGATTTGATCAGAAAAATGTGACTTATAGTCTGGTGCGTCTTATATTTTTTTCTTCTTCATTACACATTTTTGGCTGGTGCGACTTATAGTCCAGAAAATACGGCAGCTCTTAACCTGAATACTACCACTAAATGATATCACTAAGTGGAACAGAGCATTTGGAGATGTAGAGAGGCCAGTAATGCAGAATTCCTCAAACATGTGTGAATGAAACAAAGCACAACTCCGGGTGTGTTTATGAGGAGATAACCACATTATAACATGGCTTAAAGCTCACATTTTCCGTAATATAACCCTTTAAAATGAACTAGCCCTGTTTTTCACATTTTTAAAACTGCAGAAATTTGGTACAGCGCCTCTTTCTCCTTTCTCCATCCCTCTTCTGGCTCCCAACCCGCACTGGACACTGCCAGTTCTGAAAGGCACTGGCCCTCTTCCTGCACTTCAGCTGCTGTCCCATGCGTTTGCAAACGGGGTGAGGACAGATACAGCTGAGTTCACAGGCTTCTCGGGCGGGACAAATGGCCACCAGCCCGCCCCCCCCTGCCCACCGCCATCACTACAGCGGATTTAAACAACGTTAGACCGGTGACGGGGCGGTGAGGATAGCCATGATCGCCGTGGAAACGAGAGAGCCAGCTGCGAGGGCTGGCTGGGAGCGACTGTCTGTGCCCGGCCCCGACGAGGCATAAGCGGCTATTAGCACGTCATGAAATATGCTTTGTGGTGGCTAATGGAGCGCAGAAAAGGAGGGAGGGAGGAGGGGGGGGAAAGAGAGAGATGAAAGAGGGGGGAGAAAAGAGGGGAGAAAATGTGGAGGAAAGTAGAGGGAGGAGAGAGCAGAGAAGACAAGAGAGGACAGAGTAAGGAGGAGAGTTGGCAGAAGAGAATGGAGGAAGAGAAGACAGGATAAAGGAAGGATGAGAGAGAAGAAAGAGGACAGAGTAAGAAGGAGGGTGGATAGATGGATGGCAGAAGAGAATGGAGGAAAAGAAGAGAGGATGAAGGGAGGATGGGAGAGAAAAGTAGAGCGAAGAGAAGAAAGAGGAGAATAAAAAGACAGATGAAAGAAGAGAATGGAGGAAAAGACGACAGGATAAAGGAAGGATGAGAGAGAAGAAAGAGGATAGAGTAAGGAGGAGAGGGGATAGATGGAAGAAGAGAAGGAGGAAAAGAAGAGAGGACAGAGGGAGGATGGGAGAAAAAAAAGTAGAGGGAAGAGAAGGAGGAGAGTAAATAGATGGCAGAAGAGAATGTAGGAAGAGAAGACAGGATAAAGAAAGGATGAGAGAGAAGAAAGAGGATAGAGTAAGGAGGATAAATAGATGGCAGAAGAGAATGGAGGAAAAGAAGAGATAATGAAGGGAGGATGGGAGAGAAAAAGAAGAGGGAGGAGAAGGAGGAGACTGAATAGATAGATGAAAGAAGAGAATGGAGGAAAAGAAGACAGGATAAAGGAAAGATGGGAGAGAAGAAAGGATAGAGTAAGGAGGAGAGTGGATGGAAGAAGAGAATGGAGAAAAAGAAGATAATAAATAATGGTATAGACTGTATAGAGGCAAAGAAAATGAGATGCAAGGATAGATAAGAGAGTGAGGGAGGAACAGGAAAAGAAAGAAAATAGCATAAAAGGAAGAGAAAGGAAGAGAGGGGGGGCAAGAGCAAGAGGAGATAGTAGATCGAAGGAGGAGTGAAGAGAAGGAAAGTGGACAGAGGAATGAAAACACGGGGGAAAAAAGAGGGCAGAGGAAGAAGAAGAGAAGATAAAAGAGGTGAGATAGAAGGGATGATAAGAGAGACAAAAGACGACGCAGCAGGGAGAATAGACGGGGATATCTATAGAAGTGAAAGAGAAAAGAGGATAAATGAGAGGATGGATTGAGGAAAAAGAAGAGACAGCGTGACGAGAGTGGACAAGACGCACACAATAAGCACACTTACGTAGAGATCCTCACCTGTGTACATTTAACACTGAGGGGATGTGGATCTGAGCCAGCTGAGCACAGATGTCCATGAAACACAGCTGTTACAGAAGCGCTTCCTGAAAATGTGACTATATATGAAACTAATGTACACACGACATACGTATACACAAAGAGATACGATGGCAGGTGCCACTTGAACCCCTAACCCTCCAGTAGGTGGGCGAACACACTAACTCTACTACCTGTCACCAGCTATTGTTTGTAAATGATGAACATACACTATATAACTTTAAATGTACATATAAAAATGCATGTTGTGGTCTTTAAAGGTCCTATACCACACAAAAATGGACTCTTATGAGCTTTTAGTTGTGTTATAATGTTGTCACCTCGTCAAAAACAAACCCGGAGTCGTGTTTTATTTCATTCACATGTCCACGTTTGAGTAATCCTGCATTTTTTGTGTGTCTGCATCTCCAGAGATCAAACTCTCTGTTGCTCCGTTGTCATGAAGAGGTCACATTAACGGCTACTTTTTACCGTTTTGCCTAGTAGAGACTGGCAATAGGCTCCATTCACGCTTACCGGAAGATGTTTGGAAACACGCGGATGTTGACTTTCGGTGTAGTTACCGACACTGGGCATATGATAAAACCATGGAATCAGCAGCAGCGGTCACAACCTGCCAAAGCTTTCCATGGGGGATGTGACCAGCTGCTTGTAAGTGACATCACATGTTTGATGTCACCTAAAGGCAACTGGTTGTAACTTTTTTAAATGAAGTTAGACAAAGTATAATATGCAAATTAATAGGCAATTTATAAAAAGAAAAAAAGAAAGAATACAATGACATCTAGATGAAAACCGGGCCATTTTCTCAGAGTTCCTATCGCCAACTAGCCTGATTCATCAGCCAGATTCACTTCGTGGAAACCGTCTGATCTAGCAGCATTAGAATTTGGTTCACTCAACGGTAGGCGAGTACTTTTTCAAATTTTACCAATCGCTGCTATTTGGTCATGATGTATGTAATGCGCCACTAATGGGGCTAACTGGTATATTAAGCTTTTCCCAAATCACGTAGGAAGAAGGGCAATAAAGTCTTTTCCCTTTATAAAAATCACCAAACATTCTCTTTGTTCCAACTTTAAATCCTCGATCTCGGGAACTGTTGCCAAAACAGAATGTGGTTCTTCGCTGATTGGCTGATGCCCGGACTCGCATTTGCCGGGTTTTTGCGAACTGTCTAGTGTATTCCGATTCCTGACCTAGTCGCTGAAGAGAAATTAAATTGAGCGGAGGCACTAGGTGGTGAGCCCAAAGATAGTCATCATCTGCACATCTCCAATTGTCTTCTGGTTTTGTGACGTAAGCATGAATAGAGTCCATTCCAAGACTAAAATGATCCATTGATTCTAGTGAAGGTGTACAGAGCTTAAAAAACATAGTGGAGCACTTCCTGTATTACCACATGACATCACAAGATGGAGCGTTGAGAGAAGATACAGAATTAACAGTCTGGCATAGTCTCATGCAGTTCTTTCCACATGGTTCACACCCAACCAAGTCTCAGATTGGATGAAACTGCTGGCAGTTGCTTGTATAAGTATAAAAGAATATATATACTTTTAATCTAACCAAAAGCTTTCTACAGTGCATAAGTTATGTCTTATTTTTTCCTCAGTTAGCTGGTTTTATAACACCAAGTGTGATTTAAAGGGCATTTATCTTAACTAGAACACAGGAATTAAAGTCAGGTCCTTTAAGAAGTCAACAGAGTAAAATCATATCTCCCAGGCTACACACATTATAATTAATATCCTCTTAAAGAACCATCTGAAAAAGCTACTCTGACATGTCTTAGAAGTATATGGGAGTACGCGTATACAAAAATCACAAAGAGGTGTTAAATAATCTGGCTTTCATCTCTTCCGTACTCATGGAAACTAATGGGCACATTTTTCACTCTAAAGACGAAGCGCAGGATAATTAAGGCTTAACGTCAACAAGAACAGGTGAGAAGAAATACATTACAGCTTCTTACAAACGCTTATGAATAATAAAGGCTATATAATATTTCTATTTAGTCCTGTTCAAAGAAAACCAAATAGCGTACAGATAATTTATGTCAACAAATGAACGCAACGCATAGTCATAACCTATAAATGACATCGGACAAATAAAAAAAGGTGGATGGTACTCATATATATATATTTATTACTGTCCTTCTCAGAATAGTTTTCAAGACCTCAAACTTTTACTCAGTGTAGTGTAACAGTGTGACTACTTACTGTAAATCTACAAGTGACAAAAGCTTTATGTTGACGATATTAAATGATTTGAACATTTGTGTTTTTTGCTTTTTTGTTTTTATAATTTTTGTGATCTATCCTTTGAAAATATTTTTTGTGTATTATTTAAGCTTATGTTAACTTCAAATTAGACAGTTACTCCAGCAATTAATCATACTTAGTAGTAGTAGTAGTAGTTTTCCCATATAATTAGTAATAACAATTCATCTCACTTCACTAATTTGTACTGTCACTTGAGTAATAATATTTTGAAGTGACATTACTCTTACTTGTGTACAAACTTTGTAATCACAGTATCTGTATTAAACCCTTATAACAAGGTGAATTTGACTCATGCCACAAAAAATGTTCAAAGCAGGGATGGAGCACAAACTGTATATATAAGCGGGAGTGTGTAGAGTCCCTCAGTTGTCCAGGTAGAATCTACGGCAAAGGAGAAATTTAATTTGTCAACTGGACAAACAGAGCTAAAAACAAGACAACAGAGAATCAGAACCCAGGAGAAAAGGTGTGACTCTTCCTTACGTGGCTGGTGTTTCTGAAAACTACAGAGAAAAACCTACAAACATTTTAAGACAGAAACTGGTCCACCCAAAGCACAAAACACAGAACCACAAACAAACCAATGTTGTCTACTCCATTCAGTGGAGTGAACACTGCAGTGAGCGCAACAAAACAGCCACTTCACAAGAGGATGCACCAACACAGACGAGAGAGCAGCAGTGGACTTCAGTCTGCAGTACATCTCCATCTAAAAGCCACGGGCCACTCATTTGATGACAGTGAAGTACAGATCTGAGCCAGAGAAAAAAAACGGTTTGAGAGGGGAGTTAAAGAGGCTATTTTTGTTGGGAAAGACATACATCTTAGACACCATCTGTCTCCCATCTACAACTCCATCCTAAAACCTAAAACAAAGAGAACAATGGGGGTAGCCAGGTCAGCCGGTTTCACTTCATAGAAACTGTCTGACCTCGCAGCATTAGGATTTGTTCTTTCAACGGTAGGCGGGTATTATTTTTTATTTAATCAATCGCTGCTATTTGGTCTATTTTGGTATGTAATGCGCCAAATCCCGTAGGAAGAAGGGCAATAACGTGTTTCCCCTTGATAAAATTCACCTAAAATGCTCAATCTCCGGAATCGTTGCCAGCACAAAATGTATGTCTTCATCTACATCCATCTCGACCACTTTGTTTACTGTTGTGCTGTTCCACAAAAGGGACCCAGACAGGCGCTTGAGTTTGACGTCATGGCTTCACAGCTCACTGCTGATTGGCCGGTGTGCGGTCTACAACTTCCGGGATTCTTGCAAGAACTCCCTATATTTGTGACATAGATAATTTTATTGCCATGCTGTGGAACACTCTAGGCAAAGGAATAACATCTGCATGGAAAATCCTTCACAAGAAAAGTTACTTAGTGCACCTTTAAATAAATTGTAAAAATCCATAAAAAGTCCACCTTTTTTTTTTTTCTTCTGCTTTCACAAACTAAGAAGAATTTGGACACAATTGAATCTATCTACCCGACCGTCAGCCAGACTAAAACTAATATTTAATTGGGAACTTGTAATTATGTATATACAAGAGAATAATTGTGTTTTGCTTGTTTCAATATGCTAATGTAATTAACTTTTATGTCTACAAACGATAATAAACAAGCATTATGGATTAAGCCTGGGGGTGTCAGTGTAAACACAACAGAAGAGGTGAGTTTGGGTAATCATAACTCTCTTTTTTTTATTTGACAAGTTGAAGACATAAGAAAGAGACATTTCTGCATGTGGGCAAACTTTATAACATATTGTGAATCTCAGGAAGAATAGTTATTGCCTTTGTAAGAACTAATGGGGATCTGTCATAATAAAAAGAAATCAAAAACTTCCATAAATTGAAAAAAAAGTTACTACTTCTACCACTGAACTCCATCAGTAGGTTATGAAATGATGAAAATTATGACTGTTGCCATAGTGATAAACAATTAGAAATCCAATATTTTATTTCTGAAAGGGAAAAAGTTTTCAAAATGTTGCACATAACAGGAATCTGAAACCCATGATTACTATCCCACTTATCCAGAACTTGGTGGTGAGTACATTCACAGCAGCCGGTGATGGGAAGAACACTTTGACAACGTATTTAGTTACAGAATACTGAATACTTGCATTAAAATGTATTTTGTACTATTTTGTGAAACAAAAATTACACAAGCATGCACCAAAAGAGCTGTGTTTTCTACATTTCTCATTGATTACAGTTTGTTCAAGTATTGCCATGTATTCCTTTGATTTTAGAAAAGTAACTGTTTTCTGAACCTGACCAAATTAGAAAATAATTCCTGGGATATAGTTACAAAAATGAGTAATCTGCATACATACTCTCAGCCCATGTATTCAGTTACTTCCCAGCACTGACTGTGGCGCCTAGATTTTCCTTTCCCAAGACACTTCCTCTTTTCTGGGAAATCCCCAGAGTGCGCTGGCTCAGAGAGATAGGAGCAGCTTCATGTATTTAAAAAGTGACCACTTCAAATGGCTCTTTTGAATGTGAAGGAGCAGTGTCTCTATGTTCAGCTCATCTCTAGTACTGATTTTATCACTCAGGGGCTAGCTAGCCACCCGTCTGAACAAACTAATTACAGCCACTAGGCAGTGCATTATCCAGTCTTTCACGACTAATTAAGATTTGCTTAAAGAAAAGTGCCAAAAGTTATGAAAAGTTTATAATCTTCAAACGTGTGAATGTATCTGCTCCATCTGGGTGCCACAAACCCTCCAGAGCCCAATTAGACGGATGCAAAGCTTTTCTTTATCCCATGGAGTTAAACAGTGACGGAGTGTCCAGCTGGACTGCTCATATGATACTGCCACTGGTTTGAGAGAGGCCACGTTTTAACCACTTTAACTGACCTCAGATTAAGGAGTGTACAATTACCACATCGGAAATGAACTGGTCTTCCCATCTGCCGTACTAACTCAACCATGTTTTGGTAATTGACTTATCAAGTAGTGTCTGTCAATACACTGTACAAGACATATACATATTGATATGTACTGATACTTCATTTATGTTGTGTGAGTGAGTGAGTGAGTAAGTGAGTTATCAGAAAGAAAGAAATACTAATTAAGGCTGGGTACCATTAAGAAGTTGTCAGTACCTCAATACACAGGCCATGATACGATACGTTTTCAAATTGATACAATGAACTTTCAATTTGATATGATTCAATACGATATATTTCACAAGCTTCGATATGGTTCAGTGAAAAAAAAGGCTAAATCAAGGCTGTGATACTAAAAGTTAATATGAAAAACACCAAATTTTTCTGATCAAAACTGTGAAAATGTCAACACCTTTGTAACTCTTACACAAAACACTTTAGTAAAATATACCAAAAATTACTGTTGGAGATATATTGATAAAGCAGCGCACGATATCAATACTGCATCATCAAACTAAATGATACAATATATCGATATTTCAATATTTTTGCACACCCCTAATATCAGTATTATTGAATTTAATTTAATAGTTGGTTATATATAGCAACTTTCAAGACACCCAAAGCACTTTACAGAGCACACAAACCACATTCATAGTAGGAAATGTGGGTGAAGTGTCATGCCTAAGGACACAACGACTGATTTTGCCGTTAGTACTCCAATGTGGCACCTGATTTTCCTCATGATTTCCCATGCAAGTACTAAGCTTCTGAGAACTGATGAGATCTGTTTACACAGTTTTATTTTTCAGGGTTATGATCGTCTCCACGTCTAAAGCATGTTATTCAACACTGTCCCAACACAATACAAATGATTATTATGTTAAAAGGCTTAATATTCAGGGTAATATGTTTTGTATAATATGAATAATTATAGCCTATAGGAAAAAGCATAATAAAAAAACACAAGCAAACAATCTAGAAGAGTTTAGGAATCTTGCTGACCACACAACCTGCTTCATAAATGCATACTACACGATAAAAACCTTTACATTCTACAGATGATGAATTGTCTTTGAACAAAAATCAGCCTATTTCTGCTCATATCTCCTGACCTTGTGCTCCGTCAGCCCGTCTACTCCAACTGTCTCTGATATTTGTCAAGTCAGTGCCACTGCCCCACACAGCTGTGTTATGTATAGTGTCATTTATGTGTTCAGCTACTCTATACATTATGCTAATTATTTGGTCTCTAACACATTGTTATTGCTTTCCCTGGAATGTTCCACAGTACAGCATTAAACATCCATCTTTTTTTTATTGAGTTGCTTTTTCAAATGTTTTTACAGTTATAAAACATGTTGTCTTATGCCAACCAGGTTAGCCTCTCCACCAATCTTGCCTTTGTTCATGGGGACGCTTCTGGCTCCATTTACCCTAGCTCCAAAACACTATTAAAAAACTTCTGTCAGGCTCATCTATAGGTCTTAAAATGTTTGTATTAACCAGCTCTACATGATCATGCTTTTTATTTCCCTATTTAGTCAACAAATCAAGACGTGAACGTTAGTAACATGCGTCTTCTTCACCTGAGGTTGCTCAACAGGTGCTTCAACAGCCTCGCTCCAGAATGGCTTTTTGGTGGCTATGAATCTCGCAGTCAAAATTTTAAACATGAAACTTGGTTCCAAAATCACCCCTATAATCACTAGCATCGATGAGCTTCATTTGGCTGGAACAGAACTCTATGGGTGACGACACACTCACTTAGGCGAGTTCAGATCACAGCCCAAAGTGACCAAAATCCAATTTTTTTCACCCCATGAGACCTGTATCTGATCGATTTGAACGACACAGATCCAAATTTTTTTTTTTAAATGTGACCTAGCCCACTTGGATATGTGCTCCTAAAACCGATACATATCCGATCTTTTGACACGTGTCTTCATTCTGAACAGCCAGGTTGCGTTCATCCCACCTACACGTCAGGCTCGGAGTTTAGTCAATGGAGGGAAAGCGAGGTTAGTGAGTTATTTAAAATTTGGGGGATCGCTGTATTCAGGCCAAATCTGGAGGGGTCTTATTGGAACTGGACTTTTTTTTTTTAATGACGACCAATCGTGGCTACAGGCGGTCCTGGCTCCAGTGTCAACAAAAAATAAAGAGCCTGTGAGCCAAATACAAGGAGGCTAAAGACTCAAACAAAAGAAGCGGCCGTGGACGTGTAACCTGTCCATTTTACCAAGAACTGGACAGTATTTTTGGAGACAATTTCAGTGTTTAGATGACTTCCGTAAACACTGAACACGCTTGCTGTGTGTGTCCTTCAATGTGCATGTGGGACACATTTGGGGCATTTAAAGTTCACACTGGAGATTACATACAAATCGCATTTAATTGGAAATGTGAAAGACCTCGCAAAAAATCGGATTTCATTAAAAAAAAAACAGAATTGAGCATTAAGCCCTGCAGTCTGAACGTAGCCATAGTTCACGTCTTAATACGGTCTGTAGTTCAATACTATCAAGGCCATACTGTGGAACATCCTGGATAAAGAACTAGCATCTCCATAGACGGAAGCATCGTGAAACTTATATAGAGCACCTTTAACTTGAATTACTTACATTTAAAAACCGCCAGTGCTCGCCTATATTTATGTATTACTCTTTCCTTTCTTCTTCTGGGTACTGTTCTGCTGTCGCTCTGTGTCAGTTATTCCTCTAGCGCAGTTTCTTTATTTATTATACGGATCACTGCTCTGTTCCATTTGTTTAGTGGAAGTGTCCAAAACGTCTCATTTCCGTTTGTGTAAAGCCAAGGTTGTTAGATCCGGCAGCTCACAGAAGAAGGCACACTCAGACTCCAGACGTGAAGTGTTGAGAGCAGAGGAACAGCTGTCTGCATAAGAGCACTGGCACCACAGAGGCTTTAGTCAAGAGCCGGTCAGGTCAAGCACGGGACCGCGGAGATGTGGGTCTGCGCACAGTTAAAGGGTGACCTCAAAGAAGCAGTTGCATTTGGTAACTTCAGCTACTTAAAGAGGGGGTATTCACTGCTAACAGATTTAGGGTTAGGGTCAGAGGGAACAAATTTATGGTAGAAAAGCTTGAAAAAGTTGATGCTGCAGAAAACCTCCTTTAAAATGTAAGCAAGAATTGTTAAACCTGACTCCACACAGTATATTGTAAAAGCAGTCAAATTGAAATGATATTGCCCACAGACTACATTTTAAAGATACATTATGCAACTGTCTGAGTGTCTCCACAATATGGCATTAAACTTTTCTATCCCCATGGAGACAGACAGGCATCGTCACCTGAAGATCAATGAAGAAGCAAGCCTAGTCACTGTGAGGCCATAGAACCAGCAATGCAAGATACAATGGTGTAGGTTTGCATAAGGACGGGGGGGACATGTCACAACCAATATTAGGGGAAGACAAAATAGTCCCTACCAATATTTGCCATTTTATTTTAATAAACAAAAATGTAAATTTATTCGGATATTTTTCCTCAATAATATTAATTTGACAGGTTTTAGTTCACATTTTGTTCTGAGATGTATTTAGTGATATGATCACGAGATTACCCATGCCGCTATTTCATTGGCTGCAACACAGTGATGTCATTAGTGGTGCCAGGAGCCTAAACTGGGGAAGCGGCAGGACAATGCCAGCATCCAAAGATGGCGACTTTGAAAAAACTTTGAAAAACTTTTCAAAAGGAACTTACTTGGCTTCATCTTCAATTAAACTTGCCTTATAATGAGTTGTAGGGGAAAAAGAGTGACTATTGACACAAGTGCACCTCCCAAACGGAGCCCTACTCGTGCGCTGTTAGCAGCCGGACTCTATTGACAATATTCCATGGAAAAATGTACGGACATGACCTCACAAATATCTCATCACCAATAAGCAAAAGGAAATCTGCTACAAACTTCTACATCACTGTTATGTGCTAAAAAAGGGCAATGGACACAAACTGTACATTTTGCAAACTGAAAAATGAAACCACCTCTCACTGATTTTGGACCTGCCCAGACTCTGTGTTTTTGGAAAGAATTCATAAAACATATACGCAACTTCTTATCCCATTTTACCCTGTCTTATGAAGATGTGCTGTTTGGTTTTTGTTATATAATTAATCTGTTAATCAAGTAACCTATCAGTTGGTTTCATGGGGTTAGCTGATAATGTCCCCACCAAAGCTGAAACCAAGCCTACACCCTTGGCAAGATAGAAAAATTTAATGCCATGTGTGAAACACTTCAGGCAAGTAATAATGTCTCCATGGTGATGAAGAGTTGGCGAACCCTCCACCTAAAAAAAAGTTTGCACCTTTGACAGGGATTTTGTTTGATGAGAACCATAGGGAAGCAAAAGTCAGGGCTAGAAATGTCATCCAATCAGAGGTGGTGTTGTTGTTTAGAGATACTGACTGAGCAAAGGGACTAAGTGGGTGGAGCCAACAATTCATGGTTGAAAATCAGGCACAGGGCCTTTGACATGGTTGTATGTACTTGTCTGTTTCAAGAGAGATCAGGTATTCACAGCCCGATTAAATAGTTGTGTAGCGATTACTTTCAAACTCTAATAAAAAATGTAAGCAAATTTGTGTTCCCAGATGAGATTCTTGGTCATAGTCCCTTCCTTGTCCCTAAAACTTGTAAAGGGGGATAGGAGAAGGAGATCAAAAGTAGGTCTGAGGATGAGAGCTGAATTAGAGCAGGACCCCAGAGGAGGAGGAGGAGAGGGAGAAGACGGAGACGAAGGAGCGCGGGACAGAAATAGAGGACAGGAAGAGACGGCGCTGAGACGGCCGGAAGAGGAAGGACAGAAATAGAGAAGGGGAAGAGGGGAGGGGGTGAGAGGGGGGTGCAGGGGAGGGGAAACGGACTATGCAGGCAAAAATTGTGGCCAGACTGGACTTGATGTTTTGGAGATTATTTAGACCCGATTTCTGCCCTAGTTTTGATTTAAATAGTGTAGAATTAGTACAATTTCAGACAGGATTTGTATTAGTCAAGGCTAGAATGGGACAGTTACGTGATGATGTATTATAGTAAAGGTTTTTCTTGTACAATCTTGATATCTAATACACATTTAAAGTAGATTAAAGGGCCTGTACCTGATTTTAAACCATGAGTGAAGAATGTTTAGTCCCTGGCAGATCCCTGGAATAATCACAAGCTGTTGTTTCCATATGGTTTTCCTCTAACCATCTCCCTGATTGGGTAACATTTCTATTCCTGGGCCTTGCTTCTTCTTTTTAAAATATACAGGTGAAATCATCCAATTCCAGCATGATTCACTATGGCATTTTGGTGATTTGAACCTGCTTTGGGGCTTTGAACAAATCTGTTTGAAAATTGCACAAAACAATCAGTGAAGTCTGGTCTTCCTCTAGAGATATTTTCAGAATAAATTATCAAATTACAACTGCCGTTATAATCAGGCCTAAAAAAAATAAAAAAGGCTAAAACTGTTTTATTTGAAATCCCACAGGTAGTATTTAGTGTGAAATAATTTATATCTAGGTTTAATTTTGTTAAAGGTGCACTATGGAACTTTTTGGTGGAGGGTCTGTCACCTGCTTGTTTCTATGGAGAAGTCAATGCTCTGCCTGGAATGTTCCACAATATTAAACAGATCTACCTTATACGTATTCAATTATAGGTGGTTTTATAGCTCAAAAATATAGAAAAACACGCATTCTGACTGTGAGTGGGGTTACCTCTTCACAGAGGTACAATACTTTATTAGATTTGACCTGTAACTTGATGTCGATGTCTGAAACCACCCTCCAGAGTGGAAAAGTTGAATACGCTCCGCCGTAACGTTTCCGTCTGCACTGCCCAAGACACAAAACTCTGGTCAGATCTGCTCACGTCGTATACGCATGCATACCTAATTGAATTCCACACACTTTTGCATCACCGTATGCACGCATATCATATAAATGTAGCCTTATTACCATACTATGTAATATTCAGCATCTCCATGGAAAAAAGCATTTGGCGGACCATCCATCAGAAAAGTTACATAATGCACCTTTAAGACATGGTTTAAGCATTACATCCTATATAAATCCTACTTCAAACACAGACTTTCTTGGCTGGGCTTAAACTGGTCTGAACTGGTTTTCCACTTGTTTTGATTAGCTATGTAGTAGTTAGGATGTTTAGTCTTTAACACTAAAGCTGCTTTAGAACCACTTTTTCCATCACTTGTCAATTACAGTTTAGCTTAAAGTGGGACTAAACACCTAAACTCCGCCCACAACCACATTTCAAATAGAGCTGCTAAACTGGGCAGTGAATAAACTAAAGTAGACTAAAGAAGAGAGGGAGAGGAGGGGGGTGTAAGGAACCGTGATTGGTCGATCCAGTTTAAAAGGCTCACACATCCTTGAATCGGAAAAGCGTGCAGGGCTCAAAAATGATTTAACTATGTTAAAGAAGTAAAGGTTTGCACAGATGTTCGCTCCCAGTCCTTACCCAGCATTCGATTATCTTCCGACTCCCACTTGGACCTCAGATTTGACATCACGTCTGAGCTTGAAGCGTATTACTATGTTTCGCGTGTCGGACTCGGAGAGTAACGTGTAGCCTCACCACAACACCGACTACAATACCCATAGGCAGTGATACGGATGCGGTAAAGTATTGCAGTAATACGAGTGACTGAAATTGTTATTTAAACCACCAAAGTGTCCAAACACAATGAAAACAGTTCATATTTACACGGCACAGTGGGTGGAGCCATTTTATTTTCTGACTCGGAATCCTTGCTCGGTCTACTTTTTTTTGCCACCGGGTCCAAGTCGGAAAAGGGGAGTGTCACGCAGGTCACTAGGCAACTTCCTCGGAAAACCACTTTGGAAGGATAATCGAACGCAGAGTTATTTATTTGTGTACACCATAAGTGTTATTTTGTGCGTTAACCCTCCATCAGACAGGTATCCAGACTTTAAACTCCGCCCTGCAAAGGCATTTGTAATCAAAGCAGTCTTTCATGATGTCTGGTTAGAAGTCGAGAAGAAACATCTCACTTACACTGAGGGCTTGATTTGCAGACATGATAAGAAATACAAAATTGTTTTTATTTTTACTTTAACATAGTAGATCCATTATATTTTGCTGGCTGCTTCTTTCCTCATGCAGTTGAATGCCTCTCCTAATCACCTAAGCACCTAATGTGAATTGTTCTGCGCTGTTACAAGTGTATCTGAGTACAAACTTCTTCAGATTCCCCCATTTTATTTTACATGCATTTTGTAAAATCAGTTTAAATTAGACTAGTCCAATGATCTAGTTTTCCTGATGTGTGTGCAAGAGTATGAAACTGGAAGTCTTTTGTGATGTTACCAACTACTGGAAACTGCAAAGGCCATGGAATGCAGAACACACTTAACTTTAGATGTTTGCCTAGTATGCCTTCAAGTTACCAAAATAACAAGGGCTATTAAAACATCATATACAGTTTAGTAGCAAAAAAGTGGATTTAGTATTTACTTCCACTTTAGTTTAACAGAAAATTCAGAGTCATTTGTGTATTTCAAATCTCCCACGGCGTGCGTAATAGACTGGTGTTTTGAAGGGGCTAAGAATATAGAAAGATGAAGGAGAAAATGGAGTGGCAGAGCGTTACATTGCAAATATAGGTCTGTGAGTTATGAGCATGAGACAGATTTACAGGGCCCAGTGTAGAGCATGGGAAAGGCTTGTAGCACTTACGTTATTACAGCTCCAGGACTGCACTTCACACCGGCTCCTATTCAGGCTGCATCCCAGAGGTGAACGGGCTTATAAATACTGCCAATGTCCTACCACAGGGAAAGCCAGGTTAATATAGGACTCTGGTAGCTCTGGTATCTTTGCAATAGTAGAAATAAGTTGATTTTTGTAGCACTTTGAACCGAAATGTGTGCGTCATTACATCCAGTTTACGCTAGATAAGTTACCTCCTGCAGAATGCTCTATTTAGGTTCTTCTAAACTGGGGTCTTGGCATAGCTAATTGCAGCCAGCTAAGAATAGAGTAGCACATTTAGGCTGCATAAATCTTTAAAGGAACTATATTACACAAAACTGCCTCTTGTGAGTTTTAAGACATGTTAGAATGCTGTTAACTCTTCAAAAACATACCTGGAGCTGTGTTTTGTATATTCACACATGTTGACACTTGTCTCTTGTTACCATTTTTGCTGCTTACTTAGAATTTATCATTACCCTTTATATTTTTTCTCTTTGCTATTATATTATATTGGGATGTGTAAGCTACTGTGTCCAAATAATTACCTTTGTCGATCAATAAAGTTTGTCTAAGTCTACATTCAGACTGCAGGGCTTATTGCTTAATTCGGATTTTTTTGTGAAATCACATTTTTTTGCGAGGTCGTTCACATTTCTAATTAAATGCAACTTGTATGTGATCTTCAGTGTGAACTTTAAATGCCCCAAAAGTGTCCCGCATGCGCATTGGAGGACACGACGACGTCACACACAGCGGGCGTGCTCAGTGTTTAAGGAAGTCGCCAAAAAGCTGGGCTTGTCTCCCAAAATACGGTCCAGTTCTTGGTAAAATGGACAGGTTACATGTCCACGGCCGATTCGTTTGTCTGGGTCTTTAGCCTCCTTGTATTTGGTTCGCAGGCTCTTTATTTTTGTTGACATTGAAGCCAGGACCGCCTGTAGCCACGATCGAATTTCATTATTTAATCATACAATCATTTCAAAAACTGCCCGGTTCCGATAAGACCCCTCAAATTTGGCCTGAATACAGTGATCCCCCAAATATTAAATCATTCGCTAACCTCGGTTTCCCTCCATTGACTGGACTCCAATCCTGACGTGTAGGTGGGATGAATGTAACCTGGCCGTTCAGACTGAAGTCGCATGTCAAAAGATCAGATATCGATTTAGGAGCACATATCCAAGTGGCCTGGGTCGCATTTGAAAAAAATCGGATTTGTGTTGTTCAGACTGTCATTAAAAGATCAGATACAGGTTCCACAGGGGTGAAAAAAATGGATTTGGATCACTTCGAGCTGCAATCTGAACGTAGTCATCCAAGTCAAAGGCTATCTACATTTCCAAAGCTCAAAATGTTCTGTGATGTGACGTAGAGGCAGTTTTCTGGTTAAAGGTAGACCTACATCTCTACATTTAGTTCAGTACAGATGGGCAACTTCAGAGCTGTAATTATCAACTGATTATATTGAAAGTGTGTGGCATTTAAAAACACAGTAGAGCACTTCCTGTGTTACCACATGACGTCACAAGATGGATCAGAGTGTTTTCAGTTTGAGAGAAAAAACTTTGCCTAAATATGCAGGTCTTATGTGTTAAGAATGTGTGAATGACACAAAACACAACTCCAGGTATGTTTTTGATGATGAAACAATATTGGAAGATCAGGAAAAGTGTAAAAATAGAGGTACTGCTCATCTCTGGGGTACTAATTGCTAACATATAACATATTCAAATGACCATGTTACCTTTTATTGGTTTGAAAATCCTATATTTGAAGAAAACAAGTATTACCATGTTCAATAAGTTTCAACTTTGTTTGTGACACCCTCTCCCTTTGCTAAGTCACTCCCCCTTCAAAGCACTATCACAACACAATCAGTATGAAATTTGCTAATTAAACTACCGCACATCACATCAGGTTTGTGAAATTATGGTGTATTGCTATATATTATGTTTTAGTATATTTATGTAAAATTGTTGTGCAGAAGCGTCAGACAGTCACACTACTGTTAACTCTAAGGAGTAGGGATGCAACGAAATCCAAATCTCTCGATAGGATATTATCATAATATGCATCTTACTGTACGATATTTATTGTGATATTTTGAAGAGGCTGATATAATTGTAGATAGGACGCTTTTTTGCTTTTAAAATATCGTGGCAAGAATTTGGTGTGAATTATTTTCGTTATAATCTCAAAAATTCCAGTAAAAAACATAACTTCATCTTGTCTGCACTGAAATGAATATGGGATATGTAGTTCCCGATGTTTATTAGCTGTTACTACTACAAAACGATGTGTTTTTGTAATTCAATATATTGTGACAGCCCACGGTATTATTGTGAGACTTTTGATGATACAACATTTCAGTTATTGTTACATCCATACTAAGGAGAGCTCAAATAGGGCCAGGGAGAGATCACTAGATTACTCAAACATGCATGATTGACATGTAAAACCCCTTCAGACATTTTTTGATGAGGAAAACTAAGGTTGAAAGCTCCAAAAAGACCCCCCTCTGTATAACTGTAAAGTGATATGAACTTTAACATAGATGAATACTCCCTATTGAGAAATTTGCTCTTAGTATGTGATTCATGTTTTAGATAAAGTAATGATTTTCTGGAATAGGTTATGGTACATTTTATTATGGAAAAACTTCCAAACCAGAACCTTCACGCTGTGAGGCGAGGATCAGAAAAAGAGAAATAAATACTGATATCTGTAAAACCTACATTTACATCAAAAGGAAAAGAAACCTGTCAACAAGCTCAAAGTGGAATTAGAATCTATAAACACTTGTTTGAATCTACAGTAAACATTATAATGAAATATTTCTACTTGAGCTGTAAACATATTGAAAGCCATATAAAAACATTTAATCATAAGGTTACTCAAGTAAATGTAAATAAATTATATGAAACACATTTCTAAAAGGTACAAATTTAACCAGTGCTTGTTCAGTTGTATATGGGATTTCAATTAGTAGATACTGAATTCAAAGAAAAACACGATACGGAAACTTTCATGGTCACTGTATATATTGAATAAAGGAAAGTGCATTTCCCATTCTGCAGCATAACCTTGTATTGTTGAGAATGTTTACTTTGACAATCACAGCAAGAAAAATAACACTTTACATTCCCCATCTCCCACACATTTGCAAACCTGTTTTTGAGGAGCGGGTCTGTGGCGACGTTTAGGCTTGCATTTGAGTGTTCCCAATACAAATTGATAGCACATGGGAGCGTGTACAGTAGTCACATTGGGCTATTTTGTCTGGAATAAGAGCCAGATGTGAGGCAGCTGTGGGATAATGGGCCCGGAGAGTCAGTTTGGGTTAAGGCTGGGGACAGGCATGTGCTGTTATCAGGAAAAGGTAAGATGAGTCTCCAGTGCAGACTCAAAATTTGACTTTTGTTGCCTAGTTACAAGTGGAGATTATTCCATTATTGTATACTAGAAATAAATCACAGCTACTTCACCAGGACAAAGTCAAGAACTGAGATCTTAATAAAGCCGTATAAAAATAGGACAAAAAGTGATATTTTAGAAGTAAATCAGGTGAAACCGCAACTAAAGCAACAGGTAAATATGTTATGAAACAACACTTGACCTGAAACTATGCTACAAAAAAAAAAGACAGATATGGCAATATATTTATTTAAAGGGCCTATATTACGCAAAAAGATTTTTTGTTAGCTTTAAAGCAACAATCGGAATTTTGGACATAGGACCTCATTTCCTAGTTAGCCAGAGTGTTAGAGATGTGTGGAGACACTTTTTAAAAAATATGCCATCCTGTCCTTGTATTTGCAGAGGTCGCTGGTGCTAGGCTAGTGCATGTCAATGGCCATAGTTAGCCTGCCACTAAAAACAGTCTTACCCACTCCACAAAACACCTGAAGCAAATCTATTACACCAGTGTCTTTGTCAATAGATTCATTTCAGAAATAAAAACAAAAATTGCATTTGAAGGATTTATGTCTGAGCAGCAGTGAGTTGTACTTGCTGATAAAAAGCTTGGCAGCGACAGACTGATATGAGAAAATAGTTCCTCAATATGCGACGATTCATGCGATGCAAGGTTAGTTTTATTTCAAACATTATTCTATCAACACAGACATTTACATCAACAGTCTGGCATTACAATTGATTTGCTTCGGGTGTTTTGTGGAGTGAGTAAGTCTGTTTTTAGTAGGAGGTTCACTATGGCCATTGACATGCGCTAGCCTAGCACCAGTGATCCCTGCAAATACAAGGACTGGATGGAATATTTTAAAAAGTGTCTCCACATGTCTCCAACACTCTGGCTCACTAGGCAATGAGGTCCTATGTCCAAAATTCCAAACTGTCCCTTTGAATAACTCTTTATCTCTGTCCGTCTATAGTCTGTCAACATCTCCAAAGCTCAAAATGCTCCACCTTGTGATGTCCTGAAGCAGTAGTTTTCAAGTTAATAGCTACCTTTTACTTTTAGTTTAGAGATGGGGAAATGGGAAATTAAAGGGCTGAAATTAACCAAATGATGAACACATGAAAGCTGCTGACCTAAAACAAGTGACTCCACATTTAATATAATATTTTCCTAGCTGTTTCTACCTCATGCAGTTGAATGCCTCTCCTAATCTGCACCTAATGTGAATCAGACTGTACTGTTACATGTGAATCTGAGCACAAACTGTTTTCTTTAGGTGTATCTGGGAGATTTGAAGCACAGCACCCCAATTGTATTTTGGGGGGGTAGGGAGTCCAGTTTTCCTCTTGTGCAATGTAAAAGTAGTGAGCATGAAACTGGAAACTCCATGCTGGTTTGGGCGAGATGCATTTGGAAAGCACGGCAATTGGTCCTAAAAAGTCTGCAATTTTAAGAGCCATTAAGTGCTGAGAGACAAGGTCAAAGTGGGAAAGGAGGGGGTAAATGAGAGCAGGTGGACACTCACTTTAGTGGTACTTGTCCAGAGGTAATGCGTGGACTTGTGAAGTTAATGTCACTGTATCACATAAAGCGTAAAAGTAGCTGCTGCTGGCTCACTTAACATTGTGGGAGGGATGGTGCTTGGGTGTTCACATGCACACTGTGAAGGCTTATAATAGTACATTAGCCACAGTATGGAGCAGGGCAGAAGTGGATTTACCAACAACATTTGGTATTTAATAAAGGAAATTAATTGGCTGCAAAGTATTTCAAAAATAAATAAGCGTTTTTAAATTGCTACTGATGAATTTGTTCAAGAGCATGGCAGAATAATTGTTTGTAGTAATAATGGCTTGGATTATAGTACTCATTACAAACCCAACAAGCTCGGTAAATGGTCACACTTTTATATAGTGCTTTTCCACCTTCAAGCCACTCAAAGCGGTTTACATCAAGCAACCACTCACCCATTCACACACACATTCAAATACCAGTGTGCAAGGTGGGTTAAGTGTCTTGCCCAAGGACACAAAGTTAGCATATATCTGTGGGAGCTGGAAACCTGTGAGTCTGTGGATCTCTAATTGTTTATGTTGAGAGCAGGAATAAAACCACCAGCCTTCAAGTCAGTAGACAAACCAACTACCAACTGAGCTACTGTCACATAGTTTAATAAACCATTCAACAGTAACTCACCTAATGGTGAGAAAGCACTTAGTCATAGCTTCCTTGGGGTAGACAGAGCCAAGGATGACAATCTGCCCGTATAAGGCACCGATTTGACTATTACTAATCACTCACAACTTGATCATGTTGATAATGTGTCTTGCTCCAGGACACAACAATATTCACCGAGCTGGGATTGTGGGCAAATATAACCACAGAGCAACTAAATTTTTTTGCCTCTTGTAAAAAAATTTTATGTAAACTGAATGAAAAGCACAACTGAGGCCTAGTACATATCAGAGTTGTTTTCAATGCGGATGCAGTGTTCGTCCAAACTAACCCGATGGAAAACAGCTCCAGAGACAGAATGATCTGGTATTGCCAGCTCCCACAAATTTGAGGACGGATCTGATCCGGCACTGTGTGAACGCCTGAAAACGTTGATACACTGACGTAGGAGATCTAGTTGCCGTCCTTATTGGACCACATCATTATGACTGGCGGCTTCCTGATTCGTTGGGTTTGTGACAACGGTTGTGTGACGTTATTGTGGAAAACTGTTTAAACAAACCATAGACAAATGGGAAACAGCATAGCTAGAACTACTTGCTAATAGAAAAGACTGTTTTCTCGCTTGCCATCTTCAGACACAGTGCTCCACTTCCTTGTTTTTACCCTCCACGTGACTTCATGACGTCAGTCTATTCATGTGAATAGAGTTTCAGGCCGTTTCGCGTTAGTGTGTGGTTGGGGAAGGCTTTGATTGCGGTCACACAAACAACGAGTCTGGATGCAAATTCGCAAATCGTTTCCGATAAGTTGATATGGTGATTTGTTTCAGTGTAAACGTAACCTGAAATAAGTAAAAATCTGATATAACGCCTCTGGCTGAGAAAGTGAAAAACAGAACTAGTTCCTTTTAATGGTTTACAACGGTCCAAAGTTATTCCTCACATTCACTGCAATGAGTTTATAAGCCCTTTTTACAACATTCAGAGAACATTACAGTAGAGGTCTGCAAGGGACAGAATTTTCAGTCCTGCTGCCACCCGCACCCGCACTGTGCAGTCCCGCTCCCGCCCACTCCCGCAAAGAATTGTAACTGTCAGTTGTGTATGGGAGGAGGTGCGGTGGACGGTCTGGCGGCATGGTTAAGTCCTGGCTAAATCTTGTTTTAATCCTGTTTTAGTCCTGGTTTTAGACCTGGTTTAGTTCTGGTTTAGTTGCGCGACGTACGGTAGGAGGGACTGTCTGCGCAGCGTACAGGATGGGGGGGCAGTCCATGCGGTGTAGGGGAGGGTTGCGGTCTGCTGCTTAAAATGTTTTTTATTCATACAAAATAAAATATCCAGCACAAATTATGCATGATATGCTTACATTCATCTTTTGTATATTTTACTTCACACTCATATTTAGTTTGCGGGACTGCAGTTTATCATCCCACCCGCCCGCTCCCGCGTTGTGTAGTCCTGCTCCCGCCCACGCCCGCCTTGAGCTTTCAAAATGTGTCCCCCACGGGATTGCAGGGCTCTACATCACAGAAACGCTAACAACAACTAGCATGCTAACAGTGCACCAGCGTTACGTCCTGGTTTGCAAACAATAAAGACAGTTACAGACAGCAAATATACCATTTTGACTACTTTTACAATGCAAATGTACTGGGGCAATACAGTTATTACGAACAAGAAAAAAGTTGAGTAAAGCTTCTTTCCTCATCACAAACATACCTGGAAATGTGTTTTGTTTAATTTACACGTTTAACACACAAACCGTGCATATTTAGGCTGAGTTCTTCTCTCAAACAGAAAATACTTTGTTCCACATTGTGATTTTTAAAACTCCATACACGTTCACTAGAATCATTAATGATTTCAGTCATGAAACGGCTTGTCCTTACTGAACTAAAGGTAAAAGGTAGCTGTTAACTTGAAACTACCACCACATGATGCAGATGCAGATGTAGACTGACTAATAATAAAGGGAATTCAAGCACGTGTGAATGAAACAAATCACAATTCTGATTATGTTTTGAGGTAATAAGAGCATTATAGCATGGCTTAAAGCTCACCATAGACATTTTGGGTAATTTTAGCATTTTAACCAATCAAAACAAAAAAATAACAAAAACTTAAAACCAAAAATAAAATCTCCATGCTTGAAAACTGAACGGTACAATAAATGGGCTTTTTCCTTGTAAATTGCAAGCAGGATTGGGAGAATGCAGAGTAAAAAAAGATGAATAAACGACCCAAAAAAACCACGGAGGCATTAGATAACACTGTCATCGCAAAATCTCTGAAAGCCCACCACAAAGACGCCAAAAAATATCAAAATAATAAATAATTTCCGAAAAGCATCGCATTTATTTGATGAAATGCCAAACGCTCCATCACTCGTCACCTCCTACTGAGCCGTACAGAGGAGCAGGCGTCCGTGCTACATTCCTCTGTTGTATAATGCATATTCAGATTTATTTACATATTTTCTATTTCCTCATAACAGACCATCTTTACTGCTCATATTATTATTATTATTCCTGTACGCTGCAGCTGCTTTCAGAAAATCGCCGCTTTTGTTGACTCTGTGCCAAATGGATTTCTCTACAAACTAATTAGACCATTTAAAGAGGAGAAATGAATTGAATTTAATTAAAAATCAAAAGTTGGGCCGTAGGAGAGAGAAACAGTATTATTGTAGTGGTCTAACGAGAAAAAAAGTGACGTTGCGGATAGGAACGAGGACCTTAAAGGGACGGCTCATGTTTTGGGAATGTTGGCCATGTTATAATGTTGTCTCATCAAAAACATACCCACAGTCGCATTTTGTTTAATTCACACATGTTTGAGTAATCCTTTGTTATTAGTCTGTCTACATCTCCTAAACTCAAAATGCTCTACTCCACCTTGTGATGTCACGAAGCGGTAGTTTTCAAGTTAACAGCTACCTTTTACCTTTAGTTCAGTAGAGAGTGGCAAGTCCAGGGTTTACCTCATCCAAGTGATTCTAGTGAAGGTGTATGGATTCTAAAAACACAGTGGAGCACTTCCTGTACTATCACATGACATCACTTCATACACCTTCATTAAAATCACTTGTATTATTACAGACCGTGGAAATAATAATCTCTTCTGAAAAAAGGTAAAAGGTAGTAGTTAAAGGAACAGTTCGGAATTTTGGACATAGTGAGCCAGAGTGTTGGAGACATGTGGAGACACTTTTTAAAAAATTTCATTCAGTCCTTGTATTTGCAGAGGTCGGTGATGCTAGGCTAGCGCATGTCAATGGCCATAGTTAGCCTGCCACTAAAAACAATCTTACCCACTGCGCAAAGCACCTGAAGCAAATCTATTATTACGCCAAACTATAGATGTAAATGTCTGTGTTGATACAATAATGTTTGAAATAAAACTAGCTAGCTTAAAAGAAAAAAAATAAAGATAAGCACTAAGAAAGTGATTGTATTTCCGTTAGTTTATGGAACAATCTGAGTGAGGAGTATAAAGCATTATGTTTTGAAAGATATGAAGCTCTAGTATGAATAAATTATGCATTAAATTTAGTTTTGCTTCATTTATATTATGCCCCTTATATGTTCAGTTGTAAATGCAAACTTGATGCACTGCTTTTTTTCTTGAAATTCTGTTATTGTTTAGTAGTGTTTGGTACTTTTGCTTCAGCTTGGAAGCTTTATGTCACGATCCATGTAGTTGTGGTCCGTTTTGTTTTTGTTTTGTAGTGCTACAAAATGACTCAATAAAAAAAAAGATGCATGTTGAGGGACTATTTTCTCATATATCAGTCCGCTGCTGCCAGGCTTTCTATCATGAAGTAAGGCAAGGCAAGGCAAGGCAAGTTTATTTGTATAGCACAATTCGTACACAAAGTAATTCAAAGTGCTTTACAGAATAAGAAATACATTAAAATCATAATAAAAACAAATCAAAACATAAATAATCATGAAGATTAAAATTAAAAAAGAGAGACATAAATTGGAGAGAAGAGTGCAGAATGAAAACCTTTCAGTTATATGCACAGTTAAACAGAAATGTTTTGAGCCTGGATTTAAACAGCGTCACAGAAGAGTCTGTCTCACATGTTCAGACTGTTCCAGGTTTTAGCTGCATGAACCTGAAACGCTGACTCCCCTTGTTTAGTTCTGACTCTGGGCACCAGCAGGAGGCCGGTCCCTGAGCTCCTCAGAGTGCGAGATGGTTCATATGACACTAACATGTCACAGATGTACTTTGGTGCTCGGCCATGGAGAGACTTGTACACAAGCAGAGCTGCTTTAAAGTCTATTCTCTGAGGCACAGGAAGCCAGTGCAGAGACCTGAGCACAGGACTTATGTGCTCGTACTTCCTAGTTCGAGTAAGGACCCGAGCTGCAGCGTTCTGGATGTTCTGCAGCGTCTCACAGCTCGTTTGGAGAGACCAGTGAGCAGACCATTACAGTAGTCTAACCTACTGGAGACAAACGCATGGATAAGTTTCTCCAAGTCTGCTTTAGACAGTAAACCTTTGATTTTCGCTATGTTTTTTAGATGGTAAAAGGCTGCAGATGTTATTGATTTGATGTGGCTGTTAAAGTTCAAGTCTGAGTCCATTATTACCCCTAGATTTCTTGTACAACTCAAGTACAACTCACTGCTGCTGCTCAGACATAAATCCTTCAAATGCAAGGTTGGTTTTACTTCAAAAATTATTCTATCAACACAGACATTCACACTGATAGTCTGGTGTAATAATAGATTTGCTTCGTGTGCTTTGTAGAATGGGTAAGACTGTTTTTAGTGGAAGACTAACTATGACCATTGACATGTACAAACCTAACACCAGCGACTTCTGCAAATACAAGGACTGGATGGAATATTTTAAAAAGTGTCTTCACACGGCTCCAACACTCTGTCTCACTAGGAAATGAGGCCCTATTTCCAAAATTCTGAACTGTCCCTTTTATTTGAAAAGGTGGATCAGAACATTTTGAGCTTTGGAAATGCAGACAGACTAAATACAGAATTACTCAAACATGCGTGAATGAAACAAAACACAACACAACTCTGGGTATGTTTTTGATGAGGTAACAGCATTCTAACATGGCTTAAAGCTCACAGGAGTCAATTTTGAATAATACAGCACATTTAAGGCAAAAACTGGAGCTCAAATTATCACTCTGGCTATTTAGACTGGTGGTTAGTAGTGCCCTATTTTCGTTCCCTAAGTCACGAGTCCTCACCCCCACAGTGTGAACCTGACCCGGCCCTGCTTTCCACACCAGAATACACCCCTTCATTCACTTGTGCAGTCCTGTCCACACTGCAAACTCGTAATAATGATTGATGCTTTCACTCACAGGGTTTCCCAGCATTTACAAGGCTGTGTTTGTGTACTCGGAGCCATCTCATCTGTCACCAAGCTGCATATCTTTAGCAGCCATCCTCCAGTACATGACCTGCTGTATGTCAATACGAGATACATGGAAAGTGCATATGACAGGTTTTCATGTTTTTCTCATTATTACTTGGTTTGGTAGGATAATGCAATAAAGAAGTAACTAAGTCAATGGTGGAATGAAACAAAGCAAAAGTAGTAAAATGCTGTCTTTAAGTAGTCATTTTAGGTATCTGTACTTTACTTAAGTAGATTTTAAAGTGCATACAACCAAGGGCGTAGGTTTGCATAGGGACAGTGGGGACATGTCACAACCAGTATTTGGGGAAGACAAAATAGTCTCTACCAATATTTGCCATTTTATTTTAATCAACAAAATATACATTTATTCCAGCATTTTTCCAAACTCAAAAGTATTAATTTGACACGTTTTAGTTCACATTTTGTTCTGAGATGTATTTAGTGATATGATCATGGGATTACCCATGCCGCTATTTCATTGGCTGCAACAGAGTGATGTCATTAGTGGTGCCAGGTCTAAACTGGGGAAGCGACAGGACAGGGCCAGCACCCGAAGATGGCGGCTTGAGCAGGTGTGAGTGAAGACGCTGCACACCAAACTTTGAAAAACTTTTCAAAAGGAACTTGCTTGGCTTCATCTTCAATTAACCTTACATATAATGAATTACCGCGGAAAAAGAGTCACTGACGCCACAAGTGCATCTCCCAAACGGAGCCCTACTCGTGCGCTGTCAGCAGCCGGACTCTATTGACAATATTCCATGGAAAAATGTACGGACATAACCTCACGAATATCTCATCACCAACAAGCAAAGGGAAATCTGCTACAAATTTCTACATCACTATTATCCGGTAAACAATCATCTTAGAAGGGCAATGGACACAAACTGCACATAAAAAATGAAACCACCCCTCACTTATTTTGGACCTGTGTGTTTTTGGAAAGAATTCATAAAACATATGTGCAACTTCTTATCCCATTTTACCCTTTATAAAGAGGTGCTGTTTGATTTTTGCTGTGTGCATCATACGAAAAGTAAACAATGTTATAGAATTAATCTGTTAATCAAGTAACCTATCAGTTGGTTTCATGGTTTTACTTTTATTTCCCTCCATTTGAGAGCAGGTATCTGTACTTTCTACTCCACTACATTTTTTAACTGGACTGAAGTATTTTTAATTATTGTATTAAACCTGCTGAAAAGCCTGAGGGATTATTATGAACCCATTTGTAGTTTGAGCGAAATATAAAATATTACACAATACTTTTTACTCTTTAAATAATACTTTAACCATGCAGATGTTTTTCAAATGATACTTTTCCTTGAGTTATTTTTACCTCCAGTATTTGTACTTCTTCCACTTCCATCTGATCTTAGTTTTAATACATTTTTCAGATATTGGTGTAAAAAAAGTTGAGAAGTGAAATACAAAAATACAGGATGTGCTCTAAAACAGAATACCTCTACCCATGTCATCACAGAAAATTTCATCCAAAAGGCAGAGAATTTTCATGCTCACAAGGCATTTTTGACTTTTATGACTCAAATTCTAATCTTTGTGCAAATTTTGGACCAAAGTTTTACCTCAGCATTATGTCATATCTGCTGTACACATCCAACCTGAAAGTAAAATGATAAACTTCAAACTAGAAAGATATAGGCAAGATTCTTAGTAAAATATTAAATGATATAGCAGTCTTAATGGGTCATCTGGCCTGCCATATGCACTTTAAATATTTCAGTAGCATAGATGGATGAGAAAAAAATTGGTAAAACTCCAAATCCCAAATCCAGTCCGGCCTCTGGCTGACCTGCTTAGCCCGCACACACTTTTAAGTAAAAAAAAAAAAAAAACATAGAAAAAAGTCTCCTCTTCTGTGTGGTGTAATTTTGTGTTCGTCCTCTGCTTTTAAGTCGAATGGTTGGAATCTTTGCCTTGGGAGGAGAAAAAAGACCGAACCATCAAATTATACACGAGTGATATTTAATGTTTGTGGATTTTACTATGGCATTTACAAGACCACCATCAAAGTGCAGAGTCACAAGTTTGGACAGAAGCCCATATTGGGAAAAATACAGAGACAGTATTGGCAAATCAGTAAATCTTTACCCCAAAGTAAAAAGGTGAATCATTGCAATGTCTTCATCATTTTGTTTGTGAAATAATATGACATGTGATCTGTCCAAGCTTACAAATAAGTACATCCAGATACAATATTGCCTGTATTGGCCAGCAAATACAGAGTACATGTTTCTTGGTTGGGTGGCGTGGCAAAAAAAAAATACTTGCAGTTATTCAAATATGTGCCGCAAAAGAGGTATGGTGCTCTATATTTTCTCCTCAGGCTCTATCAGAGAAGTGTTGAAAGTTGTATGATATCAAAGGACATACCAGAGTCAATAGAGTCCAGGGTCAATAGAGATAGAAATCATGTCTTCACACATCACATAACATAGAGGGTTAAATGTATTTACTTGTAATGAAGGATGCAACCTTTCTTTAACATTATTGTTCATGCCTTAATTTCTCTAGACCAGCGTTTCCCAAACTTTTTTTCTTGGGATCCATATTTTAAAAGCCACAATTCTTCGTGACCCAAGTCAACAGACATTATTTGTAAATCACAAAATAAATTTTGATCATTATTGAACATTAATGAGGACATTTTATTGTTGACTGAGTAATTGAGTCTCTCTGAACAATGAGTATTACCGTATTTTTCAGACTATAAGGCGCAATATCAATAATGTTGAATTCTCATCTATTTTCATACATAAACCGCACTGGATTATAAGGCGCATTAAGCCAAACAAACGGATGACTTTAGACTTTTTTATTTCCTACGAGGAGGACTCAAATATACATTGAGTAGTAACGTTTTTAATGCAGCTTTGCGCACATTTGTTTATGTTTTACAGAAACAAAAGTTAAATCTACATGGCTAATTTACATAAACTATAAGCTCTGAAAAAACTGCTTGCTCCTTGTGCTGCTGATGCGGTCAGTTTCTGTCGGAGTAAAGAACAGGACTCAGTGGAATATGTGTGTTCTTTCTGTGATGAAGGCGACAAGGCGATGGCGGCAGTGTGCGCTGAGTCGACGCAGAACTATACTTCGCCATTTACTCCACAAGACTCCTGACTACAGTAGTAATACTCTGAGAATCCATCAAGCGTTGTGGCTTCGTAGCTTACCAAAGTCATACTAAAACATTTTAACAGATTTTTAAGCGCCGTATACCACATAAAATTGGTTCGAGATCAGTAAGCACAACCAGAATTAATACATAATGTGCACTGGATTATAAGGCGCACTGTTGATTTTAAGGATTTTAAGTGCGCCTTTTAGTCCGAAAAATACGGTACACATTTCTTGGTTGGGGTATGGCAAAAATGGACCAGAAAAAAATGTTGTAGTCACAGTTTTTAATCAAATATCTGCTGCCAAATAGTTACTGTATCTATGTGAGATGCGTTGAAAGTTGTTTTATACTGTAGTATGTTATCAAACTACATACATACTGTTCAAGGTCAATAGAGATAGGAAGCAAGTTTTCACACATGCAAACACCAACATTCCTTTTTACCTTTCTTTACGTTATTGTTCGTGCCTTAATCTCTCTAGACTCTCTTATTGTGTAATTATACTGGTTTATTATGATCTTATGACAGTAGTTACAGGTATTAAAAGTTAACATTTACAATTATCTACATGGTAAAAGATAACATAATAAAGGACTTAATCAGCTGTGTGTGTGCAGCCACATCAGCAGTGGTTCTTTCTTCTCTAGTGAGTAGTGACTACCTTTGTTTTAGTAGACTTCGTGACAAATTTTTCACTAAGCGCTATGACGTTGCTGTTTCACCCACAATGTGTAAAAGTGAATTAAAAGCTGTGTGGCCTTAGTGTGTAAAAATGTTTTAGGTAATGCAGATTTTCCTAGTCATTTAATGTAATAATATTATAATTTTTTGACATTCAATATCAAGCTCTATTATTTTTATGAAAGGGTCCTGTTAAATTACTTAATCTATGCTACTTAATCCCATGTTATAACAAAATTAGAGGAAAAAAGCCATAAAATCCACTTACTGTAGCCCCTTTGTTAACTTCCATATCAGCACACTCCTGAACTAGACTGTTTCAGATTTTAATTGCGCTATTAATCACTGCGGAGAGTAGGTGGAGGTGACATTAATACTTTAATACTCTATACACGGTGCCATGGCAACAGAAAGCAAACAGCACGAAGATGGATCAAGGTATACAATGAAGGGTTACGTTATCATCTTTCTCTTCAAAACTAGTTTCAGCTTTCAGTTTTATTCACAATGTTGTACACACTGCCTTTAGGTCTGACCTGTACTTCAGTCCTGACCTATAACTAGAATTCCTTTTAACTGACAACAATGACATTTTTTAGGTTGAATAATGGTATCACTTTCTGAATCTATCGGGAGATAAGTCACCTTACTTCATTTTGACAGAAAACGTTGAACCTTATGCCAGTTTTTGTTTCATGCCGTAGTAATTATAAAGACATAAATCATAAAGCAAGTCAACAAATCTGCAAAGTGTATATTCCACCACAGAGTTCCGACTTGTTAACCAGCTCAGTTTTAAACTATAGGGATTCTAGAGCGCTATTCCACCCTGAAAACTGACAACATGATGCCATTCGTGTCTTTAGTGCTTACAAAAATTGGTTTAAATACTTCTTTTTGATTATGTATGTATCATTTTTAGCAGCAGCAGGCAGTCTAAAAAGAGAGTAAAGAGCAAGGAGGGACATTCAGCTAAATTTCGGTGCCAAGAATCAATCACATGACACTGAAGTTTGCATATACTGCACTAGTGCCACTTTGTGTTCTGTGACCACTGTGTTTTGTAGCAGTAGTAGCAGTAGCAGTAGTAGTAATCATGGTAATAGTAGTAGTGGCACTAGTAGTGGCAGTAGTGCTAGACTTGGTGGTGGTAGTAGTAGTAGTAGTAGTGGTTGTAGTGGCAATAGTAGTAATGCTAGATGTGGTAGTGGTTGTAGTAGCAGTAACAGGAGTAGTAGCAGTAGTAATAGTAGTAATAGCAGCAGTAGTAGTAGTAGTAGTAGCAGCAGCAGCAATGCTAGACGTGGTAGTGGTGGTAGTAGCAGTAGTAGTAGTAGTAGCAGCAGTAGCAGTAGTAGTAGTAGTAGTAGTAGTAGTAGTAGCAGCAGTAGTAGTAGTAGCAGTAGTAGTAGTTGCAATAGTAGTAATGCTAGACGTGGTAGTGGTGGTAGTAGCGGTACTGGTGGTAGTAGCAGTAGTAGCAGTAGTAGCAGTAGTAGTAGTAGTAGTAGTAGTAGCAGTAATAGTAGTAATGCTAGACATGGTAGTGGTGGTAGTAGTGGTAGTAGCAGTAGTAGTAGTGGTAATAGTAGTAATGCTAGACGTGGTAGTTGTTGTGGTGGTGGTAGTAGTAGTAGTAGTAGTAGTAGTAGTGGCAATAGTAAAAAATAGTAGTAATAGTAGTAGTAGTAGTAGTGTAATCTCAATTCCAGTATTTCAGTTAGTTAATGTGGAAAATTCATTTAGCTTTGAATACCAGTTGTAATCTATTTCTTCACCTCTTTTTTGTGGAGTGTTTTTCCTTCTGTGCTAATAGTAAAACTCGATCTTTGTAAACTTGGATGCTTCCCTTTTTCCACCTTAAATTCACAGAAACCTGCAGCTTCAGAAACTCCAGTCCTGCTTTGGCCCCTGTAAATGTTCCCTGAGGGTGTCCATTTTAAGTGCTGACACGGATTCAGAGCCTGCGCTTCTGCTGGGGAACGAGAGAGAGAGAGATGAAGCAGATTTCACAAATGACTGAAAGCAGCAAATCGTTGGAAATAGTTTGACTTTTCTTGAATGATTTGACCTTATCCGTTTACTAAAGAGCTGATGACATTCAAGAGTCTGGGGAGAGAGAGTTTAGGTTTATTTTTTACTACTGGAATTGCGTACTGTTGTTTTGTCTTTGGGCAAAGCATCTGGTTCCAGAGCGTGACTAATTAATGATATATTTGATTTGAAGACACCTTTAAAAACATTGAGGATTTAAATTGGCTCGTACAAATATTGAGCTCTCCATTAAAGAGAGCAATATAAAATCAAATCCATTATGGAAATGAGTCTGTCAAGCTATAATCAATCAAAATAATAATAAAAAAATATGTTAGTAGTCTTTTTAAAGGCTTTTTGGTTGGCTGCAGTCCAGAATACACACTTCAATACTTTACGAAGATGTGAGTCTGGTGACATGTATCTCCCTGAATACATGCATCCCGAATTTTGGACTTCCAGTCATCATGCAGTGCATACTGGGAAGGGTCCTCCGAAAAAGTCAGCATCAAACCGCCATGTTTGATTTCCCAGTGGGATGCGTCTATTGTCAAAGCCGATCTTTTCAAGTCTTTTGAACCATATCTCTTTTGTTTCTGGTTCTGATATAGTCATATTTTAGTTATGGGATTCGGACATCATAATTGTGTGGTTGTTGGATGTATTAACAGCAGAAAACAGCTCAAGAAATGGGCTTTGGAAATTTGCAAACTCCATAAATGCAAAAGGGAATCAGATCTGTGTGACTGCAAACCTCTGTTCAACCCGTATCCCTTCCCAATGGAATTGAAAAATAGAGAAAGGTGAAGGCGATGGGCAGGATTGATACATAGGAAAGACCAAAAAGGTAAACTTTGGCTGCCTAAGAAATCACCTCGAGTTTGCAGCGAACATTTTGTATGTGGAGCACCACAAAATATGATTCTAAAGATTTGAAAAGATCGGCTTTGACAATAGACGCATCCCACTGGGAAATCAAACATAGCAGTTTGATACCCCCTTTTTCAGAGGACCCATCCCGAAATTGTCCGAAATTTAGGATGCATGTATTGAAATGGGTGATTGACAAGTGGATTAGCCAATCAGAAACAAGCATGGTCCAACGGTCCATGGCTTACAAGGAAAAAATTTCCATTGGAGACAAAAAACAGTGCAGATTTCTCCAAAATTAATGAGCAAAGCACTCAACTAAAAAGCCCCGTGCGGTAATATTAGGAAAAAATTGAAGTAGAATTTATTCCTGGCAAAGAAAACAGGCTGCTAATCTCACTTTGTTCTTGTGTTATAAAATTCACTAATCCATGTAACTTTTGTTTTGTGATTTCCATAAACCTGAAGAACAGATTTTACCTAGCATCATGGCAATACGCTCAAACACAACAGAATCCCTGGATGGGAGCTGTCCTCAAAGGGATTACTTCAAATACAGCCATTGCATTATAAAAAATTATAATGGAAACGCCTGGTAATTTAATGTTTTTGTAGGAGAGCTTTATCCGTCTCAAAAATATAAAAGTAATCAAATCCTAAACATGATTTGGAAATAGGTATCTGATGTGAGAAATCTGAGAATCTCTTGTTCCAAAGTTTTATGCAAACTTGAGTGATTATTTTAAATGTTTCTCTGATTAGAATTTTCAGTTTTGAAGTGTGATGTGTTTGGTCAGAAATGTGTCTATGCTAGAAATAGCAGAAATGTGGACTGTACTAGTAGCAGTAGCTGTATAAATAACAGCAGTGGTGGAATAACGAAGTAAAAGTAGTAGTACATTTTAGGTATCTGTACTTTACTTAAGTTACTTAACGTAGATACGTTTTACTATTACTTTACTACATTTGAGTGAAGGTGTATGTACTTTCTACTCAACTATATTTTTTTAACTGGAGTGAAAAATAAAAGTCTTTTTTATTAGTTTAATTTAAAAACAGCTAGAGTCAATTGATTTACTTGTTTCTGAACTAAATTTAGCAAAAATCTTTATTAAAATCACCACATTTGAAGCCTCATCAGACCTTAAAATATGCATCAAATACTTCCGCTTTTTACTCTTTAAGTCCATTTTCAAACAAGTACTTCAATACTTTTATTCAAATAGATTTTTTTTTTCATGTGATATTTTTCTTGAGTATTATTTTGGTCCGGTATTTGTGCTTTGCTTAAGTAACAAAACTGAGTACTTCTTCTTCCAATGAGTAATAGTAATAGCAGTAACCACAGTAGCAATATAAGTAGCAGTGATAATTGTAGTAGCAGGAGTAATAGGAGTTGTATTAATAGTGGTAGCAGTTGTAGCAGAAGCAGCAACTGTAGTAGTAGTAATAGTGATAATGGTAGTAGTAGTATTATGGGAAGACCCAGGCCATGCTGGAAGGACTATGGCTACGATCAGACTGCAGGGCTTAACGCTCAATTCCGATTTTTTTTAAATGAAATCTGATGTTTTTTCGAGGTCGTTCACATTTCCAGTTAAATACGACTTGTATGTGTCTCCAGTGTGAACGTTAAATGGCCCAAAAGTGTCCCGCATGCGCACTGGAGGACACGATGACGTCAACTGCAGCAAGCGTGCTCTGTGTTTACGGAAGTTGTCCAAACATGGACGCGAGCATTGAGCACCTGGCGATTTTAAAGTTCCTCTCGTACCGGAGCCAGAACATGTACAACTTATTTGTTTTAAGGAGGAGATTGAGAAGGAGAAGGACGAGGTTTTTGGCCCTGGCGTTTTGTGGGGCAGCGGCAGCAACGTCTGTTGAAAGGAACATGTGGATGCAGAGACGTAGCCAAGAGTGGTGAGTGGCGATGTGCTTCGCTTCAGTGACACGGAGTTCATTAACAATAGCAGAATAGTGACGTTTCTGGCTTGTTGATAACGTGTAGGTCGGATGAATGCACTTTGGCCGTTCAGACTGAAGTCGCATGTCAAAAGATCGGATATGTATCGGTTTCAGCACCACATATCCAAGTGGCCTGGGTCGCATTTTAAAAAATCGGAACTGTGTCATTCAGACTGTGATTAAAAGATCAGATACAGGTCACATAAGGGCCAAAAAATCGGATTTGAGTCACTTCAGGCTGCAGTCTGAACGTAGCCTAGGTCTCTACTGGCCTGGGAACAGCTCGGGATCCCCCTGGAGGAGTTGGAGGAAGTGTGTGGGGAGAGGGACGTCTGACCTCCCTCCTCAGACTACGGCTCCTATGACTCAGCCCCGGATAAAGCAGAAGAAAATGGATGGATGGTATTCAGTACAGTATTACAAGTGGTAAAATAACAAGATAACATAACATGGTTGACAAAACAGGCTATTTAAGGTCAGAGTATTAGCTCCAATAGCAACAGCACTAAATCATGACCGACCCCTTTCCACTTCTGTAACGTTCTGCACAACCCACAAGTTGGTTATCAACAACAAAACTACAACAAATTTGAAGATAACAAAACATCGATCGACTAAAATCACCATTGTCCCATCCTAGATTAAATTCTTAGCACATCTTCATCCGGGGTTAAATCCAGATTACAGGTCTGAACCTTTAATCCGTGGGACATATTATCTCGTGGCCATCTCTGCTGCAGGCTCAGAGCGGCCAGCGACTGTACAGCAGTTAGCAGCGGTTAGCTTCAGGTGCTTGTAATGGGGTTAATACTGGCTAGCGTGATTGGTGATTAGCTTCTTAGCGGGTGCATAAGTACAGTTTGAGGTCTACTTGACTGGATTAGGGGAGATTGAGAGAGAAGAGGGAGGAGGGCTCAAACTTTACCCTGATTTGAAAAATGGACATGCCACTTTTGCAAATGGCTGATTTAATTGCATTCTTAAGACTAATTAGCCGCATATATTGGTGTTTGACTATAATATAATTAAACTTAAGAGCGCATAAGAGTAGGTGCGCTTGATTTGAGTCAGTAATCAGCTCATAAATATACAGCCCTCTGAATAAAGTGATATCAAGCCGGACGAAACAAAGAGTAGGAGTTGGTTTTAGTTCTTAAAGGGGTATACCAAAAAAAAGACTGATTTATTAGGTTTTTAACAACGCTGAATAGAAGTTAATAAGTTGTATTTGAAATGTACAATGTGTGTTTTCTTTAGGTGCCTTTATCAGATTATCTGTATATGTGTTTTTCAAGCATGTTCAAAATGAATACACATTATTTAAGGTCTACAAGGTACATGAGGTAACTGTTAAGATCATGACTCGAGTATACAAAACGTTACCAACTATACTTGTATTAAATCCATTAAAATAAAGTTATAAGTGACAGGTCAGATCTGTGGACAAGGTAAGCCCAGAAAGAGTGAGCATTTTCACATGAAATACTGTACCTGTAATTGAATAAGTGTAAAACTGTTTAATACCTTAACTCAAAATGAGGAATATTTCTGTCAAAACAATAACAAGCAGGTGACAGATTCACCCACCACAAATGTAAGGAGTAATAACATATTAAAAAAAACAACAACATACAAATGCACTTTTTTGCCAATCAAAGATACTGAAATTTGGGGACCTGGTAAAATAAAAATTGAAAAAAGTTCTACATTAATGAATTCAAATACAACCTGAGAGGTCAAATGAATTTTAAAAAACAATTCTTGTACCACTCTCAAAAGCATGTGTGTTAGCAGATGTGGAGTAGACTTATGGCTAATAGCTTAGATGATCCTATCAAAGCTTGTACTAACTTGGTGCACTTCAAAAAACAATATAAAAATCTAATCGTACAGAAATACCTAGAAGACAAGATGCATTGTTTTCACAAGTATACCACGACTATTAACACATGCTCTTCTTTAATATTACCTTTTATCTTAATACAATCATAAAGGATACATTTTGTGTCTGTCATTATTATTAGTTTGTATGTGTGAGGGAGCGCCCGCAGTGGCCCCGTCATCGACCGGCGCGTCTTCCTCTGGCCCAAGAGCGCGCCTTTGACCGGCAGAGCGCGCGGTGCGCTTCTCTCGGTTTTTGCGGAGCCAAGCTCCGGTAGACTATTTCCCCGCAGGACCGCGCCTGTGTCCCACGGTCCTATACCCCCACAGACTGTTCCCGCGCTACCTGGACTCTGTCTCCCCGCTAGTGCGTTCGAGGGTGTCCTCCTTACCTGCAGCTGTGTCCACGCCGCCCTCTGGTTCAGGGGCCAAACCATAGACCGTATGGGCCAAACCGAGGCACTTCCTGGTCATGGTCTAAATAGCGCATGGCGCGCTAAAGGGGTCACGTGATCTCGGACTTGACCATTGCGGGCAATTTGTGTGTTTATTTTGTTTTCTTAAGTTTATTAAGTTGAATTAATTCTAACCAGATGAGGGGTTATTTAAGTTATTGTTATTATGTTTATTTCCAAGTTGATTTATGTTCATAAGTACAGTTTTGCCTACATTAAACCCTTTAAACCCTTTGTTTCTTTAATTGGTTAGCCCAGGGGGAGGGGCTAAGGGTTATTTAAGGGGGAGCCCCATTCATTTTGTTGTCCTGTCCTTGGCCTGACTATGCGGGGGCTGGCTTGCTGTGAGTGCTGCTGCCGTAAATATTGTTGTAAAGACTTCTCTTTCTTTTTCTTTAGGAGGGGGAGGGACTCGGGAGGGACTCGGGAGGGACTCGGGAGGGACTCGGGAGGGACTCGGGACTCTGCTTTGTCATTTTCACTGTAAATATTGCACTCTGCACATTGGGCTGTAATGTGATTAAAAAACACACTTAAGAGAAGTTTTTCTCGACTGAGCCATCATTTTTTTCCATTTATTTTGGATGAGCCTGTGACAGTATGACCATAGAGGAAAACAAAAAATTGTTACATCTTTTTTCATTCTCATTGTGGTTTATTTTGTACAATCATAAACAATAAGCATTTGTGCCTTTGTTAACATTAGTATTAGTATTAGTATTTTGGGAGAGTATTCAGGATCCTATCGCTAGTGCTAAGAAACTTTTGATTACCAATATGTAACATGCAACATTATCTGATATTGTGACATGTCAAAGTTAGCTGGAGTCATAGAATTATACCCATTCACTACAATAAAACACATATTTCTAATGTATTAAACTGCACCCATAAATTTGCCATTGTCCTGACCTAAATCCAGAAGTGCTGTGGAAGCGTTTTAAATCATAATGTTGGAACATGTTTTGAGTCATCGGGGAGTGGTCCGTGCTCCTCTGTTATCTCTATCCTTCATCCTACAATAACCTGATTTCAGAGGACACTGTATGCTAATGAAATGGGCAGCTCCAGCAGAATACACTCATGCAGTCGTGAGCAGACAGTCCTACTCACACTGACTCAATAAGCCTGTGTCTCTGAATGTCATCTTTTTCTTTTATTTATGTCAAATAAAGACACCTTATTTATACATCTACAATATTTGGTTCTAGGGACGACTTATAGCTCCGTCATGGCACCACTGCACTGAAATTTCAATACAGTCATTTAAAGTACAATAACAATGGTAGAAATAAAAAGGTATCAAAGACCTGTAAGATATATAAAACACAGTGTTTTGTTTCAGTCTTTTGCTGAACACAGAACATATCTTAAAGGGGCATGATGTAACTTTCCTCATAAGGCGTCCACCGCCTGCTTGTTTCCATGGAGATGGATCTATCTAGCATTTCTTAATTACAGCTGTTTTATTGTAGCCTGATTCATCAGCTTGTTTCACTTCGTAGAAACCTTCTGACCTCGCAGCATTAAGATTTGTTCACTCGACAGTAGGCAGGTACTTTTTTTCATTTAACCAATCACTGCTGTTTGGTCATGACGTATGTAATGCACCACTAACGGGGCTAACTGGTATATTGTGGTTTTCCCAAATCTCGTAGGAAGAAGGGCAATAACGTCTTTCCCCTTGATAAAATTCACCGAACATTCTCTTTGTTCCAGCTTTAAATTCTTGATCTTGGGAATTGTTGCAAACACAGAATGTATGGCTCTTCGCAGATTGGCTGGTGCCCGAACTCACTCTTCCAGGGTACTTACAAACCGTCTCGTGTATTCCGATTCCTGACCTAGTCGCTGGAGAGAAATGAAATTGAGCAGAGGCACTAGGTGGTACCAGCCTGGCTAGATTTATTGCTCAAAAATACCTCAAAAATCAGTGGCGTCTCCTTTCCACAGATCTGTAACCTGTAACCTGGTAATGTCACCTTCTTGCCAATGGAGTTAAGTTAAACGTGGCAAAGCAGTAACATCTCCATGAAGACATGCAGAAAAGCTATACAGTGCATCTTTAAAGGGGCATATGTACACTAAAATCGACTTTAATGTGCTTACCATAATATAACACAGTTAACTCATTAGTTTTGAGTTGTATGTTTGAGTAATTCTCTTTTGATGTACATTTGAGATATGAGTGCTGAGGAAATGTCTGTTTTCACCTAACCCTAATCCCTGTCCAGTTATTTTCAACATTAAAACAAGTAAAAAGTAAATGAAACTCTCATCCCAGCTGCAGTGAAGTGATACAATGGACCCGTTTCTATTTTAAAGATTAGAATTAATAAAAATGTATGAGATTAATATTTATCAAAAATGTATTTTTTTGTTTAAAATCATTTTTTTATTCAACTACAATCCCCAAACATTTCACATTTGACTTTAAAACCAATGCAGAAATTCGTAATTTTCTTGTTCCAAATCAAGAGCTCAGTTTTGCCTACGATACAGAGGCGGGAAATTGTGGAGCCAGTTTTCAGAAATGCTGTTTAAAAAGTGTGAGGAATTGTTTGATATTTCATAATAATGTCTGATAATCATTCAATTGTGGATGTTTCATTGCCATGTTTGAATCAAATGAATTTAATCCAAGGTGTGTAAATGGATTTTCTTTTTTTTTAAATGCACAGCGATTCAGTTTTTAATGTATTCATAAGGTGGAGGCGTTAATATAAGCCCTTTTGGGGTTTTTTGTCTCTTCTAGCACCTACTCTTTTTTTGATCGAGTGTGTTTTTTATATATGTGCAGTCTATAAGTACAGAAACATCTTTAAAACTTTGAGGCAGTCCCGTTCTAAATGCATTATATCCCGGGCACTTGAACTCAGTCTCCATTTATTACCATGCAAACCCATTAAGAGCCATCCATCTGTACTGTACCCTCATTTCCACACATGCTTATCTATTCGCAGACATTGGAGAAAGCAGTTCAAGTACAGTCTCCTGCGTGTGGAAACTACAGAAGAAGAAGTTGTGTGCCGTGTTTGCCTGGAGGAAGTGGTCCACCAGTCCGAACAGGTACTGCCAGATTAGCCCCGCGACAGGCTCACCGCAGAGAATGATTAAACTGCCACTGTAAGCCAATTGGAGAAACGGGAGCGTGGCCAAAAAAAGACAGAACAGAAGAAAAGGAGAAAGATGGAGAGAGCGAGAGAGTGGGAGGGTGAGGTACATGAGAGCAGATGGGCTCGGAGAGGTGGAGAAATGGGCCCAGACAGAGAAGAACGACGACAAGCCAAAACAATAACAAGTGACGATGAAGGAGCGCGACGCACGGTGATGTTGGGAAGAACGGAAAGTAAGAGAGAGAGAGATGAGAAGAGATAGAGAGTGGTGAGGGGAGAGGGACGGAGAGAGATGAGCAGAGATAGAGGGAGAGTGATGACAAGAGAGAGAGAAAGGGAGAGATGGGGAATGAGAGAGAGCACCAGGAAAGAATGGAAACTCAGAAGTGCAAAGAGAGAGAGAGAGAGAGTGAGAAGGAAAGACAGTGAAAAGGAGAGAGAGAGAGTGATGAGAGCGAGATGGAGATATGAGAAGAGATAGAGAGTGATGAGAAGAGATAGATAGTGATGAGGGGAGAAGAGAGAAAAAGAGAGTGATGACAAGAGAAAGGAGAGAGAGTAATGAGGAAAGGGAAAGAGAGATGGGGAATGAGAGAAAGCACAAGGAAAGAATGGAAACTCAGAAGTGCAGAGAGAGAGAGAGAGAGAAGAAGAGACAGAGAGTGATGAGAGAGAGAGAGATAAGAGACAGATGAGAAGAGACAGAGAGAGAAGAGAAGAGATAGAGAGTGATGAGGCACGAGAGAGGGACAGAGAGAGAGAAAGAGTTAAGAAGAGATAGGGGAGAGATGAGGAGAGACAGAGGGAGAATAATGAGGAGAGAGAAAGAGAAAAGGGGAATGAGAGAGAGCACGAGGAAAGAATGGAAACTCAGAAGTGCAGAGAGAGAGAGAGAAGGAGAGACAGAGAGTGATGAGAGAGAGAAGGGATAGAGAGAGAGATGAGAAGAGATAGATAGTGATGAGGGGAGAAGAGAGAAAAAGAGTGATGACAAGAGAAAGGAGAGAGAATAATGAGGAGAGGGAAAGAGAGAGATGGGGAATGAGAGAAAGCACAAGGAGAGAATGGAAACTCAGATGTGCAAAGAGAGAGACAGAGTGAGAAGGAAAGAGAGTGAGATGGAGAGACAGAGAGTGATGAGAAGAAGAGAAGAGATAGAGAGTGATGAGGCACGAGAGAGGGACAGAGAGAGAGATAAGAAGAGATAGAGGGAGAATAATGAGGAGAGAGAAAGAGAGAGATGGGGAATGAGCGAGAGCACGAGGAAAGAATGGAAACTCAGAAGTGCAGAGAGAGAGAGTGAGAAGGAGAGACAGAGAGTGATGAGAGAGAGAGGGGGACAGTGAGAGAGTGATGACAAGAGAGAGAGAAAGGGGGAGAGTAATGAGGAGAGAGAACGAGGTAGATGGGGAATGAGAGAGAGCACGAGGAAAGAATGGAAATTGAGAGAGAGAGTGAGAAGGAAAGAGTGAGAAGGAGAGACAGAGAGTGATGGAGAGAGAGAAAGAGAGAGAGAAAGATGCAGGCAAAGTAATGGGAAGTGAGAGAGTGATGAGATAGATGAAAGATGAGAGATAACGAAAGAGCAAGAAAGATGGGGAGAGATAAAGAGAGAGAAAGAGATGAAGAAAGCAAAACGGTGATTGGAGTAAAGAGAGAGATTTGAGAGAGAATAATAGGCTGGGTAGGAAGAAGAGATGAAGAGAGAACAAGTGAGAGATGGAGAGAGTGATGAGAAGAGAGACAAATTTGAGAGAGTGGTGGGCTCTGCAGGAAGTTGGGTCAGAGAGGGAGAGTGAAAGAGAGAGAGGAGATGACAAGAAAGAGACAAAGAAAGCGAGAGAGTGATGGAAAGAGTGATGGAAAGAGAGACAAATTTGAGAGAGTGATAGGCTGGGCTGGAAGCTCGGTCAGAGAGAGAGAACAAGTGATGGGGAGAGTGAAAGAGAGAGAGAGCAGATGACAGGAAAGAGACGAAGAAAGCGAGAGAGACGGAGAGAGTGATGGAAAGAGAGACAGATTTGAGAGAGTGATGGGCTGGGTGGGAAGTTGGGTCAGTGAGGAAGAACAAGTGATGGGGAGAGATGATGAGAGAGATTTGAGAGAGTGGGTCAGAGAGAGAGAACAAGTGATGGGGAGAGAGCGAGGAAGAGATGAAGAGAGCGAGAGATGGAGAGAATGATGGGAAGAGAGATGGATTTGAGAGAGTGATGGGCTGGGCAGGAAGCTGGGTCAGTGAGAAGGGGAACAAGTGACGGGACAGAGATGAGAAGAGAGCGAGAGAGAGAAAGTTGGAGAAAGATGAGGACAAAGAGAGAGAACAGATGGAGGAGTAGACACCGGGCTTATGTATGCTTGTCTGGCCACCAAACAGCGGTCCCCTCAGCAGCCGTCCTTCTGTGCCAGTGTGGTCGGCAGAGGTATAATTGAAGTGGAGAGTGAATAGGCAGATCATGGTCTGATGTTGAACCCAGTCATTTAATCACAGACTTTATTCAAACATTAGAACACTCGTGAAATCAAAGTGCTCCTCGAAACAAAGAGCCGTGACTTTACAGATCACAATTCTTCACTTGTAAAGATTCTATAAACCTGAATATATTTCATATGTTAGATTGTGCTTTGAAATTATCGAGCAGTGTGACTGTGTCCAACTCATACTCTCAACCTGATTTTTTTGGTTTGACAGGTCAGCGGTTAAATAGTAAATTATTATACATATTTTTCTATAGCGCTTTTTCACCATCAAGGCACTCGAAGCACTTTAAAATCAAGGAACCATTCACCAATTCACACAAACACTCATGCACCAGTGTACACAGACACTGTGTCTTGCCCAAGGACACAACAACACTATTCACCTGGAATTGCACTGTCAACATGTGGGTCAGAAGACGAACACCAACTGAGCTACTGTCCTTCCATATTACAAGCAGAGTGTCATGGACTGGAGCTTTTTAGAACTACAGGTGATGACTGAATGAAAGGATGGTGATGCCAAGATCATGACACTATGTAAAACTTAAAAATGATGGTAGTATAAGAAGTTTTGTTTTGTTATTTTTTTCATGAAAAATAGCTGTGACATTTTTGACTCAACATTTCCAGACCCGAATATACGGCACTAGCCTGATTCATCAGCTGGTTTCACTTCATAGAAACCGTCTGACCTCACAGTGTTGTCATCGGTAGGCGGGTATTTTTTTAAATTTAACCAGTCGTTGTTATTTGGTCATGGCGTTTGTAATGCGCTGCTAATGGGGCTAACTGGTATATTAAGCTTTTCCCAAATCCCATTGGAAGAAGGGCAATAACGTCTTTCCCCTTGTTAAAATTCACCAAACATTCTTTGTTCTGGCTTTAAATCCTCGATCTTGGGAATTGTTGCCAACACACAATGTATGGCTCTTCACGGACTGACTGGTGCCCCAACTCACACTTCCAGGGTTTTTGCAAATCGTCTAGTGTATTCCGATTCCTGACCTAGTCGCTGGAGAGAAATGAAATTGAACGGAGGCACTAGGTGGCGCCAGCCTGGCTAATAAGGTACATCCACTTAATGTTAAAAGAAATTTTTTTTAACATATATAGGCCGCACTTGTCTATGAGCCACAGGTGTCCACGTTGTAACTTGAGATATTTACACATAAAGATATATTTCTATTTTTAAATTAAATACAGATACATGATTTTTCCGAACAGTGCCTGTAACATAGCAGTATTACGACAGGATTATCAGACTACGTCACTTGGCCCTCACATGTCTCCTGCAGAAAGAGCCCCCGTCCTGTTTAGTATCATGTCAGTGTCTTGTAGGATTTCAGCAGATTTCAGGCTTTCTCAGGGGGCAGAGCTAGCTGTATCGATCAGGTATGAGTGGATGTCTGGTTACTGAAGTTTGAGATGTTTCTTCTCATCATTTACTCACCTGCACGTAACACGTATGGGTCATTAAGTTGTATCCCACTCACTAAAGTTCATTTAGCATCATAATTTATTTTATCACATGGCTTTAAACTGTTTTAGACCACGGACAACAGTGTTACAACTTCATGTTAACCATACCGACAGCAGCACTTTCTGAACTCAGGCTGCACACGCATCTATTGTGTTGATAAAATAATCTGTCCAAATATTAGCTGCATCGTTGTAAAAGACGCAGGGTTCAAAGTGTGAGAAAAAAAAAATAGCAGCGTATAGTCAGAAAATGACAGTAATTTGAAATAATCAAGTTACTACTATTAAGTACAGAGAGTGGGCGGAGATGAGGGGTAGGTGAGCATTCAGGCCTTAAATGCAGAGCAATACTGGAGTCCTTAAACTTGTATGAATCGATCGAATTACAACTTTGAGTAAGCTCATACAAGTTGATTTTTACATAACATGTCAGTTTTAATATAGGCCCTTTAACATCATTTCTTTTCATTTCAAATTTGCAAACAGGTAAGTCAATTTGGTCAAAAATATACTCAAATTCTGAGTTCACAACCCAATAAGACTGAACCTTATCCCAACACTGCGGGGTGGAGACATACACGCCGGCCTTTCACGTGGCCAGTGTTGTGTCTGTGGCGAGCTGGAGGTGGAGTGGAGCTCTTTTGCTTGTTTATTGAGGTCAGGAAGTCTCTGCAGCATCTGTCATTCTGTCAGCACAGGGTCCATTCACAGGCCAGTTTATCTTCTGCAGCGCCGGGTTAGGGAGCAGAGTTTACACTTTCTTTTCAACAAGTGCTTTCATAATTATATGGAGAAACTCTGGGCTAAGGTTTAAAGTAATGACTTTCCTGGCCATTCAGATAATTATACCTTTGTTGAATTTTGTAACAATGATTTTTTTATTCCTACTTTTCTTTTGAGGTTGTTGAAACCGACTACCTTCATCATTATATCATCACAAATATCTTTAAAAACAGTTACGGTTTCAAAAAAAAAATTTAGTAATGACCTGTAGTATTTGATTTGACAATGAGTTGGATTTGCTGTAAATGTCAAAGTATGGTGAAATGGCTTCCATTCATTTCGTTTTATGCGTAGTACATTAAGTGGGTAGATATTAACTCTGATACTGGTGATTTTCATATTTCAGAATGTGATGAAGTCAAGAGCCCATTATCCCTGTTGATTATGTTGTACTTTGCCATGAAATGTTCCAAAGATTAATACAAAAAATGTTGAACCTGAACATTTCTATTAGCAAACAGTTCCTTTTAGCGGCCCCATCTGTATTAAAGATTATTGGCAACCCCGCAATTGTCTAATGTGTACCCGTACTTGCATGTTCTTTAAGTATTCTCATAGCTTTGGTTCCGTCCTCTTGTATCTATAAGGTGGTAATACAAAAAGTCTCCTTTGTGTTTTTAAAGACCATACAACTTCAACAAACTTGTTCTAATCACTTAAAAGAGCACTTTGTAATTTTTCCACCACTGCCGGTTTCACTTTGTGGAAACCATCTGACCTTGCAGCATTAGAATTCGCTCGACAGTAGGTGGGTACTTTTATTATTTAACCAATTGCTGCTATTTGGTCGTGACATTTGTAATGCGCTGGTAACGGGGCTAACTGGTATATTAAGCTTTTCCTAAATCCCATAGGAAGAAGGGCAAAAACGTCTTTCCTCTTGATAAAATTCGCCAAACATTCTCTTTGTTACGGTTTTAAATCCTCGATCTCGGGATCTCGTTGCCAACACAGAATGTATGGTTCTTTGCTAATTGGCTGTTGCTCACACTTCTTGGGTTTTTGTGAACCATCTAGTGTATTCTGATTCCTGACCTAGTCGCTGGAGAGAAATTAAATCGAGCGGAGGCACAAGGTGGCGCCAGCCTGGCTATCCTCTACCCACTTGTCTCCGTGACTTGAAGATTTTATTGCTTTGCCTGGAATGATTCGGATATGACATTAGATTTATGTATATACAGAAGACAGATGGGTTACAAGTCAGATCTATTCAGGCTAGCCCAATCTCAGTAAGAATTGCATAGATTTTCAAAGTATGTTTGGGCAATAAAAACACCTCAAACTGAATAATTGCAAAATAGATAAGTTGCACGCCATACTGTGTAGCATTTCAGGGAAAGCAATAACATCTCCATGAAAACAGGTGGCAGTGGAAAATGTACATAATGCACCTGTTGTTATGCATGCAAGCGACTTTTGTTTTTAGCCTCTTTAAAACTCCTTCAGTGGCCATATGCTCAAGATAAACCATGTGAACTAAGGTGAACAGCAAGAATAATGCATGGGGCCTTTAAAGTTTCACATTTGAATTCCAGCTCCTCCATATTTTATAACTCTCCAGTATGATGATGATGCAAGCTCGGTGGCCAAATCACTGCAGTTCTAGTCTATGTTGCAAGACTTAAAAAAGGTTACAGAAATCCTGCAGCCATGGGCACGGGTGTTGGCTAAATATTTTGTCTGAGAGAAATTAAAGGATTACAACATTTAGAGTACAGACTAAATCAATTCATTATCACAACCAAGACGTCGCACATCTGGGCTTCACTCCATCCAAACAGCTTGACAGACTGTTGCTCCCAATCCCAGTAGGACCATTAACAGCCATTTGTGTAGAAGTGGAGCAAATCTTAAATCTAATTGAGCTACTACAACCCCAAATGAGAACGTGTAGACAGATTCCACCATAGAGACTTGAACTGCGCTGAGAATCAATGGTTGACAATTTCCAAAAGGCGTGTTTGTGGTTTGAAGGGGCAGAAGTGGTGCACAGAATCAATCAGAACAGATTGAGTCTAAGGAGTAAATAGTGATAGAGGGATTGATAAAAACATAGTGATTTGAAAGAAAGAGTGGAAAGCAGGGTTGGCCGTATATTGGCGACGCGCTGGCTTCTCTCGGAGTTTGGGCCAGAGAAAATGGACAGCCTGTGCCATTTTGTAAAGGTTAGCGCAGTCTGAGGGCGCTGGCTTCTAAAAATGAAAAACTAAAGTCCGTGAAAACAATGAAAGCTAGTCACCCCGGGTACACTTATATCGCCTGTGATCAAAACATAATGTTGAGCTAGATTGAATTTTAGAAAGGAAAAAAACTAAGTGGAAGTTTATTTATGGTGGTAAAGTGGGTGGTGATGTCGCAGTAGTGGTGGTACTTATTTTCATAGGTTTCCTGTGATATGGAGCCATTGTGAGGACATTCAGGATATCTATTTGGTTTTGAATTGTTAAAGGTCCTATATTACACAAAATGGACTCTTCTGAGCTTTAAGTCACATTAAGATGGAACAGGAGAAATTTAATTTGTCAACTAGACAAAGTTTATTTGGTCGAATACGTTTCGCAGCTCATCTAAGCTGCTTCTTCAGTTCTGGTCAGACGCTGGTGGACACTTCCTTATATCTGCCAGGAGCTAACTAAAGTGAAACTACTCTGAAACTAACCAAACCTATTTGTTTACAATTTCTGTTAGTTAGTTAGGCCTACTGAACTGCACTGAATGTGGGGTCATATTAGCATAATCCTTCAGGGCCATAATGGGAGCTTTCACACCTCTGGACCTAACCTGGCCACAGCTATTGTTCTCTTGTTTGTTTTAATTTAGGTTTGAGAATGGAGTTGTAAATAAGAGATAGATGGTGTCTGAGTCCTCCATTTCTGTTTAGAGAAGGATTCTCTTTCTTTACAAAAAAATGCTTCTTTAACTCCCCTTTCAAACCAATCCTTTTCTCTTTACCTCACTGTCCTCAAAGGAGTGACCCGTGGCTTTAAGGTGGAGATGTACAGCAGACTGAGGTCCACTATGGCTCTCTCGTCTGTGTTGGTATATCCTCCTGTGAAGTGGCTCTTTTGTTGTGCTCACTGCAGTCTTCACTACACTGAATGGAGTAGACCACATTGCTTTGTTTGTGGTATAACGTAAACAACCAAATACATTTTGTCCAGTTGACAAACTGAATTTCTCCTGTGCTATGGATCCTACCTGGACGACTGAGGGATTTTTCACACGTCACGTTAGAATGTTGTTACCTCCTCAAAAACACGCCTGGAGTTGTGTTTTGTTTCATTTACACAGGTTTGAGTAAGTCTCTCTCAATTTATCTACATTCCCAAAGCCAAAAATGTTCTATCTTATGATGTCATGAAGAGGTAATTGGCAAGTTAACAGCTACCCCAAATATGCAGGGTTTGTGGGTTATAAATATGTGAATGAAACAAAACACAACTCCAGGTTTGTTTGTGGTAAGGATACAACATAGATCAGAAAATAGTGTAATATGATCCCTTCAGTTATTATGGCAACTTAATTTTTTTCTCAAATATCTGAAATCGTTTTTGTGTAGTTTCAGTGAATATTACCATCAAACCAGTGCACTTTGAACATCAAAAATAGCAATAGTAGTTCTAACCTTTTTGTTAAGTAGACAACAAGCTTTTGATACGCTTTTAAGTAAATATTTTCAAAATATTTTCCATCCGCTCTTCAAAACTGCTTTGACTTTTATTTACCTCATCTCTGTGTAAAAAAATACCACAGACAGCAAATTATTTAACTGAAAAACGTTTTCCTCTTTCTCTCCTCCGTCTCTCTCTTTCTTTCAGGTAACACTATCACCTGAGGAGAGCAGGTGCAGAGCATTCAGTGTGATCTGGCACACTGTCTGTTGTTTACCATCACATTTGGATGACAAAAAGCATTCAGATGAAGCTCATGGAGTGTTTAGTTGGTCAAAAATATGTTTTTTAGCTGCTATCTTTGCTCATAAAAATAATTTAAAAGGTCCTGCATCATGCAAAATTGACTCTTGGGAGCTTTAAGCAATGTTATAATGCTGTTACCTCATTAAAAATAATACCTGGAGTTGTGTTTTGTTTTATTAACAGCAACCTTTTACCTTGTTCTGTAGCTATGGGTAATTCCAGAAAGCATCAAAATGATTCTAGTGAAGGTGTACGGAGTTTAAAAACACAGTGGAGCACTCCCTGTATCACGACATGACATCACAAGGTGGAAAGGTGTTTTCTGTTTGAGAGAAGAACTCAGCCTAAATATTCAGGGTTTGTGTGTTAAATATGTGTGAATGAAAGAAAACACAACTCCAGGTCTGTTTGTGATGAAGAAACAACATGATAGAAATCAGAAAATAGCGTGATATAGACTTTTTTAATAATTGACTTAAAGCTGTATGTGGGCTGGTTTGTTTTGTCATGCACAGCAGCACAGTGGCTGATGACAAATTGCAGAGTTGTTTATGGATGAAAATGAAATGGGACCTTCAATGACCATCTGTGATTTGTGTCAAAGCAAACCAACTTCTTGTTTTATAATGTTATTTTCTGCTTGTGTTTGGAGTTGTGTTTGACTAGAGTCCCTCCAAATGAGGTGGGGCAGCGGTGTGATTTATTGCTGCAGTTTCACGTAAAACAATGTGTAATAATTTGTCAAATGTTGCATATGTATAGTAAAATCATGGACTGTGTCATAGATTTCATTATCTGTGAACATTTATTTTGAATACAGTCGTCCCTCGCTATAACGCGCTTTACCTTTCGAGGTCTTGCTGTTTCGCAGATTTTTTTTGTACAATTTTGCATGCTTTTTTTTTTTTTTACAGCGTATGAAGACGCATTGTGTTCCTCCCCCTGTGTCCTGATTGGCTAAAGAACTGCAGACCACTGTCAATCAATCTCCTCCATGCTGTGTCTCCTGTGCAATACAGAATGCATTCAACTTGCTAAATTTACATAAATGTCTGATTGTTAGCAGTGTGATTCTGAAGTAGCCTGATTTATCAGCTGGTTTCACTTCGTAGAAACCATCTGACCTCCCTTGAATTCATTCGCTCGATGGTAGGCAGGTACTTTTTATCATTTAACCAATCGCTGCTATTTGGTCGTGACATATGTAACGCACTGCTAATGGGGCTAACTGTATAAAGCTTTTCCCAAATCTCGTAGGAAGAAGGGCAATAACGTATTTCCCCTTGATAAAATTCACCAAACATTCTGTTTATTCCAGCTTTAAATACTCGATCTCGGGATCTTGTTGACAACACAAAATATATGAGTCTTCACTGATTGGCTGGTGCCTGAACTCACACTTCTGGGGTTTTTGCAAACCATCTAGTGTATTCTGATTCCTGACCTAGTTGCTAAAAAATAAAAGAAATTGAGCGGAGGCACTAGGTGGCGCCAGCCTGGTTAATTCTAAAATGCAGTATGTTTGCAAGTTTTCTCCCCGACAAAATCCACAATGTTGACGAAACGTTCTGCACTGACAAATGCTCCTGTGATTGCAGGCAAAAGGCAGAGGAAGATGCTAACCATCGCACAAAAAGTTGGACTCTTGGACACGCTGAAGAAGGTAGAAGTTACGCGGCTGTAGGGCGCCATTACGGAATAAATCTTCAGTTTGTCAAATGTAGGAGGAGGACAATAACATAAGAATGACAGCAGCAATAAGTTTTAAGAAAGTGTATAAAGTGTGTGGAGAGGGGTTTTACAGTCTTAAAACAGATATAATAATTGTAAAAAATAAAGCTAACTACTTTGTGGATTTCGTCTATTGCGGGTTATTTTTGGAACATAAACCCCACAGTAAACGAGGGACCACTGTATCTATTATGAAAAAATACTAACAGTCCATAAATCCCAAAACAAACCATTCATTTACAATATCATATATCTGGATCAGTGTCACCATGCATCAAAAATTATCATTTTTTTTAAAGGTCCCAGATTACGCTATTTTCTGATCTATGTTATAATGCTGTTTCTTCATCACAAACATACCTGGAGTTGTGTGCTGTTTCACACAAACTCTGCATATTGAGAGGATGAAGATGAGTTCTTTTGTTCCACTTTGTGATGTCATGGTAATACAGGAAGTGCTTCAGTGTGTTTTAAACCCTCAATAGAATCAGATTAATAATTTCAGACCTGGAATTGCAAGTCTCTTTTGAACTAAAGGTAAAAGGTATCTGTTAACTTGAAAACGACTAGTACTACTACATGACATTCATCTTTGGAGAGGTAGACAGACTAATAATGCAGGATTATTCAAACATGTGTGAATGAAAGAAAACAAAAGTCCAAGTATGTTTTTGAGGAGGGAACAGCATTATAATTGCTTAACGCTCACAAGAGTCTATTCTGCATAATATGGGACCTTTAACTCCCCAGACCTTCACATACAGGAATCCAGTATCTGACCGTTAGCACTGACATTTATATTTTACTGTATATCCAGTAAAAAGTAGTGCTCTAAACTTCACAATGTCTGTCAGTATCTGTGTCCTTGTAGCGTTAACAGGAGACTTAACTTTGAAACAAAGCGATTGGATTTTTCGTGGAAAAACTAATAACCCTGATGTATAGGCACTTTTGAGACGCTTCTCTGAGTAGCCTTGTCAATGCATTATTTATGTATTTTCTCCCAACACTGGGCTTTTTTCCAGTAATTACAGAAAATGGCAGACACACTGAAGGTTGGACTAAACATGAGTCTTGTCGTCATAAATTCGTAGTTTTTCTCCATATTGTGAAGGTCTTTGGTAAATCTGGGCTTGTTTATGTGCTTGGCTTTTATTGATCAATGACTGTTTTGTAGTTTTATTTTCGAACTTTCTCTTGGTTATATCAGCAGTTTTGTGAAGCCGTGCGAGGAGAGTGCTGTTGTGATTTTGGGCTCTACAAAAATAAATTGAAAATGAAAATCTGATTTCTTAACATCATGTGAATACAGAGAGATATTGTTGCCAGAGAAGTATAAGAAGGTTACACAAACTACCACAACCTGTACTTCAACTACTACTACTCCTAACTACTACTACTAACTACAACAACTACCAAGTACAACTACTACTAAAGGCTACTAACTAACTGGAACTACTACTACTACTGTTACCAACTACTATTACTATTACTGCAACTATCAACTACTACCACAAGTACCACAACTACTGTTAGTATTATTAGCCTACTACTTCACTACCAAAGTTACAAAAAAGTATTACCTACCAGTTATTGCTTACTAGTACTGTATTACCTATTGTGTACTTACAATTTATACTACTTCAACTACTACTACTACTACTAACTACAACTACTACCAAGTACAACTACTACTAAAAGCTACTAACTAGAACTACACCTACTACTACTGTTACTACTACCGCAACTACCAATTACTACCACAAGTACCACAACTACTGTTATTACTACTAGCCTACTACTTCACTACCAAAGTTACAAAAGCTACTTACTTTTTTATGTAAACAATTTGGCTATATTCATGGGTTTTAAAATGATGAAATTAGGACTGTTGCCATAGCGACTAATAATTTAAAATAAGGTATTCTATCGTTTTACGTTTTATCGTTTTATCGTTTTATACAACAGGAAGACAAAAACCAGACATTTTTAACTCAGTAATTCATCAACCAAGTAAAATTTAGCAATAAAAACATAAAACATTTTGCTTTCCACTTGAGTCATTAGCTATAACCATTTCACTCTCCGTCCCTAGTTTTGATGTCATTTCTTGTTATCAAAACCATGAAAGCAAAAGGACTTTAATGTGGATATAACAGGAAATATTTGGATGTTTTGCTATTGCGACTGGCTGTGAGCTGTAGATCGGTGGGACTGCAGCTTGATGGCAGCAATTAAAATGTAATTCTGGCAAATGAGGAAGCAACAACAACAACAACTGAGACGTTCTGTTATTGCTTATTATGGGATGACTGAAGTGAAGGGGACTAATGAAGAGAAAGGAGACATGCCGAGACAGGAGATTAGACTAAAAGCTTCACTTAGCACTAGCACTTTGTTAGAATATCCCTTTAACAAACTGCAAAGATGTCTGGAGTTGGAATATTTGTACCGGTGCAAAGCTGGGAGACCAAGTTGTTCTGCTTTAAAAGAAGAAAAAAGGCAGTGTACCCACTCGAGTTTGGGTTAATTTTGTTCCTCTTTAACTTTTACATAACAGTTTTAGATCAGAGCTGCAGGGTTAGATGGAAAATGGTTACTTTGAGCTTATCTTCAAAGTTTTTGTCAGATATTTTCGAATCAGAAGTGCAGAAGATGGAATTATAGCTTAACCTCTTGAGAGAACTTTTTCTACATTTATTCCTTTTAGTCCAATATATTGATAAAAGGAAAATATCGAGCTCATGGACATGTAAAACAAAGATGTAACTCACTAATTTTCAGCCACATTCTGGAAAGAATTGGGATCAGTTTCTACTCAAAACTACTTTTTCAGTTCTTAGTTAGTTTAGTTTGTGTTAAGGTCACGTTATTATCACTTATTATTTTCTGTGTTATAATTATTTGCTTTTTTGTTACTTTGATTAAGTTATTGGTTTAGTTAGTTAATTAGTGTAATTCCTCCCTCTTGTGTTTAGCTTTAGTTGGTCCTTAGGTATTTAAACACCTCTGTTCCTTTGTCTGGTTGGGTTAGTTTTGTTCTGTTCAGTTTGATTTTGAGTTACCCCAGTTGGGCCCAGCTTTTTTGTTAATAATTTGCCTAATTTGAGCCTTTGTTAAATTATATCTTTCTTGACTTTATTAAATTTAAACTTATTTTTATACCTTGTCTTTGCCTTTCTGTTTGGTCCAATACAGTCCTGATACTAATTCCGATACTATGGCTTTAAGTATTGGCAGATACCTGATGTCAACCAATACCAGTGCAGCATTTACTTCATTTAAATAAAGATAAACTGATCCAAATGTGTTATGTAGCTGTTATTTATCTCTCAAGTAACTACAGAAGAGCTTTGTATAAATACATAAAAGTTATGAGAATTTCTGGGCCGACTGCACCCGCTAAATGTTCTCATTACATCAGTTTAATTATGGATATCGATGGAACCGATATTGAGAAGCAGATACAGCATATGTTTCAGTAGCAGCGTGGATATTCAATACCAGTATCAGACTGGGGCATCTCTACTCTAAATCCACAAATAAAATTAAAAAAATAATAATAAAAGAATTTTCAAATGTATAATTTTAAGTCAAATTTTATACATTTTATACAATATAAATACAAAGGTTATTTTGCCTGGACTTTTTTTTTTTTTTTTAACCTACTTACAAGTCCCTTACTCTAATTTTTCACATGTGCTCCAGTTTTGACATGACAATACCATCCCTCCAGAAACCAGCTGTACCTGTCTGTGCACTTATTTACCACTAACATTTAGGCAGGATATGATTGGATGTTCCTCTGTGCGGAGCATGTTCCCACTCATAATGAGAGCAGATCAGAACAGAGGCCAGAACTACAGAGCCTCAGCTTCACAAAGAGCCCAGGCATTTGTCTGCGCTCCAAAAGGATCAGAAACAGATTCACTTTGAATTGGGGGTCATTTTAGTCGGGGATTTTAGGAAAAATCAGCAGCATTTAACAGCAGCTATTTGAAGGACCTTAGGGCTGTGGAGAATGTTCATGTTTTTAAGAGTAAGCTCAAGGGCACCTTTTTATCTTAGCTTATGATTGTAAATTGTGTGCTTCTACTTGTTTTTATTATACATATTTTATGACATTTATTTATTTTAGTTTTACTGTTGTTTAAACTCCTTTATAATTTTTAGGACTTCCAGTGTTTCCTCTGTAGGAGCCCTCTGCACCGGGAGCGCTGGGCAGCTGCTGCTAGGGTCTGTCCCGTGGGCTCGTGGTGGAGGGACGGTGCTTGGGCCTCATCTCTCCCCTGGGCCCTGCGGTGGTTCCTGGTGGCAGTGGACGGCTCTTTGCTCCTGGTGTAAACGGCTCCTCTGATGGTGCTTTCTCAACTGGTTCATTTGTATTCAGCCTCACGTTTTACTATGTGTAGTTTTATGCATTTTTGAATGTTCGCATGTGTGTGACTGTGTGTGAGTGTGAGTGTGTGTGCGTGTGTGTGTGTGTGCGCGTGTGCGTGTGCGTGTGCGTGTGCATGTGTGTGACTGTCTGGGTTGTTTGGCTGTGTGGGGTCGGGCAGCTGTGGGGGTTGGGTGGGTGGGTGGAAGGAAATGTGGGATTACTTTTAATCACTATAAAACATTTTCTGTTACATTTTTAGCGCTTTATAAATAAAGTTTGACTAATTGATTGATTTGCAAAGTCAATTCATCCATGTCTATTTATGTAATAGAACACATTAAAAGTTACATTTTGTTATTGCACTTTGCTATTCACTTTATATACAACTCAATTTAAGAAGGTCACAAAAGTAAAATGTGAATATAACTACATCATTTTCTCATCATAATATGTCCAATTTGCTAAGGAAAATTAAAATTTTAATTGTGATAGTCATAATTTTGTCTGTTGTTAAAGCAATATTGATTTCACAACTTAAAACTAAAATGAATTATTCCCTTTCCATATTCATTTGACTTTATTGCAGCAGAAGAGAGTTAAAGGTGCATTATGTAACTTTCCAGGGGTCTCCAGAGAGATGTCATTGCTTTGTTCTGCAGTATGGTGTCTTTTTTGGCCTTATTCAATTACACATGATAAAAAACCTTGATAAATATTCTTACTGTAAGCGGGGTTGCCTCTCCTCAGATCTGACAAGTAACTTACCCCGGTGGAGTTACCTGCTTGACACTATGGGGATAGATAAGTAAAATTATGTAAAAAAAAATATATTCTGTGGAATATTCAGAAAAGCAAGAAGATGTCCGCAGAGGGCAGCAGGCGTCAGACCCTCCACCAGAAAAGTTACATCCTTCTCTCAACACCTCACTGCACACATTAAGAATATATTGACTTACTCCCTCTTCAATTTCACTTGTTTGTCTGCTTTTCCCAATAAAAAAGCACCATGATAAAACATTGATGATTTAGTAATGACTTGGTAATTTTGTTTTTCCACTGTGGTTCCTCCTGGCTGTTTGCTCATTATCACTTTATACCATTTTCCTCGAACAGAAAAAAACAAACTGCATTCCAAACAGCGGGAGGTAAGATACTATGACACATTTACTTGCTGTTACCTTGTTTTTGGCACAATGTAAAAATGCCCTGGCGCCCTGGTTCACTGTCTGTACTGTTTACGGAGGAGGCTGCGTTCAAAAGTTCCACGTTGGAAAAGTGAGAGAATTGCTGCCAAGGCGCAAAGGGGACACAGAGGCAGTGTGTGGACAGTGAAGTCAGTACAATGGTCATTTGTTTGGTCACCTTACTTCAGCACATGACCCCTGCAGCAGCTAAAGAGACTCTGTTGTGCTCTGTAATGGTCTACTACCTGATGGTGGTGACCTTCATCCAGGCAGAACTATTGTGTGTTTGACTCTATTGCAAATGCTGGTACAAAGGAGTCAGAGGACATCAAGCAGAGAAACTCAACTACAGTTACTACCTGCTTCTATGACTACTAATACTATTTTTTCACTTTTACAGTGACTGCTACTTCTATTACAGTGACAATTACATGTACTACTGTGACTACAATATCACTACTGTCACTATTACTACAACTACTTCTTACAATTTACATTTCAAGGGAATTTAAAGTGCTACAGCAGTACATTAAGCCAGAGTTAAAATGCATTTACACATCAAGTACAACATCATAGGAAATACAAGTACAGTATTTTTCAGACTACTGGTTTAGGTGGTCCTGTGACTTATATATTCAATTTTTCACTCTAACAGCCACTCTAGAGCACTCTAGGCTTGTGCGCCAGTATCTGCTACTACTATTACTCCTGTACCACTGTCACTTGGCTCTAGTGCGCATGTCTCCTGCAGAAAAAGCCACTGTCCTGTCTGCTCAGACGAAAGCACCACTGAAAATTTTAAATTTAAACAAACTTATTAAGACAAATGAGAAGACTGAACACAAAATGCCTCCAAAAAGAAAATCATACTGTGCAGCTCCATATTTCACTACTTGCATCTTATAATCTGCAAACAGTAATCGAGCAGCAGAAAGAAAGTCTGGAGTGAGCGAGAAACTTGTGACAACCATGTGGATGCACCATGCAACTTTCCTGGAAGTCACTGGATGGATCGACAAAGTCTGGACTTCAGTGACACCGAAACCACCCTGTCAGGTTTCAGAAAGGCCAGAATATTTCTAATTGGAACTGATGTTGAATCAGATGACAGCTACGCAGAAGAGGAAGCAGCGCTCTGTTTACCTCTGGAGGTCATGGAGTTGCTCAGAAGTGACACCGAGGATGAAGAATTCAATGGATTTAGTGATTTGGAGTGAGATGGAGAGTTTGGCTTAGCTTTTGATTTAGAGTTTGGTTTATGCTCTAGTTATCTGAATAACTGTTCATATGTGACGTTAACAGCCTGTTGTTCTCTGTTCTATTGTTTGTACTATAATTTGCCTTTCAAGATGAAATGTCGGTTCCTGGTCTCTGATTTGATCCAATACATTTCCCCCAAAAGTGCAACTTATATGTGTTTTTTTCTTCCTCATTATGTATTTTTTGGCTGGTGCAATTTATACTCCGGATTGATTTATAATCCGGAAAATACGGTACTCTGTCTACTACTCTGAAAACTACTACAACTATTACAACTACTAAAACTACTACTCTGCAAGGCAAGTTTGTTTGTATAGCACAATTTGTACGCAAAGTAAAGTACTTTACGGAAAAAGAAAGACATTAAATATCAAACTATTAACAAATTAAAACATAAATAATCATCATAAAATTAACATTAAAGAAGAAGACTGTGGAGTACAAAACAGTTATCACAGTTATAAAACAGTCATAGTACACTAGTATAATGGATTCATCCCCATGCAAAGTGGGTAAAGAGTTTCACCCAAAAACACAACAGAAGTCTCAAATGTTGGCAATGATGAACAACCAAATGGTTAGTGGGTTGCGTTAGCTAAATGAGGTATTCTCAGATTAAATTTATAAGAGCTTTTACGTCTAAAATTGCTAAAAAAAAATGCATCAATATCTTAACTTCTACTGCTATTTTAACCACAAACATCAGTACCTACTATGACATGTGACCGTTACTACTTAACGTTTACTACCTTCTGCAACCTTCAGCTCCACTCATCCATTAAGCACTCTGATGGTGCATTTGAACATGTTTTTGACTTTGAGTGTTGCTATAAAGGAGACTGAGGACATCCAAGTCGTAAAGCCACAAAATGACGAGCCAAAGAGAGGGGAAAAGACACGGCGAGATGGAGAGAGATAGTCCGATGATGAGATGGTGAATGGCTTAGACAATAAGTTAAAGGACAAATAGTGTATTACGCATTATTGTGGTCCTTGGATTAGAATTATACTTCTAACTTCCTAACTTAAAGGGCCTAACATTATAATGTTATTATTTTGTTTCCTCATCATACCTGGAGTTTTGTTTTGTTGTGATGTCATGTGGTAATACAGAAAGTGCTCCATTGTGTTTTTAAACTCCATACATGTTCATTAGAATCATATGGATGGATTCGCCGCTGGAATTGTCAGTTTCTACTAACCAAAAGGTAAATAGTATGTGTTAACTTGAAAACTGCCGCTTCATGACATTGACATCACAAGGTGGAACAGAGCATTTTGAGCTTTGGTGATGTAGACAGACTAATAATCAAAGGTTACTTAAACATGTGTGAATGAAACAAAACACAACTCCTGGTATGTTTTTGAGGAGGAGCACCATTATAACATGGCTTAAAATCCACAAGAGTCAATTTTGTGTAATATAAGACCTTTAAAATAATGTCTTTATATGGAAAACACACACATTTAGGCCTTGGAGCTCCCTCTGCTGTCACCAGTGGAAATGAACAATAAGAAAATAAACAAACGAAGCCCTTAGGCCACATGAATTATGCTAATAGAGCCATGCATCTGTTGTGAACACAATCTGACTGCAAAATAAGGCCAGTGATGGTTTGTGGACTTAAATGTGGTTTACATTAAGTAAACTAAACTAAGACATATGGATAAATACATATTAAATAGATGGAAATTAATGAAAATGATTGTATTTCCAGTCTAAGGAGAAGCAGAAGAATTAGTCCGTTTGTGCCGAGAAGCAAATGGATCAGTATAATACGTCACCAGTATAAAGCCTGGATCTATGCTGAAATAGAGCTACCATTATAGCGGCTATGTTTAGACTGGTGTTGTCAAGGCCACATGCAACACACTGCAACCTGAATTAGAGACCAAGAGTCAATGGGAGTGGGGAAAGACTAAAGAAAATCTCTTTAATTCTAATAGATTCGGTATAACATGGGTGAATTCATGTGTTGGCACATTGGCATTCATTCAAAACCTTGACTTGAAAAAGAATATTGAACATACACTCATTAAAATGAAATGTTGTTCTCATGTATTCTCTTATTGTTATTCTTATCTTATTATCACCTTTTTCCAGCCTCATATGTTAAAGTTGCATTGTATAACTTTTGCTGGAGCGTCCGTCAAATACTTTTCTTCATGGAGATGTTTTTGCTTTGTCTAGAATGTTTCACAGTATGGCATTAAACCTTTCTACCTTCATGGAGACCAAACTAGACCAAGTTACAGGTCAGATCTGTGGACTGTCACTGTCAAAATGTCTATGTTTCTAGGTATTTTGGAGCTATAAAACCACCTGTAAGTTAATAAATGTAAGGTAGAGCTGTTTTAATGTCACACTGTGGAATATTCCAGACAGAGAAATGACATCCATAGAAACAAGCAATTGATGGACCCCCAACCAAAAAGTTTCACAGTACACTTTTAAACTGATATATGCATTTTAATAGCTCTTAAAATCTAAATAATTGGTTTAGGATCAACATAAACTAATTGAGTAAACTAATAAACTAAGGCTACATTCAGACTGCAGCCTGAAGTGACCCAAATCTGATTTTTTTGGCCCCTATGTGACCTGTATTTGATCTTTTAATGACAGTCTGAACGACACAGATCAGATTTTTTCAAATGTGACGCAGGCCACATGGATATGTGGTCCTGAAACCGATACATATCCGATCTTTTGACATGCGACTTCAGTCTGAACGGCCAAAGCACATTCATCCGACCTACACGTTATCAATAAACCACAAACGTCACTATTCTGAGCTGAAGTAGATGAAAATTGTTAATGAACTCTGTCACTGAAGCGAAGCACATCACCACTCACCACTCTTGGCTACATCTGCGCATCCACATGTTCCTTTCAACAGACGTTGCTGCCGCTGCCCCACAAAACACCATGGCCAAAAACCTCGTCCTTCTACTTCTCAATCTCCTCCTTAAAACAAATAAGTTGTACATGTTCTGGCTCCGGTACGAGAGGAACTTTAAAATCGCCAGGTGCTCAATGCTCGCGTCCACGTTTGGACAACTTCCGTAAACACAGAGCTGCGGTTGATGTCATCGTGTCTCCAGTGCACATGCGGGACACTTTTGGGCCATTTAATATTCACACTGGAGATCACATACAAGTTGCATTTAATTGGAAATGTGAACGACCTCGCAAAAACACATTTCACAAAAAAATCTGAATTGAGCATTAAGCCCTGCAGTCTGAACGTAGCCTAAGCCCGGGGCCCCAAATTATGCTACATGTAATAGAATATGTTTTTTTTCCTTAGATTTACATGTTAAACAATATATAATTACGCCCGAAGGCTTAAAACTAATATAAAGCAATACATTTAAACTAATATCTTCTTTTTTGTGAACAATCTTTGATATTTCCCAGTGGACCCTGGACTCCACTTTGGGAACCACTGCCTTCGTGCATATCTGCAGTCTCAGGGCTAGTCGAATATTTCTGCTCAGTACTGTATGAAGTAGAAGCAACTTTATCATGCAGGTTCACAATATCCTGGTGCTCTTTAGAAACTGGAGGATAATGCGTCTTTTCAAGGTGACTAGCTTTTTTGCTGCTTTTGTCCGACATCAACAGAGATAAAGAGAGTTATAGTCGACCCAGCTGTTCTTGGTCTAGACACCAAAAATACGCTGTGAAAACGTTGTGAAGTGATGTGACAATTGTAGCTTTGCCTTTGGTTCTCCCTTCACCCTGGCTACCTCAGTGCCTTCTCTTCTTTTCTCTCCTCTTTCTGCTCATCAGCACTTCCCCCGGTGTAGGAAGGGGGCTGGGCTGGGGCCGTTTGATCCCTAAGTCCTCTCTTGTGAGCTCCTTTCGAGGTACTTTCGAGTTTTGTCCGTCCACCATTGGCGCGAAAGTGGTCCGCCGTACTTACCGTCAATTTAGGCTTCAAAGATGTCTTGACTTTTATCCAGGGAGCTGCCAGGGGAAAATTAGAAAGGTGCTCAAATGCCACTGTGCCGAGCGTAATCAGTCACGGGCAGTTACCATCACACGCCAGCTAATAAGATTTGGACATGCTGGCATTCCGAAGGGATGCGATGACCGACCCATGAGTTTTCAATCATCCTTCTTTCATCAACTTCTCATTAGCGATCCTGCCAGACCATCTTACTAAACTTGTCGTTGCTCATTTAAAGGTGCACTGAGTAACTTTTCCGGTGGAGTGTCCGTCAAATGCTTTTCTCCATGTAAATGTTTTTGCTTTGACATGTTTCGCAATATGGTCTGTCTTCACGGAGACCAAACCAGACCAAGTTACAGGTCAGATCTGTGGACAGGCAACCCCACTCACAGTCAGAAAGCCTGTTTTTGTAGGTATTTTCAAGATATAAAACCACCTGTAATACATGCATTCTGAATTTTGGACTTCTGGTCATCGCACAATGTAGACTGTGAAGGGTCCTCCGAAAAAGTGGGCATCAAATCACCATGTTTGATTTCCAAGTGGGATGTGTCTATTGTTTTGTTTTGTTTTTTTGTTTTTTTTTTTGTTTTTTTAATGCACTCAATGGTCTTGCATCTTCCTATTTGTGTGAGATTTTGACCCCTCACCAACCCAGCAGAGCTCTACGATCTGCTGGGCAACATCTGCTGGAGGTTCCCCCGGTCCCGGTGCAAACAGTGGGGTGATCGTTCTTTTGCAGTCGCCGGTCCAAAACTCTGGAACTCTTTGCCCATTGAGTTACGGTCCATCCCTGACCTGCCTCTGTTCAAAGCCAAACTTAAAACGTACTTATTTAGTATGGCTTTTAACACTTAGTGGCCCTGTGACACTTTCTTTATTTTCTTAACCCTCTCAGGCTCAAATTAATTTTTAGTAGGAAAAATCTGATATTTGGGGAAAATTATCATATGGGGTAATATACAATCCTGACTTTTTTATCCTTTGTAAACAAAAAAAGTATTTTGCACTTCTGGCAGGTCGTTTGCATGTAGCCGTTCTTGCACAGTCTACATCGTCCACGTTTATCAGCATGGATGGGAGAAACGGCTCCTGAGTAAAAAAAAGCTCATAAAATATGGATGTGGAGTAAGTAGGTAATTGGAATTTAGCTGTTGCAAATTTGCAACGCCTGCCTGGAGAGGGTTAATGTAATGCAATGTGCTTTGATGCTTTGTTTATGATGGTTATTGTTTTTTATCCTGTTTTAATGTTGTACAGCCCTTTGGTCGGCTTTGGTCTTTGGAAGGTGCTATAGAAATAAAGTTTGATTGATTAATTGATTGAACTATATCGCTTTTGTTTCTGGTTCTCATATTGTCATAGTTTAGTTATGGGATTTGGACATTGTGATTGTGTGGTTGTTGGATGTCCTAACAGCAGAAAACAGCTCAAGAAATGGGCTTCGGAAGTTTACGAACTCTATAAATGCAAAAGGGAATCAGATCTGTGTGACTGCAATCCTCCGTTCAAACAAAAGCCGTATGGTTCAAAAGACTTGAAAAGATCGGCAGTGACAATAGACGCATCCCACTGAGAAATCAAACATGGTGGTTTGATGCTCATTTTTTCGGAGGATCCTTCCTAGTATGCATTGTGCAATGACCGGAAGTCCAAAATTAGAGATGCATATATTGAATAAATGTAAGGTAGATCTGTTTAATGTCATATTGTGGAACATTCCAGGTAGAACAGTGATATATCCATAGAAAAAAGTAGGGCCCCCAAACAAAAAGTCACACAGTGAACCTTTAAAACTCAAATATCTCTTCTGTTCGTACCTAAAGTCAACCCAAATATCGACAAACTCTTGAACTACCTATACTGTTTTGTTTTTTCATTTAAATCTTGTCTATTTCTTGCTTCAACTTCGACGAGTGTATGCAGGTCTCTTGGCACATGTCTAGATAAGAGCAGCTCCTCTCTCCATCTCATCGGTTGGGAGTAATATTTGCTAGCACATCTTTTGAGACCTAACTTCTCTCTCAGATACTCTGTCAAGTTGTTAGAAGTCTCAGTCTGGAGAAAGCTACACAGAGATTTGAGCTGTCTTTATCCAACAGTGATATAATTTGCAGAATGGAAATAATTTTGACCGCCAAGTTGAAAGTTAAATAGTTTTTGAAGGGTTGTATGAACAAAGATGTCGATTCATTGGATCGTTTGATAATAACACGTACTATGATTAAGGCTTAGGAATATCCTGATATAAATTGAAGTAATAATTAATTTTTAAAAAAAAGTTAAAGGGCCTATATTACATTATTTTCTGATCTCTGGTGTAATGTTCTCTCATCAAAACCATATCTGGAATTGTGTTTCGTTTCTTTCACACACGTTCGCTGAGTTGTTCTCTTTCTTCTCAACTTGTGATGTCATGTGGTAATACAGGAAGTGCTCCGCTGTGTTTTTAAATGCCATAAACCTTCACTAGAATCATTTATATAATTTTAGCCTTGGAATTTCTGATCGCCACTGAACTAAAGATAAAAGGTAGCTGAAAACCCTGAAAATTATCACTACATCACAAGGTGGAAGAGAGCATTTTGAGCTTTGGAAATGTAGACAGTAATAATTCAGGATTATTCAGACACATGCAAATTTAACAATACACAACTCCAGGTATGTTTTTGAAGAGATAACAACATTCGAACATGGCTATAAGCTTGGCAATATAGTGAAGAGAAATTGAAGTAATTACTAACTAATAAGAAAAATTCTTACTCTTTACCTCTTTATGTGAACAAATAATATGGCATTTAGGTCACGGTCATGGCAGACTTCCTCCATAGGGTCAGGAATATATGAAACATGAAAAGTGCAAGTTAGAAATACCTTTAGCGATGATGTAAAATTCTTGTCTTACGGTATCCTTGAACTCTGAATAAACCCATCACGGTGGTCTCCATGGCAATGCTAAGATCTGGTGTAACTGAATCCTAATTGTCTTTATAACCTTGGCCAGAATGTGTGATTGAGATACTGAGATTTTAATTGTAGAGAATAGATTGTTAAGTATTGAAACAAATGATGCAAGGCAAATGATGTAAGTTACAGCTGAAGTTTTAAATGGCAAAATTATCAGCAGCAGGTCAAAACTGTTCATTTAACGCGCTATTTATCTTTGCACTTTTTACACATAACTTTAAGAAAGTGTTTTACTCTAATTACAGAAGCAAATTCAATTCTGTCAACTGGACAAAAGTTTTAAAGTGAAGACAGTTCACTACTCATCCAAATGAATCCTTCAGGCCTAGTCAAGAGCTTGTGGGTCACTGTCTGAAGCTCACTAGAATAAAGCAGGGGCACACACACACACACACACACACAGCTCGGTCTTTGGCCACACACACACCTACTCTATTAGTTATGTCTTTGGCACCATGACTTGACAAACAGCTGTGGGTCAACAATGAAAAGTGGCATTTTTTACGTCGACATTAAAGAAATAAAATAAAGTTTTATAATGTGTATGAATGGCACATTATAGCTCTTACATAATGCATATAGTCATATTTTCGTGCATTGCTACACCCAGAGTGAATACTGTATCAATACTGTACCATAAGCTTTGAATATGTCACCACTTCACTAATGGGAATCACAGATTTACGATTCAATATGATACACATTGACAATATCACAATATGGTGATACATGTGATCACCAGTATATTGCTGCTTTTTTGTTTTTTGTTTTTAAACCAAGCACATTTTATCAACAAGATTTCTTTGTTAAACCACTCCTTGTGTGAATTTAATATGAAATACATTTACATTTACTCTAAACGTGTGTGTGTCTGTGTGTTGCTTAAACAGGTTTCCTTCCACTACATAAGCAAAAAAATTGTTATGCGGTGACAAAACAAATCGCTAAAAATGGCCAAAAAACACTCTTGGCAATATATCAATACACAATACAAAATTTCAAAACTTTTCATAACTTTTTCATGACCTAAAATAAATTTTCCATGACTTTACAGCACCTACATGTGTAGAATTGATCAGACTTTTAGGGCTAAATACAAAATGTTAACCCTTTCCACTCACCTTATGGTTTGGTTTTATAGTTTTTTAACATTCAAAATACTGTCAGTGCATTTATTGTCATTTCTTTTAAACAAAAAGTGCATACGTTCGAAAATAATCATAATAGCCTAATAAGAACTTAACAGAACGCTGTAATTGTGTGAAAGAGATACTAAAATTCCATGACTTTTCCAAACCTTTCATTGAATTTACAAAATTCCATGCCTTTTCCAGGCGTGGAAAGAACATTTTCAATTTCCATGACCATGGGAACCCTGATATAGCAGCCCACGATATCAATACTGTATCAATACTGTATTATCAAATTTTTATATCAATATCAATATTTCTACATTTTTGCACACCCCTAATAAAGACAACATGGTTCACAAATTCATCTCAAAAAAGCAATTGAAGTATGAAATAACTCAAAGTCACTGTGTTACCACCCAATCAAAGCAGAGAAAGCAGATTCCCTTAAGCCAAGTGTGATTTTCACAGCCCTCATTATCAGACTCAAGTGTAAGGGGCCCTGAAGCTGATGGCCGGAACACTGAGCCACGGAGCCAGGGCCCTGTACAGTAGCAGCACTCTGCCCTGGGACACACAGTCCACGGAAAGGCTATTATACATTTTTCATTAAGTTTCCAGGCACCACGCCACATCAAAGGCTCACACAGATAGAGGGGAGGCAGGATGTTCTAATTAACTTCACAGCCACAGCCCCCTCTTATTCCCATGTGGAGTATAGTGTAGTGTCTGTGCCCAGCCCACCCTCTCTGCGCCTTGTAAACGCATCAAGGACCCTGGAGTACAAAAAGTCTGAGACGAGAGCTGATCTTAAAGACAAAATTGGAGAGAGAAAATTGGAAGTGGGAGGTTCAAGGGACAGGCGGTTGGAGTTATAGTAGACAGTTACAGTATTATTACTGCACTTATAACTGCATAATGAAATCTAAGTGGATTGGGCTTTGTTTGATGAACTTTTTTACACATGGATACAACTGAACACACTCAGACTGTGCAGTATTACTATAGGGGTCAACAGCGGCTTAAGAAATGCAGCTGTTATATAACCAAAACGCTGGTGGTCCCTTGTCCTTGGGCAAGACACATGACAATGATATTAATACAAATGCAAAATAGTTTAATGCCATACAGTGGAACATTCCAAGCAAAGCAATAATATTTCCATGGAGAGAAACAGTCAGAAAAAGTCAGACCCGCCCGCCACAAATGTTGCGTAGTGCACCAAAATACTTGTATTTGTTGACATTGCCTGATATGATTAACTGTTTTTTATGAATACTTTTTAACACACTCAAGTTATGCTATTATAATTTTAAAAGTTGGCATAACTGATGACTGATTGGTGGTGCAGGAACCTTGTAAAGTGCAAAAAAAAAAAAAAAAAAAACAGTTTGCATAACATTTGCCCTTTTGTGCTAACATATAAATTGATTATTCATTTATTTTTCTTGATATGGTTGCCGTGAATAAAAAGTGCAAATACAGGAACATTTAAAAGCCATCATCACACCATCTTTTCTTAGAAGAAGTCGAGGGCTGCAGTGGAGAGATTGCTGATGAAGTGAAAAATAGAAGGAGGAGGAGGAGGAGGAGGGGGGAAGGGGTTATGTGAGACGTGGGGGGCTGAGGCAGAGGAAGAGGAAGTCGACGTCGAAGGGAAAGAGCCTTGAGGTGCTGCTTCCGCCCCGCCCCGAACAGGAAAGAAGTCCGGCCCCTTCCCAGCGAGGTGCATTCAAGTCTCATGGGAACAAATGAGGGGATATGAGCTTCCATTTTAATATCAGCAGCTTTTAGGGCAAACTTTACTGGGAGGCTTTGAACTCAGCACCAGTGTAAATGCTCGCTCAGCAGGAAGGAAAACAGTATGTAATTTTTATGAGGGTTAAGGTTGAGGAGAGCTAAATATTAGACTGGCCAATAAAAAGTAGTTTGAAAAAAAATGTTTTAAGGAAATGTGATCCAGAAAATCTCATGTCAGCAATGTGTATTTCTCAAAGGTGCTATGTGTAGTTTTATACCCAAAAGTAGCCATGTTATTTGTACTTACTTGACCTTTTTATGAATTTACATCTGTATTGATGAGTTGACTGACACTTTTACTGTCCACTAAGACCGGCCCTTAAAGCCAGTCGGCGTGGTGCGTTTACTTGACCGTACAAGGTTGTCCATATGTTTTCAATTTTCCCCAAGTAAAACAAAATGAGCTCCTTATCTGCTCTTGTTGTATGGCTGAGTGACATACAAAAAAAGAAAAATAAATCTAAAATTATGATTATTTTAACCTGAAATTGATTCGTCACAATTTAATTTTATTTTGGCTGACAAATAAAATTGTCTTTTTAACATTAATGTTATGAGCAGACTTTTAATCACTGCCATTACCCGAAAGTCTGAACTCTGCTTCAAACCACATGCTTTTAATCACAGAAGATTGGCGGTGGACCTCTTGAGATCCAAACTGAACAGTGACAATTAGAAATGACCAAATCTTGATCTTGATTCAAATTTGATTCATTGCCCAGCCCTAATTTGTGTTAGCTTTGCTTATTATTGTCTATGCCAGTGGTGTGATACAGGTTAGGGTTGTCTATACTGGTATCGGGTATCGGTTCCATGATATTGTTCAGCCGATATCCTGGTTGGGCCTTACACTTGATGCAATAAGACTATTTACAAGCTGATTTTTTTGCCCTCGGACGTCTCATGTTTGAGCTTTTATTTACACAAAGCTGTTCAGTACTTACTTGCAGGATAAATAATAATTACATAACACAATTGGAACAAGTTTATAATAAGTGAACTGTATTTTGGGGGGAAAATGTTTTTAAATTTGTCAGTACACTGGTATCGGTTAATATCAATTATCGGTGGACACAAAAATCTTAAAGGGACAGTCAGGAATTTTGGGCATAGAACCTCATTTCCTAGTGAGCCAGAGTGTTGGAGATGTGTGAAGACACTTTTTAAAATATTCCATCCAGTCCTTGTATTTGCAGAGGTCACTGCTGCTAGGCTAGTGCATGTCAATGGCCATAGTTAGCCTCCCACTAAAAGCACTTACCCACTCCACAAAGCACCCGAAGCAAATCTATTATTACTGTCAATGTAAATGTCTGTGTTGATAGAATAATGAAATAAAACTAACCTTACATCACAGGAATCGTCGCATTTTCTATTTTCTCAGCAGCAGGGATTTTACGGTAAGATAGGTGCTAGGTGATATCAGTCCGACACTGCCGAGCTTTCTATCAGGAAGTACAACTCACTGCTGCTGCTCAGACATAAACCTTTCAAATGCAAGGTTGGTTTTACTTCTAAAATTATTCCCTCAACACAGACATTTACATCGACAGTCTGGAGTAATAATAGTTTTGTGGAGTGGGTAAGACTGTTTTTAGCGGCAGGCTAACTATGGCCATTGACATGCACTAGCCTAGCACCAGCGACCTCTGTAAATACAAGGACTGGATGGAATATTTTTTTTAAAAGTGTCTCCGCATGTCTCCAACACTCTGGCCAACTAGGAAATGAGGTCCTATGACCAAAATTTTGGACTGTCCCTTTAAGTATCAATATCAGTATCAGAGCTGAAAAAGCTGGATGGGGAATATGCAAAGAGGGATTTGGAAAAAATCTATGTATTAGAAATGTTTATTTGTTTATCTCCTAGACCAGTCAAGTGTTTTAATGTGAAGCACATGCTTAATTTGCTCCACTATTAAGTTGTAATAAAGAGTGCAGCCTCCATGGACTTTTATTACAAGTGTGTCTAAGTAGATCAGGAGTGTCAAACTCAAATTCACAGAGGGCCAAAGTAAAAAACTGGGACTAAGTCTGTGTAAAAAGAGAATTACTTCTGAAAGTCTTCTGTGTATATATTTGCCATACCTATTTCACTTATTTATATCATTCAAAACATCTCACTTTCACCAAATGACTCTGGTCGCATATTGAAAATAAAAGTTTACAATTAGCACTTTAGATTACATTCCCCTCATCCCATCTTCTCTGCCACTCCTCCTCCTCCTCCTCCTCCTCAGCTGTGCTCCTGACGTGGATTCCTGCTTTTCCTGTGAGTCAACAGGAAATGACATATGCTCTTCACAAAGTGCAGCTGCCCTGTCATCTTAATAACATTAGAGAGCTCTGATACCTCCTGCCACACTTCTGACGGAAACCACTCCAGTGTCAGCCTGGGACGTTTACAAGAAATGTGTGTGAGATGTTAACACAATTATGCCAATTACACAGTGAGGCTGTATCATCTTTTTCACTTCCTTTAGTTATCCAAGCAAGTTAAAAAGTGTACTGTGTAGCTTTTCCGGAGGAGGGTACACCACCTGTTTGTCTGTACAGATATGTTATTGCTTTGAATGTTCCACAGTATGGCATTTAAGGACCTCCGTGAAGTTGGCCCTCCAGCAATTGCACACCTACACAAAAATCATGTAAATCTTTATGCTTTGTTTGAGCTGCAAGAAGTTTCATTTGTGCTGTTTTAGTTTTTGAGATATTAACAATTCTTTTATAGGTCAAAAGGGAGTCAGCCAGCCCCCCAGGAAGCTTCGAAATGCTCTAAAACGGCCCAAAATGGTTTTTGATTGTGCTTTGTTTGTGCTGTTTTATGCTGCAAAAAGTTTAGTTTGTGCGATTATAGTTCTTAAGATATTAACAGTTATTTTTGGTCAATGGCATCATCTAGCCCCTCAAAATATTAAATAGCCTCAAAACAGGCAGAAAATTATACAAATCGTTTGTATTTCGTTTGTGCTGTTTTGGGGGCTGGCTGACTCCAATTTGACAAGAATCATTAATATCTCCAAAACTAAAACAGCACAAACAAAACTTTTTGCAGCACCAAACGCACAAATAAGTCACAAACGATTGACAGTGTTTGTGTAGGTTTGCGTTTGATGGGGGGCCAACTTCACGCAGGTCATTTAAGGTCCTATGTTGCGCTTTAATGTTGTTTCCTCATTACACATATACCTGGAGTTGTGTTTTAGAGTTCTTCTCGCAAACTGAAAACTCTATGTTCCACCTTGTGATGTCATGTGGTAATACAGGAAGTACTCCGCTGTGTTTTTAAACTCCATACACCTCCATTTGAATCATTTGGATGATTTCAGGCCTGGAATTGTCTACCTCTACTGAACTAAATGTAAAAAAAAAAAAAAAAAAGCAGTTGAACTTGAAAACAACCACTTCATGTCATCACAAGGTGGAACAGCATATTTTGAGCTTTGGAAAGGCAGGGTTACTCAAACATGTGTGAATGAAACAAAACACAACTCCAGGTGACTAAAAGCTTGCAGGAGTTCATTTAGCAAAATATAAGATCGTTAAATAGTGACAAAAAGTTTCACAAATTAGGGATTTGAAATTAAGAATATACTGCAAATCTGTATTGTTAGAAAACTTTCATGTTATTTTGGTTGGTTTTCCCATGGTTTTAGCTTTAAACTTAAGTCAGTCCACGTCGTCAGAGTAATCCCTAAAGTTTTACTGCAGAAAACTGTGGATAGTTCTTTTAAACTTAATCTGCATCTGAACTTCCTTTTCTGATACTGTTGCACAGAGACACATTATGATAGCAACGATAATATGAGGCCCTGTGCGATACTGTTTGGGCTCTTGTTTTTGGCAGGACTACAGACAAGGTCAAGAACACCATGATGAAGGATGCTGTGTACGAGGGACAGTTTAAGTAGTAGCAGTATATTAGCGTAGTCTTTTTGACAGGAGGGAGTAAATCTCACTTCGACATTGGTAAGGACAGAAAAACAGGAACGTGGCTGTAGATGCCAAGAAGCAGTTATGTTTTAATAAATTATCTAATGACAACAACTGGCAAATAAAGAGATTAATATAGCAATGGCGTTATCATCAGACAAAACTTGTACTACTCAAAGACATAATATTATTGAGTTTACACAGACCGCAACATAATTAGTGTAAAGTTCAAGTATATTTGCAGAGGTGTGTAGTACTCAGTTATATTTACTTAAAGGTCCTATATTGCACAAAATTGATCCTTTAACTTTTAAGCAATTCACATGTCTGAGTAATTCTTTATTATAAGTCTTATTAGTTCAAAATGCTCTGTTCCAATTTGTGATGTCACTAGTAGTAGTTTTCATTCTAATAGCTACCTTTTACCTTTAGTTCAGTTGAGACTGGCAATTCCAGGTCAGAAATCATGCAAGTGATTCTAGGAAAGTCGAGCACTTCCTGCAGGTCTGTTTGTGATGAGGAAACAACATTATATCATAGATCAGAAAATAGTGTCATAGGGCCCTTTAAGTAACTTTATAAAGAAATTGTACTTTTCTGGCAGCATACTTTTACTCTTACTTGAGTAATATTTAGTAATAGCAATAGTTACTAATATAAGTAACAGTACTCTTACTTGAGCAAAGGTTTAGGTTTCTCTTCCCACTGTGAGTCTACAAGTGATTTATGTTGACAATATGAAATGATTAGTTGATCTGTGTATCTTGCACCGCTCCTTCAGATATAATATTTAGTGTTTTGTCCTTCAAATTACATTAACTTCAAATTATAAATCAGATGTTATGTCTCGACAGTTACACTAAAACTACCATCCGTAATTAGACAGGCCAACCCAGCCCTGCTGTATTCTCACAGATCACCACTAGATGCTGTCTGCGTTACTGCTGACTGATAGTCAGCCAGCTTTGGTTAGACAACAGAAAAGATAACCACCTATTGGTGAAAAAAAAAAAAAAGGAAACTCATGAATGATAGCTTTTACATGAGTAGTGGTTTTCCCAAACAGTAATTTCGGAGTCCACTAACTTGTACTTTGCTTAAATATTATTTTGAAGCAATGTTACTCTTACTTAGCCTAATTCATCAGCCGGTTTCACTTTGTGGAAACCGTCTGACCTCGCAGCATTAGAATTTGTTCACTCGATGGTAGGCGGGTCCTTTTTTTTTTATTTAACCAATTGCTGCTATTTGGTTGTGACATATACAATGTGCAGGGCTAACTGGTATATCAAGCTTTTCCCAAATCTTGTAGGAAGAGAACACAGAATGTATAGGTCTTTGCTGATTGGCTGGTGCCTGGACTCGCACTTCTGGGGTTCCTGCAAACCATCTTGTGTGTTCTGATTCCTGACCTAGTCACTGGAGAGAATGAAATTGAGCGGAGGTACTAGGTGGCGCCAGCCTGGCTAACTCTTACTTACTTGTAGTCAATCTTTGGCTACTCTACCCATCTCTGTATAGTTGTGTCAGTGAAATGATTGACATAAAATCAAATATACATATCAAAACAAAGGATAACATGAATAATAGAAGATGACTGTCAGAGCCTTCCCAGTCTAAAGCCTTCTCACTATGCTAATGCACACAAGTCACAAAGCCTTATCACAAACATAGACAGTAGATAACATTGTCTGGGAGATCTGCTTGTATCTCAACATTGATTTATATGAGTGTGCGCTGTGTTGTTCTGTTTGTTCTATTTATCTTTGGTGTGGAAGTTTGCGAACCCTAACAAAGATGCAGTTCTTATTTCAAAACATTTTGAAAAGTTTAATATTCTTTCTTTTTGCCACAGACACTGACACAATTGCAGAGAGAGTTTTATTCAGACAGAGGGTTAGATTGTGATAATTTTTAAGGCAGCATGCATGTATGTGAACTTGTCAAATAAAACAAAAAAACTAATCGAGTGGTTAGAACAGAATCTCATGTTTTAAAAGAACCAAATCTTTTTCTCTGTAATGTTTCATTTGTCATTTCTGAGCAGTTTGTTGAAATGAGTTCTCACATTGGCTTCTGTCATAATGAAAAAGCAGTAAAATAAAAAATGAAGGACTCCCCGAAAGTCCCATCACTAATTGAAAGAACATTCTGTACATGCAACCTCAGGCCCACAGACGCTCCCTCACCACAACAAAATGCATTAGTCGAACACAGAATTTTTAGGGATGTTGAAAGTTTTCATGCATTAACCATTAACTCCACTTCAAACTCAAGTCAGATCGAGTCATGGGCCCCTCCAACCACTTGAGGAGACACTGGATAGACCTGAGATTGAACCACCAACTTCTGTATTGGTGGGTGAACACAATTTGATACAATACATAGCTTAAGATACAATACAATCATCACAATATGGCGATACAAGTGATAATCATTACCCGTGATACTCTGTGATCTATTGCTGATTTTTATGAACCAAATACATTTTAGCAACAATATTTCTTGCAGAGTTAATATGAAATCCATTTATTTTAATCATCAAAACAGTAAATACGTCAAGTGTATTACATAAACAAGTTTCCTTCCATTAAATAAGCAAGAAAACTGTAGTGTGGTCATAAAAAAAATTGATCAAAAATACCATAAAATACTCTTTGGCAAAGGAGAAGTTCAATTTGTCAACTGGACAAAGTTTATTTGGTTGAATATGTTTCACAGCTCATCCAAGCTACTTCTTCAGTTCAGTTCTTCAGTTCAGTTCTTCAGTTCAGAACCGAAGAAGCAGCTTGGATGAGCTGCGAAATGTATTCAGCCAAATAAATGATTCTCTCCTTTGCCATGGTTTCTACCTGGACGATTGAGGGATTTCTCTCACATAAAATACTCTTGGCGACATATCGATACAACTTTCCACAATATCGTATCGGTGTCACGATATATCAATATTTTTACACACATGACTTCAATCTAAATTAATAAATGGTGCACTTTTTATCGATTTCAAGCCACTCTTTTCCCTCTTCTTATCATGTGTTTCAATTGATTGTCATTTTCAACAAGGGGCTTTGAAATGACACGTGTGCAAAGGCTTCGCTCCCAGTGCACAACATCAGATCTGACACAATGCCCGGTTCAATAATGACAGAGCACTGCAGAGAAACCCTCTAAGCACCAATGGACATCTGATTACAACTCATAATGGAAAAAACAGTCTGAACTCAAGTAACTGCCCTCCCCACTGGGATCACCTCCACAGCCTTGCAAACAATAATTGGCGGTGCGACCTTGAGTACAATGAGGAGAAAACGCGTTGTACTCTGTGTTTCCAATTAGCTTTGCCTTGTCATCCCAGGATAAAGACCAAAGAATAATTAATTACTGGAGTCATCTTGTCACGTAATCTCAGAGGTCCCTGGTGGCCGGCTAAATCCATAACCAGTCCATAAACAACAATCAGGGAGCAGTGAATTTAATTTGAAGTGCTTTCTCTCTTGTATAAGTCTCCCTTTGTTTTCAAATGTCAAGGCTGCAGTCGTGTGCTGCTGACAGAAGAAACATTTACAACTGACTGAGAATTGACCATAAGAATATTTGCAAATGATCTCAAAGGTCTGTGGTTCAATCCTCCTTCGACCTGCTAATTGCTGATGTGTCCATGGGATGGGTCCACACTTCACTCACCTTACCTATGACTGTGGTATGTAAGTGCGGTATTGGTGAAGATTGGCGGCCTCGCTTCTGCCGGTTTATCTCGTTGTTTACTTGACCAGCCAGAACCACACCTTTTGGCAAAGCTTTACAAAGATGAGTGTGTCTGAAGCTGTATCCTGTCTCCCTGAGTCCAGAGGGTGTGATTGATTGAGACTGATTGATGATGATCTGTTTGGGTAAAAACAAACAGCGGCTTAGGTTAAAAAAGGGAAAAAAAATTACACCAAGGAGTGAGAAACAGCGTATATTTCTGCAGAATCAACAATCAAAGCACCGAACTCTTATTTATCTCAGGTAAAAGAAGTTATATACTTTATTCTGAATGATACAAGTATTTTTAAGATGTGATGTCTAACCCATTTGAGAAACACATGCTACAAATTAGCAGCTGTGATTGGATCGGATGGTTTTAATGCTCTGGTTTGAGATCTTTCTCGATTCAAATAGAAGATACTGGACACCCCAGTGCAGCTGTGGCCAGTAACTGACAGAGGTGGGACCAAGTCTCAAGTAAGTCTTAAGTCTTTGACCTCAAGTCCGAGTCAAGTCCCAAGTCAGATACATGCAAGTCCAAGTCGAGTCTCGAGTCACTGGCTTATAAGTCCAAGTCGTCTGCTTTGCGCTTCAAGTCGTTATAAGTCTTTAAACCAAAATACCAAATATAGCTTAGATTTTTGCCATTTATATGACTTTTAAGATAAATTGTACTTATAAAGTCATAGCATATTTATATATGAGTATATATTTATAGAGTATGTAAGAGTTGTAGAAATGTTATTTTTTCCTTTTTAAATGTCTTGACAAGTTTTTAGTATGAATCATTACAGACAGAATAGAACAAATTCTGATTTAAAAGTGCTTGCCAAGTCTTCTCAAGTCACAGGCCTCAAATTTAAGTCAAGTCCCAAGTCAATGACCTTCAAGTCCAAGTGAAGTCCCAGGTCTTAGTCCATTTCATCAAGTTTCAAGTCCTACAAATAGTGACTAAAGTCTGACTCGAGTCTAAGTCACGACTTGCAAGTCTCCATCTCTGGTAATTGACAATCATTGTTTGGGGAGTGAAGCATTTTTAGTGTCAAAAAATAAAATGTATTATTATCATTAAATACTGCAATTGTATTTGTAATGTTTGTTTATGAAACTGTTTTGCAAAATATAAACATAGTAATATATATATATATTTTTTTTACATTTGTCAACTAACTACTTTTTACTCTGTGGTAGTTATTCAGAATGTACTTTTTCGTCACTTGGATATATTTTTGGAAACTCTATCCATTAGACAGTGTACAAAAAGACAGCAGACTGGTGTTTGGGATCAGCTGAGAGAGCGCATAAATACAGTTGCATTGTACAGACTCGATGGAGCCTATTTGGTACAGTTGTTACACCGCATTGCAACCCTTGAAACTGTCAAAGTTTTATGTTGTGCAACTTTCTCGGAGTGGGATGCTTGCATAACAAATTGGTATCTCTCCTCTGAGCGTACAAACACCTTGGCAATTACCTAGCAGTTTACCTTGTGTACAGGCTAGCATGCTGCACGCGTATTCCTTTTAACTTCAACAATCAAAGATTTTCTGGCGCCTTCGACTTTTTTTGTATGAACCTAACATACAACATTCAGATCCAAGTCATCAAAACGCTCACTGCAAAAAGTAATAGAATGAATCGTGAAGTTTACTGTCTGTATCGAGCCTTAAGATCAGCGAAAAACATGCAATTGGGAGATGGCAGACCTCAAAACTGTCACAACGTAGCGCTAATGAAGCACAATGCTATTTGACGCAGCTGCCAACGGAGTGAAGCTAGTGCTGCTGTCGACACGCTTAGCAGATGAGCCTGTTAGCTTATTCCTCCTGTCAGCGGCTGCCTGATAAGTACAGATCTGAGTGTCTATGGCCTTCAAAGAGCTCCATGGACTTTTTTATCAACATTAATTGCTTGGTAGAGTGTGGACTTTTAGCTGGATTAAAAACAGTAGTGAGGACGTCCCCCGCAGAGCCTCACTGGAAAACAACTATTTGAAGACAGAAGAGATGTAGAGTGCATCTTCACCATAATTTGATCTGCTCAATGCCAAAATATTCTATGTATGCATGTTGGAAAGATGAAGGTGGCACAGTGGGTTCAAGCCTTCGCCTCCTAACCACATGAAAGCTTGTTCACTCCTCCAGGTTAAGTTAGTGTTTGAGGTGAAAACAGTTTCTGGTTGGATCCTCAAGTGACATCATCATTTAACCTTATTCTAAAAAGCATTTTCACAATAATTTGATCTGCTTACTGCCAAAGTATAATATGGATGCATGTTCGAAAGAGGCAAAGGAAAACAATTGGTCTATCCGAAGGCTGGAAGAAGAACTAATGAAGAGATGTAGTGTGTGACTTGCCTCAGGAGGAAAAAAGTGGAGATAGGCAGCCATAGGGAGACAGAGGATGTGATTGTGATATTAAAAACAACGTATTCAGAACCAGGCTATTACAAGTCATCTAAGAAAAGATATGTCTCCAAGTTGGCCTCGTAACTTGGCAGGCCCCTTTAGACACAAAGTTGGTCACAAATGGCTAACCCTCTAACCATGAAAACTTTCTGATGTTATGTATTCTATTCAGTGTGACAAAATTTATACAGGGAATATAGTACAAACTCGACTTCTGCAAGCTTTTTATTGTGTTTTATTTTATTTTATTGTGTTGAAGGCTGTTCCCTCATTAAAAACATGTCTAAAAACATGTCTGTATGTTTGAGTAATCCTATACACTATTCAAATCCTATTTGGGGTTAGTAGTACAAGTCTGTCCAAGAGTCGGCCAAAATTGCAGTTTTCCATAAATATACAAAACCGTGATACAAAATAATGCACTACAACTTTACAAACTTGCAATGTGCAGTAATTTCATTAGCGGGATGCATATGCTGATTGTGTTATGATTGCACACTGAAGGGGGAGTGACTCTAGCCTGATTCAGCCAGTTTCACTTTGCGGAAACCGTCTGACCTCGCAGCATTAGGATTCTGTAATTTTTTATTTAACCAATTGCTGCTATTTGGTCGGAACGCTCAGTGGTTTCCAAGTAATTGCCAGCACAACAACACACAAAGCAGAGAGTTACATGTCTGTCAATGATCATTGTCATTTTTGCAAGATGAACTTGCGAATTAAAAGTGCAATAAAAAATGCAAAGTTTGTATTTGCCAAAAGAAGTCCAAAGGAGGATAGCGTATGCAGTCTGCTATCGCAGCTTGGATTGGTTCAGCTCTTCGCTGATTGGCCAGTGCACAGTCTACAACTTCCGGGGTTCTTGTAAACTGTCTAGTGTATTCCAATTCCTGACCTACTCACTGGAGGGAAATGAAATTGAGCGGAGGTGGCGCAGCTTGGCTAGAGTGACTTGATGCAGACTGTCAAAAATGAAACCACAGTAACAGTGATCTAAATAAGTTATGTGTTAAGAATTTTAATACCCCATAGAAGTGTATGAGCCCTCTTTAACTACAGCCATACATTATTTTACAGTACCCGTTACCAACCATGTAAGTCCAACTTAGAAGGTTCAAGTTACATTTATTACATTGTACCAAAGGGACATTAAGGATGGTGTGAAATAAAGTATTTCCGTAACTAATATCATATTAAATCCACACCGCCATATCTTGTCTCTGTCAACCAATCAAAGCATGCTTTTATTACCCCTTAACAGTTTATTTAAAGGATCTATATTATGTAAAGTAGACTCTTGTGAGCTTTAAAATAAAAAAAATAGTGTAATATGGACCCTTTAAATACTCTCTATCCCGAACTTCACTTCACCCCGAACCTGCAGACTTTTCATAACTTCTTCATTGTACTAACCCCACTCGATGCAGTTGAGATGGACATTTTTAAAAACCACTTGAACATACTTTCACAATACATCTTAACAATACACATAATTGTAGTACTAACTTTCTTCAGCGAAGTATATTTATAATAGAAGGTATTGACAGGTCTTCGTCGTACTTGAAGCTGCTGTCCTTATAGTTGCCTACTGCATTTCTTAATACACCAATTCCAGAAAACCACGTGTCTAACCTCCTGTGAAAACTTAATTGGCTTTTATTGACTTTAGCGCCCCCAACAGATAAAGTGTGATAGCGCGATGACAAAAGATTAGCTTGTCATGCCAAGCTGGGTTACAGCACACAGAGAGAGGGGACCCAGGCGGCTGAGAAGCACTGGAAGCGATGCTATTATGTGAATGGGACTGTAATGGCAGCCCTATTAATGTATTTAATTGCAGCCATTTGCCAACAGCCCTGCAGCTCCAATCCACAATCACTTGGCATCTGAGCAAAGTGTTATTTCATAAAGCTAGATTATCTGAAGGCAAGTAACAATTACAATGCTCTTATACGTATGCTAGCATGCTGTTAGCGCGGGATCCAATCAGGCACAGAGGTGGGGGAGCCAAAAAGCATTTTCACAATAATTTGATCTGCTCACTGCCAAAATATTGTACGCATGCATGATGGAAAGAGGCAAAGGTGGCACAGTGGGTTTAGCCTTTGCCTCCTAATCACATGAAAGCTTGTTCAAACCTTCATATTGGAAACTATATGGATCTATGGTTGTAACTATGACAAAGTGTATGAAGGAGGTTGAGGTAAGATGTTAGGCCACCACACATTACAGGATTTTTCAATCAATCTTGTGACAAAAAGCGCACACCACAGATACGAGGAGAATCTGATGAGATTTTAAATCTCCGATCGCAAAGACTGCTGTGGGATATGGCTGCGGACCACAGGCTATAAAGTTGTGAGCGCACCTCGCGTCAGCTTTTTCCTGTCTACAGTAAAATCACTCGCTCTGAGACTCTTAAGTGTTCAAAGTATCAGAGCACTGCACTTCTAGTTTATATGAAAGTCAAAGCTGCATTATTATTTTTTGTGAAATGGGGTGCAGTGCTTCACATACACAACTTTTGCACAAAATGTTGGCGATAAAGTACACAGGAAGTAGAGCCACTATAAATCTGCAGCTTCATCCCGATCCACGCTCTGTGGATGTAAAGCAGACATGTCAATCTCAGGCCCAGGGGCCAAATTTGGTCCATGGTATAATTATATTTGGCCCGCGAGATCATATCAAATATGTATTAGAGCTGGCCCGCCGGCTACAGATAGGCTATAGAGACATTATTTATTTAAAATTGTATTATTATTTTATATTGTGCTTGTTCTGGATTCAGTGTTTAACTATTATTAAACATTTATTTTAATAAAAAAAAGTTTAACATTACAAATCTTGAAAGAAGAGAAAACAATTTTTCAATAAGTATTTAGTTTGGCCCACGACTTAGTCCCAGTTTTTAATTTTACTGCTCTGTGAATTTGATTTTGACACCACTGATGTAAACAGACACACGTGAGGAACTACTCTCGCCTCATTTCATTTTTTACCTAGGATGAATGCTATGGATAATATGGATGAGAAGATGCAGTTTAAATTTACAACTTGACGAGAGGGTGAGTCAAAAATTTTTTTGCGCCTCTATGTCCATCTCCCCGTCTGCCCCTCTGTATTATTGGCTGTTTCCGTGGTTTGGTGGTTACAATATGACAGAGCAGCTCAGAGTCACACTGACACCACACCCATGAGCAGCTTCAAAAGACTATACAAAGACACAAAGTCAGGTCACACCTCCCCAAACTTGAAGAGAGGCAAATCTCAGGCTAAATCAGGCAAATTTTAATGTCGTGTGTGGCAGCCTTTAATTAGTGTGAAGTTGACATCATCATTTAACTTTATTCCAAAAAGCATTTTTACAATAGTTAGATTTACTTACTGCTCAAATAGAGACAGTGGTGGCACAGTGGGTTAAGTCTTTGCCTCCTAACATATTTTTTTTTATCTAGTTTCCTTCTCTATTCATGGGATTCTGTTAGGTGCAAATGAACCTTTGACCATGCAAAAAACTGTTAATTGCAATGTCAACATTACTAACTTTTGATCACTCTGAAACCCATGGATATTTTCAGTCACTCTTCACATTAGTTTTTCAAATTCTCCCATTTACTACACATAACTGCAGCTTCCCCATATAGGCACCATTTTGAGGACTTCTGACCATTCAAAAGATGGAATACTGGCTTTAAAATTGTAAATCGCTATGGCAACAGGGCAAAAATTTCACCACTCTAAAATCCATGGACACTGTCATGGCATTCCATCTCTCTATTACCCATATTAGTTTTTCCAGATCACCCACTCCTGAGAAAGCTGACTGCTCTCCCCCTCCTCCCGCTCTTCCTTTCTTTCTCATGCTCAGGATTCAGAGCACGCTGAGGAGAGGCCCTGACAGGACTTCAAACACCTCTGTACACGTTTACCTCCTCCCCAGCGCTGCAAATCAAGTCATTCCACCCCCAACACTTAATCTAAGACTCTACCATTCCAGGATCTCGTTACATTGATCTCGCCCCTCCTCCAACCCTGTATTTCTTTCAGCTGCTCTCATGTGCAATTATTTGGATGTAATATTCTCTTTTCATGGTGCTTCACATTTATATAGTGTTTTACCTAAAGGAACTATGGTAACAGTTTTAAATACAGTTTCTTAGTAACACCTTAAAAATAGTTTTCTAAGGAACCTTATTTTATGCCCATGCCATGCCCAAGTTCTCATTGTTTGAGTCTGAATTAAAGTTTAAGTTACTCATAACTTTTTCAAATCGAGTCCAAGTCTGGTTTTTCCAAGTCCAAGTCTGAGTCAGTCAAATAAAGCCCTAAAATATTATATCTTTTGATGGGAATAGGTCCTCTATGGGTAGTCTATCAGGTAGGGTCCATAGTAAAAGAAAAATTACACTCTGTCAGCTCCTCCCTTCAGACAGACATAAGGCAGTGTCCACAGTCTGACCAGAACTGAAGAAGCCGCTTGGATGGTCAGCGAATCGTCTTCACTCTATAAAACTTTTGTCCAGTTGACAAGTTGAATTTCTTTAACTGTGTCCTCTATGGGTTCTTACCATACAGACTGTACATATAAATAGACATAGTTAAAGCCTCCACAATCTGTGTATCATTCGTTCATTAGTTTTTCTATATAAAACCAAAAATAAGAAAATGAAAAAACAACTATTTTCTTCATTATTTGTCTCCAAAACCAAAATGGAAAAAAAAAAACAGATAATGATTTGTTGTTGTTTTTTTCAGTTTTTGATTTTGTGTTTAAATGAAGAATGGAAAAAACGAATAATGGCCGTTTCCCGTTTCCGTGACTTCCGTGACTGCGATGCCAGACTTTTGCACCGCATACGGACTGAACCAGGACTGGTCCAGGACCGGGACCAGACCGGGACCAGAGCAGGACTGAGATCGGGACCAGAGCGGGACCAGAGCGGGACTGAGAGTGGGACCAGAGCGGAACCAGAGCGGGACCAGAGCGGGACTGAGAGCAGGACCAGAGCGGGACCAGAGCGGACTGTGGGCGCTGAGCCTCCGGTCTGGTTCCGGTCTGGTCCTGCCCTTGTCTCGGTCTCAGTCCTGGTCTAGTCTCGGTCTGATTCTGGCCTGGTCCTGGTCTGGTCTCGGTCTCAGTCCCGCTCTGGTCCTGGTCTCAGTCCTGATCTCTGTCTCAGTCTGGTCCCAGTCTGGTCCCGGTCTGGTCCCGGTCTGGGCCCGGTCTGGTCTCGGCCTGGGCCCGGTCTGGTCTCGGAATGGTCCCGGCCTGGTACCGGCCTGGTCCCGGTCTGGTCTCGGTCAGGTCCCAGTCTGGTCTCAGTCTCGGTCTAGTCTCGATCTGGTCCCGGTCTCAGTCCCGGTCTTGTTCCAGTCTGGTTCAGTCCGTATGCAGCGCAAAAGTCCAACATCGCAGTCACGGAAGTCACGTAAACGGGAAACGGAAGTTATTCCTTTTTTTCCAATCTTCATTTAAACACAAAATCAAAAACTGAAAAAACAAATCATTATCTGTTTTTTCATGTTGGTCTTGGAGACAAATAATGGAGAAAATAGTTGTTTTTTCGTTTTCTTATTTTTGGTTTTATATTGAAAAACGAAGGAACGAATGATACACGGATTCTCCACGTTCCAAAACAGGAGGTTTGCATGCAGGTTCTTCCAGCTCCTACTGACACTGACTTCTATTGATTTCCATTAGAATATTTAACTGCTGCTGTGAGCCTCGCCATTTTGGTCTTAATATGTTTGTATTCTAGTGTTCTTTTTCCACCATTTTGTCTGTAAAAAAATTCCTCTTCATAATATAAAGTCTGGCTCCAAATTTGCCCCTATAACTCTTAGCATCGCGAGCTTCATTTGAGTGGAGTTGAATGCTATGAGTGACGCCGTGATCGCTTAGTGCACTTCTTTATACGGTCTATGGTTCTTCAAAGTCCTTCAAATCAGGGAGGAATTGTTTTGTCTAAGTATCATGTCACTTCTGGGTCCATCAGCTGATTCAAAACAATGAACATATTTACAGTTTCTTTATTTTAGCGAAAACATGTCTCGCGTTAAAAAGAGATTCCAGTTTTAATCTAAGTATTGTGACAGAAAGTGTTCGAGAGAGGTTGAGGCAAAATGTTAGGTTAGAATAAGTTAGTGTTAGAGGTGACCGGCAGTGAGATAGACACACTGGGATTGTTATGATAGATGATTTCTAAATTATTCAATTATTTCATACAATTGAGTATTGATATATCGTATCATTGAATGTGATGATACAGTATCAATATCGTGGGCTGCTGTACTGATATACTGCCAAGAGTATTTTTTGGTGTATATTACTAAACTATTTTGTTACAGTGCTACAGTTTTGTTGTTTGTTCAGAGGAGGGAAACTTGTTAATGCAGCACATTTGACATTTTCAATTTTTTCATTATTAAAATGTGTGTGTTTCATATTCACTTTGCACAAGAAGTGGTTTAACAAAGACTTTTAGTATCACAGCCATGATTTAGCCATTATTTTTATTGAACAGTATCTAATCGATTTGAATTAAAGTATGTATCATATTGCCATCTTAGTCATTCACATAGAGTTTAAAAAGTTCAGTAAAAAAAACAAAACAAACATGAGAACTGTGTGTTTCAACATGTTTTAAATCTGCTAGTAGTAGGGATGGGCATGATTAGTCGATTAATCGAACATTAAGAATTTAATTGATTACGTTCATTTTAATCGACAAACCAAATGTAGGTTGCTGTGCGTAGCGTGACCAAACAGGGGTCCGTACATGTGTCTCTCTGCACTCAGAAGGAGCGAGCAAACACAAACAGTCGGTCAGTCTGCAACATACCGAAGCACAAATGCGTATTTAACGATGACTTGTACAAGAAATTCCACGCTTTCCGTTGCGTTCGGGACAAGTGTGAGTCCATGTGCACAGTGTACAAAGCAGCACATATGTTTCAGTGTCCAGTGGGAAAAAGCTTTGCCAGGTGAGAGTCGCTCAATGTCGATGACGAGTCCCCACCTCCCTCCCCCCGTACAGTGTCCTGGTTTCGACAAACGCAAATATGGTCACACTAACCTGTATTCCACTGAGTCGTGTCACATCAGCACACAAGAGCTGTTTTTTTTCTTTGCTTAATTTATGCAAATTAGCCATGCAGTTTTAAGTTTTGTTTCTGTGAGAGTTGTGCAAAGCTGCATTAAACGCATGATAATCTCAAACGGGCTGATGTGGCTCTAGAATCGTTACGGTTTATATGTCGTAAAGTTGAATTTATTTAAGCAGATTAGTAGTGCAGATAGTAATAATAATGATGATCAATTTAAAAAAAAAAAAAAAGTTAATCGTTCGATTAAGAAAATTTAATCAAATGCCCATCCCTAACTAGTATATTACATTTTGCAGTGAAAATGTACAACAAAGCTCTACAACATGTTAATATACTAAGTGCCTTCTGTATAAAGTATAGAGTCAGCTTCTTCTATCCTGCATCAGTTGAGTCACTGCTCATCATGAACTCACTGGTCACGAGTCCCAAACTGTAATTATGGCCCAGAATTAGAACCCAAAACCTTCTGGCTGTGAGACAACCACTTTCCCACTAGTTACAAACCTGCAAATATGAAGAAGTCTGTGTCAGGTGGAGTAAAACTTACACCAAATGTGCAATATAAAAATGACAGCAGTTGAGAAATATAATAGACATGCTTTATTTTTATATTCCGTTTTGTTGCTCCCATAGTTCAGCGTTTGCACGTTGCGTCGCCAGCTTCTACCTCCCATGTGTCAAAGAGAAATCGTTTATATCTCTGTTATTTATTACTACAACTGAATCCTGTCTTTTTCTTCATTTCATTGCAATCGCTGTGTGGCTATTTGAATAGAACTTCATATCAAGGTAGTCGTGGTGCGCATACAAAAAAGCTCTTTAGTCTGAGGAGAGAAAAGCCATGTTTTTTCCCCAAAGCCGTTGGACAAAGCATGAAAAGAAGACCGCAATTACTCCGCATTTAAAATCCGATTTGCTCATTATTGGACTTGTTTTTTTGACAGCATGCTAAGCTCAGAAAAGGCAGCTCGACAGTTTGTGTAGTGTTTTCAGGGCCTATGATAGAGTGCAAAGATACACCATGATGCAACCAGAGGAAAGCAGGACTAGTTCTGCCCCAACGCCAGCCACTCAAACTAGCATCACAAAGTGCAACGCGCTTGGAGTTTGTGTGTGATGGTTGGAAGCAGCAAATAAGTTCACATTCATAGTGTTGCATAACTGGAGCCGCTTGTGTAACTTTAAATTACTTGTAAGAAATGTATTATATTTTATGGTTCCCACAGTATGCTAAATTGACTATTGAGGGTTTATGATATGCTAAGTAGCCTTTTAAGGATGCCTGATTCATTGCAGTAGCCAGCAGAGAGTGACAGACAACAACAAAAAGAAAAAAAAAAGGTTCTCTGTGACAGTGAATGAGCCAGCTCCCCCTGAAGAACAGTCAAAAGTGGAAGTTAATACCAAAACTCTATCAGGTCAGTCATGCAGAATGGTAGCCTGATTCATCAGCCGGTTTCACTTCATGGAAACCGTCTGATCTCGCAGCATTAGGATTCATTCGCTTGACAGAATGCGGATACTTTTTTTATTTAACCAATTGCTGCTATTTGGTCGTGACATATGTAATGCGCCAAATCCCGTAGGAAGAAGGGCAATAATGTCTTTCCTCTTGATAAAATTCACCAAACATTTTCTTTGTTTCAGTTTTAAATCCTCAATACTGATGTTGGGTCCTTGGGAAAGACAGTGTTTGCGTACACTGATGTATGGATATTTGTGTGAATGGGCGAGTGGTTCCTTGATGTAAAGTGCTTTGAGTGCCTTGAAGGTGGAAAACGGGTAAAAACTACAAAATATTTTATCGGAAGTGCCTTTTATTTAGACGGTGATGGCGTTTTTGGGGCTTCAAAATGCAAAAGTCTGAAACCACCCTCCAGAGTGAAAAAGTTGAATACGTTCTGCCGTAGCATTTCCGTCTACAATGCCCAAGACACAAAACTCTGGTCAAATCTCCTCACATCACGTATGCGTTTACATCACATACATCACCACCTAGCGTCACCACCTAGCCGCTTGGGATGCATACACAATCGAATTCCACACACTTTTCTGTCACCGTATGCACGCAGATTTCCTCCCGAAAATGCTCGTCTAAACTCAGAATAAAAAGTGGAGCTGCGATGCCACTTTTGCGTCTTCTGTTCAGAACGTCATCACATAAACATAGCCTGAAAAACTAAAACCTAGCCAAGTTAAGATGACTTGAATTCAGAAAGTTTTATCATGAATGACTAAATTTCACTTGACAAGTAAAATTATCTACCAATGGAAAGACTTTTTGTAAAAATATGAAAATACATCTTGCTGCACTTAAAGTAAGAAAAACATCAACTTTTTGCACTTAAAATAAGAAACACAATCTAATGTTGCTTTAATTAAGAAAAAACACACTAATTTCATTGGTAGATTATTTTACTTGTCAAGTTCAATCAACTCAAATAAAGTTCTGAATTTAAGTCATTTACTGAGATATTGCTTTTTGCAGTACATTTCCCATAGGCAGACTGAATATAGGCAATTTCTCTGGGGTCCATGTCTCTGGGTCCCAGGTCCTGTACTGATTATAATAAACTTTTGCTACATTATAACTCCAGCTTCATACCTCTTCTTCCACCTCTCATCCCACTTCAGTTCATTCTGCTACAATTAGTCCCCCACACTCCAGTCTGAAGCACTGTCTAGAAAAGATGCAGCTTTTGTTCATGAGCTGTGGATGTGTGACAGATTGCGAGTACACATGTGAGCACAAATGTGTTTATGAAAGCCCCTAGCTCTAATCATTTCCTTGTTTACTCCAGCAATTTAGATGCAGTTAGAACAGGAGGGAGGTGCAGAGAGTTTGTGTTTACTCTTTAACTACTTCTGTATCAAGAGAATGGGTCTTTTCAATCTTTGAGTCAGTAATTCTTTTATCTGGAGGTTCCTCTCAGCAGGACAATAAAAACATTTTCCATAAAACATATTTCTCCCACTTTTATCTTAGTCATTGTAATAGTTTAATATTCTGATCCATGCAGTTGTAGTTTAAACCTGAAAGATGATTGGTTTAAAAGCACAGGGAAAAAAACTGAAGACTGCAAAACTAAAATCTAGCAAAGTTCAAATGACTATAATTCAGAAAGTTTTAATATGACTTTATCATTTATCAAGACTTTTTGTACTTAAAATATGAAAAAACCATCTTGCTACACTTAAGATAAGAAAAAATATCAACTCTTAGCACTTAAAATAAGAAAGAAAATCAAGTGTTGCTTGAATGAAAAAAAACACTTATACCATTGGTAGATATTTTTACTTATCAAGGATGAAGCTACTCAATAAAATACAATGTTCTAAATTTAAAGGTGCCCTATGTAACTTCTAAGATGGAGGGTCTGCTACTTGCTTGTCTCCATGGAAATGTTTGGAATTTTTTTTACCTGGAATGTACCACAGTAGGGCATTAAACATCTGTCTTGCATTTATTCAGTTACGGTGTTTTATAGCTAAAGAATACCTTGAAAAACATGAATTCCTACTATGTCCAGTCTTGCTTCTCCATAGATCTGACCACCAACTTGTCTCCATTGTGATTACTAAGGCTATGTTCAGACTGCAGCCTGAAGTGACCCAAATCTGATTTTTTTGGCCCCTATGTGACCTGTATCTGATCTTTTAATGACAGTCTGAACGACACAGATCTGATTTTTTCAAATGCGACCCAGGCCACTTGGATATGTGGTCCTAAAACCGATACATATCCTGATCTTTTGACATGCGACTTCAGTGTGAACGGCCAAAGCGCATTCATCTGACCTACACGTTATCAACAAGACACAAACGTCACTATTCTGAGCTGAAGTAGACGAAAATTGTTAATGAACTCCGTGTCACTGAAGCGAAGCACATCACCACTCACCACTCTTGGCTACGTCTCCACATCCACACGTTCCTTTCAACGGACGTTGCTGCCGCTGTCCCACAAAACGCCACGGCCAAAAACCTCATCCTTCTCCTTCTCAATCTCCTCCTTAAAACAAGTAAGTTGTTCATGTTCTGGCTCCGGTACGAGAGGAACTTTAAAATCTCCAGGTGCTCAATGCTCGCGTGGATGTTTGGACAACTTCCGTAAACACAGAGCACGCTCGCTGCGGTTGACGTCATTGTGTCCTCCAGTGTGCATGTGGGACACTTTTGGGCTGTTTTATGTTCACACAGGGGATCACATACAAGTCGCATTTAATTGGAAATGTGAACGACCTCACAAAAACATCAGATTTCACTAAAAAATCCGAATTGAGCGTTAAGCCCTGCAGTCTGAACGTAGCCTGAGTTTATTTCCATACTGTGGAATAATCAAGACAAAACAGCAATATCTCCGTGGAGACAACCAAGTAGCGGCTGAGCACTTTTTAATCATTTAATGTACCTACATATTGCTTTTTGCAGCGTGTATACTTTGAAAAAAAATCCATGAACTAAAACATCCTCTCTGTAAGTGGGCTGGGAGTTTTCAAAATCAAAATCCAAAACAGATAAAGTTATCTTCCTCTACAATTTAGAAACACTGATTGGTATCAACAATGTGGCCATTTAAGAAGAGTTATCATTTTCAGAAGCAAAGGTCTCGGAAAGTAACAAAACTGCTTTGCTATATAAAACGTATATTGTACAGTAGGGACTTCTCAATTTTCCGAAACTATTATGTCAAACTTACTCCTTCCTGCTCATATTTCAATATAACTGTCTTTCTTACCCACAAAAACGTTGGCATGACATTTCCTCTACCAGTTTGTGTATTAAAAAGAAAGGAACTTAATACTTTTATGACACAATGTTTGCTTCTCTATGCCAGAATAAAGACTAATGGGTCTGGACCATTCTTTTATGTTTAGGTAAGCAGGACGTCTCTGTAGATTTGGCACACCCACCTACACTTTTAAATTACAAAACTCAATTAGGACATCCTGGGCTTCCTGCAGATCAGGTAGCAGATTGGAAGCTTTGAAAATTAAGACAAAGAAGCAAACAGGAGAAAATGTGCAAATTTTTCAAGTGCGATTTCCAGTGTTTGGACCATTCCCCCAAAGGTTTCTGAACATCTGGCAATGTGCTTTAAATGGAAGTTGGCTGTTAAGAGAAACCTGCTAACAATTTTGTCAATTGTCTTCACGTGCTTCCACCTCCCATTTCATATTAAAGGCCCTATATTCTGCTAAACTGACTCTTGTGAGCTTTAAGACCTGTTATAATGTTACCTCCTCAAAAGCATACCTGGAGTGGTGTTTTGTTTCATTCACACGTTTGAGTAACCCCTTATGATTAGTCTGTCTTTATCTCCAAAGCTCAAAATGCTCTATTCCAACTTGTGATGTCATGAAGTGGTAGTTTTCAAGTGAACAGCTACCTCTTTCATTTTTATTCAGTAGAGATTTCAGATCTGAAATTATCCAAATGGTTTTAGTGAAGGTTTATGGAGTTTACAAACACAGTGGAGCACTTCCTGTATTACCACATGACATCACAAAGTGGAACTGTGTGTGTTTTGTGTGTTAAACAAGTATGAATTAAACAACACAAATTCCAGGTATGTTTATGATGAGACAACAACATTATAATATAGTTCAGTAAATAGTGTAATATGCAAAGGTGGGGACTTGTGAGTCGTGACTTGGACTCGAGTCAGACTTGAGTCACAATTTTTAGGACTTGAGACTTGACTTGATAAAAAGGACTTGGGACTCGACTCTGACTTGAAGATCAATGACTCGGGACTTGACTCGGACTGTAACTTGAGAAGACTTGATGCTTCTCCTAAAAAAAAATACTTGTTTTTTGAAAATACTTTTTTCTTAACAGTTGATAAATGTGGTGCTGAATTTTACAGGAATAAACTTTAACATGTCCCTCCCACTTCTCTATTTGTTACTTTGGATGTAAGTGAAGTACTGTGATGTGGTATACTCAAATGTACTATAGTAATATACAGTACAATACAGTAAAACAGAGGGAACTACAGAGAAGATGACATGACAGAATAACCACACTTTTAAATTTTAATTCTTTCTTTTCTGACCGTAATGATTCATACTAAAATCCTGACAAGACATTTAAATAAATACTATTATATAAATACTTACAAAAATACAATAGAGTACAATTTAGCTTGAAATTCATATAAACTGCAAAAATCTAAGCTATATTTGGTACTTTGGTTTAAAGACCTGAAATGACTTGCAGTTCAAAGCAGACGACTTGGAACTGACTTGGACTTATGCGCCAGTGACTCAAGACTCGACTTGGGACTTGACTCACACTTGAGGTCAAAGACTTTAGACTAACTTGAGACTTCCAAAACAACTACTTGGTTCCACCTCTGGTAATATGAGCTCTTTAAGTGAGTGACCTCTTGGGTTGTGGGTTGAATTCCAAATACAGTGTCAAATATTCAGAATACTAATACTGTCCATACACTCTGTGAAGAAGACCAAGCCTACACAAAGTCAAATATTTTTCACAATATCCAGTAGCAACACAGGCTCATCTTGTGCTCGCTTTAATAGAGTGGGCTGCTAATTTTATAAAGCCTCTCCTCTTTAAGAGCAGTGAAGAGGCCGAATGTGCCTTGGGTCAGCATGGATCATGTCTTGGAGAAGATTCTGTGAGTTTCCTCTTTTGGCAGCTATTTTGCAGTATTCTGTCTCTATGGAAACAAACACTCCACATGTGACCTGCTTATGCCTCTAATGTTAAAGTGAGTGAAATAGAGCATAAAGATACAAACTGCAACTGCATCAGCCATGTTGGTATATAACAGGCTCAGAAGTGAGGAGAATAACCATCATTTCTACTCAGGTAAGAGTAAAAAATATCGTATTTGTGGAAAGTAGTACTCAGGGAAGGGTAAATGTAGCAGTATCTGTCTGGACAGTGAATCTGAAGGACAAAACATTCAACGATAGACAGAAAAGATTGAAAAGTTTCTCATAAAAATACTCTACCCACTTCCATCTTAGTCATTCTAACAATTTCATATTTTGATCCAATGCAACTGTATTTTAAACTCTCTCTTCGTGGGCTAGGAGTGTTCAAAATCTAAATCCAAAACAGATAAAGTCATATTTCTTTACAATTTCTTGACACCATTCAGTGAGTGCTTCCAACGTGGCCATTTCAAAGAAGTCGTCATTTCCAAATGCATCTCAAAAAACTGTATTCCTGAGTAAAAAGTATATTTAACAATAGCAATTTCTCAATTCTCTGAAACTGTTAAACTGCTTATATATGGCCATCTTTTAGTCACAAGATTAATTTATATCTAAAAAAAAAAAACAGTGAAGAATTACACATGTTCTTTTAAACAGCTAAATGTATTACACAACCTCTCATAGAAGTACACATTTTTAAAGAAGTAACTCAAGTTATAGTATTAAGTACTACCCACCTCTGAACATGCCAGTGTAAAGATGTATATATTACAGTTACTGCTTAGAACTTTTATGTTTCTACTATCAAAAAACTGTTAACAGAAGTTGGTGATTGCAGGCATAGGTTGATAAAAGAAAAATAATGCTACTGGTATGTAACATCTATAATACCTATTTATTACTACAGACATTACTTTTCAAAATGCAAATACACGTATAACATTACTTACAAAGTTTGCTTCACAGGTGACAGTTCAGTCAGTTTACAGTGTATAAAGCTGTATTGAGGAAGCACATGGTGAGGGCATGGCAGAGGAGTGTTTGGGATCTTCAGTTCATCTCCGTGGATGGAGCAGGGTAATGAGAGGCTCAGAAACATGGCCATCAGCCCATTATCATGTTGGCACTGAGGTCTGACGAGTCATTTGCACACAGTGGGGAAGAGGCCTGGGAGCGAGCCGGGAGACGAGTAAATACAACTAATGATGCACAGTAATTATGCCTGTGATAAGACCCACTTATGAGACCAAAGTAGAGCTGCAGCAGAACACTCAGAACACGTACATGGCAACTTTATGAACAATACACTGTGCTGTTCACCTCTATGTTTAAAGACAGACAAATACTAATCAGGATTCTTATGGTTCAATGGCCACTTTAATCCTGGAACAAACATCCGGACCTGTGGTGGTGAGAGGAGTTACCAAAAATCTAACCACTCTGCTAGTCTGCATGTTAAAGGGGCAAAATACGCTCGTTTATTATAAGTTTGTCCCATACTGTGGAAAATTCAAAGCAAAGCAATAATATTTTAATGAGACTAGCAGAAAAGTTACATAATGTCCCTTTAAAGATACATTGTGTAACTTTTCTGGTGGAGGTGTTTTTTTTAGGTACAATGCAACTTTCATGGTGAAAGTTTCGTCAAATATTTTTCTCCATGGAGATGTTATTGCTTTGTCTGGAACCATTTCACAATATGGCATTAAACCTTTCTATCTTCATGGAGACCAAACCAGACCATGTCACAGTTCAGATCTGCGAAGAGGCAACCCCACTCAGAGTCAAAATGGGTGTTTTTGTAGGTATTTTCTAGTTATTTTGGAACATAGATCCTCAACCAAAAAGTTACCTAGTGCCCCTTTATACTGAATGGATGAACAGCAGGACAGCTTGCACATAATGCCACTACCTAAAAGTTATAGGATTAAATTATTGCTTAAACCAGCACTAAACAGAGCAGTTTGACTGAAAAAGTACTCCTGACAACGCGATCCATGCACTGAAAATGAAAAGAAAGCACAGATTTGCACACTTGTCTCCATTATCTAATTCAGATGTGCTTCACTTTGTGCAGATGCAAAGAACAAATTTGACACTTTGAAAACTCAGACAGAAAAGCTATGAAAAACGTTCCAGAGCATATGGAAGTCACACCGCATTATGATTAAACTTTGCAAAAATATAACCACATGGAGTTACTAATATTTTTTATGAATGGCAAAATGAGAATGTATCAATAAAGAAAGTGACAGAAGTTTTCATTCTTTATGTGATATATAATTGGAATATGCTCCAGCAAATGCAGCATTTGTCTGAATATACTCATTAACATAACAAGAGATAAGGTGCTCATAAATCTGTTTCTTTTTATCAGAGGTTGGTAGAATTAACCTACCTAGTGCCTCCGTTCAATTTCATTTCTCTCCAGAAACTAGGTCAGGAATCAGAATACACTAGACGGTTTGCAAGAACCCCGGAAGTGTAAATTTGAGCACCAGCCAATCAACGAAGAGCAATATATTCCATGTTGGCAACGATTCCCGAGATCGAGGATTTAAAGCTGGAACAAAGAGAATGTTTGGTGAATTTTATCAAGGGGAAAGACGATAATGCTCTTCCTACAAGATCTGGGAAAAGCTTAATATACCAGTTAGCCTCATTAGCGGCACATTACATACATCACAATCAAATAGCAGTGATTGGTTAAATTTGAAAAAAGTACCCGCCTACCGTCGAGCGAACAAATTCTAATGCTGCGAGGTCAGACGGTTTCTACGAAGTGAAACCGGCTACAGTAGAGTTTCCAAATATTGTAATCAAGTTAGAGTAATGCTACTTCAAAATAGTATTACTCATTTAAAAACATAACGTAATGGTCCAAGAAATTACTCAGGCATCAGTGAACTAGTATTTGGGAAAACCACTACTTAAGCAGAGTAACTGAAAGACTAACTGTCAGGACGTAACATCTGATTTATCATTTTAAGTCAGTGTAATTGAAAGGGCAAAATATGAAATAATGCAAAGGAATGCAAAAGTTCAAATCAACAAAACACTTTTGTCATTTGTAGACATATTCACAGTGAGAAGAGGAACCAAAACTTTTACTCAAGTAAAAGTACTTAAATTAAAATGTTACTCAATAATAGTAAAGCTATGCTGCTAGAACACTACTCTAAAAAGTACAATTTCTTTCAAATGCTACTCAAGTAAATGATTGTGAGTACTACCCACCTCTGCTTATTACTTGAGATACTCTTGCTCTCTCTTAGTATTGTTAGTTTGGCAAGTCCCACATTTTTTCACGATTACATTTTGTGGTGACAAGTACAGCGCATTGGATCGTCTGTGTCCCGGACTGAACCAGGCTGCTTGGTTTAACTGTCTCTTTAATATACCACCACACTCTCCTCTTTTGCCTTTTGGAAACTCCGACAGCATCCCTTAATTTCACCCTTGCGTTGTATTTTGTCCCGTTTTCCTTTGGCCCGCACATTTGTCATGTATATTTCTGCTTGCCTTAGGGGAATCTCGAGCCATTTCACCAGTCTATCGGTGACACAGCCCTGGCCTATGTGTCAAACTGCACCTCAGTGAAACAAGAGGTTTCTGTCTGCTGTGTCCGCTCTCCTCTCCTCCATCGCCTTTTTCCATCACTTATTCCACTATCTCTCCCCAGACACACTTTGTGGTTAGTTGGTCTCACCGGAGTGTATTTTGGAGTTAAAATCCTTCACAAATCGGCCGTTCAGTCCCATTGGTGGAAAAAAAGTGTAGTGTTTTGTCATATTCGTGAGGAGTGACACAGATTTCTGTATTGAGGCAAATACTTGGGGTCCAATTAAAATACTGTACATGAAAAAAAGGGTGAGGATGGATGCAGAAAAGTGTTTCGCTCCACTAGGCTTTTATGCATCTATATCTGTTGTATATAACTAGTGAATTATTTATGCAGCACTATAGCTGGAAACTTTTAGAAATATTACATTGTCATGGTTGGAGCAATCCCTTACTAAAGATTTAGAATATGGATGGGCTATGCCAGTACCAGTATCAGTACTGGATGATGTTGAATTTTTTTATTTATTTTTTTTTTGCCAATATCAGTATTGGTTAAGGTCAGAATATTGATTTTCAGAGGTGGTGCTCTCAATGACCGAGGCCTCAGAGCAATTTGAGTTTCTCTCAATATGACATTAAATGGAAGTTGTGTATTTTTAAACAATAATCATAAGAAACATAACATAATAATAATAATAATCATATGTAATGGATGCAAATAAAAATGTAATTGTACTAGCAAAAAACTAAAACTACTTTCTAAGTTTCCAATTCACCATAATTCAAATAAATAGAAATGTGCGTGTCTCAAGAACAATGGGGAAAAACAGACCCTAAATATATTTAAAAAAAAACAAACAAACAAATAAACGGTGTATTATAGTGAGGGCCCCAAACTTAAGTTCGCCTAGGGCCCCAAAAATGCTAACTCCACCATTGTTGATTTTCAATACTGATTATTTTTTTTGTTCTTCCATTCGCTGGATCAGACTAATGGAAAAGCATTATATGGCTGTATTTTTACACAAACATGTAACTTGTAATTATTTTATCCCCCACTATTATTTTTACAAAAGTGAAAAGTTTATTTGCGATTGCTACGTATGTAACTTTTTGGTCTGGGGTCCGTCACCTGCTTGTTTCTATGGATATGTCACTGCTCTGCCTGGAATGTTCCACAGTATCACATTAAACAGCACTACATTGCATTTATTCAACTACAGGTGGATTTATATCTCAAAAATACATAGAAAAACAGGCATTCTGACTGCAAGTGCGGTCCCCTCTCCACAGATCTGACCTGGAACTTGGTGTGGTTTGGTCTCCATGAATTTAAAAAGGTTTATACTGTGAAACATTCCAGACAAAGTAATAACATCTCTATGGAAAAAACTATTTGACAGACCCTCCACCAGAAAAGTTAAACAATGCACCTTTAACTTAAGATTAATTCATGGGTCTTTCTATGGATTTTAAATTAAAAATTGGTATCAGTATATATCAGTTATCGACTGCAGGACAAATATCGACTGTAGGACAAATATCAGATATCGATATCTGCCCCAAAAATATATATCGGCCCATCCCTGGTTTAGTTGTAAAATAGCTGGAAGTCAGATTAGAATCATATGAACATTCAGTAAGACATCACAACAGCAGCACCAAGATAAACTACCACATCTACTTCACACACTTTCTTCCTTGTGAAAAATGGCTTGTTTTACATATAATACCAGAAAAGAGCGTGTGCCACCTTCTACATTATGGGGACATTATTTATACGAATGCCTCTGCCAGCTCTTTACACATGCTAGATGCTGCGTATCATGGAGCTCCCAATTCATCACAGGCAGCAAAAGCCTCATTCACCACTGCACACTCCACGCTGTACTCATGGGTAAACTGATCTTTGCTGCACATGCTCAGACCTCCGCACCAATGCACATTCATTTATAAATCCATTCTCAGTCTCAGAGCATCCTGCAATGTTGTTTCACACACAGACAGCACCATCTTAGCCTGCACTATCATGACCTGAAGCTGTCCAGTTGTCCAGTCTGGTCACCTTTGGGGAATTAAAGCTTATATTACAGACAGACATGCTTCTTCTTCCACTAAATTACCACATTTAAAGTAGAAAAAGACATGTATTGTATCTTCTACTGTATTGTATTCTATCTATTTTAATGTTAAGGTACATTTTGAGTAGCCTGATTTATCAGCTAGTTTCACTTTGTGGAAACCGTCTGACCTCGCAGCATAAGGATTCATTCACCCAAAAGCAGGTACCTCTTTTTTTAAACAATTGTTGCTATTTGGTTGTGATGTGTTTAATGCACCAAATCCCATAGGAAGAAGGGCAATAGCATTTTTCTCTTTGATAAAATTCACCAATCATTCTCTTTGTTCTGGCTTTAAATCCTCGATCTCGGGAATAGTTGCCAGCACAGAATGTAAAGCTTCGTCTACATTCCATCCACCCAACCGCTTTGTTTACTGTTGTGCTGTACCACAAAAGGGACCCAGGCAGGCGCTTGAGTTTGATGTCATGGGTTCACAGCTCTTTGCTGACAAACCGTCTAGTGTATTCCGATTCCTGACCTAGTTGCTGGAGAGAAATTAAATTGAGTGGAGGCACTAAGTGGCACGAGCCTGGCTACATTTTGAGGCAGATGTTTCAGGTTTTTTTTTCCTCCATGTAGATGTACTTAAACCGGATGAATGAACACCATGACACCAGCCTGCACATAATGCTGTATAAATAAAAGGATTCATATAGATCAGGGCTGCTCACACTTTTTCAGCATGTGAGCTACTTACAAAATGACCAAGTCAAAATGATCTACCTAATACAAAGCCAAGCAAACTGCACTGAAACACTCTGTGCCCCTTTTTTGGACCCTCACCCACAGTTTGAGAACCTCTTCTTTAAGAGAACTTCCTCTGGCACTTTACACAAAACTGTGAAAAAAGTGAAGGAAGATTTTTAAACCTGTTTTTTAAAGTTCCTAACTGGAGTTTCATTCTTTTCTGGTTTTACAGTGATATTTACCAGCCTCTGCACATTTACCAAACCAAACGCACATCGTGACAAACACAGATGCATTTGTGCACTTTTGTTAGGCAAACTTCAGCCAAATGTGGCAGTAGGTCTGTTCTGTAGATCTGCTCTATGCTGTAGACCTGCTTTGTGCCAAAACTGTAACACAAATTTAGACTCGTTTTTGCTTCACGTTTCGTCTTGCTCTTCTAATCAGCCGCACTGTGGGAGGGGCTTGTGTTCGCTGTACGCAGGAAGGAGCGAGAGCGTGAAAAGGCGAGGGGCGGCGTGCTGACGTGAGGCAGATGGACAGGTAGGATGTTTAGGAAGTTTAATCTGCCCTGTGATGCACGCTGCGACACGAGGGCACACGCTGTTGCAGACGAGCCGTGCACAGGGAGCGTGTGTATTTGTGATGTGCCGTAGAGTCTCCGCGGGCTGCACTGAGACGCCCCACACGCTCCTGCACCCCGCTACAAGTTTATTACCAACAGCAGCGGCCGTAATGAAATATGATCGCACTTGTTGAGTGTCAGACCTTGAGTGAGAGACAAGACCGAGTCCAAACGCGAATCCGAGACGAGACACGGCGATCTAACCACACGACCTTGGCGATCGACTGGTAGATCGCGATCGACGTACTGAGCACCCCTGATATAGATTAATAATAATAAAAATGTAGCCAAACCATCTAATATATTTCTTTTTTAATTGAGAATGTTTGTTAATTATGTTCCCTTTTTTCCTAGATCTTTACACCAACATTTTAGAATTGGAAAAATGCATGTAAAAATGTACCGTGCAATTTTTCCACAGAATTTTATAGTTGGTATTCACTCAGCAAACCACACAGAAGATTGCTCAAGGACTACAGGTTCACATGGAATAAAGCTTCAAAAAGCCATTTCATAAATTTCACAAAGTGCATTTTGCTTATTTGCTCTTCCACAGGCACTCCAGTCTTTGATCATGCATGTGTATGTGGTACCTCTGGGAAATGTCACCTATACTGTACATGTTTAGAGCGAACCGTGCCAAGCCTTACAGCTCCGAATATGCAAGTTGTTTACTGCTGTCAAAGTGATGACACATCTCCTTAGTGTTACCCTGAGCACCAACATGAAGGCAGCACGTGAAATATTTAGCCTGTGTCAGGAAGTAAACAAGCAGCCTGCTCCAGCTAGTTGGGACCAATCAAAAGTTTGGACATGAAAGGGAATGCCTGTGTGCGACACGTGGGGAGGCGGGGCTTATCTTGTTTACTAGTTTATGATGCTCATTTCTGCTTTGAAAGTCATCCTGCATGCACGGAGGGTGTCTAAAAACCTGCATCAAAAGAGCTGTGTGTTGTGCCTCCTGCTGATCCCACAAGCTCGGGTCTGTTATTATTGTAAAATGAAAAATACATACATTTGAAAAAGAAATGCCGCTCCCCATGTCTCAGATGTGTCTGTACCTACATGTTCAGTCACAAAGCATTATATAACAAAAACTATGCTTACAATTTTTTTTTAATTTGCATTATCCTTTCTAAAACAGTTCTGTAGGTAGTTCTGATCAGTCTTCTTTGAAGGATTTGAAAGAGTCATCATCTTCATCACTGACCCCTGTCCAGAATTCTTCTTCCTCCTCCACACTCCGATCCTCCTTTCTCTTCTCTTCCCCTTGGTCCTCTCTCAGTCCTCAACTTCCTCCTCTCTTTTCTCTCCCCTCTCCTCCTCCTCTTCCTCTTCTCTCTTCTCTTCATCCTTCTCCTCCTCTTCCTCCTCCTCTCTCTTCTCTCCCTCATCCTCCTCTTCCTCCTCATCTCTCTTCTCTCCCTCCTCCTCCTCTTTTTCTTCCTCACTTTCCTGTTCCATCCCCTCCTCTATCGCCTCTTCTTCATCATATTCCCGGATTGGTCTGGTCTGGTCAGAGTTTTGTTCTGGTTCAGACTCCTCTTCATCACTGGATCCAAGCTCGAGGTCACTCATGTCACTTTGGTCATCCTGAGAGGTCAGAGGTCGCCCACACCCCACACAGGAGTTAGCCCAGCGCAGCAAGCACGAACTACAATACACAGCGCTGCAGGTGGGAGAATCACAGTTCACAGCCGATTCCAGATTCAGCTCTTCGGAACATGATATGCAAGAGGTATTTCTCAAACCCAGGACTTGCAAAATTCTGGATCCTCCAGGAATTCTGAGTAGAAAAGCCTGAATACGTCCTCTGTTTCTGGATCTAAGCAGAGGTGTTCTGAAGACAGTCCTCTGAGCCCTCTTTTCCCATCGACGCTGTTCCAGGACTTTGCTCCGGAGATGGCAAAGACGCTCCAGCTCTCTTTGGGGATGGAACCAGGAGCAGACCACTCTTCTTGCTCTCTGCACGAAGCCTTTGCAAATAGCGAGCAGAAGAGACAAACCCAAAAGGAACCCGAGAGTGACGGAGGTGCCAGTGTCCGGGGGTCTTGGTTTGACAACGCAAGCTCGACTGAAAACCGTGAGACTGTGGTTCTGGAGGATCTGGAAAGAGTGGACCAAGTCTCTGTAAATGTCTGCCGCAAAACCAGACCCATTCACTGATACTTGGACTTTCACCGGAGGTCGTACTACTATGTCTGCTGAGACTTGGTGCTGAACCTGGTCTAAGATCCAGAAAATCAGAAAGTCCAGTGCCACCAGGATTCCAGCAATCAGCAAGTGTGTTAGTGCAGAAGACACGTCTGCCAGGACTGCTCGCCTCTCCTGAAGTGACATTCTAAAAGATAACGGATGGATGTAGAGCTTTGATTCTTGTGCTGTGATTGGCAGAACTGATGCCCCGCCCCTTGAGGTCACATGACGGTCCAGTTCTTTGAAGGAGTTATCAATGTAAATGTTGTCAAAGTCCAGATCTCGAAGGTAGCGGCGTCGATAGCGAGCCGCCTTGTAGTAGCTCCACACTAAAAGCAGCACTGCGAGGTAGTTCAGGGGCTGACTCAGCATCTCCAGCAGGTACAACTCTGATGTCACTTCCTTCAGGATCTGTTGTGTCATTTCCTGTAGAGACTGGCTGCTGTTCACGTCCAGATCAAAAGTAACTGACGCGTCAAGGTCAAAAACAAACTCCTTCTTAAGCTGTTCGAAAGCCGCCACCACAGGAGTTGCTAGGCGTTTTTTTAGCTGCTCTGCCACGTACGATGGGATGACACAAAATAGTTCTCCAGCTTTGGCTAGGTCACATAGGGGCATGAAACCATCTACAATCTCACACAGGAAGTTGAAATCTCCAAGAAGCTCATTACAGTCTAGCCTGGCCTCTTCAAACAGCTGTCTGCACTTGCTGTAGGGGGCGCCCATCTCCTTGTTACAGATGTCCCCGATGTCGACAAGAAAGTGCAGCAGGTTCCTCAGAGAGCGAGCAATATGGCGAACATTATCAGTGAGGGAGTCAATCAGGTTCTGGATTCTACCAGCGGTTTCGTAGGCGTTATTGCTGATCTCACGCAGTTTATCCAACGACGCTGAGAGGGGAGAGGCGGCCCTTCGAAGAATCTCTTGTGTCTGATTGGCTGAGAGCTGAGCGGAGCAAAGCAGGCTTGAGGCGACCAGTTCGGTGTTGTGGAGAGAGTTGGAGATCGGACCAGAGACCAGGACCGAAACCAGGAGCAGGGAGACCAAAGTCCTGCCTTGGCCTGCGCAAAGGGAGGGGAGCATCACGGCGACGTCGGCTCTTACCATCTTCGAGAGGCCCATCCCAAAGCCGGAGACGCAGGCCACACCCACCGTGATGTAGGCACAGGTCCACACAGTGAACTTCTGGAGGAATAGCAACATGGAGCCAAACAGGAGCGAGAAAAAGAGTCCAACGCCGAATCCAAGCAGAGAGGAGAGAGAGGAGGAGGAAAAGAGAGAGGAGAGGACGGAGGAGATGAAAGTCACACCATGCCTCCGCTTGACCAGAACTCCTTTCGCTGTCCTTATAACTCCTCCTGAGCCAAATAACTCCACCGTAATCTCCGTCATTTTCAGTAATTTTTTTCTTCAGTTAAAAGTATTCATTCAATTTTCAATCAACGTCTGTGTTACCAAGGAAACCCTCAATCACATGGTTACAGATGTATTGAAATCAAAACAAATTGTATCTTTAATTTACTGTATGTATGGTATTAAACCTTTCTATCTTCGTGGAGACCTTTAATTATTTAAACTTTAAACTTTGTCAACATCCTTTTTATCAGGGAGTAAAGGCAGAAGTGGTAATTTGGCAGAGTTTTAAGCCAGTACTGTATTTCACTGCAAAATCAGGGTGTAGTTTTATTATCCAGCAGAAACACATTTACTAGGGCAGGATACAAAATGGTTTGTATCCTTTGGTTTCTATTCAGATAACCTAGCCAACAATACTGCTGCACTACTGCCAACTCACGGGGAAACATAATTATGATTGGAAATTTATCACAGTTACAAATTTCAACTCCACACCCAAAAAACCATTGGCCTGTACTGAAAAGCCTTACAATGTTATGATTTATCTGAAATGTAATTAAATGATTGAAACAGCCTTTATAAAAATGTTCTTAAGCTGTTTATTTTTAGTCTTAAAACCTGAAACAGTTCAGTTCATTTTAAATAGTTTGCCATGGTTTAAAACAGGGGTTGGGCAATTCTGTTTTCCATGGGGCCACATGAGAAACAGAAAATAAAGGGCCAGGACAAAATGCTTAAAGGGACAGTCTAGAATTTTGGACACAGGGCCTCATTTCCTAGTGAGCCAGAGTGTTGGAGACGTGTGGAGACACTTTTTAAAATATTCCATCCAGTTCTTGTATTTAGAGGTCGCTGGTGCTAGGTTAGTGCATGCCAATGGCCATAGTTAGCCTGCCACTAAAAACAGACTTACCCACTTCACAAAACACCCACAGCAAAACAGTTATTACACCAGACTGTCAATGTAAATGTCTGCGTTGATAGAATAATGTTTGAAATAAAACTAACCTTGCATCACGTGAATCGGCGCATGTTGAGGGACTATTTTCTCGTATATCAGTCCGCCGCTGCCAAGCTTTCTATCAGGAAGTACAACTCGCTGCTGCTGCTCAGACATAAATCCTTCACCTGAAGCAAATCTATTATTACGCCAGACTGTCGATGTGAATGTCTGTGACTATTTTCTCAGCAGCAGCAGAACTTTATTTTGCCAGTAAGATAGCTGCTAGGTGATATCAGTCCACCGCTGCCAAGCTTTCTATCAGGAAGTACAACTTGCTGCTTCTGCTCAGACATAAACCCTTCAAATGCAAGGTTGGTTTTACTTCTAAAATTATTCTATTGACACAGACATTCACATCGACAGTGTGGCGTAATAGTAAATTTGCTTCGGGTGTTTTGTGGAGTGGGTAAGACTAGCCTTGCACCAGTGACCTCTGCAAATACAAGGACTGGATGGAATATTTTATAAAAAGTGTCTCCACACGTCTCCAACACTTTGGCTCACTAGGAAATAAAGTCCTACGTCCAAAATTCCAGACAGTCCATTTAACTTCAATTCTGCATAATATTAATTGTATTTCTTCATAAAAAAGCAGCAAATAGGATTGTTTTGTCAAGCTGGTAGGACTGATAAGAGTATATATTATGACTAAGCAATGAAAAAGTGAGGCTGCCTTAAAAAAACATAATTAAAAAACACTTCTAAAATAAAAGCAATGCAGCTTCAGTCCATGCATGAGGTAAAATTATAAAACATACACAAATTAGCTTAAACGGGCTGGTTGGACGCAACCAAAGGGCCATATGGGCTAAAGTTATTTCTCAATTTTAAAACACATTAGAATCCTAGCTGGGCCAGGGTGGAGTTTGGCCATCACAACTAGCCTGCTAACAGCACACTTCCTGGTCTAAAGGATAAACTCTTTGTAATAAGATGCAGACAGCACACAGCAGTCTTACTTTGAAATGCTGTAGTAAATAGACTTGTGGATATGTTTCAGTGGTTGTGACTATGAAGGGCAATTCTATATTTGAAATTGGTGTTCCTTCATTCTATTTCTCAGACTTGTGTTCAATGTATAACTTGTTTATCTCATTCTCTTGTATCGCCTTTTCCGCGTTGCCAAGGGAACAGTCAATTAAAGGGGTTACAGTTGTATTCCACTACTCGTGCTATCGTCAGTGCAGGATTTATCTCGGCAGTCCTGATTAGCATATTCCATCATGTTAGACAAATAGAAGACAATGAGGGCCTTGGGGACGAGTCGTAGAGGATTGCATGGCATACACAGACATCAGTGTGTTTGGATGGTCTTATGAGGCACGCTGTGGAGAACCCCTCATTCGATATGCATTAGAGATTGATAGAATTCTTGTGTTGTCAGAGGAGCTTAAACATCCACGGTGCTTCAGTGTGTGGGTGGAGGTGAATGTACAATCATGTCTGCATAATGAAAAATGAGAAATCAGTTATTGAATGGTGGCGATAGATGTGGGGCTTCAAAGAGTTGTTGTCATTTGGGGTTTTCAATGGTCTATCTCCAGGCGTGTAAGGCGGACTCGTAGTACTTTATGGAAAAACATAGAATACGAAATCAGTTCCATGTGTAATCAATAGCCCAGCACAAATGCGATCCGCTATTGCAGGATGTGGAGAAGTGCAATTACGTTTTTAAATGAGATATTTGTATTGATAACATTGCAATATAACAGGGTTTTGGAAAAGGTTTGCATGACAGTTGAGTCGTTACAGGGAGGATATGCAGAAATACAGGATGCAAAATTGAAAATAGAAGTCTATCTTCAATTTTATAAACGTGATTCATCCGTGTCCCCAGCTGTCCCCTCATGTTCGAATAAAATACAGCTTTTACTGATAACAAATGTAACGTTGATTAATTCTTAGTTCCTCATGTTGTGATGGTTTGTTTTGGTTCTCAAAACGATTATCCAATGACAAAGCATCATTTCATTTCATTTCACTTCATTTGGGTTGCCACTTTCAGAGCTGAAATCCTGTTGGTTTAAATCTAAAAGTATTCCTTCTCTGACCTGAATCCTCACTACGTAAACCGCAGCACCTACAGCCAATCCTGAATTCTGGAGGCTCTGAGCTTTCACATGAGTGACATCTTTACATCTACTGAGAATGAGGAAAACTTGTGTCCTCACTGGCAACCCAGGTTCAGCTGTGATTGTACTTTTGAAACCAGTGTAACAGAGTTAATTAAAAATGAACATGTTACTATTTTCTGGTTGTATTTTAAGTTTAATTATAATTTACATGAATTTTATCATTTTGACATTCTATTTTGAAAAACAGAAGTGTGTGCTGCTTCCGTGTATTTTATTTTGGTAGTTCAACTTCCCCTCTCAGTAGCCCATCAGAGACTGAGAGACAGAGGGTAAGTTCTGTCTGGGCAAAGTATATATTTCATAAAAACATCACACTTTTAACATAAATACAAATACATGTTGATGAGACTACTTTTTGTTTTATTTAGTTTTATTTTTGTGAAGGTTGTAAGTAGTGCATTTGTTTCTCCGGATAGCTGCTCCACTGTACTTGATTGGATTTGGAATAATTATTTTGTTCTTCATACATGATTTACATAAATGAGCCAGTCTGTAACTGTAAGCTCCCCCTCCTCAGTAGCCGTTGGAGACTGCAGAGGGGAGCCAGTGCTGATATGTGGAGACATATGAATAGAGTATTTATATATCATAGGAATAAAGCAGACTGATTCCACACTGTGTCCTGTCTTCTATATGTGGCCTGACGAAGACTCCGCAGCCGTTACACCAGCAAGTGCACAGGCTACATACCTTACCCTTTAATTTTTTTTTAGGAATCAGGTTGGGGGTTTGATCCTCGACCCATGTTTCTTCAATATCTAAGAAACAACACAGAACAGTTTTAATTCGAGCATGCGCCCTACCTCTGCCTTTTTAAAGAATACTCCGTCACATTTCAATTAATGTTACACTGCAGAAACTCACATGTAGTCAAGTTAAGATGACTTGAAAGTTTGATCATGATTTGAGTCAATTTCACTTGATAAGTAAAATGATGTACCAATGGAACAAGACTTTTTATACTTAAAATATGAAAATACATCTTGCTACACTTAAGATAAGAAAAACAACTCTTTGCACTTAATTCAAGCAACATTAGATTTTGTTTCTTATTTTAAGAAAAACACACTTATTTCATTGGTAGATTATTTTACTTCTGAAGTTAAATCTACTCAAATAAGGGCAAATGTTCTTAACTGAAGTCATTTTAACTTACCTAGATATTGCTTTTTGCAGTTTATCAAGACTGTCATTTAGTAATCATAACTATTTAAAATGAAGACTTCACCCTATTGTAGCAGCATGGCAAAGTTTTGGACATATCCTCTGCTTTTTGTGAGTTCAGGGGGGTCTCTGTCTGTCTTTTTGTCTCATCTCATTCTGGAAGTGGCCATCAGAGCATGAGGGTGTGAAGTGGACATATCCAATTTTTTTTCTCAAATGGACAAAACAACACAGCAGTCACAAAGGTGAGATGGATCTGACAGCGAAGGGCGTCTCGTATAAAGGAACTTGATGGAATGGAAAAGTGAAATACTGTATTTGTTTATACAGAAAACGCCAAAACCAATGAAGTGTACGATGTCTTGATTTTTTGCAGGTAGGGTGGAAATGGACCGTACAGTAGTGAGAATTGCATTTTTTACTCCATTATTTCAGTTAGTATAAAGAGGTTGGTGTGTAAATGAAATCATGTGTTTATGTGTCATGTCGTATACATTTTGAGGACTTTCAAATGTTTTGTTTTAAATTGTTACTCATTATGGAAACAGTCCTAATTTATGATCATTTTGGAACCAATGAATAGTTTCTTTTTAAGCAAGATGTTAACAGCCAATTCTCTGCCACTGCGATTTGGATCAGAGTTCAGCCTTCACAAGAAAATAATTTGACACATTTTCGTGTTAAATAGCAATAAATGTTCAGTAAACTAATACTGAAAGCCATTTTTATTTATTTTAATAAGAAAAAAACATGATTGATCAATTTGAGGAAAAAATAAATACATTAAAGGCCATATATTACACAAAAATGAATCCTGTGAGCTTTAAGCCGTGTTAGAATGTTGTTACCTCATCAACAAAATATGTGAAGTTGTGTTTTGTTTCATTCACACATGTTTTCACACTCTTTATTGTTAGTCTAATTACATCTCCAAAGCTCTAAATGCTCTATTCCACCTCGTGATGTCATGAAGCAGTAGTTTTCAAGTTAACAGCTCCTTTAATCTTTAGTTCAGTAGAGACTGGCATATCAGGGCTTTTATACAAACCATTCCAGTGAAGGCATATGGAGTTTAAAAACACACTGGAGCACTTCTTGTATCACCACTTGACATTAGGGGTGTGCAAAAATATCAAAATATCAATATATCGTATCATTTAAGATGATGATACAGTATCGATAACATGAGCTGCTGTATCAATATATCCCCAAGAGTATTTTTTGGTATATTTTACTAAATTATTTAGTTACAGCGCTACAGTTTTGTTGCTTGTTTGGAGAAGGGAAACTTTTTTATGAAGCACATTTGACATTTTTACTGTTTTGAGAATTAAAATGTTTGTGTTTCATATTAACTTTGTACAAGAAGTGGTTTAACAAAAACAAATTGAGTTACGCTTTATTTTTTTATTGAACTGTATTAAATAGATTTGAAATATATCGTATCCAATCGAAAGCTCACTGTATCGAGATATGTATCGTGTCGTGGCCTGTGTATCGGCAACTTCTTAATGACCCTGCATTCGATTATCTTCCGACTCCCACTAGGACCTCGGATTTGAGGTTACATCAGAACTTGAAGTGCATTATTATGTTTCGCGTGTTGGACTACATGGATTATGATTATGACTTATCTTATGAAAATGCTGCCACTTTAATTTATATAATTTTTTGAATTTGAACTTAATTTTATGTTATGATTTCTCTTCCATTACCACCTTAGGGACGTTAACAACCGTTAAATCAAGTATTTGTTCAATATTGGCCTCACCACAACACCGACTACCACACCCACAGGCATGGTTACAAACAAGGTAAAGTACTGCAGTAATATGAGTGACTGAAATTGTCATTTAAACCACCAAAGTGTCCAAACACAATGAAAACAGTTCATATTTATACATCACAGTGGGGGCAGCTGTCTTGGATTCTGACTCGGAATCCTTGCTCAGTTTACTTTTATCGGCACCAAGGTTTGAGTCATGCTGTCCCAGAAAAAGGGCCATATCATGCGTGTCGCTAGGCAACTTCCTTGGAAAACCGATTCAGAAGGATAATGGAACTCAGGGTGATACCCAGCCTACATGACATCACAACAGGTTGTTTTCTATTTGAGAGAGAAACCCAGCCTAAATATGCAGGGTCTGTGTGTTAAACTTGTGTGATTGAAACAAAACACAACTCCAGGTCTGTTTATGATGAGAAAACAACATTATAACATAGATGAGAAAATAATGTAATATGTGCCCTTTAATATAGTGTATAGTATAGTTACTTTAATATAGTCAGTGTTGGGAGTAATGTATTATAAAAGTAATGTATTACAGTAATGCGTTGATTTTTGCTGTAACGCAGTAATGTAAGGCATTACAGGGGGAAAAATTTTAATATTTTACTCGGTACAAATGTGAGTAACGCGCGTTACAATGCTTTTTTAACCTGGATTGAAGTGGTGGGTTTTTCTTCATAGAAATTCGCTAAAATCACCGTGAAATCAGCACAGCGGTGAAACGCCGGAGACGCGGCCGGACAGACCTTCAGTTAACCGCGGGTGAAAGGACCGACCCAGAACTCTACGCTGTTTAGACCTGGTTTAGACCTGGGTCACTTCTGGTTTAGACCTGGTTTACAGTCGTCCCTCGCTCTAACGCGGTTCACTTTTCGCGGTCTCGCTGTTTCGCTGATTTTTAGAATTTTTTTTTTTGTGCAATTTTGCATGCCTTTTGTTTTTAGTGTATGAACACGTATTGCGTTCCTCCCGCTGTGTCCTGATCGGCTAAGGGACTCCTGTCTACTGTACTGTAATCTCTAGCAGTGTGCTTCTGAAGTGCTGTATGTCTGCAAGTTTTCTCTCCGACAAAATCCACACCGTCGACGAAATGTTCTGCACCGACAAAGGCTCCTACGCTCACACCCAAAAGACAGAGGACGATGCAAACCATCGCACAAAAAGTTGGACTTCTGGACACGTTGAAGGAAGGTAGAAGTTACGCGCTGTAGCAGAGTTTTGCACCGGGTCTTGTACCCGCAAATAGTTGCTGAAATCAGGACCGTGAGCCCGAGCAGCAGGGTCCATAAAGAGCGATCGGGCGACAGCCGCTCTTACCTCCATGAGGTGCGGAGCAAAGCCGCTCCTTTCTCCTGCGGTCTCCTTCGAGCCCGTCCTGACAGTGAGTCCTGTTTTAGTCCTAGTTCAGTTCTGGTTTAGTCCTCCTCTTCAGTCCTGGAATCAGTCTGAGGTTAGTCCTGTTATAGTCCTGGTTTAGTCCTGGTTCAGCTCTGGTTTAGTCCTGGTTTAGACCTTGTTTAGTCCTGGTTCAGTCCATATACAGCTCAAAAGTTCAGCTTTTTCGCAGTTATTTTGGTGAGAGTAACTTAAAGTAATGCAATAGTAATGTAATGCCTTACAATTTAAATGCAGTAATATTGTAATGTAACGAATTACTTTGAAATGACAGTAATAAGTAATAAATAACGCATTACAGTTTTAAAGTAACTTGCCCAACAGTGAATATAGTGTATAGTATTATAGTATCAAATTCATCTCACCCAGCCCCACATCTGTCATTTAAAAATCTTGTATAATTCACACCTCATTTTGAAACAAGGCTGCACCGAATCTTATGTCAACAAGTGAACCATTAAATCAAATGACTTTTAAACCAGCCCACTAATTGAGAAAGTATATGTAGTATTCACACAAGTGTTGGGTAACAAAGACAAATGATGTAGGACGCCCCATCAAATTAGACGTACCACTGTTTACAATGCAGTACATCAAGGAGTGTAATATAACTCATTCTCTATTTAAAAATCTGCTAAGTGAATGATTGCGTTGCCAAGTACTGCAGAAAATAATGCTACACCGGGCAGCAGGGCATGCCTTACTGGCTATTAGGTCTTTATGAAAGCTTAATTTAGCATGGGCACTTTTCGGGATAATAAATAATAGAAGTTGGTATAAATTAATGGTAGCGGTCCTGGGAGCTTTGTCGAATATTTCCCCGTTTGGTGCATTACAAGTCAATGAGGGAAAACAGCGCGCGGTGAGAAATGATGTCCTTACTTCAAAGCAACTTCAATCAGGATACATTCTCTGCTTGATGAATAATTGAAAATGTAGCAGCCCGAACAGCCCAGAGTCCTATAGCAGGTTTTTTTTTTTTTTTTTTTTTGTGACAGTGTTTGCATGAATAAAATACGTTTAGCCCATGGAGGTGTCTGTGTTTGGGCAAATGTTGATGTGGTGTTACAAAAGAAGTGCTTTGGGTGGCTTTTTAATACTTCCCCCCTCTGTCTAAATCCTTTGTTTTTTTCTTTTCTTTGTGGGGAGTTTTGGGTTGTATACCATAAACGTATAAACTACAATTATGTGTACTGTATTCACTGGTGAGAATAGTAACACTTACTAATAACTACATGTAATTACCGTATTTTTTAAACTATAAGTCACACTTTTTTTCAAGGTTTGGGTGGCCTTGCAACTTATACTCGACTTACTTATTTTTGGACTATACGTCGCTCTGGAGTATAAGTTACACCAGCCAAAACATGCGTAATAAAGAAGAAAAAACTTGCATAAGTTGCGCGTTTTGGGGGAAATTTATTTTATAAAACCAGGGAACAGGACTGACATTTCATCTTGAAAGGCAAGTTATAATAATAACAACAACACAATAAAGAACAACAGGCTGAATTGGCGTTAATATGTTAACATCACATATGAACAGTTATTCAGATAACTATAGCATAAACAACAGAACACAAGTTTACCAAACTCTCGATCTCACTCCAAATCACTAAATCCATTGAATTCTTCATCCTCAGTGTCACATCTGAACAACTTCGCGCAACTTCGGTTGTCACTGGAGTCGCTTTTTCATTTAGTGACTTCCAGGAAAGTTGCACGGCGCACCCGTCGGGTTGCTGTGAAGCTGTGTGCTCCATTCCCGCTTTCTGCTAGTACCTCACAAGTTTCTCCCTCACTCCAAACTTTCTTTCTGCTGCTCGAGAACTGTTTTCTGCTGCATTTCACTACTTGCAGCAGGACACTGTCTTTTTCTGCCGGAGACATGCACAGAAAACTGATACACAAGCCTAGAGCGCCCTCTCGCAACTGTCAATCTGAAAATTTTAATACATAATTCACACCGGAGTATAGGTCGCAGGACCACCCAAACCATGAAAAAAAGTGCGACTTATAGTCCGAAAAATACGGTATATATTAAAATTTTCACACTGACAGTCGCGAGAGGGCACTCTTGGCGTGCCAATATCTGCTACTCCTGTTACTCCTGCACCACTGTCACTTCACTCTACTGTGCATGTCTCCTGCAGAAAGAGCCGCTGTCCTGTTTTTTTCATTTCAGTCGATTGCACCATTATTTTGTACCACTGTAATTTTTAAATTTAAACAAACTTATAAAGACAACTGAGAAGACTGAAAAAAAAATTTATTTTGGAAATTACAAGATCCAAGTAGCGAAATATGCAGCTGAAAACGGTAATCGAGTAGTAGAAAGAAAGTTTGGAGTGAGTGAGAAACTTGTGACCATCGGGAGGGTGCGCCATGCAACTTTCCTGGAAGTCAATGGATGGATGGACAAAGCCTAGACTTCAATGACAACTGAAACCATGCTGAGTCTGACAACAGCAGAAGACAACAACAGAAGAGGAAGTGGCGCTCCATTTACCTCCGGAGGTCGCAGAGTTGCTCAGAAGTGATACAGAGGATGAAGAATTCAATGGATTTAGTGATTTGGAGTGAGATGGAGAGTTTGGTAAACTTGTTATGTTCTGTTGTTTATGTTATAGTTATTTGAAGAACTGTTCATATGTGATGTTAACAGCCTGTTGTTCTCTGTTCTATTCTTATTACTATAACTTGCCTTTCAAGATAAAATGTCAGTTCCTGGTCTCTGATTTTATAAAATTTCCCCAATAAAGTGCGACTTATAGTCCGGTGCGACTTAAATATATATTTTTTTCTTCTTCATTGTGCATTTTTTGGCTGGTACGACTTATACTCCGGAGCGACTTATAGTCCATTATAACATTAGTTATAATGTTTTCTCAGCACAAACATACCTGTAGTTGTGTTTTGTTTCATTCACACACACATGTTTAACACACAAACCCTGCATCTTTAGGCTGAGTTCTTCTCTCAAACAGAAAATACTCTTCTCCACCTTGTGATGTCATGTGGCAATACAGAAAGTGCTCCACTGTGTTTTTAAACTCCATACACCTTCACTAGAATCACTCTGGATAATTTCAGTCCTTTAATGACCTATTTCTATTGAACAAAACAGCTTGCGTGAGCTGAGTCAATTTTGTGTAATAAGGGACCTTTAAGTGTTTAGTGAGCCTGAATCAGTCTTAATAAACTGTTTTATTCGGGCTTTATTAAGGCTAATTAAGCTATAGTTACTATGAGGTGTGCACCAGTGTGTAGCAGAGTGGTTAACAAATATAAATGTCTGTACCCTCAGTATTAGTTTGTGGTCCAAAAACATACAATTGCATTAAATATTCCTCTATCTTCAAGAAGTGTCATAAATTAGGCATGATTTGGTTCACCTTACATATCCAACAAATTCATTCCAAGGACAATTCAATCACTTTTTTCACTCGCCCAATAAAAAATGGATCACTTGCAAGAGGCAACGTTAACAATGGATGTGACCTTAAGTCAGAAAGAAACATTTCAGAATACCAACTTTCAAATCACACTTTAAAATACATGTATTTCTTCTTAGACTGATATTACACAAAAGTGACTCATGTTAGAATGCTGTTACCTGTTTAAAAACATACCAGGAGTTAGTGTTTCATTCACATGTTTTCAGTAACCCTTTATTATTACTTTATTATTAGATCTAAATACCCTGTTCCACCTTGTGATTTCATGTAGTGGTTATTTTTATGTTTACAGCTACTTTTTACCTTTTGTTCAGTACAAATTGACAATTCCAGAGCTGAAATGATCTAAATGATTCAAGTGAAAGTTTCTGGAGTTTGAAAACACAGTGGAGCACCTTCTGTATTACCACATAAAGTGTTTTCAGTCTGAGTGAAGAACTCAGCCTAAATATGCAGGGTTTGTGAGTGTGAGTGTGAAGTGTGAGTGTGAATGAGACAAACACAACTCCAAGTATGTTTTGGATGTGGAAACAACATTTTAACATAGATCAGAAAATAGTGTAATTTTTTACACTTTATTCTTTAAGAATGATACCATTAACTGTATTTTTTCTCTTGACTTGATCTTGGGCGGGTAGGGTATCAGAATGATCAGAAGTTACAATCGTTGTCATGGCAATGAATAACTCAAACAATACATTATATCTTTAGAATGGTCAGTTGTCCTTAAATGGCACCAGCTCATGTATTGGTAGTATTACAACATAACTATGAATTTTAACAATATTAATTTTTGCTAATCCCACCTGTATTAAATAATATTGACCTATAGAATGCTGCGATGTCACCTGAAACCCCAGGCGTAGGTGCACGTGAGGGCTGATCATTGCCGCTTGTGTCTTTTTAGGTCTTATATTATGGAAAATTTACTCTTGTGAGCTTTTAGCCAATCCTTTATAATTAGTCTGTCAACATCAGCACAACTCAAAATGCTCCATTCCACCTTGTGATGTCATGTAGTGGTAGTTTGAAGTTAACAGCTACCTTTTACCTTTGTATAGTAAGAGATTTGTGTGTTAAACATGGTGGTTACAAGATGTGGTGGGGCCTGTATCCCTGTGTGCAGCTTTAAATAATATTAGTACTATTGTCATAGCATTAACAGTTTTAACCTAAAAATCATCAGAGAGCTGATGTGGCCATGAATATATAATCAGACTACAGATTTAGATTTATACAAAAGTATTGTACTGTTTTACACACTTCTGCCTTTAACTAAGATTTATTTATTGTTGTAAAAATGTAAATATTTTCCTGTGTATTTTTCATATATTTACAAAAAAAAATTACCATATAAATCCATATAGCCCCTTCTAGAACAGCAGTAACTGTGGAGAACAATGAACTACAAGTTTGTGTGTGAAGGCGACCACTTCACGGGCTCACTTTCAGAGTTGAACTCATTTGTGTGGCTGCACTTTTAGAGTCTCTGATCGAATCTTCACTTGCACTGCCTTTGAGTTTTCTTTTGTCACTGTGTCATAACATACAAAGAAGCAAGCATTATGGACGTCGATATGCTAACTCCTGGCATCTACCTGCCAATTAGAGTAAGACAAACTTCTATTCACTATTCAGTGCGTGTGCGTGCGTGTGCGTGTGCGTGTGCGTGTGTGTGTGCATGTGGGTGCATGCCTGTGTCTGTGCATTTGGAAGAATAAAACATTATATACAGTAGTTGTAATCCAGTTATATTTCTTTTCACTACTGTTGTAGGAGCTGTTTAGCAGACCTGTTGGTACATCCCATCTTATGAAACTGATGTAAGAATCCCTTTTTGTGACTCAGATGGCAATGGTCCTGGAGCTCATTCGCCTGAAGAGGATGAGCCAGATGTCCAGAGCCGTCACCACTGGTCAAATGAACAGTGCTCTACTGGAGCGGCAGAACAAGTCCCACCTTGTGCAGTGAGTTACATACTGTTTAAAACTGTAATATGTCTTAACATTAACACATACAAGGACCACTAAATATATTTGTGTGTGTTTTCAGACAATGGCAGTTTCAAGTACAGGGTGCTGAGGACAGCCAAAAACCTCTTCTGAATGTGGTAAGATGCAAATTAATCATATATTTAACATATGTCTATTTTATTTATTTTTCATTAGTTATGTTGCACCATTTTGTTAAAGCAAGTTCCTAGTTTATACATTTTGCTGACAATGCCAATAAAAGTATTTTCTGTAAGCCAATGGCAATTCTATGACTAACCCCTTGTCTGCAAATTTTCTCAGGCCTGGGAAGTAATCAATCACCTCAAAATCTATAAGGTAGTATTTGAGGCAGCATTGTTGGTCATTCAGCCAAAAAAGGCCCTGAGGCCTTCAGGTAAGTCTCTTGATGGACACAGTTAATTATAGTTGATTATATGCACAACTAACTTTAACTCTTTTACAAAGGCACTCAAAGCTGCTGTACATGGCAGAGAGGTTTGCAGACACGCTGTCGCAGAATGTAGAGGAGATGCCCCGCCTGCTTCAGCCAAGGGAGGTGGTCCTGGAGGTGGTCCCTGATCTTGTGTTGAGCCTGTGGAGGCCTCCCGTGGATGCTCCATATTTTGGTGTGCCTTACAGAGAGCTGAGCACCCCTGCCATTGGACTGGCCCAGTCTGTCCTGGACAAGCTTGAAAAATCTGACATTTTCATGGCCCAGCAGTGCCACTTTTACCGATGTTTTCAGAAGCAAATGGTCAAGAACATCATGGCCAAAATCTTCAAGTTGTTTCCAGGAAAACTACTTTTTTCCAAATCTAAGCTATTCAAAACATCTGATGCGGGCCATCACCATTGCAACAGCTAATGAAATATACCAGCTTTTCTCAAAGATATACACTGAGGAGCTTCCACAGTGCACTGGAGACCTGGAGTTACCTGCTCTTCTTTCATCTGAGAACCTCAACAGCCAACTACCTAAGGGACTCTCAGAGGAACTGCAGAAAGAGTCAACTGAGGCCATCACTAATACTCAACCAGTTCCTGTAGTAGATGCAGTAGAGGTCCCTGATGTGGTAGTAGTCCCTGATGTAACAGAGATGTAGTAGAGTTGCCTGATGTGGAAGAGCTCTCTGGTATGGCAGAGGGCCCTGATACTGTAGAGCTCCCTGATGTGGTAGAGCTCCCTGATATGGTTGAGGTTCCTGATGTGGTAAAGCTTCCTGATGCGGTAGAGGTTCCTCATGTGGTCGAGATCCCCTATGTGGTAGAGAATCCTGATATGTTGGATGTCCCTAGTGTGGTAGAGCTCCCTGATGGGGTAGAGGTCCCCGGTGTGATAGAGGTCATTAATGTGGAAGAGGTCCCTGATGTGGAAAAACTCTCTGGAGTGATAGAGGTCCCTGATGCAGAGGTCCCTGGTGTGGTAGAGCTTCCTGATGCAGTAGAGGTCCCTGGTGTGGTAGAGGTCCTTGATGCGGTAGAGGTCCCTAATGTGGAAAAGCTCCCTGGTGTGTTAGGGTTCTCTGACAGAGTAGAGCCTCTTTATATAGTAGAGCCTTGTGATACACTAGAGCTCTCCGATACAGTGGAGCCTCCCAATACTGTGGAGCTCTTTGATACTGTAGAGTCTGCTGAAATAGAGCCTCTTGATGCAGGAGCGCTCCTTGATAAACTTGAGAATTCAAATGGACTGGAGTTCCCTAATGCTGTAGAGCTCTCTGATAAAATAGAGCCTCTTTATACAGAAGAGCCTGTTGTTACTATAGAGCGAGATATAGTAGAGCTTGATACAGCAGACACTCCTGACACAGAGCCGCTCTTGCTCCCAAATCCGGGGGTAGATCTGCCCTTTGCTGCTTCACCAGATGGATTAAAAAATTATTCTCTAGAAGAAATACTCACTAAGAATGAGTCGTTCTTTCAGATTTATTGCTATTCAATAAAAAGTGACGCATTGCAGTTTGGAGTCAGTGTTTGTAATTTTACATGGTGCCAATAAAATTACTGGTTTAAAAAATGCAACCACTATGACTGTGATTTAATTTTTAAAGTAAACAAGAATGGACATGTGACCAGTCTCAAAAATTAAAACTCAGTGAGCTCTAATTTTGAGCCCTGAAAAAAATTATGAAAAACGACTCGGCAGTGCACCCCAAAACTTTGATTTTTATATATATATATATATATATATATATATATATATATATATATATGTCTCTCACACTATACTGAACAGCAAGTCGGCCATTTGTATCAACCTTGAACTGGCAAAAGTGCACAACATGTGTGAATGAAACAAAACGTGACTCCAGGTACATTTCTGATGAGGAAAAAACATTATAATATAGATCAGAAAATAGAGTAATACGGGCCCTTTCGCGACAATGAAAGATGAGCACTGCTTTTCCCACAAACTCCCAAAGGCCTCTGTGCTGACTGGGTTTTATCTGCGTCACAGGACAGAGTTGAGAGGAAAAAAGGAGAACAGAGAGAAAAGACAATGTAAAAAAGGTTTAGTAACGTCTTTAGATTCAGGACTGTTTGATGCAAGAACGATAGGAAATGTATGTCAAAAAGATCTACAATTTCTCTTTAAAGGGCCACTGAGTTATTTATTTATTTTTTTTGTTAGAGTATGCCATCTGATTGTCTCCATGGAGATGCCTATAATGTTCCATAGTATGGTATTTGTGCTGTGCCATCCTCACACTCGCAGCTCAGTCCTTATTATACTGTACCAGTCTACGTCAGCAGAGGTATAATACTCCCTACACGGAAGCATATCTTAAACTGGACACGACTGGACTAGAGTGGAATGGACAATACATTTAAGAAAGCCCAAATAAACTAAATTAAACTAAAATGGTAAACAAACTTCTCCAACTCTCAAGGTTCTTCAGTTTATCTGACAACAGTATTGGTAAGATTCAGCTCAGTCCTATGAAGCTCACAGCTCACAGTCAGTTGCATGTTTTTCAAGCGATTTTTGTAAGATAAGAACATTTTACATTGAAGATTTGAACGCTGTGGTATATTCCAGACAAAGAAATAAGTAGACAAAGACTTCAAAAGGGTTACCACGGAATAAAAAAAATAAAAATGAATAAATAACAACACAGAAGAGCCACCGCTAGTGAAACTGTTGTGTTTCCTAATGTAGGAAAAATACACTAAAACTGTATGTGATTAGGCACACAGACAATAGGAAGGGAATATCACTTTTTCTGTCATTACATCATGTTTATATGGAATAATTGTATTTATGTATATAGATTGCATTATTTTATGCTGTGTTTTTGTATGTCTCAGGGAAATTAGCTCCACGAGCTACAGTCTAGTACAAATCATCTCTTCAGTGTTTTCTTTGATTAAATGTCCCATATTGCATAATTTTCTCATCTACATTATAATGTTGTTTCCTCATCACAAACACACCTGGAGCTGTGTTTTGTTTCATGTGTTTATTTGCGGGGTACAGCTTAGGTGCACAAGAGGGCTGATCATTGCCGCTTGTGGCTATATTTTACTTTTACTTCACTACATTTGGGAGAACATATCCGTACTTTCTCCTCCACTACATTTAAGACCTGGACTGAAAAGTAAAAAGTACTTTTCTTTATGGTTTGAGACCTGCTGAAATGACTTATTTTTAGCACATTTAATTTGACTTAAACACAACAACAGCTAGATAAAGATAAAGAAAACATTTGAATCACTTAAAATCAGCTAAATTCTTGATTAAAATCACTTTAATTATTCTTTTTTACTTTACATTTTAAACAGGTACTTCAAGAGTTTTACTTTAGAAGCTTTTTTTCATGTGATATGGAAAAAAACTTACTTGAATAATCTTTTCTCCCTGTATCTACTTTTACTTAAGTAAAAAAAAATTGAGCACTTCACCCACTACTGCTGAAACCTATGTATAATTACAAGGAGTTCTATATTATTGTGTCTTTTTTTTTTTTTGTTTGTTTGTTTACAAGGACCATGAGAAAATGGTCGGGGTGCCTCCTGGTGAGTCAATAAAGAACATATTAAACTGACAATCTTATAGAGCAATAAATTCACACCACTTCAACAAACAAGAGCTTTTCTGTACTGGTCCCACCACATCTGAGGCCATAGTCACAGTCTGCTCTGCTGCTTTCTTTGACATGTTTGTGGCGTTATAGCAGCTCCAGCCCCGTCCTCTTTATTTCTTCTTCTCAGAGACACCAAACAGCAATCCAAGCTTCATGTGGTTTTTCAGTCTCATCTTTGAGTAGTCGTACGGGAACAGTCTGGGTGGTTTAAGTCTTTTCATTTTAGAGATGCACTTTCGTTTTATTAGTTTACACACTGCAGTAAAAAAACAAAGCTCAAATGTCTTTTTTGCCTGATAATCTTTACACTCCAAGAACATAAAACTCTTAATTGTTAGTAAATCTCGGTTACACTTTATTAAGTCTAATGAGGTGTCATTTTTATAAAGTAAGAACAAGAATGAGTGAAGCTTAGAAATAACTTCTGGGTGCTGCACCTGATTTTTACGGTCTTAGAAATTTAGGAAAAAACAGAACTAGTTCATTTTAAATGGATTGCTGTTGTTCATAGTTATTCCTCATTTACCTTATGCATTCTGAGTGCACTAATTATTCACTGTGATGAGTTTATACAGACATGTTCAAAATTGTTGGTACCCTCTGGTAATGAAAGAAAAATCAACAGTGGTCAACTAAAATAACTTGAAAATAAGAAAAGTAATCATAAATAAAAATGTACTGAAAAATAACCAATGAAAATCAGACACTGCTTTTGAACTGTTGTTCAACAGAATTATTTTAAACAAACTAATGAAACTGGCCTGGACAAAAATGATGATACCCCTAGAAAAGATTGTAAATAACTGAACAACAGGGACATGTTAAACTTCGGTGTGTCCTCTAATCTGCATCACAGGCGTCTTCAAACTTGTCCTCAGTCAGTCTGCCTGTTTAAAGGGAGACATGTTTTCATTGTGCTGTTTGGAGACATAATGGAGACAACACTGAACATGGACCAGAGAAAAAGAAGTAGAGAACTGTGTCAGGAGACTAGAAAGAAAATAATAGACTAGCAGGTTAAAGATAAAGTCCATAAAACCGTCTCCAAGCAGTTTGTTCCTGTGATTACAGTTACATATGTTCTTCAGAAGTTTAAGGTCCACAGGACTGTAGCTAACCTCCCCGGATGTGGCCACAAGAGGAAAATCTATGACAAATTGAAAAAATGGATCATACGAATGGTAACCAAAGAGCCAAGAACAACCTCCAAACAAATTAAATGTGAACTTGAAGGGCAAGGTACATTAGTGTCAGATCACACCATCTATCACTTTTTGAGACAAAGTCCACTTCATATGAGGACACCACTGTTGAGGGCAAAGGTGAAACGTGAATTTACCACAGTGCATACTGACAAGTCTCAAAGCTTCTGGGAGAATGTCCTTTGGACAGATGAGACAAAACTAGAGCTCTATGGCAAGGCACATCAGCTCTATGTTCACAGATGCAAAAATGAATCACACCAAAAAAAGAACATTGTCCTGACTGTGAAGCATGGAGGAGGCTTGGTTTTGTTCTGGGGCTGCTGCATTTGGCACAGGGTGTCTTGAATCTGTGCAAGATACGAAATCTCAAAACTATCCAGGTATTTTGGAACAAAAGGTGTCAGAAAGTGTCAGAAAGCTTGGTGTCAGTCGTAAGTCATGGGTTTTACAACAGGACAATGACTGAAAACACACAGCTAAAAACACACAAGAATGGCTAAGAACAAATCATTGGACTGTTCTGAAGTGGTCTTCTGTGAGCCCAGATCTCAGTTCTATTGAACATCTGTGAAATGAGCTGAAACATGCTGTCTGTTGAAGGTACCCTTCAAACCTGAGACAACTACAGCAGTTTGTTCACATGGAGTTGGTCAAAATACCTGTTGACCAGTGCAGAAGTCTCATTGACACAGAAATTGTTTGATTGCAGAGTTTGTCTCAAAAGGTTGTGCAACAAAAAATTAAGTTAAGTGTACCATCATTTGTGTCCAGGCCAGTTTCATTATTTAGTTTTTTCTAATGATTCTGTTGAACCACATGTGACAAGCAATGTTCAATTTATATAGGACCATTTTCAGTAAATTTTTATTTACTATTGCTTTTATCAGCTTCAAGTTATTTCAGTGATGATTGTTGATTTTATGCTTTATTGAGGTAAAAAGTAAAGTGTAACCAAAATCTTTTGCGCCACCCCATAGGACATTTGACATCTCATATTTCCAGGTGGGACTAAAGTGGACAAAATGGCCATGCATGCACTGCTGTGAGACAGAAGTGTTAAGTACGAATGTTCAGTGCTTTTGAATTAAATACTGCGTGTACTGCATATACGTCTTGTCTCTAGACTAGTACTAGTACTTGTACTTTTCTTTATCTTTGCTAACTGTGTCTGAAAATATATGGCACATAACACAGCATGTTTTCATTGAAGCTAATTTCTCATCTTTGTCGTGTTTTGTTTTGTTTTTTTGAAGAAGCAAATGATGTCAAAAATTACCTATAAATGTTTTCATTTTACATTCTATCAAATTCTGCATCAAATCATTTTAATTAGATTTGAGGCTACAGATCAAGGCAAGGTTCAACATTTTAAAAGGTTTATTATTTTTCATGACCTAAAATAGTTGCCAGTGGGAATCTAATTAAAAAATACAGTTTTTAAAAACAAAGCAAAAATGTTGGCAATGGCATGCTCAAGCAAAACAATCTCTGAAGCTCTCATATTTATGTTTGAACAACTGAAATTTGAAAGAGTAAAACAATGCCAATAAATCAGCAATCTTTTACTCTAAGGTTACATTTACTCTGAAACGAATCACTGTATCAGAAACGATTTGTGTCCAGACATGTGGATTTTGTGTCTGCAAGCCTTCCCTATCCACACAGCTTTGAGCATATTTGTTTATGTTTTACAGAAATGAAACTTAAAACCACATGGCCAATTTGCATAAACTAAGCCTCAAAAAACAGCTCACTCCTTGTGCACTGATGCAGTTCAGCTTCTGTCGGACTAAAGGACACGACTCAGTGGAATATGAGTGTTCTTTCTGTGACAGAGGCTTTGCTAACGTGTCTCAAGTTGCAGCAGCCGATTTCGAGCCGAGGAAGATGGCAAGCATGAAAACGGTCTTTTCGTAGACCCTGTACTAGTAAGTAGTTCTAGCTTCGCTGTTTCCCGTTTGTCTATGGTTTGTTTAAACCGTTTTCAGCAAAAATGTCACCAATGTTATGAACCAAGCCAATCAGGAAGGTGCATGGTCCAATAAGGACGGCAACTAGAGCTCCTTCGTCAACGTTTTCAGGCGTCCACACAGTGTCAGATCAGATCCATACTCAGATGAATTCATGGGAGCTGGCGGCACCAGATCATTCCATCTCTGGAGGCATTTTCCATCAGATGAGTGTGGACAAACAATGCAAAAAAAACGACTCAAATATGTACTAGTGTGGATAGGACCTATGTGAACCGAGCGAGCCCCAGTCCCTGTGGCCTCGTCATCTCCTCCTCGCACAGGAGCCATCACACTGTGCTTTTGGAGTCCTCAGGTGTCCACATTTATATCCCTTTATCGAGAGCTGAAGAATGAGATTATCTAGAGAAAAAAGAAACATTTGACCAATAGATGATTTTTATACAGCTCCTGTACAGTTTATACATAGTGCAAACTGAATGCACCCGTATTTGTAAAATATAAGCCATGCCACTCAGAACTGCTCCAATGCTGCTCTCAAGTTATGAGAGGTAAAGTTAGAGCCACAGTCTGTACAATTTAGTTACAAAACAACCTAAAAGCTCTTAAAGCATGTTTTTCATTTTGGTCGTGTTCCATTGAAAAACCTGCATCCTTACTGTGGCTGGGTTTGCATCTCCACAATCTTGGGTAATGGGGATCCACTTGCTTGTTTCCATGGCAATGTTCCTTTAGATATAATACTCCACAAATTGAATAAACTCTTTTCTTTCGTTCTCCAAGGTACTGCCCAGTTTAGCAGCTTTTTGAAATGTGCAAAGTTGGGTTTCCAAATGAACTAACTGAGTTTTCACCCACATCAGACAACGCCCCCGCTAGGACACATTATCGAATATATCTATAGCTCAACATAAATACTATGTTTAAAGCCAAACCCCCCACAGCAGAATCCTCACTTCAGTCTGAAAGTGAGAAGTGTGCAGCTCTTGATACTAAAGCTGGTGTCATTACTGCTCCTCGTGTGGTCACTGGGGGTTGTGGGTAAATGTGCTGGCCTCAGGAAAGCACTGGACTCGGTGCGTGGACCAAACTAATGGCACGTCACAACGCCGAAAGGAGACTCCTAATGGTACACACTTCAATATTTAATGCCTTATTTCTCTGTCCGTTCAGGGCTAAGGGCGTGCTCTATACTTCTCTGCAATAACTTATTAGAACACAAGGTAGCTCAGCGTAGCGGGCAGAGGCAATGATTTGGTGATTTATAGCAGCTGGATCAATTATAGTTCAGATTTAGAGTTTAGACTTCAGTTTAACCTAACCTACTTTAAAGGGTACTTATTTTTATTTTCTTATCTGTTATAATGTTAAGTGAATCAAACAAAACACAAATCTGGGTATGTTTCTCACGAGGAAACACACACACCCTGTATGTTTAGGCTGACTTCTTCTCTCATGTCTTGTGGCAATACAGGAATTGCTCCACTGTGTTTTTAATTCCATAGACTTTCACTAGAATCATTTAGAAGATTTCATGCCTGGAATTGCCAATCTGTACTAAACAAAAGGTAAAAGGTGAGTACTAGTCAATGTTGGGAGTAATGCATTATAAAAGTAATGTATTACAGTAATGCGTTGATTTTTGCTGTAACGCAGTAATGTAAGGCATTATTATTAATATTTTACTCGGTACAAATGTGAGTAACGTGCGTTATAATGCTTTTTTAACCTGGATTGAAGTGGTGGGTTTTTCTTCATAGAAATTCGCTAAAATCACCGTGAAATCAGCAGCGGTGAAACGCCAAAGACGTGGCCGGATAAACCTTCAGTTAACCGCGGGTGAAAGGACCGACCCAGTACTCTACGCTGTTTAGACCTGGTTTAGACCTGGGTCACGTCTGGTTTAGACCTGGTTTACACTCATCCCTCGCTCTAACGCGGTTCACTTTTCACATTCTCGCTGTGTCGCTGATTTTTTTTTTTTGTGTGCAATTTTGCATGCTTTTTGTTTTTAGTATATGAACACGTATTGTGTTCCTCCCGCTGTGTCCTGATCGGCTAAGGGACTCCTGTCTCCTGTACAGTACAGTACAGAATGTGTTCAGCTGCCAAATTTAAATACATGTTCAATCTGTAGCAGTGTGATTCTGAAGTGCTGTACGGTTGCAAGTTTTCTCCCCGACGAAACCCACAACGTCGATGAAACGTTCTGCACTGACAAAGGCTCCTGCGCTCACACCCAAAAGACAGAGGAAGATGCAAACCATCACACAAAAAGTTGGACTTCTGGACACGTTGAAGGAAGGTAGAAGTTACGTGCTGTAGCAGAGTCTTGCACCGGGTCTTGTACCCGCAAATAGTTGCTGAAATCAGGGCCGTGAGCCCCCGCAGCAGGGTGTCCATAAAGAGCGATCGGGCGACAGCCGCTCTTACCTCCATGAGGTGCGGAGCAGAGCCGCTCCTTTCTCCTGCGGTCTCCTTCGAGCCCGTCCCGACAGTGAGTCCTGTTTTAGTCCTAGTTCAGTTCTGGTTTAGTCCTCCTCTTCAGTCCTGGAATCAGTCTGAGGTTAGTCCTGTTATAGTCCTGGTTCAGCTCTGGTTTAGACCTTGTTTAGTCCTGGTTCAGTCCAAAAGTTCAGCTTTTTCGCAGTTATTTTGGTGAGAGTAACTTAAAGTAATGCAATAGTAATGTAATGCCTTACATTTTAAATACAGTAATATTGTAATGTAATGAATTACTTTGAAATGACAGTAATAAGTAATAAATAACACAATATAGTTTTAAAGTAACTTGCCCAACAGTGGTACTAGTAACGTGAAAACTACTAGTACATGAAATCACAAAGTTGAACAGAGTATTTTGAATTTAGAGCCAAGTTAGACCAGATTTAATCCACCATATTTGGAATACGGCCCAACCAATATGGATTTTTTTGAGGCCGATATGATACCAATAAAATGGGAGTTGGAGGTGCTGATAGCCAATATAAAAGACGATACATTTAATGATGTAAAAAATCACCATAAATCTTCAGTTGATTATAAAATTTAGGTCTGACTCTCCTGGATTTTATATTGGGTTTGTTTAGGTGTCATTTATTGTTTTTCTGCTTCTTTTCAGTCATTTAGACATATAGTCATACAGTAGCTCAGGCTAATGGCATTTTTGCATGACATTCTAACCAGTAAAGAAAAGAAAATCTACTGCTATGAGCCTTTAGCGGTAAATGCATGTGCAACTCGGTAATTAATTATATGTGTAAATGCAATCGTTCACACCTCTGTTTACAGCTCATTTACAAATTAATGCGTGTCAATTAATATGTGTACAGCCACTATAGTCACTTTACACTAGGCCGGTGGAAGAGAAAACAGGATGCTAATGAAGCTACAGCAGCTAAGAGCTGACTAATAAGAAAGAACCAAAAGTAGCTTCAAAACCGACACATTTGTAACACTCACCGCTCATACAGGCTCCTCTCAGATCACAAGTCTTCACAGATAAGTTTGATAAAAACACGCACTAGTTCTGTTTCTGGGCTAAACTGTCCTGAAGTTAAATAATAATAATAATAATAATGCATTCGTTTTATACAGCGCTTTTTGGACACACAAAAATGCTTTACAGATCATTATTCATTGACTCCATACCCAGTGGTGGTAAGCTACTATTGTAGCCACAACTGCCCTGGGGCAGACTGATGGAAGCGAGGCTGCCAATCTGCGCCATCGGCCCATCCGACCACCACCATCACTCATGCATGCACCAATTTCATACTAGGCAATGTGAATGAAGTGTCTTGCCTAAGGACACAAATTAAATTTATTTATAGTCAATATCATGGATCAGGCACAAGAGCATTTAAAGCACCTCCTCAGTGTTGCGCACATGGATCTCGTAAACAACAGGGCTGAGTATCTGTAAGAAGTTGCTGATACGATATATACCGCGATACATAGGCTACGATACAATACATATCTCGATACAGTACACTTTCGCTTCGGTACGATATATTTCAAATCGATTCGATATGGTTCAATAAAAGATAAAGGCTAAATCATGTCTGTGATACTAAAAGTCTTTGTGCAAAGTTCATATGAAACACAAACATTTTAATCATCAAAACAGTGAAAATGTCAAATGTGTCATATAAACAAGTTTCCTTCCACTGAACAAGCAACAAAACTGTAGCTCTGTAACAAACAAATTTAGTAAAATATACCAAAAAATTCTCTTGATGATATATCACTGCTGCAGTCCACGATATCGATAATGTACCATCACATTAAACAATACGATATATCGATATTTTCATATTTGGATATTTTTACACACCACTTCTAAACAAGAACATTTGAGTGACGTGACTCTGGAGGTCCGTTTAGGGGCAGTACAGTGTCACAAACACAGGCAAATATTGATGCAGCACCACATATTAGGACATTTATCTATCTGTAAATTGGATTAAATAGACATAATATAGAGTCTAAGCTTTATAACAAACATGCCCACGTGGACTATCGGCCCACATCAGCAAGATTTCAGCCGACAGTCGATACGTCTCATCTGCCATTATATATCGATTGGCCGATGTTATCTGCCGGGCCCTAATTTGGAATAAGAATAGCCATTAAAACTCCCTCCACAATTGTTTGGGTTTGGTACTTGTTTGATCCTAGTAGTTTGTTTGCAAAAGCATGTCAAAAAATGTCATGGACTGGGACAGGGCCAAAACAGAGGAGCACAAATACAAAAGATGGACACGAGAGGCTATTGGAATCGGGAAACGAAGCACACGACTCATGAACAGAGACAAGAGGGCATTTACCTTGGCTCATCTTATTCAGAGGCCATCCAAATTAAGATCCAATTTTGAAGTGGTTTACAAACGATATCATTCAAGAGTTGTTTTATTATATTCAGTAAAAATATTTATCTTATTACACTTAAAGCAGCCAGCGTCATTTGTTTATAGACACAGTGAAGTTGAAATCCGAGCATATGGCTTTAACTGGATTACTCTTGCTGTGTGAATGGGTGAGAGGCTAGTGCAGCTAAAGGAAAGGATATCCTGCTCCGTGAGGCTCACCCATAACCCTGGAAATCCTCCTCCAGCAGCACCCTGTTCCCCCGCGCCAAGGCCGTCACACTTCCTCTCTCCATTCTCTTAATCTCTCTCTTCCCCTCTCTCCGTCTCTCCTTCCCTCTCTCCGGTCCGATAAAAGCACACGTTGCAGACTCCATGTGAGTGAGAGACGCTCTTATCGGCACCTTTGTAGCACATATGAGGTTCACACTGTCCCGGGACGCTCCACTGACCCGTGCAATAAGGGAGAGGTGGAGGAGGAACGAGGGAGCGAGGTGAAGGGAGGGAGAAGGGGAAAGAGAGAGGACAGATAGAGAAATGAATGGGGAAGACTAAGAAAGAGGAGAGAGAGAGGTAGACAGAGAGAGAGCGAGAGAGGGGTGGGGTAGATAGAGGTAGAGAGAGAGAGAAGGGATAGACAGACCGATAGAGGATAGATAGAAAGAGATACTGAAGGAAAGAAAGAAAAAGGAGGTAAAGCATAAGAGAGAGAGGCTAGATGGATAGTGAAGGAAAGAAAGAAAAAGAAGAAAGAGACAACGAGAGAGCGAAAGAAGTGATGGAGAGAGAGAGCGAGAGGGCAGATAAAGAAAGAGGTCAGGAGAGAGAGGTAGAAAGAGAGAGATAGGGATAGATAGGTAGATAGATAGACTGATTGACTGATAGATAGAGAGGTAGAGAGAGTGGGTAGACAGACAGAGAAAAAGAAGTAGAGAAAGGAAGAAAAAGGTGGGGATAAAGAGAGGATAGATAGAGAGAGGTACTGAAGGAAAGAAAGAAAAAGAAAGAGACAACAGGAGAGAGAGAGAAGTGATGGAGAGAAGAGAGAGGGGGAGGGCAGATAAAGAAAGAGGGCAGACAGATAGAGAGAGGTAGTGAAAGAAAGAGTAGTAAAGGGAGCATGAGAGACAGAGAGAGAGAGAAAGAAGTAAAGAAAGGAAGAAAAAGGTGGGGATAAAGAGGGAGGATAGATAGAAAGAGGTACTGAAGGAAAGAAAGAAAAAGGAGGTAAAGGGAGTGTAAGGAGAAGATTAAAAGAGGATAGATGGATAGTAAAGGAAGGAAAGAAAAAGAAGAGACAAGGAGGGAGAGGTGATGCAAAGAAGAGAGAGAGAGCGAGGGCAGATAAAGAAAGAGGGTAGATAGAGAGAGGTAGTGAAAGAAAAAGGAGGTAAAAGGAGCATAAGAGAGAGTGGGAGAGAGAGAAAGCCTTAGAGAGAGACAGAAAGAAGTAGAGAAAGGAAGAAAAGGGAGGCAAAGGGTGCAAGAGAGAGAGAGAGACAGAGAAGTGAAGGAGAGAAAAGAGAGAGAAAGAAGGCGGATAGATAAATAGAAGAGAGGGTAGATAGACAGAGGTAGTGAAAGAAAGAAAAAGGAGGTAAAGGGAGTCTAAAAGAGGAAGAGACAGAAAGAGAGGGGGATAGATAGAGAGGTAGAGAGAGAGAGGGGGTAAACAGAGAGAGAGATAGAGAAAGAAAGAAGTAGAGAAAGGAAGAAAATGAGGCCAAAGGAGCACGAGAGAGGATAGACAGAGAGAGGTAGTGAAGGAAAGAAAGGAAAAGGAGGTAAAGAGAGAGAGAGAGAGAAGGAGAGGAGGGAGAGAGAGGAGATAGTGTGTGTGGCTAACAGTTTGACTAGCGCGTGCGGTGACAGGGCTGACAGTTCGAATGTGCCTCCCACCAGTGAGCAGCGCTAACTGGATTTGTTGGGACGTCCTCTGTCAGCTGCAGTCTGCCTCGCGTGCTGGGACATGGGCTGTGGAGAATTAGTCATCCAAACACACACGACTGCCTGTACAACATGTGCGTGTGTGCATGTGTGTGCCAGTGTGTGTGCATGCGTGCAAGACATGGTTGGTTTTACTCAAATTTAGAGTAAGGACTGAGCCAAAAAAAAGAGCACGCTTTCTTTCTGTGCTTCAACATAACATTACATAAAAGCGCTCTACCTCATTTTCACTGTCTTGAAAATGTGAACAGCACAGTACAAACCTCAACATTTACTCTCAAAGGTGTAACTGTGATTCGTGCATGTTTGAGCAATCTTTAATCACTTATTTTCAAGACGTCATTTTTCCGACAAGTCCTGTTTTCACCTTCTTGTCTGTATTTACTTCATTCTTTAATTTAATTTCCTTAATCGGTGATACAAATAGAATTCACATAGGCCACATCCACACGAGTACATATTCAAGTTGTTTTCGTTGCGAATGCTGATGTTCCTCCACACTAATCCGATTGAAAACAGCTCCAGAGACGGAATGATCTGGTGATGCCAACTCCCACAAATTCATCTGAGTACGGGTCTGATCCGGCACTGTGTGGACGCCCGAAAACATTGATACGCTGACATAGGAGCTCTAATTGCCGTCCTTACTGGACCACGTCACTGTGACTTCCGCCTTCCTGATTCGCTGGGTTTGTGACATTGGTCATGTGGCGATATTGAGGAAAACACTTTAAACAAACCATAGACAAATGGGAAACAGCGTAGTTAGAACTATTTGCTAATACACGATCCACGAAAAGACTGTTTTCACTCTTGCCATCTTCCTCGGCTCGAAATCGGCTGCTGCAACTTCAGACATGGTTAGCAGAACACCCCTCTGTCACAGAAAGAACACGTATATTCCACTGAGTCGTGTCCTTTAGTCTGACAGAAGCTAAATCACATCAGCAGGCAAGGAGGGAGCTGTTTTTTGAGCACTTAATTTATGTTAATAAGCCATTTTAATAAGTGGTTTTAAGTTTCATTTCTGTAAAATGTAAACAAATATGCACAAAGCTGTGTGGATAGAGAAGGCTTGCGGACACAGAAACGACATGTCTGGACGCAAATTGTTTCCGATATGGTGACTCGTGTCAGTGTAAATGTAACCATAGTCATTTCAGTACAAATGGAAAAAAAATAAAAAAATAAAAAAAGAACGTGTACAAAGAACACTATCCATCAAAGGTGCTGACTCTTTGTTGTGATGACGTGTACGGCGAGGTCAGCTCCAATTGGGCACTGCGGTTTCTTTTATCAAGTAATTTTAGATGAACATTTTGATTTAAAACGCACAAATCAGAATATTACGATCCACAGTTTGGGAGCGAGTGTGCAGCCTTTGTCTCGTTTTCTATGTAATAGCCTAGCACCAGTAATAGAAAGAAGAACTCCATCTTTTTTTTTTAGCAGAAATGGTTACCTTCTGGATATTGGTACAGAACAAGGCCACATATTACTTAGCGTTTGCCTTGCTTTGAAATCCAATTCACTTGAACACAGCACTTAGCCCAGCACAGTGGGAGTTTTATTGTTTGCGTATACATTGTGCAGACCTATTCAAGTGTAAATGTGCCTAATAAAAAGAAATGCAAACTGTAAACAAAGCCAAAAACAGCCTCCTTCTAAACACCTCTTTCATAAAACAGAAACTACTTGTGCTTCTGTTTAGTTCATAAATATTCATTGCATATATCAGATTCTTTCCATTAACTGAATAAGGTGCGTTGGGGATATCTTAGATTATAGTGAATACAATGCGCCATCATAATAGTAAAGTAATGGATAAACACTTTAAACATGCATATTAATGTTATGCTGATTTGTTCCGCATAACAATTTAAAGCCTGAGTACAATTCTCTGTGCAGTTTTTCAAATATGACTAGACTGCTTTCTTTTCACCTCTGCTGTATACTGTATTTGTCAGGGGGAAAGTTGTAAACACTGAGTTTTCTATAAAAAAATAAAAATAATAAAAATCTATACACAGTGTTGCCTTGTGACAGTCTCTGACAAAGGAACGCTGGAGCAGTTAAGGTCAACTTCAGCAAAAACAAATATGTCCCATTCAAGATCCACCAGTAAATACACAGACTCTACACATTTATTTAACAAAACAAGAAATTTTCATTGCTCTTGCTATGCTATTGTCAAGTTGTCCGTGATTGGAGGAAGTTTTAGACGTATTTTTCCTTGTATTTTGTTTTCAAATAAAAAACCTGAGACATTTGAACAAAGAGAAATAATAATGGAGTGTGTTTAACTGTCTGCGCTGGCTCCTGTTCCGCAAGACAAGCTAAATATTTCAATAAGAAGGATGCACTTTTAAAATGAACAAAAGCTTTGATTCAAAACTTTTCTTATCTTTGTTAGTTTCTTTGTTGGTTTGTTACCTAAAATGAATGGTTAGATTACAAATACTGTACATATTCTGGAACAGACTGAAGCTTTGGCAAACAAGATTAATATGATTTTCGCTAACTAGTAGGTTTATAGGTAGTAATAAACATAATTTTACATTCTTTTATTGTTGTGTTGGATGCTGACTTTGCCAGGTCTCTCTTGGAAAAGTTTCTGAATCTCAATGGTGCTCCTAGTTAAATAAAGATTAAATAAACCTTGTACTTTTTAATTACGTTTTAATGTCTAACTAGGTGATCATTTGCATACACGTAGGTTAAAGGTCTTATATGATGCAAACATGACTCTTGTGAGCTTTAAAGGTTGTATGGAGGATTTTTTTTGTTTTGTTTCAAATTGTCAGTGAAAGTTTAAAATACCATTACAGACGCAGCAGCCTTGTAATTATGATGACCAAAAATAAAAAAAATAAAGAAAGAAAATCTATCAACTGTGGACGTAGTAAGGCCAGATAAACATCAGCCAATAGATAACGAGGCTGCCTCATTTTCTATTGGCTGTTAGGTTGTCAATCAAACTCCCTAGCGTAAATGACTCGCGGCGCGCGGGGATTATGTGGTTTATGCAGCGGTTCTTAGAGGCTTTTTCAAACTGTAGCTTCCTCGTAATTCACACAAAGTTTATTGCGATGACAGACGAGAATCCATGACCAGTTCGCCGCAAAAGAAAGTCCGTTTTTGAGGTCTCGGAAAGAAGAAGAGAAGGGGAAAAGGAGCAAAGCCAAACTGAGGTGATTCTTGGAGATTGCTTCCAGCGATTGCGCGACTGAAGCAAATTATCGCCAAATTATTTCGAGACAGGTCACTTCAACAGTAATTCTGAATGCGCACTGGCTGTAAACAAGCGTGATTTCTAGAGTAAGGAGGCGGGAGCAGGTGTTTCTACTCAGGGAGGTGGACAACATGCACAACATTTGGAAAAGGACTTGCTGTATTTCTCTTTCCTTAAAAAATCCTCTATATAGCCTGCCATGTTTCAGTGCTGTTAACTCATCAAAACATATCTGAAGTTGTGTTTTATTTCATTCACTTATGTTTGAGTAATCCTTTATTATTAGTCTGTTCCCCACCTTCATTTTGATTGATTTAGGCAAGGCAAGTTTATTTGTATAGCACAATTCGTACACAAAGTAATTCAAAGTGCTTTACAGAATAAGAAATACATTAAAATCACAATAAAAACAAATCAAAACATAAATAATCATAAAATTAAAGATTCAAATTAAAAAAGGGAGAGAGACATTAATTACATAAATTAGAGTGAAGAGTGCAGAATGAAAAACTTTCAGTCATATGCACAGTTAAACAGAAATTATTTATGTATTTATTTTGGGCTAATTTACATTCTTTTACAATGGAACATATAACATTAATGGAATCATAGCAGAAATAAGAACAACAAAACATTTTAAAATGGCCCAAAAAGGAGTGGGAAGAAGAAAACTTATATAATCCCACCCTCCCCTCTTCTAATCTTACACAAAAAGCTTTATTTCAAAAACTTGTGCTTTGTATCGTTCGGTGTCTAACGTGGGAGGGACTTGCTGCTGGTTAAGAGAGGCTGTTGGTCTCAGGCAGGGCAGACCTTGGCCCTGTCCATATCTGCTGTAACAACAAGAATAAACCTTTGTATTCTAAAAACTCACCAGGCTTGGCAAATGGATGAATTTATCATCAAGAGATACATGTTTTTTTCCACAACAGTAGAACAGGGTGTCTTCTGTTTCAGAGAAGAACTCAGCCTAAATATGCAGGGTTTTGCGTTAAACATGTGTAAATGAAACAAAATACAACTCCAGGTCTGTTTTTGATGAGGAAACAGCATTATAACATAGAAAGTCACGTAATATGGGGCTTTTACTTCTGCATAATTTTACTCTGCAACTAATGAGACATGTATAAACACTGCTCCTTTAATAAAATACGTATTATTGCTAAGTACAACCTCAAGGACATTTTCCCGTAGCAGCAGAACTTCCAGCCACCTCACATAGTTCATCTCCTCCTCTTCAATATGTTTTCCCTCCCAGCAACTCTACTTTCCTTTTAAACAAAATCAACTTTTCAGAGCTTTTGATCATGTTATAGTGATTTGGAGTGATTCATGCACGTTTGAGTAATCTTTATTTACTTATTTTCACTATTTGACACCAGTCTCTTGTTATTTTTGCAAAATTTATCATTACCATTTATATTTTTGCTCTTTGTTGTTATATTTATTGTGATGTGTGAGCTACTGTGTCCCTTGTGGATCAGTAAAGTTTGTCTAAGTTTAATGATGCACGGGTTTTCTTTAACTGACTCCAATTGTTTTTCATTACGATATATCAGAGCTTCACGGCTAAATTACCCCTACATCTTGGTATTAAATGATTGCGAGATAGTGCCAGTGGCTTGGTTTAAGTTTAAATTCCATCCCCATCTTTGCTTTGTCCTCAACTCTATGCTAATACGCCCTTGTGTTACCATTTGCAGCACATTCATATTTCATTCAGCCATGTATTCTTTATGAGGATCTGTTCTTGTTGTGGTTTACTGAAGGTATTTAGTGCGTCTGGGGCTCTTGTCATGCAGGGGAGGTGATAGCCAGCACTTATCACTTGTGTTGTGATTTTCAAACCTTAATCCTCTTTAGATGTGCGACTTAGCCTGGAAAAAAGCCAGATATATAACGCGCAGAGCAAACCCAAAGTCTATCCCCGTAAGCTCACCATTCCTTCAGTGATTCATCATTTGGCCTTGAGCAATCTGCCATTTTGCAGTTTTTTGAAATCAATTAGTGAATATTTGTGCTTACCTTATTGAAGTAGAATATAGTTTTGAAGACTGGCGGAGCATATGTGTTGGGGTTTACAAGCCTATAGTTGTGCTGAGAACACAAAGACGTTAAAGCAGCTTAGCTAAGCTCTTTAGAAAGATGATTGCAGTCTGAAGGCAGGATCACATTATACTATTCAGACACTATAGAACATATGGTTTGGAATTACAAGCACAGAACGGTCATACAAGTCATTCAATTGAGTTTTATAAGCTTTTAAACATGCGCCAACATGGTTCCCTCATTAACTATACCTAAAGTTTTGTTTCACTTCAGTCGTGTTTCTTTCAGTGATATTGTGTACTACTAGCCAGGCTGGCGCCACCTAGTGCTTCAGCTCAATTTAATTTCTCTCCAACAATTAGGTCAGGAATCGGAATACACTAGACGGTTTGCAAGAAGCCCAGAAGTTGTAGACCACACACCGGCCAATCAGCGAAGAGCTGTGAAGCCATGACTGGGTCCCTTTTGTGGTACAGCACAACAGTAAACAAAGTGGTCGAGATAGATGTGGACGAAGTCATACATTCTGTGTTGGCAACGATTCCCGAGATCGAAGATTTAAAGCCACAACAAAGAGAATGTTTAGTGAATTTTATCAAGGGGAAAGACATTATTGCCCTTATTCCTACGGGATTTGGTGCATTACATACATCATGACCAAAAAGCAGTGTTTGGTTAAATAAAAAAAGTACCCACCTACTGTCAAGCAAACTAATCCTAACACTGCGAGGTCAGACGGTTTTCACAAAGTGAAACCAGCTGATGAATCAGGCTAATGTACTACTACTTCTGTTTACACTTTGCCCAGATACTGTAGTTATGCAACAGAAAATAAACTGCAAACTCCAAACTTTTCATGCCCAAAACTCACGGACTGAGCATTTCTGTGGTCACACTGGTTTCACTGCATCTCTGGGTGTATGTATTAGCATGCAGGTCATGTTGCTTTATAGTTTACAGTCATTTAGAAATGCCGAAAAGTCTTGTGGAATTCTTCTGACACACTACCATGGATAGGTTTGGACACATTTTTTTCACCACATTTTCATGACTATTCATACAGATTTTTCTCATTCTGAGTAAACATGAAAGCTCAGAACCTCCAGAAGTCAATCACTGACCTGCAGAGGTTGAAAAATGCTATTATAGTTGAATACATTTTTCTAGGTATTTTTGAGCTATAAAACCACCTGTAATTAAATAAATGCAAGGTAGAGCTGTTTAATGTCACTGTGGAACATTCCAGGCAGAGCAATGACATATTCATAGAAAAAAACAGGTAACAGACTCCCAACCAAAAAGTTATACAGTGCACATTTAATATCACTTTTAAAACTTGACTTTACTTGAGCACAACTTTTAATCCCAAGTCCAATTGTTTATTTACTACTCCTCTTCACATTTGGGTCCCACATACACTGTACTGCAGCTGGATAAGACCACATGAGCTTAAACAGACAGACACAGAAGCACTTCCTCCACATGAATTCCTGGAAACACAGTGTTACAAAGACAGGAAGCCAGTGAGTGATGGACAGCATGGGAAAAGATGGACAGTGAAGAGGTGTTTGTGGTACAGTCACGGTGAAGTCTGGATGGAGCACGGGAGCGAGGAAGCTAAGGTTATCAGGTGACACAGGAGGAGATAGGAGGCATGGGGAGAGTGAAAGTGGGAAAGGTGAATGAGGTTATCAAAAGGAAGATAGAAGAAGGGCCGTATATAGTAGGTCACAAAGTACAACGCTGTTAAAGGGTCTATATTATTTTTTGCAATGTGCTGGTGCAGTGGTTTCAGAATATGGTCCAGAACAGATTATCTACCAGTAACAGAACCCACGTTAAAGCTGGACTACCTGATTTTCACACAGTTGAAGGAGAAAGTACATTTTTAAATCTGCTTAACTCAGCGTTTCCCAAATTTTTTTCTGTGGACTCATATTTTAAAAGTCACAAACCTTCGCGACCCAAGTTAATAGACATTATTCATAAATCACAAAATAAAGGTGGATTTGACCATTACTGAACATTAATGAGTGATTATGTCTCTCTGAACAATTAGTATTACTCAAGTTTTAAACAATGAAAAACTGTAATTGAACCAGCAATAAAAGTCACCTATTTGGACATTAAATGTAGCCCATTTATTTTATTTTCAACTTTCAATTGAACTAGCAATATTGGAACAAAATTGTCAATAAAATACTTACAAAAAGATTAGAAATTATACAAAGCATGTCTTAACATTTCAACATTTAAAATGAGATAGGTGGGCCTGTCTGCGTTTATGTAGCTCGTTCCAGTCCGGGGTGCAGCACACATGTCAGGCGTATAAGAAGAACTGTATATCACAAGACCTACATGCAGATTGTGACAAGGCGACTGAAAAAAAAAAATCTCTTGCAAAACAATGCGAAACAATAACTGATCTGTAGCTCTCACAAATCCCTTAAAGTGGAACTAAACACTGAATCATCTTTAGTAAACTGTGTATATGGTGTTTAAATTGCATTGTCTACTGTCCCTAGTGCTTTATGGTGATTTTAGTACAAGCTAGGTATATTTGTAGCTTAGTGGTCAAAAATGAAAAATAAATAAATAAATAAACAAATAAATAAATAAACAAATAAATAAATTAATTAAAATGTGTGTGTCCTGGCTGTAACGCAATTGTCACTGCAATTTCAAGTACCGTATTTTCAGGACTATAAATCTCTCCGGAGTATAAGTCGGACCAGCCAAAAAATGTGCAGTGAAGAAGAAAAAAAACATATAGAAGTGCACCAGACTATAAGTCGCACTTTTTGTGGAAATGTATTTTATATTGTATATAATTGTATTTCATCTTGAAAGACAAGTTATAGTAATAACAACAGATTAGAGAACAACTGGCTGAATAAGCGTTATCATGTTAACGTTACATATTATTGTAACAGTTATTCAGATATCTAGAGCATAAACAACAGAACAAGTTTACCAAACTCATGATCTCACTCCAAATCACTAAATCCATTGAATTCTTCATCCTCGGTGTCATTGCGCGACCTCTGGAGATAAACTATAGATCCATCATGATGTAAACGGAGCGCCGCTTCCTCTTCTGTGTAGCTGTCATCAGACTCAGCATCAGATCCAGTTAGAATTATTCCAGCCTTTCTGAATGCCGACAGGATGATTTCAGTTGTCATTGAAGTTCAGGCTTTGTCGATTCATCCAGTGACTTCCTGGAAAGTTACATCCTCCCGGTTACCGTGAAGCTGTGTTCTCCATCCCCGCTTTCCACCAGTCCCTCACAAGTTTCGCTCACTCCAAACTTTCTTTATGCTGCTCGATTACTGTAGAGTGCAAAGTGACAGAGGCACAGGAGTAATAGTAGTAAGAGACACTGACACACAAGCCTATAGCGCCCTCTCACGGCTGTCAGTCTGAAAATTTTAATATATAAGTCGCACCGGAGTATAACATGCAGGACCACTCAAACCATGAAAACAAGTGCAACTTATAGTCCAAAAAATACAGTACAACATGACATCACACAAGACTTTCCCGATTACAGTCAGGTGTTTCAGATTCCAAACATCTGGCTGAGGGGGCGGAGTTTGAAGTGCGGGTCTCTTTTTGACCAATTACACTGTTCCTCATATATCCAGACCCCACCCCTTTCCTCCTCCCCATCACTCTCTTGTTCAGTCCACAAGTTCTGTCCAGTTTAGCAGCTCTATCTGAAATATGGTTGTGGCTGGAATTTAGGTGTTAAGTCCCACTTTAAGCACATCACATACATTACTCTAAAAAGTTCATTTCGTCTTTTTTTCTACTTGATTAAAGTTCAAGTCAAGCTGCAGTGCCACAGGGAACAAACTCCAGTCAATAGAAGAACAATCACTTTTATTTTCAATTTTTCTTTTTATGTTCATATTGAAGTTCATAAAAAGACAGTATTCAGGTCAAAATAAATTCACTCCGTTTTATTTGAGAGTGGGAGAGGGGATACAATTCTTTTCAAAGAGCAAAGTTCATCTGGCATCCTTTCAAGCTTTCATTTTCGGACTGGCACTTTTCAAAAACTACAACATTCTTTAAAGACTGCAAGGATTCATTTTTATGTGCAGGGCTTCAGAACAGTTTTTCAAATGGTGAAATGAAACTAGGGTGGACCGCGCAAGTGCAGCTAATCAGAATGCGGCTTTCGGCTCTTACTTCCGGGTTGACTTTTACAAAATCCAAAACTCATTTACAAAAAAAGTTGGGTACCTGGGGTGTTCTGATGAAAACAAGCTGAATGCAAGTGACAATTGTAAATGTCCAGTGAGTTGGAATGCACTCAGGTTTTGAAGCAGACACCTGACAAAAACTGGTAACAGAATCGCATTGCCCCCACAGACAAGAGGAGTGCCACGACAAGTAATCCCTTAAGGTAGTTTAGACACTCGACTTCTATCATGCTTTGAGTGACAAGTGGATGTAACCAATGACAATGAAGAGTGAAGTTTCAACAGCAGATAGCTTTAGTTACCTCTTAAAGACTGTATAAAAGATACTAAGAAAACATGAATCGTGATCAAATTTAAATTGTTATCTGGTTCTAAGAAAATCATGACATTAAATTTTTTGGTTTATTGGCCACACCTACTACTCTGGCCACGCGTTCCAGAACTTGTGGACAGGAAAATCTGGTTTAGAATTTGGCTAAAACTTAAAAAAACTGAAGAGAAAAAAGTACTGCACTGCTACTGAAATCTTATTTTAATTCATTCAACAACCTTCAACACCTATCCGTACCTGCCCACCATTTGTTCTTTGTGTGGCACTGACGTCTCATAGTTTAAAGGCCTGTGCTGTCAGCTCAGGAGTCTCCAGTGAAATCAGAAAGGTCGATGTCACACACGTTTGACAGAGCTGAGAGGTGGAGGTGTGAGATAAAACCCAGAGACACGAGGCAACTGCACCACTTCTCCAGGACCTCAAACCACTGAGGATCTGTTTCATTTAATCTGTGTATGAGATGCTCTGAGAAGAGCTGACATAAGTGATCATGCCAGAGGTTGGCAGTACTCTGTTACATTCACTTGAGTACTTTTGGAAAAATATAGACTTTTACTTCTAGTTGAGTAATCATAGACTGTATAAAAAGGTGGACTGTCACCCAGAGCATTTGGCTCCACTCAAATGAAGTGCACAAGGCAGTTAGAGGAGTGAATCTGAAGCCAATTCCAAATCAGGAAAAGGAAATTATTTATGGACAAAATAGTAGGGCTGCTCGATTATGGAAAAAGTCATTATCATATTTTTTTTGGTCAATGTTAAAAATCACGATTATTCAAACTATTATTATTTTTTAGTTACATGATGCATTTATTCAGCATTTCAACAAACAAACAAACAAACAAAAAAACACTGTTATTGATAATTTATACAAAACTTTCAAATTGAAAACAAATATAGGCTACAAATATGAACCTTAGAGCAATTTTGCGATGTATAAAACATAAAATGAATAAAATAAAAATGAAATGATGCATAGAAAAACATAAATGTATCTAAAATAAATGATATATCCAGCTGTTCTACAATCTCTATATTTAAAAAATAAAATAAATATACTTATTTATGTAAAAATATCCTAAAATAAACGTAGTAACACGTAGCAGTAACGTAAATAACAATCATTCAGTCACTCTTGCAATTACTCTTTCTAGTAGTAATTTCCCCAAATACTTTTTTACACTTACTTGCATGGACTACTACTGTGCACTTCCACTTAAGTCATATTATTCTGCTTAGTTAAAGTTCAAGTCAAGCTGCAGTGCCACAGGGAACTGAAACTCCAGTCAATAAAAGAACAATGATTTTTATTTTCAATTTTTCTTTTTACGCTCATATTGAAGTTCATGAAAAGAAACAGTATTCAGGTCAAAATAAACTCCTTCCTTTTGCGTGAGGGGGAGAGGGGATACAATTCTTTCCAAAGAGCAACCAAGTTCATGTGGCATCTTTTCAACCTTTTAATTTAGGATTTTCAGGTTAGCACTTTTCAGAAACTACGCCATTCAGTAAAGACCGCAAGAATAAGAGCTCAAATATCAATTTTGTAGGTGAAAACAAATAGGCAAGGCAAGGCAAGTTTATTTGTATAGCACAATTCGTACACAAAGTAATTCAAAGTGCTTTACAGAATAAGAAATACATTAAAATCATAATAAAAACAAATCAAAACATAAATAATCATGAAGATTAAAATTAAAAAAGAGAGACATAAATTGGAGAGAAGAGTGCGGAATGAAAACCTTTCAGTTATTTGCACAGTTAAACAGAAATGTTTTGAGCCTGGATTTAAACAGCGTCACAGAAGAGTCTGTCTCACATGTTCAGGAAGACTGTTCCAGGTTTTAGCTGCATGAACCTGAAACGCTGACTCCCCTTGTTTAGTCGTGACTCTGGGCACCAGCAGGAGGCCGGTCCCTGAGGTCCTCAGAGTGCGAGATGGTTCATATGACACTAACATGTCACAGATGTACTTTGGTGCTCGGCCATGGAGAGACTTGTACACAAGCAGAGCTGCTTTAAAGTCTATTCTCTGAGGCACAGGAAGCCAGTGCAGAGACCTGAGCACAGGACTTATGTGCTCGTACTTCCTAGTTCGAGTAAGGACCCGAGCTGCAGCGTTCTGGATGTTCTGCAGCGTCTCACAGCTCGTTTGGAGAGACCAGTGAGCAGAACATTACAGTATCTAACCTACTGGAGACAAACGCATGGATAAGTTTCTCCAAGTCTGATTTAGACAGTAAACCTTTGACTTTTGCTATGTTTTTTAGATGGTAAAAGGCTGCAGATGTTATTGATTTGATGTGGCTGTTAAAGTTCAAGTTCAAGTCTGAGTCCATTACCCCTAGATTTCTTGCCTGATTTGAAGGTTTTAGAGAGAGAGATATAGAATAGATAATAGAATACCCCCAGCTTTTCCCAGACTGCTTCACAGAACATTTGTATTTCCATCACAACAGAAAACATTTTTAGAGGTGAAGGTCTCCATGTCATTGCTTTCCCTAAGAATGTTCCACAGCATTATCTCCATGGAGACAATCAGGGAATGTCACCAGCCCAACTCTGTCTGTTTCTTGTCTCCATGGAGATCTTTGTATTGCCCAGAATATTCCACAGTATGGCAGTGTATGAATAATCATCCTGAAATCGACGAATTCTTACCAAGTGGCGTCACCTGCTTGTCCCCATGAAAATAGAAACATTTAATGATGTATTGTGGAACATTACACTGTTAACCTTGATGCTGATTCTTCTCAAGGAGTTTAGTAAGACTCAATAGACAAAAATCAGTTTTATTGTCAAATTCAAACCACACAAGTACAAAATTGGTGAGCAGTCCCTCACAAATGTCTAAGGCACTTGTATTTTTGAGTTTGACATTTTTCCGCCTCTTTATCCACACTTCCTGCTCACGGTCAGCTCCTGATTAAAATAGTGGTTATGCCTTGGTTCTCACGTCCTCTTTTTGTCTGGGTTTCAGTAAGTTGAGTCTTAAAATTTGAACTTAATACAGTTTGCAAGTCTGTTATTGTATTGTAATTTGACTCTATGTAGTAATGTGCACCACGATCTTAAATCCATGGAGACAAGCAGGGGGCAGACTCCCCACCAGAAAAATTACATATGTTACAAGCGTCTTAAAACATACCATTTTCTTCCACTCAGATGCATCTGTATGGAGAAAACACGCTTAACCACATGGAAAATATTTAGAATGGTGTTTGCATTGTCAGGGGATGTGGCTGTCACATTGTGCATGATATTAGTGTCAGTGGGACTGTGGTGTGATTGACAGTGTAATGGCCAATCACAGCATGAACTGTGCAAACAGCAGCAGGTGGTCAGACAAGCCACAAACCAAGCAGAGGCAGAAATAACAGATGTTTAAGGTGCACTCTCATGGGGCGAATAATGCAACAGCAGTGAGCAGGGTGCCTACCTGTCGCCATGACGCTCGTGTTTACATTCCACCAAATGTAGACACCTGTTGATAAATGGTGCATGAGTGTTATGAGTGTTAAAGGGCCCATACTAAGATAGTTACTCATCTGTGTCATAATCACCAACATACTAGTACCTGGAGTTGTGTTTTGTTTCATCCACACATCTTTAACACACACATCCTGCATATTCAGGCTGAGTTCTTCTCTCAAAACTGAAAACACCTTGTGATGTCATGTAGTAATATAAGAGGTGCTCCACAGTGTTTTAAACTCCATATATATAAATATTTTTTGCTGAACAAAATGTAAAAGCCTGGGGACTTCTTACTGCTCACCTGTGATTATAAAACAAACCAGACTCTGGGTCATACACGTAAAATGATGATGAATGAATCCTGCATGATTAGTCTGTCTACATCTGTAAAATCTTATCTCTACATCTCTCTTTTTTTTTACCTTTAGTTTCAGTAGAAACTGGAAATTCTAGGTCTGAAATCATCCAAATGATTCTAGTGAAGGTGAATGGGGTTTGAAAACACACTGGGGCACTTCCTGTATTGCCACATGACATCACAAGGTGGAAAGGAGTGTTTTCCGTTCAAGAGAACTCAGCCTAACTATGCAGGGTTTGTGTGTTAAACTTGTGTGAATGAAACAAAACACAAATCCAGGTATGTTTGTGATGAGGAAATAACACTATAACATACATCAGAATATAGAATAATATGGGCCCTTTAGACTTGGAAAAATATGTATTACTACTGTGAGAAAACTTGCCTCTCCAAAGATCTGACCCTTCTAAATCCACGGCCGGTGATGGTTTATGGAGGTAATAAAATGCATTAGTCTAGTGTTTATGCCATATTCTAGGTTTGTCTTTTGTTTTTTCCAGTGTGGCAGCCTGCGTGCCCAAGACAGATTTCCTCCAGGACAAATAAAAGCAATCTTGAATCTTGAATTTACTTTGCCTTTTATTGACGGATGACTATTTCATTGTTTGATTTTATAACCCACTTTCCTTTGGGCAAATCAATTTTCGAGAAGCCCTTTGAGGCGACTGCTGTTGTGTTCTTGGGCTACATTTATATAAATTGAACTGAAATGAATGACAAAATTGCATTTTTTAGTTTGTAGTCGGCAATTACATACTTTATCACAGAGGGGGTATTACAGTTCCATGGGGTATTAATGATAACCCAACATATTTGGATCACAATGTTACCTTTTATGGTCATGAATATGTTATATTCAACAACAAACCATAATTTCCGGACTATTGAGTGCACATGAATATAAGCGGCACCACCAAAATTTTAACTAAATTTGAAAAACTTACATATAGAGGCCGCACCTGAATATAAGCAGCAGCTGTCCGTCTTCAAGAATGTTTTCAAGTTTGGGCCATCTGCTTTTATCTCCTCTGAAACATTTGTCGTCTTTTTGCAGTGAGTCAGTTAGTCACACTGCCATCGCCAAAATCTCACCATCGACTCACTGATGCTGAGCTCACGTGCAGCAGCTCTATTTCCTTCTTCAACAGTCACATCAATTGTTGTTAACTTAAAAGCTGCATCATCTGCATTTATTCGGGTGTTTTCCACGAGGAGTGTGTGTGCATGAAGTGCAAAATAACTGTTCAAAACACAATCAAACAGCATCTTCCTCAGAGCATCACCCCCGTCTCTCCCTGGGCTCTACTCTACTGTGCATGACACCTGCAGGAGTCGCTGTCCTGTCTGTATCATGTCAGTGTCTTGTAGGATTTCAGCAGATTTCAGGCTCTCCATGGAGCGGGGCTCGTTCTATCAATTAGGTATGAGTGGATGTCTGGCTACTGAAGTTTGAGATGTTTCTTCTTGTCATTTACACCCCCACTTGCATTTACGCATACGGGTAAGACTCACTCACTAATGTACATTTAGCATCATAACTTATTTTATCACACAGCGATAAATTGTTTTAGTGCGCTGACAACATCGTTAGCAAAAGTTGCACTTTCAAGTTCTATGTGTTACCTGCACAGACAGCGGCACTTTCTGCACTCAAACTGTGCACACATCCGCTGTGTTGCCAAACTATAGACCATATACTGTTTATGAATGGACAATGTGCCAAACAAAGAATCCATCCACAGCCACAGGGTTCAAAGTGTGAGAAAAAAGTAGCAGCTTTTAGTCTGGAAATTACAGTAATAATTTTCCCTTCTCTTCCATGGTTCTCCATGTTAAGTCACTCTGTTTCAGAGCGCTATCAAAACACAATCAGCGTGCATCCCACAATTAAATTACTGTATATCGCATTGCATTTCAGTTTGTGAAGTTGCAGTGTATTATTTTGTATCACGCTGTTGTATTTTTATGGAAAATGGCAGAGTGGGAGCGTGGATGATGGCTGGTGGGCTGAGCTTTGAGATATAAAGCTACCTATAATTGAATAAAAGTAAGGTAGATCTGTTTAAAGTCATCCTGGAACATTCCAGGCAGAGCAATAACATATCTATAGAAACAAGCAGGTGTCTTCCCAACCAAAAAGCTCTACAGTGCACATTTAAAGTTCACAAGAATCCATTTTGTGTAATATAGGACCTTTAAAAACAAGGGAAGCGTGACTTCTATTCATGGCATGGGGACAAACTCCAAAATTCCCATTAATGAAAACTGGCAGCATCGACCAATTGTGGCATTATCTGTGTTTTGCGACTCTTTTTACCATAATCATCCTACGCACTCAGCTGCCCTCAACCTACCCAGACAGAAAATTGTGTTTTATAGTAGCAAAGCTCTTCAATTGTTATTCTGTCTGCAACAACCATGTCAATGACTTTCTATCCTCGACACAAGTGGGGTCCAATTATCCAGCAATTTTCATCAAACTCATAGTCTGATAATTCTAGTGCTGTCCGCAGAAAGTCCCCATTGGCATTTGAGGATTATCGCTCCAGTCGATAGATTCTGTAGCTTATTTTGGGTCTGTCTCGGGGAGTTAAGCCCTTATTTCCAAATGGCTTTCTTCCAACATAGGTACTTTAACAGAGAATGCTTTGTTCCCTGGCTTTAATTAGTAATAATGGCTAACAGGTTATCAGGAAACGGTATTTGTGGAGAAGGAGCCTCGGGTTCACCCCCAGATGGTTTTTAATGGAGCTAAAGAGCAGTGCTGTGACAGTGCAAGCTTTTACTCGCCTCATTTGACGTTACCAACAGATGTGTACTACCGTTTAATGCACTACATCCTAGGTGTTTAGATTACTGGTTCCCAACACTAGTTTGTCTTTTAAAAAACTTCTTCCAAAACCTCAAATACCCCCTAACTCATGTCATGTTGATCAATTTAACGTGTCAATGTATACTATGTTTTTATGATATTTAGGTCTAGCTTCCTGTTTGTGTGTGATAGTTTGAGGACTGTTGACCAATTCAGTTGTTAACTGCTATGGCAACAGTGCTAGATTTTCATCACTCTGAAGCTCATGGATAAAAACTAGGGATGCACCGATCCAATACCCTGGTCGGGCATATATACTGATGTAATAAGAATATTTATGGTCGTATTTGTTTGCTGTGCATATAAATGAAAGGTTTTCATTCTGCACTCTAATTTTCAGATGATTATGTTTTGATTTGTTTGTATTGTGATTTTAATGTCTTTGTTATTCTGCAAAGCACTTTGAATTACTTTACAAATTGCGCTATACAAATAAACGTCTCTTAGTCCCAGAATGTCTCATTGAATTTCAATTTATAAAAAATATTAATCTGTGTAATTACTTGACTGATAAATGTCAAGTAACTTGGATCAGTTTTGTCTCATTTTATTTTTAGTTTTAAAGAAATAAATGCTACTTTTAGTCTCTGTACTGGTATCGCATGATAATGGCAGATACATACATCTTTAGTATAGGAATTGGAACTGAAAAAGCTGGATCGTTGCATCCCTAATAAACACATTCAAATTCCTAATGATATACAACTGACTGGAACATTTTATACTCAAATGCTATTCAATTTCACCTTAAAATTATAAAAAGTAAATCCTACTCACTGTTCGTGTACCCCCAAGGGTCCTCTACTACTCAGCGAGAAACACTGGTTTAGTCTATACACATTAAAAGCATATGTAAGAGAAACTGCCTCAAGGTTACATTGTACTGAATAAAAGAGTCTGCAGCCCAATGTTCAGACATTGGATTTGGTGCAGTACAAATATGGTAGAGCTGCTGTTGCTGCAGGTTACTGACATTGAACATGTAGTAGAAGCATTCGTCATTTTTATGTCTGAAATATGTAATTTCAAAGGTTTATCGGGAAAAGCAAAGCAGTTTGAAAATATTAAATAATGTCAAATGCATCAACTTGACCTCTTGACCTCTGAGCAATTTTCCAATTTAAATTGAAAACATGACAGAGAACAGTGAGTTTAATAGAATCTACGACCTTAGATGTGACCTTTGCAATTCAAAGTATCTAAGACTGTATAATGAACATCTAACAGTTCCAATATGGTGAACTATATTATTTCTCTACAAACATTCATAATTTGAAACACTCCAAACCAATAGTTCTTAAAAGTGTAACTTTTTGGTAAAGGGTCTGTCACCTGTTTGTTTCTTTGGATATGCTATTGGTCTACCGGGAATGTTCCACAGTATGACATTAAACTACCTAGTGCCTCAGCTCAATTTCATTTCTCTCCAGCGACTAGATCAGGAATCAGAATACACAAGACGGTTTGCAAGAACCCCAGAAGTGCAAGTTTGGGCACCAGCCAATCAGCGAAGAGCCACATTCTGTGTTGGCAATGATTCCTGAGATCGAGGATTTAAAGCCGGAACAAAGAGAATGTTTGATGAATTTTATCAAGGGGAAAGATGTTTTTGTCGTTCTTCCTACAAGATTTGGGAACAGATTAATATACTAGTTAGCCCCATTAGCAGCGCATTACATACGTCATGACCAAATAGCAGCGTTCGATTCAATAAAAAAAGCACCCACCTACGGTCGAACAAATTCTAACACGGCGAGGTCAGACGGCTTCTATGAAGTGAAAGTGGATGATGAATCAGGCTAACATTAAGCTGTACCTTACATTTATTCAATTACAGGTGGCTTTCTAGCCCAGAAGTACAACCCCCCCCCCCCCAAAAAAAAAAAAAACATGCATTCTGACTGTGAGCATGGTTGCCTCTCCACAGATCTGGCCTGGTCTGGTTTGGTCTCCATGAAGACAGAAAAAGATTTAATGCCATACTTTGAAACATTCCAGACAAAGCAATAACGTGAGAAGAAAACATTTGACCCTCCACCAGAAAAGTTACACAACACACTTTTAAGTCAATGCTGCCTTATGCCGGGCGTACACTGTGCGATATTTTCGGTCGTGTCACTCAGCCCCAGCTTAAACTGTACGACCAAATCACAGGGTTTAAAAGTTCACAGCTCACGAATCATGTTCTCACACTGAACGAATCGATGCTCGGATGCGACTTGCCTGCTCACACTGTACGTTCACATAACGACCGGAGTTGTCAAAGTTGTTGTTCCGGAAGTAGAAAACCACGAAGAAGAAAACCACGGAATTAGAAAACCACAGATGTGCGGAGACACAATGCTGAGCCGCTTCTGTGTCCGTGCATGCGCAGTCTGCCAGATTCCGGCAAATCGGCTCGTGGAACAACTTCAACAGAGCGAAATCCTCACGAGAGGCGACTGGATTTCAAACAAGTTTGATTTTCTTGCGACCTACGAATGTCGATCGGGAGCTGGTCGTGAGTCATTAATCGGTTCTCTTTACCCCATGTAAACTACACGAAGCACGACACACGATGAAGCCAAAACTCGGCCCGATCCCCAAAACAGTCGCACGAGCGAAAAATCAGCTCAAAAAGGGTCAAAAATCGCACAGTGTACGCCCGGCCTTAGTCAATAAAACTACCTGGCTGTTAATATGATTTCTCTGAGGATTGTAGTTAACGTGGATACCAAAAATGAAGCACCCAAATGAACAAAAACAAACATTTATTTCATACCATTAAAGCTTTAAACACTGATGGTTCTATAAAAATCCGGACTGTTTCACGCCTGGAACAAAACACTGTAAAGAACCCTGTGGCCGTGAGCTGGCAAAGGCTTAAAGCAACAAGCAAACGAACCAATGAGAAGGCTGTTAAGTCTTTATAGCTCTCATCACTCTGTTTCTCTGCTCCCTATTAAACGGCCTTCATATACCCCGACTCAAGCGTTAGCTACAGGTTTACCCAGCCAGTGTCCAGGGGCAGAGCAGTGGACTCTCCCCTCACAAGAAAATAAACAGAGGAAACGTGTGCCCCGGTTCCCTGCAATTAGGTCACACAAACACTCCATAGTGTACAGTACAGTAATGGATGCTCAGAGCAGCTGGTGGACTAAAGAGGAAGGGCATCAGAGAAATTGTGTATACTGGACAAAAGGAACTGTTGCGGGCCCAGAAATGATAAAACAGACCTTCATTCACTCCACATATGGTTATTGTTAGCAACTTAAAGCCACAGCTGCCTCGGGACTGACTCACGGAAATGTGGCTGCAATCAATGAACTCTGAGCAAATAATCATGACTACTACACATTCATACTGCACGAGTTATAGTCTGGCTATACAGGAACAACTATTTCAACTGTTTTTAGTAGTTTAACTGTTACAAAAAGAACTAAGCTGTGTTCTGGATAACACATTTTAGATTCTTGGTACAAATCATCTTGGTGGGCCCACACTAAATGTTGTCTAACGAAAGACTTTGTAAAGGGCCCCTCCCTGCACTAGACACTTTTCCCTCCGGCACTCCTGATTGTGTTTTAAGTAGTCTTAAACATGCACTGTGTCACCTTTGTATATGACAGGGCCCATGGAGATGGTATTTTGCCGGCAATGTTTCACACTATGACATTTCATCGAGACATGCAGGTGACCCCACCAGGCCAAACTACTGGTCCTATTTTGGGGTGTAACTGAGTAAATGCAAGCTAGATCAGATTAATGGCATACAGTGGAACATTTTAAGCAGAGAAATAACATCTGGAACCCTCCAGCAAAACAATTTTATAGTGCACTTTTAAAAGATAAACAAGACATCACTGAAGAGCAAAAGATGGGCGATGCTTTTTTTTTTCATGATTAGATTAAATTTTTGCAACCTTTGTGCATTCTGGTGGTTGTGTTATTGGACAATATTTAGACTCTATATTTCAATCTTGCATATACCCTAAAATAACCATTTCCATTTTATCTTGTAATGTCGACGATACACTTCTAAGGACAATCTAACACTCTGGCACAAGGAGCTCCACGAAGGCAGATGTTTGAGTTTAAATTGAACCAAAACCAAAATGTATTAAAGATAAGTGTGCTACTAAGAAACAGAAAGAAATTGCAATAACTTAACCTCTGACCTTTTGATCCCATCTAAGATCTGTCAGAATGTAATATGAAGCCTGCGTAAAAGCAGGACCTCCCACTTGACCTGTCACCTCTATTAAAATCTATAGGAAGGTTCACGTGAAAAGTCAAGTCAGTTAAGTAGAATGTAGACTAAAATCATTTCAAAGGAAGAACAAGAAGTATATATATATATATATATATATATATATATATATATATAATATATATATATATATATATATATATATATATATATATATATATATATATATATATATATATATATATATATATATATATATATATATATATATATATATATATATATATACACACACACACTATATATATACCTCCAACTATTTGGAAGGTTTCACTTGTACAATTAAAAGTGATTCAACATTATTTCAAGGTCTTCTATTACACTATTTTCTCATCTATATTATCTATGTTGTTTTATCATCAAAAACATACTCAAAGTTGTGTTTTGTTTCATTCCCACAAAAGCAAACACTCACTGACATAAAACACTCACCATGTGATGTCATGTGGTAATACAGGAAGTGCTCCACTGTGTTTTAAACTCCATACGTATTCACTAAAATCATTTGGATGATTTCAGCCCTGGAATTGCAGATCCTTACTGAACAAAAGGTAAAATGTAGCTGTTAACATAGAAACTACCATTTCATGACATCACAAGGTGGAACAGAGCATTCTGATTAATAATGCAGGGTTTCTCAAATTTCTGTGAACAAAATAAAATAACTCCAAGTTTGTTTTTGAGATAACAGTATTCTAACATGGTTAAAAGCTCAGAAGAGTCATTAAAGAACTTTTAAAATAAGGATAAACATTTTAATTACATTTTTCTTGGCGTATTATTTAAGAATTAGCTGATTTTTTCTATAACCTAGTTTTCTTCTCATTTCAAGACATATAAATCAAATGCAGATTAGATCATTTTTGTATCACAGTGTATTGAATATTTATAATTACAATATAAATATCGTAAATACAGCATTGCTCTTTAAAAAGTAAAAAAAAACAAAACAAAACAAAAAAAACAACATTGTGGTTACCTAAACTGTATACTTTTGAAATTGCCTCTAAAGTCTTTAAATTAGACTTTCTCGTTCCATTGTTTATCTGTAATAGTACATCTATCATCTTCATATTAACACAAGGGAGAGTTTAGAATACACCCAGCATTTAGCAGATTTAGGGGTTCAAAGGAGAGATGTGAACCGCTGTGAAATTAGAGGGCTGTGAGGGCAGGAGCTAACAGCTGGCACCAGGCTCTATAATGCAAGTGTATGGAACAGACTGTTTAGATTGGACACTGTCACTCTGGGCATGACCCGGCCCGTCCCATAATACTATCACTGAGACAGGCCAGACGAGAGGTGTGTGGGGGTATGATATGATGATAGTGACTGTCATGTCCAACTTATGTCTATTACTGACAAGAGGACGCAACCAAATAACAGGGACACATATGGAGAGTTGAGTGAGCTTCATGGCAAGAATTCAAAGGCCCATATGAGGCTATTTTCTGATTTTATAATGATGTTTCTTCACCACAAACATATGTCCCTGGACTTGTATTCTGTTTTATTCACACATGTTTAACACACAAAGCCTGTTTATTTAGGCTGAGTTCTTCTCTCTAACAGAAAACACTGTTCCACCTTGTGATCTGGTAACACAAAAAGGGGTCACCAAACTTTTTTCTCTGGGAGCCACATCATCGCTCCTGACTGATGGGAGCCGGGGTTGGGTAAGCCTTATAACAGAATTGTGTGACCCTGAGTACGCAGATCATTTTCTTTGAAAACTGTCACACTTTCTTTACATATCAGAAAAACTGCACGGTTCTTACACTGAACGAAAAAATAATCGGTTGTCCACTGTTCTTTGAAAACTTGACACTGTCTGTCACGTTTTTGTATTTTAACATTTGCCATTTTGCTGTCTTTAACTGCACTACAGAACTCTGCACGTGCGTTGACTGTCACTGTTTTTGATCTTGAGTTTGTCAGGTGACGAAAATTCAGTGGCAAATGTAAATACATCATATAATAATTTAAATATAAATACTTCATATAAATATAATTTTGTAACTGAAAAAAATCAACATAATACAAGATGTTATTATTTGCCAAAAAGTAATAAAAAAAAAAAACATAGGCCATGACAACTTTTGAGGATTGCCTCATGAGGCCTGTTCAAGTGGTGGGGAGCAGAGGGGCTGGGGGGCCGGTCAAAGGGGTGTGGAGGGCCAAACTAAGGCACACAGGCCTTAGTTTGATGACCCCTGCCATACAGCTTCACTAGAATCATTTGGATCATTTCAAGCCTGGAATTGCCAATAGCAGTTAACTTGAAAACTACCACTTCCACATCCACTTCATGACATCACAAGTGGAACAGAGTATTTGGAGCTTTGGGGATGTAGACAGATTAATAATACAGGGTTACTCAAACTTGTGTGAATGAAATAAAACACAACCCCGGTTTGTCACGTTTCTGACATGGTTTAAAGCTCACAAGAGTAAATTTTGCGTAATATAGGACCTTTCATTTACAATGCGTATGATGTCTTTATTGCCACAAATCACTCAAAATACAGCTGTCATACCAGCTAAGAGTTAGACCTGGTTGGATGGGAGACAGCAATTTCTAGCCATAGCTGCCCTGGGGCATTCAGACAAAAACATGTTCATCTGCTCCAATGACCCACCACACAGTGTGTTGCCCAAGGACACAGTGAGAGCTTTAATCAAACTTCTGAACCTTCAGAAAATGACCACACCTGAGCCACCAAAAAAATTTATTGTGCTTCCTTCGACCATTTTATTGTGTCAAGGACGAATTCTTCTACAGTTTTGGTTTGGTTTGTGATAGAATATGTAGCTTTTTTTTTTTTGCGATTTCCATGGGCACAGCTGTCGCTCTCACCTACTAACTAAACTAGCTCCAATTTAGTTGCAAGCCTTTTTCTGTTGTTCAAATGTATGATTAAATTAGAGTCTAATACATGCTTTCTAAAATATTTCTCTATGAGATAATAAGAGTACAAAAAACACACTTAGAGGGCTTATATTATGCAACTGTTAAATCTAAGTTATAATGTTGTATCCTCATCAAAAACATACCCCGATCTTTAGCACATAAACCCTGAATTCTTCCACCTTATGTTGTATATATGTTATATTATGTTGTGTTCCCCTGTTTATAAACTCCATACACCTTCACTAGGATCATTTGAATAGTTTGCTGTCCTAGAATTGCCAAACTGAAGCTACATCTATTGTTTCAGCTTTGTCGGTTCTCAAAGCACCGTGTGTATCAAAGACCAAAGCAGTTCATTTGAAGTTAAAAATAGCCATTAACTTTAAAAGTACCACTTAATGACATCACCAGGTGGAACAAAGCATTTTGAGTTTGAGATATAGACGAACGAATAATGCAGGATTCCTCAAACAAAACACAACTCTAGGTATGTTTTTAATGAGGTAACGGACTGAAAGGATGGCAGTGACAACAGTCTTTTACAGTTGGATGCAGTTTTGTTTGATGTGCAGTGATGTAGAGGATTCGAAAACATAAAATGCACCACTAAATGTATTGCCATCCATAACATGTAGCAACTGTTTGTTTTCAAGAGGTTTTGGCATATTTGATTTAGACAGTTGGATTGTGGGTATTGTCAGCTCCCTTCTCCAAAGCTCTTCTCTTCTTCTCTGTACTCTAGTGTCTGAACAGAGCCCCCGCTGAGGCACCCACATAAAAGAGACTTGTACAGGGCTGCAGGAAAGATGTCTGGTACTCATTTCACTGTACACTTCAAAATAAAACACACCTGACATTAGATTTACTGTTACCAATGTCAAAATAAGATGTACAAAGATGTAGGCTGGTCTAAGGTTACGCTTATAAACTCGTAAGACTGTTAACAGTAGTGGCAGTAGCAGGTGAAGCATAAATCAAACTTGTTTTGGAGATTTAAAAAAACAGAAATATATCCAATTACCCATTGTCACAAACTAGGAATGGGTTAGTGTATAATGATAAATAATAAAACGTATTTTGTGTAAAAGACCAAAAAAAGAAAGAAAGAAAGAAAAAGAAAATAAAGGCTGCAAAAGGCATTCAGTTCAAGCTTAGAGAGGCATTCAACTGCATGGGGCAAGAAATAGCCAAGCAAATATTTGACATGTATTTGGATATGTGACAATACTAACAAAGTAAAGAGTACCAGAGCCTCAGGACCCATCCACACTAGTAAGTATTCAAGTTGTTTTCGTTTTTCGATGGAAAATGGCTCCATAGACGGAACGATCTGGTGCCACCAGCTCCCACGAATTCATCTGTGTATGGATCTGATCCGGCACTGTGTGGAAGCCTGAAAACGTTGATATGCTGATGTAGGAGTTCTTGTTGCCGTCTTTATTGGACCACGTCACTGTGACTTGTGCCTTCCTGATTCTCTGGGTTTGTGACATCGGTCATGTGACGCTATTGTGGAAAACAGTTTAAACAAACCATAGACAAAAGGAAACAGCGTAGCTAGAACTACTTGCTAGTACACGGTCCACAAAAAAACTATTTTCATGCTTGCCATGTTCTTCAGCCCGAAATCGGCTGCTGCGACTTCTGAAATGGTTAGCAGTACACCCCTCTGTCACAGAAAGAACAGATATATTCCACTGAGTCATGGCCTTTAGTTTGACAGAAGCTAAACCGCATCAACACACAAGGAGCGAGCTGTTTTTTGAGCACATAGTTTATGCAAATTAGCCATGTGGTTTTAAGTTTCGTTTCTGTAAAACGTAAACAAATATGCACAAAGTTGTGTGGATTGGGAAGGCTTGCAGACACAGAAACGACATGTCTGGACACAAATCGTTTCCAATACAGTGATACGGTGATTCATTTCAATGTAAAAGTAACCTCACCTATGTATTCATTTGTGCTCTGCGTATCAAAAATACAATCTATATCAAAAGTTGTCGATGTCCCTGAACATCCTCTTAGCCCCCTGTTCACGCTACTATTTGAGTTTTAGACTAATGATGTGACATTTGTGAATGGTTGGATTTGCATCACATTTTTTAAACAAATCAGATATTTTTCTTTCTAATTTGTATGCACATTTACACTGATTAGTGCTGAACCAATACAGAAGGAAGAAAGGAAGAAACAGCAGTGACACATTTCTACTCTCAGTTTGAACCATTTAAAATAAATCTGAATCTTGGTCATTTCGTGATTAATTTCTAGTTAAATGAGTTCTCACATTGTCTCCTGTCATTTAATTAAAAAGAGCATTTGAACGGCTCTTTGACATGAACAGATCCAAAAGATTCGGATGCCATAAAGGAGCTGAAAGCCTCATCAGCATTTTTGACCTGCAGACTGTAGACTGAGAAAAAATCTGGTCAAGAGAATATCTGAATTTACCTGTGCATGAAACTATAATAATCATCAACTCATTATCAACACTTCATTTTGGGGTTGTTTTCATACAGACAGTGAGGCCTGATTCTTCACTTGACAGCTACAGTTTTGCATGCAGTGGAATCCAGTATCAGTCGTGGCCTTTTGAGCGGCTCATACATCAGTGTAGAGCCAGTGTGAGGGCTGTTTGTGGAGACGAAGGTCAGGACGAGAGGCCGGACAGAGCTGACAAACTCCACAACAAGCATCATTTTTAACGCTGAAAAACACTGGCCCTCTCCCCCAGCACGCACTCACTTCAGCTGCTGAGACCAGGACAGATTCTGGTCTTTGCTTTTCCTGTTGGAGCATTCTGTTGTTCAGGGGGACAGTTATGATACTGACGATGACAGCATGTATTCACACAAATCTCTGGTTATATTTTTAGAGTATTTCTTATAAATAATATTACACATACATTTTTTCGGTTTAGGGTGGTTTGCCAAAGTTGAAAATGGGAGTTATTTAGAGTTTAATGTTTTTATTGCTGGGACAAATAAAACATTTTCCTATATTAACTTATCTTATCTACAGCCTACCATATAACAAAACAATAAATAATAAATATTTGTACTTCAATTTCAAAAAGCATACTAAAGCACAGTCAAGTCATTTAAATTAAAGAGTATCCTTCCAAGTTATGCATGGATTTTGGATTCTAGTATATAGTAAATTATAACATAATTCTTTTTTTTTTTAATTCATCTCCAAAAAATAACAAAATCCGTGACGTAGTCAGCATCTGCTGTCATCCTTATGTTATTTTCCTCCTTTTTATGTAATGAACCGAAGATTAATTTATTCCGTCACGGCGCCCTACAGCTGCGGAACTTCTACCTTCCTGCAGCGTGTCCACAAATCAAACTTTTTGTGCAATGGTTTGCATCTTCCTCTGCCTTTTGGGTGTGACTGCAGGTGCCTTTGTCGGTGCAGAATGTTTCGTCAACATTGTGGATTGCAAACTTGCAAACATACAGCACTTCAGAATCACACTGCTAGAGATTGAACATTTATGTAAATTTAGCAAGCTGAACACATTCTGTACTGTACAGGAGACACTGCACGAAGGAGATTGATTGACAGTGGTCTACAGTTCCTTAACCAATCAGGACGTATGGGGAGGAACACAATGCACCTTCATATGCTGTAAAAAAACAAACAACAGAAAACAGTGAGGCTGCGAAAGGTGAACAACTGTATTTCTATGGAACAGAGCTATACTTTCATCACCCATGGATAGCCATCGTTTTAGCGCCTTAAAGATGCATTGTGTAACTTTTTTGCCGGAGGGTCCATCAAATGCGTTTCTCCATGGAGATGTTATTGCTTTGTCTGAAATGTTTCACAGTATGGTATTTAACCTTTCTATCTTCATGGAGACCAAACCAGACCAAGTTACAGGTCAAATCTGTGGAGAGGCACCCCTGTTCTCATTCAGAATGCCTGTTTTTCTAGTTTTTTTGAGCAATAAAACCACTAGTAAATTAATAACTGTAAGGCAGGGCTGTTAAATGTCATACTGTGGTACATTCCAGGCAGAGCAATGATTTAGCCATAGAAGTTATGTAGGGCAAAGTCAAAAATAGAGAATCATAAAAATGTATCAACACACTTATTCTAAACAGTGTTTCCACCATCCATGTTATTGGCCATCATAATCTCCCATTTTTGCATATATTCTTTTTACAAACTCTTCTTTCTCCTGAATTACAATGAACCACCCTTTTTCCCCTAACAGGATTACTCACCATTTTAGTGCCCTTGACTTCATGTTCTTACAAGATACAGTAAAAATGAGGGAGTGTCCTTTTGCAGGTGAATCTCACCACAACCCCTTTTGGTCTTCCTCGCAACCTTTCTTTTCCTTCTATCTGCTCTGTTCCTGTTATAGCTGTTATTACTGACTCTACAGCAGCGGTTCTCCCCATTAATAAAACAGCCAGTTGGAGGTCGCTCCCTGGGTAGCTGGCCTGGCTTTTTGTACGGCGAGAGCGTGCAAAAAAGCATAACTGTCATTGAGGGAAGACCACTAAGGACTGGTTAGAATAATACTGCCATGGCAAACCACTGGCACCTGCACTACCCCCATGTGTGGTCCTCTGTCTCATGAATGCCAGCTACCATAGAAGACGATAGAGGTGAGGGACTACTTTCTGAAAGGCTGTGGTTAGGCAGTAGGTGGTATTGGGAATGGCGTGTTTTGTTAGGGAATGTGAAGGAGAGGACATGTGAATGGATTCTTGGAGGGAGCTATATCAGGACAGGGAGGGAGCGGCGAGTAAGTATTATATCCTGTAGGATGTGGAGCGGAGGATACAAAGACACAAAAGGATTCTGAGACAAAGATGTGGAAAAGCAAAGGATGACCTCAAGGGCAGAAAGAGAAGATAGTGCCAGAAAATAGTCAGTGACCATTTGAGGTGAGGGCAGTATACTGTACAGCCCAACTGGTTATGGCAAGTAAGAATGATTATATGTCATGGTTAAGGTTAGGGTTAGCCTTTATTTATCCCCATAGGGAAATCGGTCCACTGCATTTGACCCATCCTTCAATACCGCTGGGGCAAGCTGTCAGGGGGAGTGGGTCCCACAGTGCGGCAGGTCAGGACTGGAGCATTTGACCTTTTGTTCATGTTTTGTAAACATCACATGGAAAGGCCCAGGGCTTTCTTACTGTGAGGTGAGAGTGTGCCACCACAGGATGTAATTCAATGTGTCTGCATGCCAGATCATAGACTGTATATAGAAGAGCTAACCCGCTAGCTGCCAAGTTCCAAATAGGCAGGGAGCATGGGCGCGCTTCCGGCTCCATCGACTGTGGCTCCAATTCCATTTGCATAGAAAAACTGTCACCCCTCGCTCTGTATCTGCTGTAGAGAATCTCATCATTTTGGTTTTAAAATTGTTGTACTAACCCACTCTACATGATCCTTTTGTTTTTATTTCACTATTTTGTTCGTAAAATTCCTATTCCAAATATGCAATTGGCTCCAAATTCGCCCCTATAACCACTAACCCAGTGAGCTTCATTTGACTGGAACAGTAAGGAACCCTTAGTCCAAGGTCCAGATGGTGTTTCTGGTCTTTTGTAATCAAGTACCATCAATAGTGGTACATTGGCTGCATTAAACTTAAATTAAAATAGAATTAAAATGAACAAGACTATGGCAAAAAGTAGGGTGCATGAAAATTGCAATTCAACAACACATTTTATTTGTAAAGCATTTTTTTTTTACAAACATATGTCAACATGCGACAATTAAAAAATGGTCAGTTGTCATATGCACATAGCTAAACAGAATGTTGGAGAACCACTGAGAAATTTGATAAATCTTAATTCAGGCCAAAGGCACACATTAAAATTTTAAGAAAGATGAAAAGTTTTTAGTGGAACGTCATAGTTAACTTTGACCCAGTCTTCAGTTAATAATAAAGTACTAGGACTAAATCTCTGAGTCGTGTAAGCCTCCACCCCTCCAGCCACTGTCCCTGGATACTCTTACACAACAGCCAGACATCCGTCCAATCAGAGCGCACGAATATTCAACACTTCAAAGTGAACACGCCACAACAGTGGAGAGGGAGGGGGCTCATTAAGAAGCAGCCTTAGTTAGGGACAAAAGACGAAACTGGATGTGAAGCACTGAGAAAAATAACAAGAGACTGTGAGGGAGGCCATAAAGAAGCTAATGACTTTTTAATCACATCATTAAAGGATTCTGAATTATGAATTTGTCACAATGGGTGTCTTTAGGCGACGAAGTGGGAGAGAGAAGAGATATTTTATCATATTTTCTTTCATTTTGGAGAATATTGAAGCCAGACCAAGGCTCGGGTCAGTTTAAATTATTATTGTCAGGTTTAGAGAAATTGCTCCACCTGCAGAGAAAAAAAATCTGACTATAGAATCTCAAACTATTAAAAGTGAAATAAATGACTGACTTGATTAATAATTGATTATGATCACAGACAAGTTTTTAATTAAACTTGCAAATGAAATGATTAGCCACTACAAGTTATATCCGGCATGTATGAAACTTTAAAGAAATGGTTCCCATTGTATTTAAAAGCTTCTGGCTCCTGAAAGTACTAACATTAGTGCATTATTCATGCATCATGTTTGCCATTTCATTCCTATAATTGTACAGTCAACATATTCATACATTAAGAGCTATAAAAAACAAACAAAGACACCCACAGTGTCTGCACCTACAGTGAATGAATCACTCACTCCACACTTGGTGGTGGTAAGCTACTACTGTAGCCACAGCTGACCTGGGGCAGACTGCTGGAAGCAAGTGGAAGCCAATCTGCACAAGCGGGCCTTCTGACCACCACCAGCACTCACACACAACATTCATACTAGGCAATGTGAGGGAAGAGTCTTGCCTGAGGACACAACACTATACCTTCCACTAGAATCACTGGCGCCCCACTGTGGCACCTGGTATACCAATTGGTCTCCCATCCAAATACTATCCAGGCCCAGCCTTGCCTGTCTTTCTCATGAAAGGAGAATGAAAACAGCATCTTTATTACCTGTGCTTCTGCTAAATGGACTTTTTCAATATTACATGGTAGTGAATGTTAAGCATTACAAAAACACACATGGAGTTATATTTGTACTATCCTGTTCTGTTTGGACAAACTCAGAAGAGCTCAAAATCTCCACTGCTTTTCCCATGAACCCAAATCACCTCATTAATAGAAATGACTTCCTCTACCTTTCTTGTCTATTTATACATTTCCTTGCTGTGCTCCTTGGTCGTGTACTGAATGAAGCTAGTTCCATAACAAATGCTTTCTTCACATGCAAGAAAAAAGAATCCATTAACAAAACTAAAAAGAGACAAACAACCAGGACGCTGATGGCTCGGGCTTTTATTTGTGTGTAGCTTCAGCAAAAATATATATCTCATCATATTCATATTAATATCCAAAGCAAACATGTCACATTATCTGTCTTGATATTTTCACAGTATGGCAATAAAGCAGATGGCACCATGATGCCAAGTCACAGTTCAGATCTGTGGAGACGTAACCATGTAAGAGTGCATGTTTTTAATGAATGTATTGTATGGATAGGGGAGTGCATATTAATGAACATCTGTAATTACAGAGTAAATATGTCATTACGGCAAAAATGCTAATTTCCATCTGTTATCCCTGTACAGGTGACACAGAAAACACTTACAAAATACAAAACAGTTACAAGAGACATAACAGAACAGAGAAAGGCCAGATTAAAAGTGTTCATAGACTTGGTTTTCCTTCATCCAGTTTAAAGGTGCATTGTGTAACCTTTCTGGTGGGGGGTCAGATGCTTTTCTCCATAAAGATGTTGCTTTCTCTGGAATGTTCCACAGTATGGTATTAAACTTTTTGATCTTCATGAAGACCAAACCAGACCAAGTTATAGGTCAGTTTTGTGGAAAAGCAGCCCCGCTCACAGTGAGAATGCCACTGTTTGTAGGTATTTTTGAGCCATAAAACCACCAGTAATTGAATAAATATGAGGTAGAATTTAATGTCAAACTGTGGAACATTCCAGGCAGAGCAGCGACTCCATAGAAACAAGGAGGTGACAGACCCTTAACCAAAAAGTTACACAGTGCACTTTTAAGGTGCAGTTTGAACATGGACAGCCATGGACTTTCTCTTATTATCAGAGGAAGAGAGAAAGTCGTTAGTCCATAATGCGTTTTAGAGCAATGAAAACATGTAACTGAGCTGAATGGAAAATATTAATGCCATACTGTGGAACATTTCAGGTAAAGCTAATATCTCCAAGTAGGAGACCATCCACCAGAAAAGTTCATTTAAATTCGGGTTGTTGCCACTTCCATTTCCGTGTTTAAGAAAACTAATCAAGACTAGCACACCCACTTTAACGTACAAAAGTGGCTGATAAAAACATAGATGAAAGGTGAGGGCACTTTGGGACAGAGCTGCAGCCCACTGATGATACTGTGATAGAACCAGAGGAGAGGTGGACCACGATAAACTGCCACTGAAGATAGCAAAGCGGCCAAGTTAGATAAACAAAGTCTCCTCGCTCCCTCCGCTCCGGCCCTACCTCGTCTATCACGTTGCTGTGTGCGCCGCGGACAACTCACTCGGTGGAAATCAAATGTTGATAAAGAGAAAATTGCATTGGACGGGGGCGAAGGAAACAGGAAAGATACACCCAGAGAAGTCCCAGTGGAGCGGTCAGATGGGATGAGGAGTGGGAGGAGAGAGAGATAGATACAAACATGCAGCTAGGCCAAAACACAGCACAGAACACAATAAAGATTTGGGGAGAAGCAAATTGTGAAAGTAGACAATTGGACACAGAAATCACCACAATTTTCTCATTATAGTGTCCATCCCCAGACAAAGGGGCTCCTCCAGTGCAGGTAATAGCAAATCATGTCAGCGCCGCAGTGTGCAGTGGTTCACAATCAGTGGTCCTGAAGCAGCCAGCGGACTCTCAGATTGGAAAAGGGCTTTGAACGAGTGTTTTGTTGTGGGCTCGGTGTATGAATTATAACTGAAAATTAGGTGTTCTTCAGGTTTAGACTGCTGACGTGGTGATGATGAAGCCTGACAAAAGAAGCTACTTCAAAAAGAAGAATTCGCTGCGGGGAACTTGACAAGAAGACCGGCATTAAAGTGGAATTAAAGACTAAATTTCCTGTATTTTGCTACTAAACTGTGTGTATAGTATTGTAATAGCAAAAAGTATCTCTCTTCTTTAGTCCTCAGTCACTGCCCAGTTTAGCAGCTCTGTTTGAAGTGTGGTTGTGGGTGGAGTTTAGGTGCTTAGTCCCACAGTAAAGGTGCACTACGCAACATTTTTGGTTGAAGGTCCATCACCTGCTTGTGTCCATGGTGATGTTATTGCTTTGCCTGTAATGTTCCACAGTTTGACATTTAACTATAACAAATGAAACAAGCAGAACACACCATCTGGTCAAGTTATAGGCAGGATTTTGTAGAGAGGGAGAGACAGTCAGACTGCATGTTCAAGTAGTTTTTTTGTTTTTGTTGGGGTTTTTTTGCACTAGAAACGCTTGTAGTAGAATAAATGTGAGAGAGATTTACAATATTCCAATAAAAGCAATAAACATGAGGGACCCTACCTTAGGCAAGTTGTATGATACTGTCCACTATAGCAAAATGAATACAAAATGCAGGGTGCAGGGTGGATATATAGGTGTATTATAAATGTAACCCTGTATTAATGACAAATGAATTACAAACTAATTACTGAGGCTGGAATTCAACCACCATTTGTTTTTCAGGACACCATAAACAAGCTTACGGATATAATCGATTGATACTTTGCCTCCAATGTCATCAAAATTCTGTGGGGCTGTGATACTAACTGTTGGCCAGGGGTCTCCAACCTTTGTCCTACAGTGAGTTACCTCTACAAAATGAAAATGTCAGAGAGCTATTAGTTTCAGGGGTCACAAGAAATTGAGAATATATATATATATATATATATATATATATATATATATATATATATATAATATATATATATATAAAAGCCGGCAAGCCTTATCCTGCGTCTGATTATCCTTCTGAATCAGTTTTCCGAGGAAGTTGCCTAATGACACATGTGACACGCCCCGTTTTCCTGGGACGGTGCAACTCGGACCTTGGTGGTGGAAAAAGTAGACTAAGCAAGGATTCTGAGTCAGAATCCAAGATGACTACGCCCACTGTAACGTGTAAATATGAACTGTTTTCATTGTGTTTGGACACTTTGGTGGTTTAAATGACAATTTCAGTCACTTGTATTACCTGCAATACTTTACGTGTCGGTATCATTGCCTATGGGTATTGTAGTTGGTGTTGTGGTTAGGCCAATATTGAACAAATACTTGATTTAACAGGCGTGAATGTCCCTAAGGTCCCTAATGGAAGAGAAATCATAACATAAAATGAAGTGCAAATTTCAAAAATTAAAGTGGCAGCGTTTTCATTAGATGAGGGATAATAATACACTTCAAGCTTGGACATGACGTCAAATCCGAGGTTCAAGTGGGAGTCGGAAGATAATAGAACGCAGGTTTAGATGAGGAACAGGTAGAAGTCTATAAAACATAAACCATTATCCATTTACTAGCACACAAAGTTAGGCAGCAAATGATACATGTATACATGTTACTTATTCAGTCAAATATGTTTAATTCAGAAATCCCTTGGTGAGCTACTTGGAAGGGGGTGGAGAGCTACCGGTTGCTCCAAAGCTACAGGATGGAGACCCCTGCTGTAGGCAAGCTCTGTCTGAAGTTCCATGACTCAATCTAGACTTGAATGTGAGCTTTATTAAAAAACCTGACTAGAAAAAAGTAACTTAGCTGAAAGTGCAGCATGTGAGATGATTTGTGCTGCTAAACAAGTCCTTGCAAATAACATCACAATCACAAGTTAGCCAACAGTTTTTCAGTTAGTCACTCTCACCTTTTTGGCTGAAAATGAAACACCTAAACACATGCTCCTGAAAATGTGCTCTTCAAGTCAATTTAATGTTTTTTCTTGAATTATGACACAAATCTTAAAACATTTTGGCAGTGTTTGCTAATATGTGCATTATGTCACCATCAAAAATATTCCGTTATAGACACACATGTGGAACACCCCCAGCATGATGTGACTGAAAAGTACCAATAGAAGTCAAATGGATAGTAGAATCTATTCGGGATGTCTGAGAATGTTCGGACACTCCCTCATGACCTAAAGTAAAAAAAAATAAAAAAAAAAGTAAAAACCTTCAAAATGGAGATTAAAAGCTACTAGACTATATAATTGAAAACATCTTGAGCATACCATAAAACTGTTGTTGCATGCCTGTAGAGTACACGTCCTTGTGATGCAGGCGACCATCATCTCTATTATCAAACTACAATGCGCTACAAGTTTGGAGAATGTTAAACTCCGGTCAACCATAAGGGCCTTTCTCTCTCTCCGCTTTATCTGCACCGCATTCAGTTCAGCGGCGTAAACCCAGGTGTTGAACCATGGGATAGGAGCCCTCTTAAAAGCCCGCATGTCATTCAAAAGTTGAGCTAGTCGCTAAAATAACACTGTCTCAAGGTCCAAATCTGGTCCAAAGGTTCACTTTATTCTCATGACAACCGCCCGCGTTTGATTTACAACAGGTGAAATTGCGATTTAAAACTATCCACAGATGTAACTTCAACATATGGAAAAGTACAAGCTCATAAAATCTATAAAAATGTACGCTGAAGTCCTCGAAATAAGTGTTCCATATGTTCAAATGTGTAGTACGGGAGAGCAAGAAAAAAAAATCTAAAAGTCGCAAAATTTATAGCGTTGCGTTTAAGTTCAATGGGAAATCTGACTGCATGTGAATGAAATATTTCTACTTATTTTGACATCAGTTGCTGTAAACTCGACAGGGACATGAGGAATGGAGTTTGCATGGTCTAAAACATCGTGAACCAAAGGCATGCAATGTTATGTTATAGAAATTATCTATTAAGTATCGACTTCAAAAAGTACAATACAAATAAAACAAAAAGAAAAAAATACAGACTTTTGGAAGGTTCATATGGCAGAAATAGAACAGAAAAGGCCACAGTGTAATGCAGTGGGCAGATGTTCCAGCTGTTAGAAGTGGCTTGAAGTAGGAGTAGGAGTTTGCTTTGTGGTTTTAACTCACAATAAACTCATCTTTGTTTTTCTTCCACAGAGAACAATAGAGCTAGTGGTACTCAAAATATCAGTTTTTTGAATGCATCCAGAAATAGAAATAAAAAGTATTAAATGCTCTCAATTTAGCTGAGAATAGGACTGGCAGAAAGGTAAAAAAAATAAAAATCTCAACACTATGGGCCACGCTGTGCAACTAAATAAAAAGAAATTTATATATTTGTACTGTAACTGTGTCCTTGGGCAAGATACACCATGCCCAGAGTATATGGAGCATGTAATATCCTGTAATATTTGTGTTTATCTTCAGTCTGTTTTTAAAGCTCCTATATTACGCAAAATTGACTCTTATGAGCTTTAAACCATTTTGAATGTTGTTACTTCTACCTCCTCAAAAACATAACCAGAATTGTGTTTTGTTTCATTCACACATGTTTGAGTAATCCTGCATTATTAACCTGTCTACTAGGGATGTAATAATAACCAAAATATCGTGATATCGTATCGTCAGTAGTCTCACAATAATATCGTGGGCTGTCATGATATATTGAATTACATAATACTTTTCTTAAATGCATCATTTTGTAGTAGCAACCACTTATAAACATCAGGAACTGCATATCCCATGATTCATTTCAGTTCAGACAACATGAAGAAATATGTTTTTACTTAAATTCTTGGGATTATGACAGTTATAATTCACACCAAAATCTTGTCAAGGTATTTTAAATGCAAAAAAGCATCCTATCTACAATTATATTAGACTTTTCAAACTACTGCAATAAATATCTTACTGTGAGATGCATATTGTGATAATATTGTACAGAGAGATTTGGATATCGTTCCATCCCTACTGTATTCATTTTCAAAGCTCAAAATGCTCTGAGGTCATGTACTGGTTGTTTTTAATCATTATGATACCCATATAGAAATAGAATAAATTTAATAATACACAAATTGGTGAGATATCACTTGGAGTTTGCCAATTAATCAACTAGAATCACTCATGTTTAATCATGTGTTTTATGAAATTGCACTGTCCCCTTTCAAAAAGACTAATCTAATCTAATCAAATAAATAATGGTTGCAAACAGCCTTTATAAAATTATGACCCAAATAGCTGTAATCATAATTAATCTTTTTTGGTTCCATAGCTATGAAACAAAAACTCTTCTGCCAATTTTATGGGACAGTGAACAATATACATTAAGCTTAACAGGAGAGATGCATTGTGCCAGGTTGTAACACAAGAGCTAATTTCCACCTGTAGTCACTGGTGCATGTTTTTTTGAGGTTTGATGGGGGACAGGCTGGCGCCACCTAGTGCCTCCACTCAATTTCATTGTTTCTTTAGCGACTTGGTCAGGAATTCAGAATACACTAGACGGTTTGCAAGAACCCCGGAAGTTGTAGACCAATCAGAGAAGAGCTGTGAAGCCATCATGTCAAACTCAAGCTCTTGTCTGGGTCACTTTTGTGGATACAGCGACAACAGTAAACAAAGCGGTCAAGATGGACGTAGATGAAGCCATACATTCTGTGTTGGCAACGATTCATGAGGATCCAGGATTTAAAGTTGGAACAAAGAGAATGTTTGGTGAAATTTATCAAGAGGAAAGATGTTATTGCCCTTCTTCCTACAGGATTTGGCACATTCCATCATGACCAAATAGCAGCAATTGGTTAAATTAAAAAAGTACCTGCCTACCATCGAATGAACGGGTTCTTCGCTCAAACTGAAAACACTCTACTCCACCTTGTTATGTCATGTGTTAATAGAAGAAGTGCTCCACTGTGTTTTTAAGTCCATAAACCTTCACTATAATTATTTGGATGATTTCAGGACTGAAAGTGCCCAACTCTACTGACCAAAAGGAAAAATGTATATATTAACTTGAAAACTAACACTAACTTCATGACATCACAAGGTGAAAGAGAGCATTTTGATCTTTAGAAATATAGAAAGCTACAGGTATGTTTCTGAGGAGACAACATTCCACCATGGCTAAAAGATCACAAGAGAATTCTGCATAATGAACCTTTAAAGTTCCTTCTGCTTGGGTCACTGTCATACTTTGACCTCTCTTGTACTCCAATTACACACAATAAACCAACAGAAAAAATAAGATGTTCTGATCTTATCTGCTCCTTGTACATGTTGTGGCAGGTGTTTCTCAGCACTCCCACAGATAATGAGGCTGAGAAAGAGACAACTTCAAGGTTAAGAACAAGAGTGCTCAGTCGTGAACACAGCTAAAAGCCACCGATGGTCCATTATGAGAGATGAGTCACTCCGGCATGCAATATGAGCACCGCTGTCTTCACTCTTATGTGAGGGATAAAACACATTCTCACATTTTAGACTGACATTTCAGCAGCTACAGTATGTACAGTCGAGTGGTGGATGAAGTACTCAATTTTGGTACTTATGTAAAAGTGCAGATACAAAGGATTAAAGTTACTCAAGTAAAGGTAAAAGTATCAAATGAAAAAATCAAACTTCTTCAAACTGTCAACATCTCCAGAGTTCTCAAAATGTTCAGTTCCACCTTGTGATGTCATGTAGTGGTAGCTTTCAAGTTAATAGCTACCTTTTACATTTAGTTAAGTTTTAGTTGAGTACAGAATTCCAGGGCTGAAATTGTCTGAATGATACTAGTGAAAGTGTTATGGAGTTAAAAAACACAGTGGGGCACTTCCTGTATTACAACATGACATCACAAGGTGAAACAGAGTGTTTTCTGTTTGAGCGATTAAATATGCAAAGATTGTGTGTAAAATGTGTGAATGAAACAAAACACAACTCCATATATGCTGATATATGAAGAAACATTATAACATAGATCATCAAAAAGCGTAATATAGGCCCTTTAAAGGCAAATCTTAGGCTTCATTTCATTTATGATTAGGTAAGATTAAAACATACTTAGATTCCAGAGTTGAAATGAGGAAGTATTTAAATAAATCCAACTTGTTCCCAGCTCTCACAACCCCTTTGGCACAACAGTATTGGCATTAAAGCATTTTTAACACTATGACAGCTTTAGAACAGCTTTAACAGACTGAAAACTGAAACTGGATGGACCACCGTGACAGTCAACCAGCTCTCATCTCATAGTGACTCACATTTTCTTACAAGTTAGCAGTCATCTGTTTTCTAAGTAGATGAAGCGAGCAGTGGTCTGATTTATGTCACATAATATGCTTTTATAATACATTTTATGTGGGGAAAATGGAATTTACAAATGTATGAGAAAACAATTGGGTACTTTAGATTTAAAGGGCTCGTATTACACTATTTTCTGATCTGTGTTATAATGTTTCCTCCTCACAAACAGACCTGGAGTTGTGTTTTGTTTCATTCACACGTTTAACACACAAACCCTGCAGATTTGGGGTAAATTCTTCTCATACTCTTTCACTAGAATCATTTGGATGATTTCAGATTAGGACACAACATTGCCATCTCTACTGACCTAAAGGTAAAAGGAGCTGTTAACTTGAAAACTACTGCTTCATGACATCACAAGGTGGAAAAGAGCATTTTGAGCTTGAGGATGTAAACAGTCTAATAATGCAGGAGTGCTGGGAGTAACGCATTATAAAAGTAATGAATTACTGTAATGCACTGCTTTTTGCTGTAAGTAATGTAAGGAATTACAGGAAAAAAAGTGGTAATATTTTACTCACTAAAATGTCAGTAACGTGCGTCAAATACTTTTTAAACCTGGATTGAAGTGGTGGGTTTTTCGTTTTTCTTCATATAAATTAGCTAAAATCACCGCGATATCAGCAGAAGGGAAACACCGAAGGTGCGCCCACGTAGACCGTGACTGGGAGCGAAAGGACCGGCGCAGGGTTGGGTTGGGCACAGAAATCCGTGCTCCACGGAGCTAAACACAGCTGACACCCGATCACGCTTGAGGATTCTCTCAGGGGGCGGTCCTAGATTCCAAGTTCTAGTCCAAGATTAGTCCTGGTTTAGTCTTGATTTAGACATGGTTTAGTCTTGGTTTAGTCCTGGTTTAGACCTATTTCAGTCCTGGTTCAGCTCTGGTTCACTTCTGGTTTAGTCCTGCTTTAGTTCTGGTTTAGTCCTGGTTCAGTCCTGGTTTAGTCTTGGTTCAGTCCATATACAGTGCAAAAGTTCAGTATCTTCACAGTTATTTTGTCAAGAGTAACTTAAAAGTAATGCAATAGTAATGTAATGCCTTATATCTTAAATGCAGTAATATTCTAATGTAACGAATTACTTTGAATTGACAGTAACAAGTTATAAATAACGCATTACAGTTTTAAATTAACTTGCCCAACAGTGTGCAGAATTACTCAAACATGTGTGAATAAAACAAAACACAACTCCAGGTATGTTTTTGATGGTAACAATATTGAAGCTCACAAGTGTCAATCTCGTGCAATATAGGATCTTTAAGCAGTCTCTTTTATAGTCCAAAAAGTGTTTCAGCAAACTCCATCAAATTTCAATTACCCTCTATACTTCCATCAAACTAGCAGCTATTGCATTTAGCCCCAATTAAACTACTTAACTCTGTATAGTTGTAATTATTATAGCTTAGTGAGCCATTTCTGAATGCAACCCTAAACGCTCAAATGTTTGGGTTTCAACTTTGGGAACTTTCAATTTTATTATTATCCCAAGTGGAAATTGATGTGGAGCAGTGTCAGATATACAGAAGACATACAAGAAGTACAAGAGAAGCCAAGGGAGGTTTGAAAGTACTCTTCAATGCAACGGTTATTGCTCCAGCCGCTCTGTCCATACATCTGTCTCTTAAGGGCCAAAGTTCATATTCGTTCTGTTTATCTTTTCTATCTACCTCGTGTTACTTTAGTCACATTCATCTTGTCTTAAAACCACGTACATGGCGAAACTTTAGACCACCAAGAAACAAAAGAACCCAGGAAGTTGCAAACAAAGAGATAGTGTCCGCGTAGTCGATTTTAAGTCTACAGTGAAGAAGACAAAGCACGGAGAAGGGAGTGGTACGGCAACGGCACTTAACACAACAAATGGCACATATACACGCTGTAAAAGGTAAGAGATACTATCAGATAAACATGGAGGGAGTACTGCTGTGTGCGGGCTGGCTAATTCCTCATAAGTCCTCTTCATTAGCAGGGTGTGTGTTGACCTATCCTCACCCACTTCTCACAGTGTAATCCTCACGCATTGATCCAGTGACCCGAAGAGGCACACCGAGGCCCCAACTCTCCCCCCACGCGCCAATGTATTCCAAAAGCTATCCGGCATTAATATTGAACGTCCACAAATGAGTACAGGGGTCACCATTTGTTTATGCATCGGGCAGGGCGGAGGAGCTCAAATATTCACTTCCACTGCCAAGCGCCAATTTGGAAAAGCTGGAAGTTCCACAGATACTTGGTCCGAGTCAGGCACGACTGTGTGCATGTTTGACCTCTTTTAGCTAAGTATGATGATATATTATACGGTAACCTATAGCAACTGAAAATGGAATTGATTTACAAATGGAAGTAAAAGTATCTAAACACACTGAGTGCGTATACATGCACAGCAGTATCCCGGGTATGATCGGGTTTTTTGAGTACTGTAGCTGGTATATTCCGATAGTAACCGGGATACTGTGTGGCATGTGTACGCAGTATCCCAGTTAACAACATAAAGTTGAGTGCGCATGCTTCCAAAAGACAAACACTTTTCAGTCTTTTCATCACAACAGTAGCAAAATACCGTATTTTCCGGGCTATTCGGCGCTCTGGATTATAAGATGCACTGTCATTAAATGGTCTATTTTCGAAGTTTTTTCACAAATAAACCGCACCGGACTTTAAACAAAACATAACAGTTAGATGGCTCAGTCGGACTTTGTTTGGCATGTTCATGGTGACTCTGGGCTGGGCTTTGTTCAATTGTGGCGTGTAGGGAGGGTGCTGTCTGGGACCGCTGGATTGTTGGAGTGTTCGCAGTGACTCAGTTGTTCAGTTGTGGCTCAGAGTGGCACATTGCACTCGCTTTTTTTGGTTTGTTCCTTTGTTCCGTTCCTCATCCGTGCAGAGTGATGAGTGTGGCTGCGGGTGTTTGTTGAAGCGTGGTCGCTGTCTGCTCCGTGCGTGTTTGCGTGCGCTGCGGGTGGTGCGGCTTTGTAGTTTACTGAAGTCGTGCTGGGACACCCAAGTGGATTATTGTATAGGGTGCTCTGGATTGTCGGGCATGCAGTCGTTTTTTGATGGGGTTGGAGGCTTAAGAGCACGTCTAATAGCCCAGAAAATACGGTAAATAAAGTGACCAACATAAATAAAGTGACCATACATAAGTGAAATGAATGAGCTAAACCTGCATGATCTCTGAAAAGTTAAACATGAACCACCTCCGATACGATATGCGCACATAACAGACTTACCATCAGCCGTACATCCTCTGTCATAGAAAGAACACACATATAGTCCACTGAGACGTGTCCTTTAGTTTGACAGAAGCTGACCGCATCAGGGCACAAGGAGAGACAGAGAGAGAGAGCTAAGTTTTAAAATGCAAACAAATGTGTGCAAACTTGAGCGCTGTTATATGGTTTATATTTTGTAAAGTTAAGAATCTGTTGCAGTATAGAACTTATACAATGTTTGGAAACATTGGGTTTGATGTGCGCAGTGGATCATAGCTCCTTATCGCTGGTTAGGAACCTCCTGAGTTTCCTATTCTAAAGGAGCTCATGGTTGTTCATATTTTTTCTGATTTATTAAATTAAGTTATTTTTTGTATATTGTGCATTTGTAAGATTATGTCAAGAAATCGGGATACTCTCCAATACTGCCTTAACCAAGATATAGCTAATAAACGGGATACTGATGTGCATGTACACACACTCATTGTTAAAGGGCCCAAATTACACTATTTCTGATCTATTCAATGTAGTTTCCTCATCATAAACATACCTAGAGTTTTGTTTCATTCACACGTTTAACACACATACTCCGCATATTTAGGCTGAGTTCTTCTCTCAAACAGAAAACACTCTCTTCCACCTTGTAATGTCATGTGGCAATATAAGAAGTGTATCCACTGTGTTTTTAAACTCCATGCATTTTCATTAGAATCATTTGGATAATTTAATTTCATTGCTAATCTCTCCTGACCTAAAGGTAAAAGGTAAAAAGTGTCTGTTGACTACCGCTTCATGACATCACAAGGTGGAACAGCGCATTTTGAACTTTGAACTGAGATGTAGACCAACTAAAAATAAAGGACTATTCAAACGTGTGAATAAAATAAAACAACTCCGGGTATGTTTTAGAGGAGGTAACAGCATTATAAGCTCACAAGAACTTTTATGTAATACAGAACCTTTAACTTTCTTTTCTATTTACACTTCTTTCTATAAATTATATTGTATAAACTGTTACTGTTATTACTTAAACATCTTTATACGCACAGACTGTTGCCATGAACAAAAGCCTATTGAAATCCAATTTATGTTAATCACCTTAGTTTATTATACTGACAACTTTCAAGGTTCAGCATATGGCACATGATAATGCAGCAGTTATTCCATCAGTGGAACTATGTATAGTCTTTATGTTAACTCTCTGTACTTTCTGAATCAAAAGTGAAGCGATGAGCTGAAGTGGATCAATCAATGCGCATGTCAATAATGTGTATAATATAGTTAAGGTTAGATTAAGTTATAGTGAAATGGCGGTAGAAGTAGTGGTAGTAGTTTCCAGGGTCATTAAAGTCTCAACAAGAATACAGCATTAAGAATAATTCAGGCTGAATAACTGAATAACTTTCATAAAAATAAACTAAAGTAAAAGCATGGTTTTATGTTGGTTGTGTTTATTGGGTCCTTACTCTGAGTGGGCTTGCATCTCCACAAATCTGACTTTTAGTTGGCCTGAAATAGGGTTTGCTCCAGGTTTTCCATGGAAATGCTGTTTCTTTGGCAAAAATCTTCCAAAATATGACTTGAAATATCCATGGAGAATGTTCTGAATTATGATTTTAACTTTCTATTTCCATGGACTCATGCAGGTGACATGCCACCTCTGGAAAGTTAATTAAGGGGTTAGGAGTAATGAAGCAGTTTCTAAGTGTTTATCATGCTTAATAAACATCTGTAATCCTTTGTTTACTGCTACATTAGGCTATAAAAAGTGAAGTTATTTTAAAGTGTTACCAGACTTTTTCAGTGTGCTTTTTCTGACAAAGACATCCCCATGTTTGTTTATTTATACAGTGAACTTTGTGGCCAATGAAAACATACAATTCAACTATAGGTTCCTTGTGTGCAGTACAGTGGGAGAATTGTCCTGCCCCTGAATCAATGACCAATTCAATTTCATGCACCGCGCTGACATTTAACCAACAGCGCCCCAAAGGTTAATAGAATCCTATACGTACACACAGCCCACCCTGGACAGAGGTAGATTGTATCACAGGACTACTTAGCAAAAAAGCCAAACTAAAGGGAGTAAATCCTCATGCAGCCATAAGCCCCATATCAGCACATTCTCACACAAGGCTGCGTTAGAGGAGTGCATTTTTCCATCCGTCTCTGGGTCCAGCACTTTTCTCTTCACCTGAAGCATGGCTGTACTTCACATCTCAGCTCAAGTGCTGTACTTCATATAACAACACAGACTTCTGCTTGCCTTCTCTGAGTGCTGTTGACAATCACAGTACAAGATGTACTTTGTGGAATTACATAAACTTTCATTGTGTAAAACTTAGGGTTGTCCCAATCCAATCATGTGATCGGAAACCGGCACCGATCACGTGACTGCGGACTCGATCCGGATTCGGACATTATGTGCCGATCAAGTATCGGATAAATAATATACGTATATAACACACAGCGAATACAGGACACACAGCACACAACAGTTTTTCTGAGGTGCGGGATTTGCTCAGGGACGTCCAGTTAGCGTGACTATCTGTGCCCGGTGCCTGTTGTACTAGAAGCGCACTTACACTGGGACTTTGGGGCCGTGTTGTGCTCGAGCGCTGTTACCTGGGGTTCTGTGGCCTATGTTCACACTTGCGCAGCCGATGGCATCGTGCGGCACTGATTCTTGCAATCAAAACAAACAGTGCTGTTGCGCAGTGGAGCTGGCGCTTTTGGCGGTGAGGGTCTGTCCAGCGGCATGAAGTGACTATTGAGCGGTGGGACCAATGTTGCAGTATCCGCTCCGGGTTTGTGGATGTGGTGGCGGTGCGGGGGAGAGAGGCTGTGGGGCTTCTGTCATCTTGTTTTTATTTGGTAAGATTTTGCTGTATTTGGGTATCATAGACGGGCCTAAATGTTTCAAATGTAACACACAGGCTTCAATATAATATCAAATATACAAACTGTAGATTGTGCAGAGTCTAGTCTCAGGTCTGATCTGATTCTGGTCTGGTTCCTGTTTTGTATAGTTCATTAAGTTTACTAAGTAAGACCAGATTGCGAAAATTAAAGATTTTCAACAATGATGGTGCGTTGTTAGAAAAGTTAATAAAAAAAATTTAAGTTTTGGACATGTGATTTTTCACACTAAGTTCAGCCCAAATACTACACATTGAAATCAGTACAATCTGATCCCGCACACATCCTGGATCTTATTCTTTGCTCTTAGTTCATTTCATAATGTTTTATAGAAGTATCGGATCAGGACTCGGTATCGGCAGATACTCAAAATCAAAGGACTCGGATTCGAACTTGAGGGCAAAAAAATGTGATCGGGACTTCCCAAGTAGTGTCTGTCAATACACTGTACAAGACATATACATATTGATATATACTGATACTTCATTTATGTTGTGTGATATGATTCAATACGATATATTTCACAAGCTTCGATATGGTTCAGTGAAAAAAAAGGCTAAATCAAGGCTGTGATACTAAAAGTTAATATGAAAAACACCAATTTTTCTGATCAAAACTGTGAAAATGTCAACACCTTTGTAACTCTTACACAAAACACTTTAGTAAAATATACCAAAAATTACTGTTGGAGGTATATTGATAAAGCAGCGCACGATATCAATACTGCATCATCAAACTAAATGATACAATATATCGATATTTCAATATTTTTGCACACCCCTAATATCAGTATTATTGAATTTCATTTAATAGTTGGTTATATATAGCAACTTTCAAGACACCCAAAGCACTTTACAGAGCACACAAACCACATTCATAGTAGGAAATGTGGGTGAAGTGTCATGCCTAAGGACACAACGACTGATTTTGCCGTTAGTACTCCAATGTGGCACCTGATTTTCCTCATGATTTCCCATGCAAGTACTAAGCTTCTGAGAACTGATGAGATCTGTTTACACAGTTTTATTTTTCAGGGTAATGATCGTCTCCACGTCTAAAGCATGTTATTCAACACTGTCCCAACACAATACAAATGATTATCATGTTAAAAGGCTTAATATTCAGGGTTAATATGTTTTGTATAATATGAATAATTATAGCCTATAGGAAAAAGCATAATAAAAAAACACAAGCAAACAATCTAGAAGAGTTTAGGAATCTTGCTGACCACACAACCTGCTTCATAAATGCATACTACACGATAAAAACCTTTACATTCTACAGATGATGAATTGTCTTTGAACAAAAATCAGCCTATATATGTTCTATCTCTGCTCATATCTCCTGACCTTGTGCTCCGTCAGCCCGTCTACTCCAACTGTCTCTGATATTTGTCAAGTCAGTGCCACTGCCCCACACATAAACACAAACCTATCATGATCCATCCATCACCTCACCGAGCTACACCCACACACTTCCCCTCACTCCACCTATAGACCGCCGATGCAGTGAGCTTAGATGCGGCACAATGAAATTCTGGGTTTTTGTGTTGCCATGGTGATGAGAGCTGGATGGACACCAGGCCCTGACCAGTCTAATAGCTCTGGACATCTAATACAAAAACGCTATTACCCCAGGACAAGGGAGCTGTTCACCCTTCTGCCCCCAGCTGAGAAGAGGGGAATGCGTTTTGGTAGACTTACTCCCAACACTGGAGGACACCACATGAAGAGAATGGAACTACAAAGGTGATTTCGAGTTGGGAAAGTTTGGTAATATGTCCTCCAACCTGGAAAGATCAAGTGCACCACAATGTTGTATGTATGATGCTGGATAATAATTCACACATAAAACACTACTAGTCAAAAGTTTGCACTCACCTTCTCATTCAGTGTTTTGTTTATTTTATTTTTACTACTTTCTACATTTGAATAATATCATGTAATTTAATTTAATGTAATGTAATGTAATTTAAATATTAATATATGAAGTAAGATGTAAGGAATTATGGAGCAAAAAAAAGGTAAATAACTCTACTAAACATTTTTTGACAAAACAAGGGATAGCTATTTTGAGGATTTGAGTATAAAATATGAAAAAAACCAAAAAAACATTCATATATTTGATGTCTTCTCTATGTATGTAAAATGTAGAAAAGTGGTAAACTAGTAGTGTATATCAGTGTTTCCCAAACGTTTTTCTGGGGACCCATATTTTAAAAGTCAACAGACATTACTCCTAAATCACAAAGTAAAAGTAGATTTGACCATTACTGAACATTAATGAGGATACTTTACTGTTGACTGAGTGATTGTGTCTGTGTTTTAAACAATGAAAAACACTGAACTAGCAATAAAAGCGACCCATAAGTCGCCCATTTGGACATTAAAAATAGCCCATTTCTTTTTCTTTTCAACATTCAATTGAACCAGCAATACTGGCACAAAAGAGTCAATAAAATTATTTCAAAAAGATAAAAAATTACACAAAACATGACCCAGCCTTTGGGAAATAATGGTGTGTATCACAAAATCATTGCAGGATCTCAATGATGACAATCTTAAGGCAAACCTATACCTTTATCCTATAACTAACTAGGAACTAGAAACTAGAAACTCTCGAGTAGGTTTTGATACTAAAAAGTCCCATTCACAGGACAGAAATGAACCTTACTTGAAAAGCTTCAGAGTGATCTTCAGATAGACTAATATACGACAACTATGAAACCTATCTGGAAAATTATTATCATCGTGGTATCAAGTCAGTATCGAAGTATCGAAATATAATTAGAAATTTTGAATAATACTGTAATCCTAATAACTAATCCTTATTGGAATGTGATGATGACCCATAGTAAGAATATATTCTTCAAAGAGTAAACAATATCATGACCTGTAAATGAAAGATAAATACACTTAAAGCCATACTGTGGGACATTCCAGGCAAAGCATCAGCATCAAGCTCTCCACCAAGAAAGTCACATAGTTCACCTTTATTAGATTAAGTCAAGTCTAATCAGAACTAATGGGAGTTTATTAGATTTTTTTCTTTACTGTCACGCTTAGTTCTTTAAAAAATAAATCTTTGTTCATCATTACATAGCTTGATATGACTTGTTCAATTACAGTCACATAATTTCATTTTAAGAACAGACAGTATATTTTATAAGTTAATTATAGAGACTTTAAAATGTCTCTCATTAGAAGTTATGTTTGTAAGGAAAACTTGACAAAAAGACTGAATAAGTTGAGAAATATCATATGTAGACACAGTTATCAAACTGTTTTGTTGCATAGTTACCAAATTCACCTCTTCCTCTCTCCTTCTCCCTCACTCGCTCTGTGACCTGCCCACTCATCTGACCTTTGGGTTTTACTGACGTCTCTCCATAACAATGCCACGGTAATGAGAGCTGCCATAATAAAAAATAATTTCTACCTTCATTTCAGCAAAATGGAGAAAAGGTGAGGCTTTGTCATGACTTTTGGACTAAAGAGTGGACCCATTTAAATCAAAAAGTGAGAAAATATGACTCTTTGTCACTTGTGAATGCAGATATATTCATCATTGTTATTAAAGTGTACAATACATTTTACCATTTGACAGAATGAGATTAATTCTAGTTTGGTATGCTGGTCCAAGCCCACGTGGCTGAGTCATGTGATTTTGTTGTTGTCAGCTATCTTGAAGACATCACTGCACATTGTAGCCTATCTCTGCTGTTGGAAAGTCAAAAAACAGAATATTTAATTGAAGAGGAAAAGGGGGTTTGAGGTTTTGACCCTGACTGCCTGTCAGGTTGTTGACATTGCTTAAAAGCAGAGAAAGCTGCTCAAACAAATTTTTGTCCAGGGATATGAGGACTTCATCAGGACACTGGTGAAATGTTACAATTCATTTGGGGTCTCCAAAACTTTTCCTCTGGTAAGCCAACTTTACAAAACAAAAATGCCGAAGAGCTACTTATTTTAACAGTTGCAAGAAAATATGTACATATAAGACAGGGGACAGTTAGATGTCTATACAATATAAACCATTATTCATTTATTAGTGCACAACTGAGCATTAAAATAATAGATTTACAATGGTAATTAATCAAATTCTACCTATTCAGCACAATTCACATAATTCAGAAATCTCTTGGCAAGCTACTTGAAATGGGTTGGAGAGCTACTGGTAGCTCCCGAGCTACAGGTTGGAGACTCCTGGTTTGGGCTAACTTATTTTTCATATAAATTTAATTCATGGACCAAAAGCCACACAATGCCATCTAACCAGAAAATAAAATAGTTGTTTTAACTATGCCTTAAATAGTGCTTTAACTTTGAAAGGTGCCTGACATGGTCAGTATACGCTGCTACTAACTTTAACAAATTAAGTAAACAAATGAACGTTTGGTCTACTTGAAAGTAAATGTTCACTGCACAGTGAAGTGTCCACTGATCTCCTGATGGAATTAATCAATTTTTGGCACGAACAGGGTCTTTGGGGATGTTACAGAAAAAGAATTCTTTCTTTAGACATGTTGTTGGTACAACCCACAGCGCAGTAGACCCATGAACATAGTAAAAGTAAAAAGTATTTAGGGATGCAATGTAGTAGTAACTGGACAAAACCTTTTTATTGACCTTTATTTAACCAAGATAGCACAGCTAAGCTTAAAAATCTCTTTTAGGGAACTCCTGGCCTCAGCATATTTCATATGTTTTAGTGAAAAATCAAAGAAAACCAATGCAGATATGGGAAGAACATGCAAACTCCACATAGTAAGACCCCAGAGTCAAGGACCAGGAGATTTTTGTTTTCAGGGAGAAGCATTAACCATGTCGCTCAAAATGTAATTAAATGTAAATTAATATAATACTGAAATAACAAACATTTTTATAATGCACAAAATCTGGAATTTTTCTTTTACTCAAGCAAGAGTATGTTACATTGTAAAATATATTACTCATGGAGGAGTAAACCTATGAAAACTACTCCAAGAATGTAATTCGACCCCTGTGAGCCCAACTTTATAGGATGGCCAAAGTGCAGACTTTAGATGAAGGGAAAAAAGTGATCAAATCAGAATGTGAGAGAAGAGGATGCAGAGAATAGGATGTGAATTCGATCAAAATATTGCCTCTCTCTGCTACACAAAATGTAAAGAAAATTTAACATGAACAATATTAACCCATTCTTTTTGTAAGGTCATATCAAAGTAATCTATGTGTAGAATCTGACTGAGAATCTCATTTGCAAAGACCTCTTGGAGAAGTGATTTTACCAGAGCTGCCCATTCATTTGAGCCCAATGTTCATTTTATTGTCCAATTAAAGAGAGTGACCTTTGTGGTGGTGATTAAAGTGAAAACACTGAAGAGGCAGTGAGCTGTCAAACCACTGAGCCACAGAGAGCCAAAGCAGAGGCCCTGCTTTGTCAGCCCTTTGCTACCAACAATACAAACTTATTCTCATTAAAACGTACTCAATACAGCACAGTCTCTCTGTGTAGTGTATAATGAAAAGACTATTGAATGACTGAGGCAGAACTCTACTAGAAATCTTTACTTGTACGCAATTGGTTAACATTATTTTTCATTTACTTATTGGACTTGTCACTTCAACAAATTAGGGTTCTAGTAGAGCTGATGTAACAGGGGTTGAGGGCAATGGGGACTTTGAAGGTAAAGTATGTGGGACGAATAAGTTATTGAGCAAATATTGAGAGCCAGGATAGATGTGGCCAATAAAACCAAAGACAGTTAAATAATGTACATTTAATATGGTTAGTGAACAATAAAAGATTAAAAGCGACATAATTCTGAAATAATAATTTTTAAAAGCACATTAAAGACACCGGCAAACTCTCATATCTGGTGTCGGTATCCAAGTTGGTAAGAATCTTCTAGGGGCACCGTCAGAATCAATTTAGCCCTTTTAATATTCTGTTGTTTGCAAACCATAATAAATGCATAATCTTTTAACTGTCTTTAGTTTTATTGATCACACCTATCCATGCTTTCATCTCAATATTTGCACAATAACTTGAAACCACCTGGGCCACATTTTACCTTCAAACTGCCCATAGGCCCATAAACACTAGTACACATCCATGTTGTTTTTGTTGTGGATGCAGTGTTCGTCCACACTAATCTGATGGAAAACGACTCCAGAGATGGAATGATCTGGTGCAGCCAGCTCCCACGAATTCATCTAAGCATCTAATCTGGCACTGTGTGGACGCCTGAAAACTTTGATACGCTGACATAGGAGCTCTAGTTGGTGTCCTTAACAGACCACGTCACTGTGACTTGCGCCTTCCTGATTCACTGGGTTCGTGACATCGGTCATGTGAAGCTATTGCGGAAAAAAGTTTAAACAAACCATAGACAAACAGCGGAGCTAGAACTACGAACTACTTTCACACTTACCATCTTCCTTAGCTTGAAATTTGCTACTGCAACTTTAGGCACGGTGCTCCACTTCCTTGTTTTTACTGCCTATGTGATGTCATGACAACGTGAGGCCAGCCTAGTCATGTGACTGGCGTTTCAGGTGATTTTGTGTTACTGTGTGGATAGGGAAGGCTTTGATTGCGGACACAGAAACGACGTGTCTGGATGCAAATCATTTCCGATATGGTGATACAGTGATACAGTGATTCTTTTAAGTGTGAACAGCTGTAGTTATAGCTGTTTTATAGGCTATACCTCAACCAAAGCAAAGGTGTAATATGTGCAAAAACTGTCCAGACCAGATTCAAAATTATTTATTTCTTGTTTTGTGAGTAACAATTTAACTATTAAGAAAAAAAACAGTATAATAATTTATAGAATTATTTTGGCAGTAGATTCATGGATAATTATGTTTTAGTAGCAACTTCTTTAATGCACACTTTCACACTTTAGTTTATAGCTTAGTTTTATAGCTAAAACAGTGAATATATCACACCAATTTGTCAAACAGACCTCTAAATGGTTTATTTTTTGAGTATTGTGGAGTCAAAAAAGGTTCTTTGATTGAGGAGAGAACTACTTCAATTCCACAAAAAACAAGACACAATTACCTCAGCTCTATCTTGAGTAGGTGGGTGACTCAACCTTGGGCCTAACAACAAAGGAGACAAAACAAAAAGAGTCCTGTTGAAAGGACAGGAGAGGGTGCAGCTCAGGATGTGACTCTACACCAAAGGGGGAGGGAGGTCTTTCTCCTCTGGCTCTGACTATATTCCATGTGTATCACGTTACCACCACAGTCAAAGAAGTCAAAGAAAGAGCTACGAGAGGCCACAAAAGATTTACCTCACCCCTGTCCGTGAAACCGTTTTTTTCAAGCAGAACAATACAGCACTGCAGAATGAAATGGGCCAGTATATGGACAGGCCCAGGTGGGGACTTGATGCCACTGTATACGAATATAGAGAGTGAAAAGACAGGAGGACCACATTTGAGTCTCCAGGGGCATCACCACAGAGCTTCAAAGCTTTTGAAAATTGAAAAATCACAAGCTGGATGGATGTGATGGACACAGAGGAGGAGAGGATGGAGAAGTCAAAAGAAAAGAACAGAAAGGTGAAGTTCTCCAGGGACAAGCAGCAGTATTTGAATTTGAAATGGGAGATACCGTAGCAGCAGGTCAGGATTAACATCACAGCTAATGGCGCTATCTTAAAACAAGGTTGCACTGGAAAAGGTAAATTCAAATGGATGAGTGGATCACAAAGTCTAATTTAAATATTGTAAAATGGAAAAGCTATAGATGAAGTTTAAACAGTCTCCAATTGTTTTGCTTCTAAACTGGGTATATGTAGTTTAAATTGTTTTATCTACTGTTCCAGGTCATTTTCTGGCAACTTTAGTGTGAACTACCATATTTTTCAGATTATAAAGTCACACTTTTTCTCATTGTTTGGGTGGTGCTGTGACTTATATTCCGGTGCGACTTGATATATTAAAATTTTCACACTGACAGCAGCGAGAAGGCGCTTGAGGCTTGTGTGCCAGTATCTGCTACTACTAGTACTCCTGTACCAATGTCACTTACTTACTACTACTACTACTACTACTACTACTACACTACTGTACATGTCTCCTGCAGAAGGAAGCACTGTCCTGTCTGGTATCATGTCAATCGATCGCACCATTACTTCTGTACCACTGACAATTTTAAATTTAAGTGACTTCAGTGACAATCGAAACCATCCTGTCAGGATTCACAAAGGCTGGAATAATTCTAACTGCAACTGATGCTGAGTCTGACGACAGCTACACAGAAGAGGAAGCGGTGCTCCGTTTACCTCCGGAGGTCATGGAGTTGCTCAGAAGTGTTCTGTTCTGTTGTTTATGCTAGACTTATCTGAATAGCTGTTCATATGTTACATTAACAGTCTGCTGTTCTCTATTCTATTGTTATTACTATAACTTGCCTTTCAGATGAAATGTCGGTTCCTGGTCTCTGATTTTATAAAATAAATTTCCCCCCAAAACTGCAACTTATAGTCTGGTGCGACTTCTATGTTTTTTCTTCTTCATTATGCATTTTTTTGGCTGTTGCGACTTATACTCTGGAGCAACTTATAGTCCGAAAAATACGGTAGAAACATTTGAAGCTGTCTGACCAAAAACACCTAAATCTTGGCTTCTGCTGCCTCTAGTGGCCTCTGCAATTTCCAGATTACAGTCAGGGTTTCTGATTACAAGCACATGACTGCAGTGATGGAGGAAATTAGCTAAGGACAGTGTGATGTCACCTAGTACTTGAAACCACAGTAGTCATAGAAGGCAACACACATACTGACCAGAAAGCTCCAAAGCCACCTAGTTTGAACTAAAAATGCAAGGAACAGTAGGAGTGAAAGAAAAAATCGATTCAGTGATATATCGTGATACTTCATTGCACAATTCTCGAATCGATTCAAAAATGCATCCGAATCGATTTTTTTAAATAATATTTTTCACTAAAATTCATTAGTTACATCAATTGTTCTCATGATAAAAAAAAATAAATAAAAAATTTTACATTATATTTCATACAATTGTGTTCTCTTGAAGGTGTAGTTGACTGTATTATTAGAAGTAATTATTGATAAATCGCAATATATCATCCATTGATTTAGTATTGGGATGTATCGGGATATACTGAATCGGGACATGTGAATCATGATATGTATCGTATTGTTAGACTCAAGGCAATGCACACCCCTAAACAACAGTAGAGAATGTTAATTAAACAACATGTATAAAGTTAAGTATATAAACAATTTCATTTAGTATTTCCCAAGAATTGAAATAATTCTTACCCGATTAATATATTGGTAAGATATCTAGGAACGGTGGAGATTTAAAGCAGAGCAGAGGGCTGTCAAAAGAAATCGGTACCCATACTAATCAATACTGAAACTAGATAATCATTCATGCAGGTATCAATACTGACATTTTTCTTTTTCTTTTGACCTTTCCCGAACAGTTTTAGAATTATCTCGATCGCTATCAGAACACCACACGGTAGTAAGAATTTTTTGTGTTGAAAAAGGAGTTTCTTGTATTATGACCACGGCATGGAGTATTTAGCCTGTTTCTTAATGTCAGAATAGAGTTTGAAATGTTACTATCATGTAAGGACGTAACAATATCCAAAGCTCTCAGTATGATGTTATCATGATTTGCATCTCACGGTACAATATTTATAGCAATATTTTGGAGAGGTGATATAATTGTAGATAGGACACTTTTTTGCTTTTAAAATATCTTGACAAGATTTTGGTGTTAATTATTAATTGTCATAATCGCAAGAATTCAAGTAAAAACATATTTCTTCATGTTGTCTGTGCTGAAATGAAACATGGGATATGTAGTTCCCAATGTTTATTAGCTATTGTTACAAGAAAACAATGCATTTAAGCAAAGGATTTTGTAATTTGATATATTGTGAGCGCCCATGGTATTACTGTGAAACTTTTGATGATACAATATCACGATATTTCAATTATTGTTACATCCCTACTATCATGATCAAATCAAGCAGATGGTGTATGGAGGACATCATTCTCTTAAAAAAATAAAAACCCAACAACTTAAAAGTGGGAAAAACACGCTGTACGATTCTTTCCTGGAAGTCCCTCTAAAGCTGTAAAACACTTCCAGGAGTCCTTGTTTTTGTACAAATCCAATCTGGCTGCACAGGCTATACACTGGCAAAGACACTAAAACGCGCCTAGATCTTTCCTGAGGTTTTCCATTTTCCCCCCACATCCTGTGTCTATGTAAATGCCTCTTTTGTCCTCCTCCTCATCCCATCTCTTTGTGTAGTGAGAGGTGCAGATGGCGCAGTGCTCCCTTGCAGATATTAGGAAGCCCAAGAGACCAGGTATGAGAGAGAGCGCGGCATATCTCACTACACTTTACAGCCATTCAGACACTCACGGGCAAGTACGCAGGCAAGTACACGCATTATACAAGGATTACCCAGAGTGCACTAGGATGAATGCCTTGATCCTTAAGGCTTTATAAGGAACATGCACTAGCACACAAGGACTTTAGCGTAAACAGCAGGACACCAGGGAGCTCCCACGACCTCTCTCGTACTTACGCACCAATGAACCATACTATGCCCCTAAAGTGTGATTATACGCCTATGATTCAGTGAGCCTCTTCATTCAACACACCCATTTTCATGTTTAATGAATAAATGCTCTTTATTAAGATGTAAATCCTCAAAATCCCTCAATAGCCACACACCTGATTAAAGGGGCACTATGTAACTTTTCAGCTTGTCTTCATGGAAATTTTATTGCTTTGCCTCAAGTGTTCGGCATTAAACTTCTATTTCCATTGACAGGTCTGTTTGTAGAGTAAATGTAAGATAGATAGGTTTAACGTCATACTGTGGAACATTCCAAGTCAACCCATAATATATGTCTATAAAGAAAACAAGGCAGGCACTACGTTTGAAAAGTTCCATAGTGCACCATAGGGGTGGGCAATATCTCGATTATATATATGTAAAATATATTGAGATATATTTTTTAAACATGATATGGATTCTGACATATCGTGTATATCAATATAATACTTGTATTTAATTCTGATTTCACCTCTCTGCTTGTTTACGTTCTTTGCTCTCGCCACCACCCCCCTGGCACAAGGAGCAAGACATTTTTTTCAGCACTTATAGTTTATGCAAATTAGTCATGCGGCTTTAAGTTTAATTTCTGCAAAATGTAACCAAAGTGCGCAAAGCTGCATTAAACACATTATAATCTAAAACGGGCTGATGTAGCTCTACAGTAGTTATGGTTTATATGATGTAAAGTTTAGTAATGTAAAGTTTATTTATGCAGAAGATTTAAATGAATAATCTGCTGCAAGGTAGAACTTGTAAAATAGTATTTGGACACATTGGGTTTGATCTGTGCAGTGGATTGTGGGATACCTCATAGCTCCTTAACGCTCGTGAGGAACATGAAGCTCGGGAGGTTCTTTATTTTAATAGATCCCTCTGCTAAAGGAGCTCATGGTTCTGGTTATCGTGTGGTTAACAGTTAATGCAAAGATGAGCTTGAACTGAGTAGTTTTATTTTTGAATGAAAAGAAGGCAATATGTATTATTTCTTCCTTTATTTTACAGTTACATAAAGGGATTTTTTTTTTTAAATGTCACAGAAGCACTTTGTTCCTACATGAACTGCCTCTTTGCATTTCGATAAAAAAAGACCTTGTGGAATTTGGCATATTTGTTTTTGCAGTTGTTTTGGGGGGTTATTTTTCCTGTGCAGTTATTGAGATATATATCGTATATCGAGATATAGCTAAATATATCAAGATATATTTTTGCTCCATATCGCCCAGCCCTAGTGCACCTTTAATTTTTAAATGATTTCTTTCTTTCAAACTCCCACAGTGGTACAGAATTGCTCCACACTGATATAAAGGTCACTACAATTATTTGGTCAAACACTGATGAGAGTGATTTAATAGTATAGCCAAATATGGGAGTTGTTCCAGAGAATAGTTGTAGACATTAATCGATTTAAGATTAAGTTGTTATTCCTATTTCTCCTGACCAAACCTGGCACAATATTTACAGCATTGGATGGGTCAAAAAAATTCAATCAATTCAAACTCAATTTTCGATACTTAGGAATAGATACTCAATATGGATGCCGACACCGCGAAGATAATAAAAAACACAACACATTGTCATTTTCAATATTAAATCATAGTGCTTTTATATTACCATGTGGCCTTATATCTGTGTATCTATCTATACTAGTTTGTGGTTTTAAACTTATTCTAATACACCTCAAGATCATTCTAAAGCTATTCAAGAAAGGTTCATTTCTGTGCTGTGAACGTCTTTTTACTACCTGTTCAAACTTGTATCTAATTTCAATAATAGTTTTGCATCAATTAGCATTTGATTTGCGATACTTTTGACAACCCTAACCATCTTATTTCAGTACTTCTGCACGCGATATTCTGTTCACTACTTTCCTTTCGAAGTGTTGACTCAAATTAAACCTTACCTAAAAGCTGCAAGTATCACTCTACAGGAATCTTAACACAAACAGCTCCCACGACCCCTCTACACGCACAGTAGCCCTCAGTCTCGTGCCTTCGCTGGAAACGTGCAATTATGTGGCTATGATGTCATTGATTTTGTGCGCTGGTTGGAGGCAATGAGAGGGGGAACGATTAGACAGAGGTGGAAAGTGGTGTGTTGTGTGGAATACTAATGCGCTCATTAGAGAGAGACAGAGAGAGAGGGAGAGAGAGGAAGTGTTTTCCATTGCACCTCTAGTAACAACTCCATACACACATCGAGCATTGTGCAAAAGACTTTCAGTTAACAACAAACACAGAAAGGGGTTGGTGCACGGTTTTCAGCTTTTCTGGTAAAGAGTCCCCCACCTGCTTGACTTCATGTAGATGTTTTTTGTTTGTTTTTTTTTCCACAGGAATGTTGTACAGTATGGCGTTTTATTTAACAGTCTTCATGGAGACACGCAGCCACATCAGGCCAAGTTAGAGGTCAGAGAAACGGGCCTGCTCACAGTAATAATATATGTTTTTGTAGTAGTTTTAAGAAATAAAAAATGTCAGAAATATTTGTTTAATGGTATACTGTGGAACATCCCTGGCAAAGCAATAACAATGGAGATAAGCAGATGAAGGACCCTCCACCAGAAAAGTTGCACAGTGCACCTTTAAGCTAAAAAATGTATTTGCATCTGTATCAAACTGTTGTGGTGATTTACCGGTCAATCTAAGTTCCTCCCCTCACCTATGATCGCAGATACAAGCACCTGCGCAGGGTGGCTCGGCACTCCCGTAGAGATAAGGTGAGAAGCTCAATCACACGGGAGGAGCTCGGAGTAGAGCCGCTGCTCCTCCACGTCGAGAGGAGCCAGCTGAGGTGGCTCGGGCATCTGTTCCGGATGCCTCCTCGGCGCCTTCCTCGGGAGGTGTTCCAGGCGTGTCCCACCGGAAGGAGAACCTGGGGAAGAAGTATGGATTAATATATACAGACCTATCTCGCAATGTTTATTATAAAAAGCCCGGGAATAAATGCAAACCTCATAGAGAAAACAGGAATTAAAGGTTCTATATTATGCTAAATTTACTCATGTGAGCTTTAAGATCTGTTATAATGCGGTTACCTCCTTAAAAATATACCTGGAGTTGTGTTTTTCATTCACACATGTTTGAGTAAAATGCTCCGTTTCAACTTGTGAAGTCATGAAGCGGTAGTTTTCAAATTAACATCCACCTTTAACCTTTTGTTTAGTAGAGACTGACAGTTCCAGGGATGAAATTATCCAAATGATTCTAGTGAAGTGTGTATGGAGTTTAAAAGTGGAGCACTTCCTATATTACCACATGACATCACAAGGTGGAACAGAGTGTTTTCAGTTTGAGAGAAGAATAAAGGGTTACTCAGACATGGTTGAATGAAACAACACACAACTTTTAATGAGATAATAACTTTCTAATAGAGTAAATTTTGCACAATATAGGACCTTTAAAAACTTCAACAAAAACATTTCTATTTTTCCACAACACAGTACTGAAGATGAGAGGGGTGGAAAAAGATGAAGTATGAAATATGGCTGACTCAGAGATTGACAAGTCCAAAAGTGCATCGACGTCCTCTGACAGGTCTACAGAGCCCGGCCCCGTGTGGACCCAGGCTGCAAAGGCACAGAGGAAAAGAAGCAGTGAGTGAAGGAAGTCATTATATGTTTGTCCACATGAGGCGGAGAGAGGTTTTTCACTCCAAATAAGATATCTAATGTTTAAAAGTGAAAATGACAGCTACTTGGACCAAATGATCGATGGTGCAAACCCAAAAAGCAAATAATTGGATTTTGAAAGAAGCAGATAGGCCCACATAAAAGTGCCTGAGTTATACTTCTGTGAATGATCAGTAAAATAAAAAAAGTAATGCAATTTCGGTCCATTGTATGGTACATGTCATGTACATTATAATGAAATAAATACACAATACAAGATTCAATTCTAAACTCCAAACTGTACTGAGCTGTTAGACGACTCATGCAGTTTTAGCACTTCTTTACTTTTTTTTTAAACACAAGAGTGTAATTCGTCAGTCTGGTAAGATATTCCAAATATTTCATCTATATATATTTCAAATTCCAGCTATGACAAGAAGTGTTTGCTTGGAATGTGGATTGTACATGTATTTCGTTTGTCAATTGCCATGGCAACAGTCCTAATTTCTCACAGTTTTGAATTCCATACGCAATTGAGTCAGTACCTTGAAGCGAGAAATAGTTTAGATTTTAAAATTTGACTATTGAATTATGTTGGTTTTGCAACAGATTTGTATATTACATCAAGATTATACCCTGATCTATTATTAAGAGGAGAGTAATGTATGTATTATGTATGTATTTCTTTCTATCAGATAATCTATTTGCTCGGAAATAATCAAGGCTTGAGGGAGACAGAGGGAGGAGTATTAGAAAAAACAAAGTGGCCATGTTGTTAGTTATTTTAGTTGGCCAAAGATGATTTAGAAAAATTACTTTAAACATAGATTCAAATGTGAGATTATAGCCTCTAATAATTTTTGTTAAATTGGGACAAGTCTCTTTATTTGTGACAATAAGGTCACTAGAACTAGACGAACAAATAGGAATAAATGATAAATGCTATTTTCCATCTTTGCTAATAGACTGAAACAGCCTAAATAATTAAACATATTTTCAGCACAAACACTACGTCACTGAACTGAAGGTGAAAAAAAGCCCCATTAGTTCAGCGGTTCAGATATGTGGGACGAGGCCGAACATTAAAACGAGTGGGTGGAAAAAGTTTCTTCTGGCAGCAAAACCAGTACTTTTTAAATAAATCCCAAAACTCAAATAAAACCAAAACAATGGAAAAGACGCTGATTGTAGCTCAGGCTCCAACCACACATGGCAAGAAACAGGAAGTCAGGAAGACGCCACGGACACAACTGGGAAAACCGTAAATACATACAGAGAAAAACGGAAAGATGTTTTTAATGAGGACGATGCACTGGGAAGCTGAGATTAACAATGGCCATAGCACGTAGAGAGATGGAAGAAAGAGCAGTTGAAAAGATGACTTCAAAGTGTCTCGGAGAGATTGAGACAGACAGAAAAGCCCCGAGGACCATGGGCCTATTCCTGCCACAGAGCTGACGATTTCACTAAACTCTGCACGCTTCATCCACTGAGATGAGATACAGAGAAATTCCTTTAAATGTTTGAAGAGAAAGATTGTGAAGTTTTGTTGAATTAAAGCATTTGCAGCTTCGTTTTGTCTGCTTTTAATCTATACAAGTCTCTATAAGTATATTTGATTGCTCGCACACTTTGTTTCTGGTAAGGTGGATGAAAGACGCTTAGAGGCTGGGGGACCTGATTTTAAACTGTAAAAGGAGAAAGTTGGTAAAATCTGTCTAGTTCAGCCTTGACAATCCCTTGGCCAGTATTCACATGCATATATTTTTGGCCTATGAACAGAATTTGCGTATGAAAAGCTTTGTTCAGAGGAGAAAATGAAGCAGGATTAACCACCAAAGAACAGCCAATCAGCAACTCCCATGGCTCTGTTTAAAAGTGGGACTAAACACCTAAATTCCGCGCACACACACACTGCAAATAGAGCTGCTAAACTAGGTAGTACCCAGAGGACTAAAGAAAAGAAATACAAGGAACATTTTGGTTGTTGTAACAGGTAACTCCACCCCTACAACCAAAAGTTTATAATCAGAAGCACATAGCTGTAATCAGGAAAGTCATGTGTAATAGTCCAGTGAGGTTCATTTGGTCTTCCGATAATTTATGTTATTAGGTTCTTTTTTCAGACCAAGAGTTTGTTTTCATACCTGACAGTTTGGACTGCTCACTAGCAGTCTTCCTCAGAGTGGTCACGTGATGTTGCTGTGACGTGTCTGGTCTAGGGATGGGCATGATTAGTCGATTAATCGATAATTGATCATTAAGAATTTCATCGATTACGTTAATTTTAATCGACAAACCGAATGCAGGTTGCTGTGCGTAGCGTGACCAAACAGGGGTCCGTACATGTGTCTCTCTGCACTCAGAAGGAGCGAGACACAAACAGTTGGTCAGTTGGTCAGTCTGCAGCGTACCGAAGCACAAATGCATATTTAATGATGACTTGTACAGAAATTCCATGCTTTCCATTGCGTTCGGGACAAGTGGGAGTTAATGTGCACAGTGTACAAAGCAGCACATATGTTTCAGTGTCCAGTGGGAAAAAACTTTGCCAGGTGAGAGTAGAGCAATGTCGATGACGAGTCCCCACCTCCCTCCCCCCGTATGGTGTCCTGGTTTTTTGACAAACGCAAATCTGGTCACACTAACCTGTATTCACCTGAGTCGTGTCGCATCAGCACACAAGAGCTGTTTTTTTCTTCGCTTAATTTATGCAAATTAGCCTTGCGGTTTTAAGTTTTGTTTCTGTGAGAGTTGCGCAAAGCTGCATTAAACACATTATAATCTCAAACGGGCTGATGTGTCGTAAAGTTGAATTTATTTATGCAGATTAGTAGTGCAGATAGTAAAAATAATGATGATAAATTTTAATATAAAAACATTATGATTAATCGATAATCGATCGTTAATTCTCCCGACGATTGATTAAGAAAATTTAATCAAATGCCCATCCCTAGTCTGGTCAGCTGATTTATACAGGTTTTGGTGCCGTCCTCCTACCGGTGGAGGCAGGACGACAGCGCCATCTGCAGTCTGACTTCTTCAAGACGGTATCCCAGGTGTGTGGGTGTAAAAAAGCCCCCTCGTCCCGGTTTATAGTCCTGTGGGAAAGTTTCTGTATTTCAATTGCCTCTTTACTCCAGCGATGGTGTTTGTTTTCCTTTGTCCCAATGATGTTTGCTCTGTACCAGTCCATAATGTGGTTCTCTCTTTTAGCCAAAACCTGTATAAATCAGCTACCTAATAACATTAGTCATGTGTAATATCATGTAGTTCTTGAAATTGCAGCACACACTTCAATTTTAAGAGTCTGTGATTGATAAAATATTTTATAACTAGAGGTGGACAGCGGTCTGATTTTGTCACTGCATTTACCAGAAGAGAAATAAGAAAAAAAGTTTGGTAACTAACAAAATCATCCCTTGTGAATCACTGCTTGAGTATTCCATTTTAAGTACTGTATCATAGCATCCACCGACATTAAATCAACTTACAATTAGAGCTTACAATAGCAATTGCAGCTCGCGAGGACAGGCACATTGTCAAGTGAAGTTCTAAATATCCCTTTATAACACATGTATAATAGAGACAGTGTGTTGTCAAGAGGAGAGATAATAGACTGAGAGGGGGCAGTGGAGAGGGGTTAAGTGGAGCAGGTTAAGAGACACTGTTAAACTGGGCCCTTGGTGTCTAAAAGAGCCTGATAACAGCATCCCGTCACAAGAGCTGTACCGCGCAGGCATCTCAAGTTCAGCATGAGAGCTATTGTGAGCGTACGGGCGTGACGAGCAGCTCATTTTTAGGAAGCAATGAGTCTGTGGCAAATGTGATCAGGGAAATGGATCCAGAGTTAAGAAAACACAAGTACCACATGGGTCTAGAGGCACAGCTACATCAGGGCCTCCCATCAGATTTTAAACAGGAGGAGTCGGAAATTCACTTATTGGTAAAGGAGAAACAACATGAAACGTGTGTCTGTGCGTGACTTTTCTGTAAAACTCTCATTAACAGGACATTAACAACAGGGAAAAGACTGGCACCATATGGACTTGGGAGAGATACGGAGGAAGGAAGTAAGAACTAATGCCGGACTTTAATGAATAAGTTTAAACAAGATTACCCAGGAGGTCTACTTTGTGCTGCATGGACGCTATCTTAAATTATATGATTGAATATTGAAGCCATGCAAAGTGTGTTGCAATCTTAACACATTTAAAGCTGGGGTACTTGATTCTCAAACCAAGAAGGAAGAAAGTATAAATCTTTCTAACTTCTCTCTCTCGCTTTGGCATATCAGTAGTGTTCTTATACTCAGATTTTTCAGACAAAAAAGTGAAGCAGATTGGACCATCATTACACAGCCAAACAGTTCTCATCCCTTAGTCACAAGTTTCGCACAAGTTTGCAACAGATACAATGTTTTCTAATTAGAAGAACACAGGGTGCACTTCTGCTTTTACATTGTAAGAAAAGTTTGGCAAGTATCGCACTAAATTTATGAAATTATCAAACATACCGTATTTTTCGGACAATAAGTCACACTTTCTTCATGGTTTAGGTGGCCCTGCGACTTATATATTAAAATGTTCACACTGACGGTAATTGAGCAACAGGAAAAAAGTTTGGAGTGAGCGAGATATTTGTGAGAGACTCGTGAACGGCAGGGATGGAGAACAGAGCTTCACAGTAACTGGGCATGTGCACCATGCAACTTTCCTGGAAGTCACTGGATGGATCGACAAAGCCTGGACTTCAGTGACAACCGAAACCAATCAGGACTCAGAAAGGCCAGAATAATTCTAACTGGAACTGATGCCGAGTCTGATGACAGCTACGCAGAAGAGGAAGCAGCGCTCCGTTTACCTCCAGATGACATGGGGTTGCTCAGAAGTGACACTGAGGATGAAGAATTCAATGGAGTGAGATGGAGAGTTGGGTAAACTTTTGTTATATTGTTTATGCTCTAGTTATCTGAATAACTATTAATATGTTACGTTAATATACTAGATGTCTTATTACTATAACTTGCCTTTCAAGATGAAATATTGGTTCTACATCTCTGATTTTATAAAATAAATTTCCCCCAAAAAGTGTGTTTTAGAGTCCAGTGCGACTTGTATATGTTTTTTTCTTCTTTATTAGGCATTTTTGGCTGGTGTGACTTATACTCCAGAGAGACTTATAGTCTGAAAAAAAATGGTAATTCGTAAATCTTGGGGATCTGATTTTTGATACAAGTGGCTAGTTCCTATATCTCTCACCAACCCTTTGGCATGTCTGTTCTTTACCAGACAATACTATCGTAATGTGTTAAGGGTTCATGTCTCTGGGTGCTGGTAAATAAACTTTTCCTTTATTTCATCACCAGTGTAAAGCCTCTTCTCTGGTGTTTTTGAGTAGTAAAACCACCTGTAGTTGAATAAATGTAAGGTAGAGCAGTTGAATGTGATACTGTGGAACATTCCAGGCAGAGCAATGACATATAAAAAAAAAAATAATAATAATAGTAATAATAAAATCCAATATGTGTAATGCAAAAATATTCATTAAGAATTTCACAGTGGAGAATACACTTCTACTTTTCCCCCATTGACAGTGGCATTGCTTTGACTTGTAATAGAGTCCGTCGGCCCACACTTACTTCTGTACTAATCCAATTCAGAGCAATTAAAGCCCAGCACAGAAGGCTTGGTCGGACGGTGTACACAGGCCTGATCTGCTGCCATCATCACCCCAGAGAGACTTCCCAGAGCAGCCAAGTGTCTCCAAGTCTGCTGACAATGCATGCAAGAAACTACAGCCTCCTCCAGTCCCCCTCTTCATCTCTTTGAAACACACACACAAATTAGAAAAGCAATGCAGACAAAACAAATAGAGCAGTCGATAACAAGCTCGACTTTGATACACACGTGCGTTTGTTCATTCAGCACTTTAAGGCAAACCATTAGTTGCTCAATCAGCCAGGCCCCACAAGGGAAAGGGGGCTAATTAACAGGCCCATCCCAACGCCAAGCTCTGCATTTTATCAAGGTTTCTGGGCTTCACAAATGCCTATGTGTCCTCCCCATGAGTCACTGTGGTTTGAGATGCCAGTGTCCCAGACAGAGAGGGGAAATCTTACAACACTTGAAACTCTTTAATTGTTTTGAGTTGCGTAATAGTTTTTTCCCCTTTTTTTATTTTTATGGCTGTTTATAGCCTTAAAGGGACAGTCAGTTCTTAGTGAGCCAGAGTGAGGGAGACATGTAGAGACACTTTCTTAATAATAATAAAACCATCCAGTTCTTGTATTTGCAGAGGTCGCTGGTGCTAAGCCAGCGCAGGTAAATGGCCACAGTTAGCCTGTCACTAAAAACACTCTTATCCACTCCACAAAGCACAACCCCAGGCCTTCAGTTGTCATTTGCTGTGTGTGCTTTAAATTATTTGCTGGCTGCTCTGAATCCTGCAGTGGGATCCCTGGCCCGTGATTGGTGGGGCACATCTACACCTGGCCAATCCTGCCTCACCTCCAGACTCCTCCCCCTGTTTAAGGAGATTGCAGCACCTGTTCGGGGCTGCTGGTCTTGGTGGCCAGTTTGCCATTTGGCATTTGGCATACTTGGTGTGTGTCTAGTTCTGTAGTTTAGTTCCGTTTTGTGCCTTTTTTAATTTGGTCACTCGATTCTATTTGTGGGTTTATGTGGTTTTACTTTGGGGCACTTTTGTTTTAGTTTTGCTTGTGTCCCTTAGTTAGTCATTTTTGTGTAAGCCTGCGTACCGTTTTGTGGCACAAAACTCGTTGTCTGTTAATTCTGTTGTTTTGTTTCTTAGTTTAGATTATTTTCTGTATATTTTAGTATGTTTTGTTATTTTACCTTTTACACCCCTGTTAATTAAACATTATTTAATTTATTCGATTTCACATCGGGGTTATTTTCGTTACTTCCCTGGGGAAGCTGGGTCATAACAGCACCAAGCAAAGCAAGCAAATCTATTATTAAGCCAGACTGTCAATGTAAATGTCTGTGTTGATAGAATAATGTTTGAAATAAAACTAACCTTGCATCGTTGCATGTTGTGGGACTATTTGCTCATATATCAGTCCGGAGCTGCAAAGCTTTCTGTCAGGAAGTACAACACACTGCTGCTGCTAAGACATAAATCCTTCAAATGCAAGGTTGGGTTTACTTCTAAAATTATTCTTTCGACATTCACATCAACAGCCTGGCGTTATAACTGTTTTGCCTCAGGTGCTTTGTGGAGTGGGTAAGACTGTTTTTAGTAGCAGGCTAACTATGGCCATTGACATGCACTAGCCTAGCAACAGTGATGTCTGCAAATACAAGGACTGGATGGAATATTTAAAAAAGTGTCTCCACATGTCTCCAACACTCTGGCTCACTAGGAAATGAGGTCCTATGTCCAAAATTCTGAACTGCCCCTTTAATAAAGTCTGAAGAAAGACTTAATTCTTAATGAACAATTAAGATTGAGGGTTAATATGAATTATGTAAATAATTACAAATCAAGTGTTACCTTTTTTCTGTAACAATAATGTTATATACAGTGTAAAATGTTAAACAGTGGTAAAACAAGGTACAAACAAGGTACTATCAGAGGTAAAGTCTAAGTATAGTGATATTTCCTATGAGATAAGTGTTCTGACTTACTGTATACCAATACCACTCTTACTAGTGTAATTATTACAGTGACACTGTGGTCCATGTACCTCAGAATACCCAGTACAAATCCAAGTACTGACTGTAGTTTACTTAATAATAACTAAATAATAATAACACAACATATGAATGACTACAGTAAGTTGCCATGACGAATACCTTGAAATACTATTGTACTTGAAAGCATTGGTTCATATTGTCTGTGTAATCCCTCAGTTGCTTCCAAAGCAAAAGAAAATGAAATTCTGTCAACTGGACAAAAGTTTTTGAGTGAAAACGGTGATTGTGGTCAGTTGGATGAGCAGTGAAATGTCTTCACTCTAAACGTTTGTTCAGTTGACAGAATTTCATTTTCTTTTGCTTTTTGCTTTCTTTTTGGTGGTACAACCTGGTTTTATTGTTAGCTATGTTCAAAGAAATCTCAGTAATGGTAATAATAGTGAGAATTTACACAATATGGAAATATCTGATCACTAATTAGTGGACATGTAATAATATCCAAATCTCATGGTACGATATTATCACGATATTCATTTCACTGTACAAAATTTATTGCAATATTTTGAAGAGGCTGATATAATTGTAGATGGGACACTTTTTAACTTTTTAAATATCTTGACAAGATTTTGGTGTGAATTATTTCTGTCATAACCCAAAGAATTCAAGTAATAAACATATCTCTTCATGTTGTCTGCACTGAAATGAATCATGGGATATGTAGTTTCTGATGTTCATAAGCTGTTGCTACTGTAAAACTACACATTTAAGCAAAGGAAATTGTGATTTGATATATTGTGACAGCCACAATATTATTTGAGCTGATAAATTATACATCAGAATATTATGATGAATACTTTTACTGTTACATGTGACTACAACCTCACCGCTTTGAGTATTAGCACCTGTCTTTTTTGGCATATGGCAGTTTGATGTGTTGAAATCCAGCAGTGAAGCAGAGGTGATGGTGGTGGTGCAGTGCAGTAGGTCAGCTCCACCTCAGAGAGCACACATCAGCACACAGAACAATCCATATGGCACACAGCCACTGCCTCAATGAAGCTAACCACTAACACAGCTAGGGTCAAACGCTCAGCTATCTATAGAAATGTAAAGGTGGCCAGTGGTAAGCTGATAATATTATATCTAAAGGGATGTAAAGGGAGTAAAACATCTCTGTATGTTGCAGTAGGCATATTTCTATGACTGACAGATCTGTTAAAACTTAAAAATAGATGTTAGATTTCAGGAGTTGACAGAATGTGCCAGACGTCATGTAGTAGAGGTGTTAATTGAAGTAAAAGTTAACTTCTATTAAAAGTGTCAAGAGAATAAATTCCCACATACAAAAAAAATACTACAACCAGTACCGTGAGACAGATACTCATGTGAACAAAGCAACTCAAGCTAAACTAATTCAAACACAAACTACTCAGAATGCACATAAAGGCGATGGACTGATGTCAAGAAGACTAGACTCTGTTAACAGCAGTTTAATACAGTGCTATTCTCTCAAACAGACACAGATCAGATGCATTTGTCTTATGGCACAAAGCTCGAAATGTCAGCAGAGCACTCAGTTGTCCGGGCTCTTGTAGCTGGAGGATAATTTGATTGACATTTGTCTGTACTAAAGGAACATCCTGGACCTTATGAACCACTACCGTTACAATAATGCACAGTGTTTCTCTAATGGCTGACATTTGAATGGCTGTTATCCCATTTGCTTCATCCATTGTTTCATCTGGAAACAACCTTTGCATTTTCAGACAGAGCACCCCCATGTCTACAGTCACAGAATTAGCAAGAAAGAGATAACTATTGTTGTTGCTGTGTTATTCCACATTACAAGTTATCTTATACATTCCGAATATCCTAAGTAGTATACAAGCGTTTTCACAATTCTCAGAGATGAGGGACGCACCCATACAATACTGGTAGCAAATATCCGCGCTGATATTGACATGTTTTTGTGATTTGGATATCGGTTTCCAAGATAGCGGTTTAGCTGATGTCCCAGTTTGGTCGATAAATTGCTGTAATAACATAATTTACAAGGCAAAGTTAGCCCAAAATGTCTCAAACTATGAAACTTGTATTTTTAGAAATCTGTTCAGCAGTTACAAAACAAATTCGGATCACTGTTTGTGCTTAAAGGAAATAAACTATATTTTCAGTTTCTACCCTAGTTTCGGTTGATAGTGGGCATCAGCAGATACTTAAAGCCAAAGTATCGACATTGATATAAGAAAAACCTGCATCGGTGGAGTTTTGCCATGACACTAAAGCTAACAACACTCACCATGCTAACGTGCACTTCCTGATTATCAAACAAAAAAATAAAATGCTTTCTAATTAGATGCAGACAGCACGCCGCAGAAATATTTTGACCTCAAGAGATGCTTATACAATATATCTGTACTGGGGCAAGACACATTTTTCTCAAATTCACTGGAAGAAATTGGGTCCAGGGCCTTTAAATTACCTACTACCCACGGTCAGAAGAGGCATTATTTAAGACCAGTCTCTTTAATAATAAAACCACATCCATTAACTCCTGTTCAAAACTGCAGAACTGATGCTTTACTGCTAGCTCAGCCTATTTAGTGGCATTTCAACTTAGCCAGCAATGGATTTCTAATTTCTATGTTTTGGTTCTTGACATTTTAAAACGGCCATAAGACAGTTTTGAACATTTGTGCAAGACTTTATTTTTCAAAGAAACGTAACTAGATACAGTGATTCAAGCGGGGATAGGTGGTGGGTGGAAACTAATATTTTCGGAGCACTTGAATGAATATTACTCAAACATGCTCATGAATCACTCAAAATACAAGTATACCCATTATGAGGGAAAACCACCACTCAAAAAGCTCCCAAAAGTTGATTTTGCATAATTAGATTACAAGTCTTCTACAATGACTCTTAACCAACCCACAATGCAGACACACTAAAATAATTTGGGAATCAAAATGAAAAGTTTAAAGGGCTCATTTTACAATTTAAAAAAAAAAAATCTATATAATGTCACAAACATACTCAGAGTTGTGTTTTGTTTCATTCATGCATGTTTAACACATAAATCCTACATATTTAGGTTGTGGTCTTCTCTCAAACTGAAAAACCTCTGTTCCATCTTCTGATGTCATTTGGTAAAACATAAAGCTCCAATGTGTTTTTAAACTTCATACACAATCACTAGAATTGTTTGGATGATTTCAGACCTGGAATTTTCAATCTCTATCAAACAAAAGGATGAATGAAATAAAAACACAACTCTCTGTATGGTTTTGAGGAAGTAACAACATTACAACATGGCTTAAGGCTCACACAAATTAATTTTGTGTAATATATGATGTTTAAAATAATAAAATCTTATGGGAATTACTTTACACTCTATTCCCACTGGGGCTAGCAACCTAATGTAATTGTATTTTTCTATTCATTAGCAGTAGCAGTAGAGCAATTATTATCTGACATCATGCTTGGACTAGTTCATACTAAACTTTACTGTTGACATGATGGAAAACGAAGGTCCCCACTGGCTCCTTAGCTAAAGCATCTTTATGAACCCCCCTGCCAAGCAACTGACCTACATAGCACATATTGTTTTTCTTATAGTTTATACCTCCACTTTTCACACTCTCTTCTATCCTTAAGTAAACCAAGGAGAAAAACAATTACATTTAAAGTAATAACTTTTACATGTTCAATATTACACAAAATTGACTCAAGTGAACTTTTTGTCATTTTATGTTGTTACCGTCTCAAAAAAGTACCTGGAGTTGCGTTTTGTTTCATTCGCACATGGTTGAATCCTGCATTATTAGTCTATCTACATCTCCACACCTCAAAATGCTCTGTTTCACCATGTGATGTCATAAAGAGGTAGTTTTCAAGTTAACAGCTACCTTTTACCTTTAGTTCAGTAGAGATTGTCATTTCCAGGTCTGAGTTTATCCAAATGATTACAGTGAAGGTGTGTGGAGTTTAAAAGCACAGTGGAGCACTTCCTGTATCACCACATGACATCACAATTTGGAGTGTTTTCGGTTTGAGAGAAGAACTTAGCCTTAACATGTAGGTTCACTGTGTTAAACATAACTTGACAACAAAACACCACTCCAGGTGAGTTTGTGATGAGGAAATATTATAACATAGATCAGAAAATAGCATAATATGGGCCCTTTAACTTATAGTTCTAAAAAGTTTAAACATAAATTTTAATCATTTGCAAATATGTGATTAAAACAACAATGAAGCAACACAATTATATTACCTTTAGTGTCATTTGTATTACAAGTACAACAATTCTCACAAATAAATGCACATTACATTAAAAGCTGTTTATAAAATAATTGTGAAACGATTTTGTGGTTGGAGAAAGTGTTTCATAAATGTGCTGCATTTACAGAACTATCAAAGAATCTGAAAAAAACTCAAGTCTTTGTTATTGTTTGATGCGGTGTCCTTGCTTTATAATTAAAGTATAACCCGATGTTGAACTTACCTGGGCTTCAAACAAAACAGAGCTCTTGGAAAATTGTGTACTGCTCTGTCAAGTGGTACAGCAGCCACAATTTCCTGCAAGATGTGTCATATTATTTATCTTGATATAATGATAATATGATTTTAAACTTTTTACAGAGAAAGCTAACATTACAATATATCCATGACATGCAGTCTACAGAAAAGAAAAGAAAAATTATGGTTAAAATATGTCTGCTGTGTGCTGTCTGCATTACAATGTTTTCTAGGAAGTGTGTGTTAGCATGCTAGTTGTTAACTTTGCCATAACAGCAAAACTCCGCTCTGGTTTCTGAGACTTGTGAAAAGAGCTCATAAAGTCATTGTGGTGAAAATGAGGATGTCTAAAGTAAAGTAAAGTAAAGTAAATTGAGGAATAACGTTGGACCAACTATTTAAAATGAACTACTTCTGTTTTTCACATTTTTCAACAGTGAAAATCGGGTACAGGTCCTTTAAAGACTACATTCAGCGAGTGATGAGTGTTGCTATATATTTTTATTTTACAATAACATCGCATCAACGTGTTCAAAGTTCACTCACCAAAGCTAACTACAGACAAGTGTGCATCAGGATGTGTTTAAAAGAAAGTCCAATCTCTAGGGGCACACTGTTAAAAGGTGGAAGAGTTGAGGATTTGGCGTCTCACTAAAGGGTCCCATTAGTGAAGACCAAGCTTTTAGTGCTTTCAGCAGCTCACAGCACTCACAGAGCTCACCACAGAATAGAACCTGCTCAACCTGCCCAACCCATACAACTGTGAAGTACAAATGAAAAAAGCCCCAGTCCATAACAGCTTCTAATTGGATCAATGCATTTGAGAAGAAACATCTGGCATCATCTGATAAAAACCTAACTCTTTTTTTTGCTACTAAACTGTGTACATGGTGCTTTAATAGTATTGTCTTTATTATTTAATTTTAGTGAAAACATTTGTAGGTTTTGTAGGTAAGTGTGTGCTGCGTCTAGAGGTAAGTGCAATTTCAACTGCTCTGTGACATCACACTGTACAGGCCTAAATCCAGGTTTTTGATTCTGATTATAAAAAACAGAGTCTGGAGTCTGGATACCTGTTAGACCAATCACACTGTCGGATCGTAACTCTAGGCCCCGCCCCCTCTCCCCTCACTCTCCCCTGGGTGCTCGGCCTTCACGTGATCTCAGGGACTCGGAAGATTTTACCTCAGTCTCAGAAAAACAGGAACATGAAATAAGAAATAATAATGATCGCTATGCTCTTGCAAAATATATTAGTTCACAATATTTTACTATAACCCACTTTCAGCTCATTGCTAACCAAAATATTCAACAGTATAAATCTGATAAATACTTAAACCTCCTTAGAAATAAACTACCATAATGAACCAACTTTGTTCAGAATCAGTCCATTACTTTACAAAAGTGAAGTTTTAATTAGAGAAATGCTCTTATTTCACCGCTCTTCGCTGGGGGTGAGGGTCCAAAAAAGGGACGCAGAGGGTTTAAGCAAAGTACAGTTTGTTTGGCTTATTTTAAGTCTAAATGAGTATTAATCAGATCATGTAGAGATAGATTTATAAAAAAAAACATTAATATATATGTGCTAAAATAAATATAAAATACAAATTAATTTAGAAAATGACAAAAGTGGTCTTGATTTGGTCTTGATGGGCCGTGGTCTCAGTCTTATCTCGGTCTCAGTTTTTAAAAGTCTTGGTGCTGTCTCGATCTCAACTCTCAGAGGTCTTGGGTCTCTATTAGTATGGTCTTGACTGCAACACTAGTGGATACCAGGGACTTAAGGGAGAAGACCAAGTCCAGGCCTTATTGCACCATGAGCTGAGCTGGCTCTTCTACATGGATATAAAAGTCCACTGTGCACTGGTAAAAGTTTCATGATTAAATTAACAATTGGCCAAAGATGTCACATAACATGGAACACAGTGTTTTGTGATTGCAGGTGTAATAATGAACACCATGTTTAATAAAAATATGTATTTATTTATTTAGGTCCCACCACATCAGGTGGACACTGGAGACCGAACATTACCTCTGTAGCTGTGTGCCTTCTTCACTAAAAGTCTCCTGCACACTGGGTTTCAGTGAGGTGAGCATGTCATTAATGTAAAGATTTAATTATGTGAACTTAATGTATTTAGAATAGTATGGACCACTATTGTTTTCTGTGATTATAGAGGTACTTTAAAGGCATAAGTATCGCTTTCATCTATAATAATATTAAAATGTCAGTATGTTTGTTCAGGTGAAGTCACAGCTTACTCTGAAACTGAAGAACCCACCAATGTCTTGGAGCTGGCTTCTTCAGCCTACAGCACACTGGACTGGTGAATGTACAGCTTTAGTTATGGGAGCAATTAACTGGCAACAAAATTGCCAAGTGTTTAATGTAAAATTTACAGATTTGTTAGACTGAACAATGCATAAATCTAGGCCGTCTTAAACCATGCTAGAAAATATTTAGCGTTCTGAGTGGATGTAATGTAAACTAATGTAAAACAGTGCGACTGTGAAGATATAACTTGAATCTCCAATTCACTAAAACATATCTAGGTTGTCAACTAGTCCAGTAGTTGCTAAAGTACTTCGGGGTAGAAGTTTTACACAGGAAATGCTCTTGTAATGAAAGGCTTTTAGCAAGACATTCAGAAATTAGTCCCCATTATTAGCACTGATCAGACAGCACATGGAAACGCAGAAACCTTTTAGTGACTTGGCCAGCCTCCCCCAGGTTCTTTTTTCTACCCAATGGATTGAGTAATTACATGTGACAGTGCAGATAGGATCTCTGTGTGTGCCGCAGAGTTCATTTACCTGCCATTATCAGCCCATCAGTGAGATTTCAGTGAGCAGATCCAGAGGTGTCCATGCATGTAGTGATCACAGCACTAACGCATGTAGGAGGCAGTACAAGGGAATCATTTGGCTCTTTCTCTCCAGTCTGAATTTTGACAGGATATTTTAATTTAGTTTAAGTCAAGATTTTTTCAGCCTGAAATGTAGTTTATTTTAAAGATACAGTAACTTAGTGGCATGTCACTTGTCATGAGTCTGTGGAAATAGAAAGCTAAAACCATACTTTGGAATGTTCTTTATGCCATACTATGGAAAAGGGTTGTCAGAAGTATCAAAAATCAAGGGGTGTACGTACCTTGGTTTTGAGGTCACAGTTCGGTTCATTTTCGGTACAGTATGGGAACAAAATGCAAAACCTTTTGCGTGTGGATTATTTGTGTTTATTAAACTAACAATTTGTTTTAACATTATACAAATGGGAAAAAATGCAAACTGCTGCTTGTTAATGCTTGTTAAGGCGAAAGTGAGGACTGGGGTGCGACATCGGCCGTAGTTTCGTGACAATTCACGTAGTTCAGAGGGACGTAGTGCCCCTGCAATTGTTGTCACCTTAACTATAAAGCGCTGTGGGAAACACTGACGAGTTCATTTGTGAATATTAAAGAGCCGAGCCTTCCGTGTGGCTGTACATGTTGTGGCGGAATGTAAACGTACACAAATTGAGCAAATTCACTCGGGCACAGCCCTGGACCGAACCGAAAGTCCAGTACCAAAACAGTTCAGCACGAAAACATATTACACCACTAGGTTACATGGCAATATAAAAGTACCATTATTCAATGCTGAAAATCACCATCTATTGTCTAAATAAAGAGTGTTTGTAATTATAATTGTGGTATTGGAATTAGAGGTAAGATCTTAAGACCGAGCCCAAGCCCAAGGTCGGGCCTAAAATGTCAATCATTACTTCGGGTCGGGTCGGGCTCGGGCTTCTCTCTCGCTGACTTTTTTTCAAATAAATATATGTTTATAAAATGTATGCTAAAACGATGTGTGGATACTAAACTAAGGAATACTTGTTATAAAATAAATAATATGGATAAAACAGAGAAGTAATGTAATGTAATTGCTATTTAACTACTAAACAGGATCCGCAGAGCCAGAGCTCTGCGCACGTGAACGCCCCCTCTTAATTTAATAATCTTCCCCTCCGCAAGTCTGCATCTATTTTGACCTGGTATCCCCAATATGGAGGAGCAAGAAGTTAAGGATAAACTAAAGGCAGGAGAACTGAAAAGACAAACATGCACCGGTAAGAGTGAGGTGTGGAAAAGCTTCAAATTTATTGTTGAAAATGCTACAGAAACTTGCGTTGGCTTCGCTGAATGTAGTCAATGTGGCGCTTTGCTTTCATACGCGAGTCCTCACAAATAAAATATGACATTTCGGGTTTGCTTCGGGCTCGGGCCTGCAAATCAAGTTAATTGGTCGGGCTCGGGCCGGGTCGGGTTTTAATACCCGCGGGCCGGGTCGGGTCGGGCTGGATTTTTTAGGCCCGATCTCACCTCTAATTGGAATCAGTATTGAGCATTGCCTCTATTCCTTAGTACTGAAATAGAGTTTAGAATTTTAGTATCGTGACAACACTACTGAGGAATATTACAGCCAAAGGGACAACATTTCCATGGAAATAAACTGGAGGATTCCTTCATCCAGACCAAATAAGGATCAGGTTTGCGGAAATGTACATTTTTCAATGCAATAAACACAACAAAAATGAAAATAACATGCTTTCATTTTTGGATAAGCTACAATAAATTGGAATTTATCTCATTTGAATCTCATCTTGCTTCTACCATTGTTTCAGTTTTCCAGCAAAAAGATCAGTATGATTACTTTTAATTTACCTTTAGCCAACAAAAAACTACATTGATGAAAACTGAGATGAAAAATTGTACTCAACAAAATTAACATTATCACTATTTCTCTTTCTTGTGCTTGTCTGCAACTCCTCCCCCTTTCCCCCTCCTCCCTCCTTCTGTCTCGTTCGTATGCAGCCTTATGCAGTGGGTTCATGAAAAGCTTACATAGCGCAGAATCCATCTACTTTTCTCATCGCCTCAGCTTCATTGGTGTTAGGTGGCTGTTTCACCCTTGAAAACTGGAGATTGTCCGCTCAGTCTGCCTCCTGCTCCTTCACCTTCTCATTCACTGTTGTAATACGCTTCCCTTTCTTCCGGTACGATTGCTTTCATCTTTGCTGAATTTCTGGACTTTGCTTATTGCCCCTGCAGGAGTCTATTCTCCCCTCTGCCATTCAACCGGCAAAAGTTTTCAAAGGCCAAACAGGAATTATTCAAGTTCGTCTTCAATAAGTTTGAATAAGATGAGTTTTATAGTGTGTCCCCAAAGCCAATCACTTGACACCTGGATGAAAACATTTGGATACTTGACTGTTAAAGGTCTTATATTACTCAAAATTAACTCTTGTGAGCTTTAAGCCATGTTATGATGTTGTTGCCTTCTCAAAAACATACCCAGACTTGTGTTTTGATTTATTCACACGTTTAAGTAATTCTGCATTATTAATCTGTCTACATTTCCAAAGCTCAAAATGCGTTCTTTCACATTCTGATGTCGTGAAGCGGATATTTTCATTTTAACAGCTATCTTTGACCTTTTGTTTATTAGAGACTGGCGATTCCAGGGCTGAAATCATCCAAATAATTGTAGTAAAGGCATACAAAGTTCAAAAACACAGTGGAGCACTTCCTGTTTTACCACATGACAGCACAAGGTGAAACAGAGCTTTCACAAGAAGAACTCTGGTTTCTGAGTTAAACATGTGTTAATGAAAGAAAACACAACTCCAAGTCTGTTTTTGATGAGGAAACAACATAACATAAATCAGAAAATAGTGTAATACGGGCCCTTTAAATGTGCACTATGAACATTTTCTGAAGGGAGGGGAGAAGGAAATTGTTTTGTCAAGAATGCTACATAATACATACATTTAACTAGATCGTGCATTTATTCAGAACTTAAAATAAATAAAAAAAAAAAAAAAAAAATAAATATATATATATATATATATATTTTTTTTTTTTTTTTTTTTTTTTTATTGCTAAATACTTATGCTGAAAACACGCATTCTTACTGTGAGAGAGCTTACTTCTCATCAGGTCTGACCTCTGGTGATATATCACCACCATGGAGACAAGCAAGTGCTGACTCTCTACCAGTAAAGTTACATAGTGCACCTTTAATAGAAGCAATACTGTGTGCCATATTAGTTTCATTTCATAATCAGCTATTCAGAACATAGAACAATAATAATTTCAGGGAAACTGAGAGCTGGTTCAAAAGGTGGCAGCAGCTGAGGGGATGGAAAAATGCATATTTGAAATGTTTATCTGTCAACAAAGTGCTACAAAAAGTCTTGTTAAGATTGGTTTGCCAAGTCTATATACATTTTATGAATGCTGAGTGCCCCAGTCATTCAAGTGTTTGTCAGCAACAGCCTTCGAACTCGTTTCATTAGAGGAATTGTGTGTGGCTTTGAGGAGGCTTTTAGGATAATAAAACCCACCAAACACTCAACAAAACGCAGCGGTGTTTCACCTCGGAGAGATTTTAAAGGGATGTTAGTCATCCCCATATTTTAAGGAAGATCCTTCGATAAAAGTATGTGCTGTTTAAGTGCTTTAATGAAGAGTAGGAATCAATTAGATCGAAAATTCTAAGAAATATGAAACAAAATTAAATGATTAAATATTATAGACAAAATAATTTCTGAGGATATGGAGTTACAAAGGATCAGTAAATAGTATTAGCAATAGTCACAGTATTGCACAGTGCCCTTTTTTGTAGAGCAGAAACTGAAAAATGGAAATGGAACAAATTTGTCAGAACAAGTTCAAATGTGGGGTAACTTTATCAACAACTGCACAAGTGGAAAAGTTACAGTCACTACATCAGTATTTTCACACTTTTTGGTATTTTTAACTTTTTTGGATAAAGAGATTTTAGTGGGCAGGACACCGCCCACTAAAATCTTACAGAACACCTTTTACAAAAAAAAAAAAGTGCAGATATTTTCCGTGCCTCAGTGTCTGGTTTTATCTTTTAAGCAATGATGATTGTCTTGTTTTCTCAAATAGTTTATTTTGGAGTGCTTTGACACAATAAAAAATATCAGAAATAAATAATTCAATTAAAGGCCCACTTGTCTCCCCGGCCGGCACACTGGTTAAAAATCAGTGCACTAGATTCACTACTACACACAGAACATCTACTTTAAAAAGTAGTTCAACTTAGAAAACTTTTTTCAACAGCTGGCAGCACCATTAGTCAGGAGAAAGTGACACTTTTTTTTTTTTTTTTTTTACCACAGAAGACATGTGCTTTAATAACAGTTTGTTCAAAGTATTATCCCTTCATTATGGCCCTGTCTGATTGATTACTGCGAATGTCTAAAACTCTTAGCTAGGCATACGGTCAAGATTGTACTACCTTTTGACATACCATTGTCATTTTTAAAACTTTTACAAGTCCTGAAGCGTTGTGTAAAAGACTCTTTATTTCAACCATCATATCCTCCATTTATTTGAATCAGAATCTGCTCATTCTCAGATACAGGAGGGCTAATTGGACTGCGCCGAGAACCGAGGCAGAGAGACTACTGAAGCATTCACCGGCAGGGCATGAAAGCTCAGCAAGATGCACAGTGAGCGGTCAGGGATAATATACACCGACATGTAAAACAGCCTGGACGGTTTGAAAGCTAGCTGCTAACTGTGTGTATTAAAGACATACGAGTGGCGTACAGTGGGAGACAGGAGGAGAATGAGGATTTACGTGACATGAAACAGAAAGTGTGATCAATGGGGCCTCAGTCACCTCGTTAATAAAGAGCAGCTTTTATTAGGCGCAGAGCTTTGCAATATTTATACCATGAATATTTCAGAATCCAGAAGGAGGCCGATGCACAACGCACAGGGCTTAAAGAGGGAGAGAGGGAGAGAGGGAGGTCTTCCACTCAGAGGGAGAGAGAGAGCAGCTACAGCACAAACAAGAATCAGTTCTAAATGAGTGTATGTTGGGGTTATCGCTAAAATGTCTCACTGTTACAAGTATAGGCCAGCACCTTTTTATTTGTCACCTATCTACAGTAGATAGGCGCAATAAACAAAATAAAAAATGGTTTTATTTATCAAAATCTCATCTTCTCTACAATCTCATCTGATTTTGAGCCATTAAAAATCTCGCCCTCTGTTGACATTAGCATTAAACTGATATCTCAAGTCACTATTTCTGCTGTCTATTCAGTTACAGGTAGGTATATAATTTTACAAAATAAAAAAAAAATCTCTAAAGCAATGGCATCTTCATACATATAAGCACAGTACAGACCCTCCACCTGTAAAAAGTTACAGAAAGCACCTTTAAAGCTCCTATATTACAAATCATATGAGCTTTAAGTCCTGTTATAATGTTGTCTCCTCATCACAAACATACCTGGAACTGTGTTTTATTCACACATTTGAGTAACTGTTTACTATTAGTCTGTCTACACCTCCAAAGCTCAAAATCCTCTGTTATGAAGTGGTAGTTTTAGGCTACGTTTACACATAGGGTATGTTGAGAAACGAATATTTCCCTCCCTCTGTTTTCTAAAATAACATTGTACACAGAGCATCGTTTTCAAAAAAGTTTTCATTTACATCAACACATAAATACACCATCGTAACTACGCCAAGCCTCTGGGCGGCACCTGGATTAGATTCAAACCTGTAGCATTTATTTCATTACAGCTGTGAGTATTACTCAAAAATATATTGAAAAATGTGCATTACTGAGCGGGCTCACCTCTCCACAGATATGTTAAAGAAGTGGCAAAATTGCTGACTTCCTTGCTCATTTGTCTCTGGTCATGGATATGACACATTTGCACCAGAAGAAATGTGACTGCTGTTCTGAATGTTTCATGATCATCATCATAGCAAAATGTAAACATTAGTTGCACTTTTGGCACGTCAGATCCTAAAACTCAGTTTATCTCACTTTACACGGAAACGCAAAACCGTAGTGTTCCAGAATCTCCACTCTAGCCGAAGATTTTAGAAAGATTCCTTTTCAGAGGTGAATGTTTGCTTGTAAAAGACGGGTACAAACGAAGGGAAATGTCTCAGTTTGAAAAAATACCTGTGTACATGTAAACAGGGCCTTAATGCTAACAGCTACCTTTTACTTTTAGTTCAGATTAAAAATTCCAAGGCTGAAATCATCCAAATGATTCTAGTGAAGGCGTATGAAGTTTAAAAACATGACACTTCCATTATCACATGATATCACAAGGTGGAACGGTTTTCAGTTTGAGAAGAACTCAGCCTAAATATGCAGGGTTTGTGTGTTACACATGCGTGAATGAAACAAAACACAACTCCAGATATATTTTTGATGAGGAAACATGGCATAGATCAGAAAATAGCGTAATATGAGCCCTTTAAGTTTCCAGCTCAAAAATATAAGCCTTAATATTTTTCCTAAAACTCATGTTGTGATCTCTTCACTAATGCATCAGTCTAATATATAAAATACAGTTGAAAATGAGAAGTTTTAAGCCCTAAAAGGCAATGATGCAAGAGTGATGAGCATTTACTGATGTAACACGGCTGAACGACAAGATGGAATCAAATGTTTTTTTAATAACAATAAATCTTAAAAAAGCATGAGAACAGTGTTACAGTGGAAAAGTAGACTACATTTAACTCCAACTTGGCTTCAGGAGTACCATTAAAATTAGAATACCAGAATACCATGCTGACTACCTGAATGGATAAAGGTAGTACCAGTTAATTTTACAGGATTTAAATGGAAATGAGCTTAAGCACAAACACTAGTGGCTTTGACGGTGAGATTCCTTAATTATAATGTGAGGAGGCACTTTTATAGACTGACTAAAGGGCTCAGTGAACCGAGGCGACGTGGAAAATTGCATCGCATTAACATAAAAGTGCATTAGTTTAAAAGGAGCTTTTGTCTTATAGAGTTGCAGATTTAGGGAGATCTGACGCAGGCTGTGGGGAGCGAAACTTCACCCCAGTATAAAAGCAGGTCAGATTTGAATGTACAGCTCTGCACAAAGTTTAATTTGCCATTTCGCACTAAAGAAAGGAGTCCTGTGAGGGAGAGGTGTCACCATACAGCCGCTTTAATGAAACTGAATGGACCAATTAAAATGAGACTCTTTCAAAGTTCACACACGCAGCACATTTACATATCACTGAGCCGGAGCTTAACCCATCGTGCACATTATATTTCAACTAAAGAAGGTCAAATTCAGGATGTTAAATGCGCTCTACCTGATTTTTACTGCCTTAAAAGGTGAAAAACAGAACTAGTGCATTTTAGACAGTTTGGAGAGGTTCTTAACTTATTCCTCACTTTGTTGGTGGACTTTTTTGCATCCTAATTATTCAGCGTCATGGGTTTGACAACTTTAAGAGACTAACAAAAACTAGCATGCAAACAGTGCACCGATGTACAATAAAAATGCATTTTTAGATGTCATTTTGAAGAGTTGTGTTTATAACATAATCTTATCACAACTATTTTTAAAGGGATCATGGCTAATGTTTGGTTTCTTTATTTATGTTGTATAAGTTTGATCATTTTTGTGCCAATTTTTTATCTGCAAGTTTTATTTTGCTAATGACAGCACTAATTCGCTGTTATCCTGTCAGACCCGTTGGTCCTTCCAAAATGCTTCTCTAATTTTTGCCTAATCCTGCTTAATACAGAAAAGCAAATAAATAAGCAGCAACTCACAATGGTACAGAAATGTTTGAAACCTACTGTGAGTAGCAATTTACCTTTTACCTGTGATGTAACAATGCAGGGAAATTCAAAATTGCAGGTATTTGGAGTTTACAGAGGGAGCAGATTTACTAAACACTCAGCTCCTGATTTTGTTACAATTTTATCTCATCCTCAGTATACCCTCCTGGACCCGAAGGAAAAAAAGTGTTGCAATATATCAGGGTTCCCACAATCCTGGAAATCCTGGAAAAGAAAATGTCACTTTCCAGGCTTTAAAAAGACATAGAATTTTGTAAATTCAATGAAAGGTTTGGAAAAGTCATGGAATTTTAGTATCTCCTTCACACAACTCCAGCCTTCAGTTATCATGAGGCTATTATGATTACTTCTGAACATATGCACCTTTTGTTTAAAAGAGATGACAATAAACTGCATTGGCAGTATTTTGAATGTTAAAAAACTATAATCCCACACATGTAGGGCCCTGCAAAGTCATGGAAAATTCACTTTAGGTCATGAAAAAGTCATGGAAAAATGTTAAAATTTTGTCAGTGAAAAAGAGTGGGAACCCTGATTTAGATATGTATGTATGTATGTATGTATGTATATTACATACATACATATATACACACATATATTATATGTGTGTGTGTGTATATATGCGATTTTCTATTTATTTGGAGATAAATGAACATGAACACCATAGCATTTAGATTTTGTTCATTTTATATTTATTTATAATTTTGTAACATGTCTTCTGTAATGGCCACAGGGGACATTTTGGTGTTAAAACCATGTGAAGTTAACAACTGAACAAAAACAACTTTTCTGCTGACCAACATCTCTAACAAGCTTCTACAGTTGCCTCAAAAAGTTTTTAGACTCCCTTTTAATTTCCTTCTTTTTTTTTCCTTATCATAGAGCAGCCACAAACTAACTCCTATTGAGTTTATTTTTTATCGTGGACATGACAGTACCTATGATCCCCCAGTCCTATTTAGGCAGAGGAACCTAGTCCCCCCATTAAGAGTCTATCTCAAAACACTTAAAAGATCGACTGGTTATCTCATGTCCACTACAAAGAACACAAATGAATGAGCCAGGTCTCAGGAGGATATATGAAAGCTCTGAACCACTGGTCTTCACTCTCTAAACCAAAGAGGCTGCACTGATTCATGAGTGGCTGCAGGTGCCAGGGTTTAGGCAGTGACCATTCAGATCAGAGAGTCTTTTTTAGGTTTAAACCAACTGGAATTTCACCATTGAAACTGGCAACCCAAATGAAAGGCGCAGAATCTAACTGTCCATCATGGCCAATAGTTTTGTAATTAGGATTAAATCAGTATTAGATTTGTTTTCTGTCAAAGCAATTTTTGATTTGAACATGTTTATCTTGTATCAGCGAGTGCAATTAGGTCATGATTATGGAATACAGTTCTTTTAAAATGATTTTCTTCTATTGGTTTATTTACTCCATAGGTTTCCAAGTCTTATACCGACCAAATAACCCGTACTGAAGCTGTCTCTCTCCCCTTCTCCTCATCTGTATTCACCTGCTCACTCGTCCATTTTCTCCTTGCCTGCTTGTTCTCAGAGGACTTATGGACAACCTGCTGCAGCCTGGTTCTCCGCTCACAGCCCGCCACTTAAGGGCCCTCCTCCGCTTAAGGCACAAACGCTCACTCCCTCTCACACTTACTTCCTTCTTGATCCCATTCTTCTTCATTAATCTCCTTCTTTCCTACCTCCTAGTCCCTCATTTGCCTCCTCGCTGCCTTCACCTGTCCCAGTGGTGCATTCTGGGCCTGTTTGGCTATGCATCATCAAGTGCACTTTTAAGAATGGATTGTTCTTGCCACCCCTTCATCTACACTTGGCTCGTGCTCAAATCTCTCTTTCTCTCTCCCGAAGTATGAAAAAAGAAGACGCGCTTTTCACTTTTTTTTCTGTTAATCTGTCTCGTTTCCCAGAATTCCCCGGGGCGTGACAGTCAGCGCTGACATCTGTGACACCCTTCGCGCTCGTCACCCGGAGAAATGAGCCGAAGGGAGCAGACTCATTCGGCTGTGAGGTTTTTACAGCTTGTCTGCATAAACTGGCATAATTGTGATATGCATGTGAATTTGGAAAGTTAAGTATTTGCTTTTATTAACATTTGAGACAGATATTTGGAGTCATAACATTGTCACATTGTGTAATTTGGCAATTTACTTGATATAAACTTTTATGACAACTGAAAATGCAGCTACAAAATGCTTCAAACTATACATTGTGCTAGTTCGTAAAATTCCAGAAATCTTAAATCAATGGGCAAATTACAATACCATCCATTTTAGATGGCTTTTATTGTTGCTGAGTTTCGGATGATATGACAACATTCTCCAGACCAATATTATACAATACAGATAAGGGCAGGTCAAATTATTATTCTGAAAATGCAGATATGTAATATAGTGGTTATTGGGGTTAATCAATGATTGAAATGATCAGGTTCATATTTGCCTTTACATGTTCAAATTTTCATGGCAAATAATGTTATTAGTAGTGTCACGATACTAAAACTCTCGATTTCGATACTAAGAAAAAGACTCACTCGATACTCAGTACCAATTCAGATACTACAACGATAATAAAAAACACTTTCTTTCGACAACAAATGTCATTTTCAACATTAACTTGTAATATTTCTGCCTTATATCTGTGTAAACCCTCAGTGGTCCAGGTAGGTTCCATGGTGGTCTGTGTGTATACTAGTCTATGTGCTCTTCTACTTGTTCTGATACAAATTGATCAAGATCACTCTAAATCTATTCAGGAAAGGTTCATAGCATCTATTAATGTCTTATTTTCAATACTTTTGGCAACCTTATAAGGGAAAAAAGTCTCTTGGCCCCATTTGTGATTATGAGATCATCACATACTGGAATCTGAAAACTACCGCAGCCTATTAGATATACAGTAAACACAGTTTTGACCGCATTTGAAATTTATGAATGTGTATATATTCATCTAACAGCGAACTGTGAATTTTTGGAGAAACAGAATTACTACCAGGACAGAAGCAATATACTTGAAGTGATGCATGCCATGATTTATACTGCAATACTAACAGTTTTCTGCCTACAATTTACAGCAGGTGAAAATGTATTTATAGCTATAGTTTGCAGATACTATGTGCACTTAGATACAGATCAGACATACTTATGACAGTTGAACATAAAAACAGATAATCGTAGTTGCTAATGGACATTAGTACGTCTGCCTCGTAACAAGAAGGTTCCAAGTTCATTACCCACACTGGTTGGGGTTTTTGTTTGAAGATGTACTCCCTGTGTTTTAAATTTCCCAATCTCACCATAATTCCAAAAGAATACACTGTAAAAGAAACTCTGAATCTCAATGACTCTTCTGTATGATTCTCATCCAACAAAAATACCTTTTAAATGCATATCAGTGTTGCAGAGTTCAATGTTTGTTTTTTTGTTTTGGCAATGACAATAAAACATATTCTGATTCTGATACTGCAAGTGAGGCATAGCACCTTTATATATAATACAGATAATGTTTTGGAGCAAGAAAAAGACCAAATTGTGGTTTGATCACTTAACAGCTCATGTCCAAAACTGCATGTCTTTTGGGTTTGATCTTGGTCTGCAGTGGTGAGGATTGTCTTGAAATAATCTTGTCTTCTTCTCTTTCTTTTTTTCACAAAGTTCTCACCACAGAACAAATGGCAGCCCTTTGTAGAAGACGCTGTGTGCCTTCTCATGTTTTAGAGCAGGGCGGACAATCTGAGGGCATTAGTAGTAGATCACTAGAGCGGACCACTTTCACAGCTTTGTGTCACTGTGCTCTCCCCTCTGCAGACCTGCATAGTTCACTCTTTATTTCATGATATTGGACCACAGCTAACCTTTTTAGTTTAGTAAGAGGAATAAATTCACATTATCTCCGACCCTCAGCCTTTTGCTCATTTAATTGCAACTTCATCGCCAGCGCAGTGCAATTAGTTACAAGAGGCGAAAGTGGAGAGATACACAAATTGGACTTTCTGGAGAATGCTCAGTGTTAGAGAGCATTTGTTTGTGTGCTTTTAAGAGCTGTTTTTGATGCACTTTTAGAAATGATTATTATTTTGAAAGAAGATTCTGTTTTTATTAAGTCTATATTACACAAAAAGACTATTATCCTAACTATATCCACAGTTTGTGATGGTCTGAAAAGCTTTTAATCTTCCATTAACAATATTACTGCATATACACAATAGGAATACATTTTAAGAGGCTGATTGATAGGACATATACAAAGCAAAAGAAAAACTACTCTCAGCATCAATGAAAAAAAAGGCTCTTATGTTCGTCTTTGCAAGATGAATATTTTGGAATGTTACTTTATTGGTTTCTTGGACCTACTCATCTTCTAGATGCTATTTATCAACCTGGAAAGTTCCAAAGAACAGCATTAAACTAATTTATTTCTATGGACACAGAGGGCCACATTACTGGTCAGATCTGTGGAGATGTCACCCTGCTCATGGTGTTTTTAGCAATTAAAAAAAACTTCAGTAAATGGTAGATATTACCTGTGAGTTTCACAATGATCAAAAATGTGTACTGTTGTCATAGCAATTAACACAAAATATTACATACACAAACACACCCACACATACATATACATACATAGGTAATGTGAAGTATGACAGGCAACCTATGACTTGGTTAAATGTATGTGCAGCATTCCAGGCAAAGTTATAATATTTCCAGGAAGATAAGCAGGTAGTGGACCCACACCAGACATGTTATATAATGCTCCTTTAAAAAAGCAAAATGGCTTTTTAACAGTATTTTTTAACGTTGGTTTCAGTATTTGTCACAGTCCAAAACAGAAAAACAATTAGTATTTACCCAAACCCAAAAAATTTCTTATGACAACACACCAAAATGAATGATAGTATAGCTCCAGGGCTTGTATGAATCTTTGAGAATGTTTTGGGCAAATCCAGGGAAGGTTCAGGGGGAAGTTTCAGGTTCAAGTAAACACAGTGCTGCCTGAGAGTCCCATTCTGTTTACCATTTGAAAAAGCAGTGGTTTTCAGACACAAACTGTGAATATAGCCTCAAAATGAATGGTCTAAACCCAAGAGACCTGGCATACAATTGAGTATAAATATCAAGCTAGTACCATCCAACAATAGTCTTTCACAGCCTGGGTCATGGTTAAAACATATGGTGCAAAGCAGAGTTGTGTTAGGGGAGAAATGATTGGACAATTACTAAGGGAAACTATCAATTTGTTGTTGCTTCGGGATGTGGTGTGCAATTGTGAGAGCAAAGGTTTTTCTTATACAAACCAAATATTTGCATTAAAGAAAGCAGATATCAGTGTTACAATATAATTATATTATCTGGATGTACATGTGTGCCACAGAACAGAATCCAAAACATTTCCAGTGAAGCTAGGAAAGGGCAATTATTTAAAAACTGCTTGTGATGTGAACTCCAATCCAACTTTATTTAAATAGCACATTTTATAAACAAGATTTATCTCAAAAGCTCCAGACTAATGGAGCTTAAAAAGATCAATTAATTGGATGAATAAAATCAATGAATAAAAGCAGTACAATTAAATAATGCTTTGTTCAACTCCATACATCAATTTACATGTTCCCAAGGTTATTAAGTTAGTATGGTAGAATTTTAGGCACCTTAACACTACCCCCTCACCTGACCTATGTTCAACCTCACCTCTGCTGTCTGGTCTTCTTCTATCAGACTGAAGCTGGCACACGATCAGACTGCAAATAACGCAGAATGCATCTAGTGGAGATACATGAGAATACAACAAAATCTTTAAGGCCGTCACGAGAACACATTTTGAAGTATGGGATATTTCTGAAGAAACTATAGATGATAAACAAAAATACTGGAACAAATTTATGCCACAGACACAAAAACCCAAGACCAGAAAAAAGAAAATATAAAAAATCTACAATATATAAAAATATTCAAATTCTGCAATATTGATAGAAAAACACGAGCTGCAATAAATAAACAACAGAAGTAAGAAAACTTTAGTGCTTAGTTTGCATCTGTAATGAGTTGTTAATTTAACTTTAAGACTTAAAGGTTGTATGGAGGATTTTTTTTTGTTTCAAGTTGTCAATGATAGCATTATAGAGATGCAGTAGCCTTGTAATTATGATGACCAAAAAAAAGAGAATAAAAATTCATCAACTCTGGACGTGGTGGGGCTAAACATTTGCCAATAGATAACGACACTGCCTCGTTATCTGTTAGCTGACAGGCTGTCAATCAATCTCCCTACATTTCTAGCGTAACTGACTTGCCTGCGCGCCGCCGGTACGTGGTTTACGTACGCCTGTCACGCAGTCCACAGACGCAAGACGCACAGACGCTGTTTACTCCACCAACGCAACGGTTCTTAGCGGCTTTTTTTGACCTATATCTTCCTCGCAGTTAGCACAAAGTTTGTCGCAATGACGACAAGAATCCAGGAGCAGTTAGCCGCAAAAGAAAGTCCGTTTTTGAGGTCGCTGAAAGAAGAAGACAAGGGGAAAAGCAGCAAAGCCAAACTAAGGTGATTCTTGAAGCTGGAATGAATCTTCAAGAATCACCTTAGTTTGGCTCCAGCGATGGCGCAACTGAAGCAGACGCAGGGTCTAAAGACTGACGCACTGGTCGCCAAATTACTCCTGGACAGGTCACTTCTGCTTATTATGAAAACGTACTTTATTTCCAAGAGCTAGTCAAACGTTTTTCAGGACACGAAAGCGATATCCTATGTCTGAAAACGTAATTTTCAAGGCAAAGAAAGAGTCCGCTTGCTGCTGCGTGTTGTAGCTAGTTCATTCGCACTGAATCTCCGCGCAACCTTCTCTGCACCCTTTCCTGCTCCTGTCCCCGCTGCCCGATCCGCTCTTCCCCCTGCTCCTCACTTCTCCGGGCACAGAATCTCCGCGCACCGCTCCCTCTCCTCTCTCCTCTCCTCTCTCCCTGCTCCGCTCTTCTCCCTGCTCCTCACTTCTTGTCCGCGCACGAAATGTCCGCGCACCCCCTCCCCCCGCTCCTCACTTCTCCGCCTTGCCTAACCAACACTGTAGTTAGTTGTTTATAAGTCATGTGCAACGCACTGGCTGTAAACAAACCTGTTTCTGGCGTAAAGAGGAGGCGGGAGGAGGTGTTTCTACGTAGGGAGCTGTAGGGGAGGGGGGGTGGTTTCACACATGCGCAACATTTGAAAAAGGACAAACAGTTGCTGGATTTCTCGTTCCTTGGAAAATCCTCTATACAACCTTTAAATCAAATATTTAACGATAGTGCAAAGAAAAAGTACACAAAATAAATACTGACACCCAAAATATATTGTTCCAGCTTTCATATACTGAAATAAATACTAATAAATAAAGTAAACACACATCTAAACATGCCCTCTTCACATAGGTGTACTTACAACATACAATGTGTATTTCAACATACAATGATGAATATGCCCTTAGTGATATATACGGGCCATTCTAAGAGGCTATTTCTTGGCTCCACTCAACTACAGATTATAATAACCTTGGTTACTTGTACATGATAATCCTTGTAAAAGTGAACGTTTATACTTCATGCTGTTCAATATGTACTTTTTGCTTGTAAGCCTCATAGTCTGAGACACACCTTACAGAGATCAGCAAACGAAACGTAACCAATGACATATTTCTTGTATTATAACAGGAGAACTCCGTGCACTACATTTTCTATAGTGACACCAACAGGATAAATTAGTCATGAGTTATAAATACGGCTTTTCAAGTGTAGATTTAGCAGCGCAAAATAAGTTAAATCAAAACAGGGCGATGTGCAGTGTGGAGCAAAGACTATTACAGTAAATCAACACAAGAGTTCATAAAGCTCTTGTCTGCCATAAACAGCTTAGCAAAGCACCAGAGTAACATTAGCACAAACTGCTCGCTCCCAACAAGGCAATTCAAGCACCATATTGAACTCTGGGATTATAGACTTCTTACTGTATTTTCATTTCATAGCTTTTGTTTTGTTTTTTGTTAACTTTTAGAAGAGTAGCTGCAATTGTATAAGTAAGGGTAGTGTAGCTTCAGTTGATTACCCGAGGAAACTACTACTCAAGTAAGAGTAACTGTAAGAGTAACTACGGACGTAACAGCTGATATATTATGTAAATGCAATTAGAAGGAAAAAACCTCAAAAAATTAGCAAAGTCAGGTATGTGCAACTGCAATATATCAAATCATTTCAGCATAAAGCTATTGGAACTTGAAAACTTACTCACAGTTTAAAGAGTATAACTAAAACTTTACTCAAGTAAGAGTATTATTAAAATGTATTACTCTAGTGGGTGTAAAAGGTGTCAGTACTCAAGGAAATGTACCACTTCTGACTAGTACTGTATGCACATGACTGAACACTATTTAGATTCTCCAGGATGAAAATAAGGGAAAACTTGGAGACTGGAAGATTTACAATTAATCAGAAGGTTATAGAGGGGTTGTATAGCAATTAGGGATGCACCGATCTGATAATGTTATCAGTTTTCAGTGCAGATACAGAAAAATTTGCTCGATCATATATCGGCCTCTAAATACCAGTTCAGTAGATATCCTTATTGGACATATAAATTGATGTATTAAGATGGTTAATGGTCATAACCTATTTGTATAAAGTTGTTCTATAGTAATTTTGAGAGAGAACAACTAAACGACACATTTAGATCAGTTCTGTCTTATTTTATTTTTGTTTCAAGAAAATAAATGTGTTTTTTCAGTTTCAGTTTCAGTTTCGGAAATGAAAAAGTTGGATCAGTGTATCTGTAATGACAGTAGAAAAAGTGAAAATGTTAAAAGTAAAAGTTGGAAATAAGTTTGGTGCTTGCGTTCACGGGGAGGTGAGACAGACAGTGAAGCATGTGAGAGCCTCCTGCCCTGTTCTCATAAACAACACTTGCTCACAGTGACACATCCCAAGAACTGCAACAACAACATGGACTCTGCACAAACTACGTCTTACATCTATGATTCACGGTCAATCAACTAAAATCAACTAAAAAACTATGACATCTCCAACTGTCTATTTGGATTAAAGGTTCCACATTACACAAAATTGACTCTTGTGAGATTTAAGCCATGTTATAATGTTGATACGTCCTCAAAAACATGCCTGAATTTTTTCAGTTTGCCCTGATGAAGGCCAGAGGGCCAAAATGCGTTGGCATGATTTTAACTTCATCTGCCATGTGGTATTAAAGGCTTTTAATTATTTTGTACTTTTTGAGTGCCTCAGTTTTTTCAGCTTCGTATTTGAGACTGGTCCCTGCACTGAAGAGCACCAAAAGGACAATTTCGCACAATCTCTATACATCCAAGTAGCACTCCTGCCCCCTAAAGTTTTGCATACCTGAAGTTTTGTTTTGTTTCATTCACACCTTGTAATGTCATGAAGCAATAGTTTGTGATGTCAGGAAGCAGTAGTTTCCAAGTTAATAGCTACCTTTTGGTCAACAGAGACTGGCAATTCCAGGGTTAAAATCATCCACATGAATCCAGTGAAGGCGTATGGAGTTTAAAAACACAGTAGAGCACTTCTCGACACCACAAGGTGGAAGAGTGTTTTCTGTTTGAGAGAAAAATAGAACCTAATAAATATGCAGGGTTTATCTGTTACATGTGTGAATGAAACAAACACAACTCCTGGTATGTCTGAAATGAGGAAACAAAATTATAACAAAGATTAGAAAATTGCATAATATGAACCTTTTAACATCTTTCTGTAACATATTTTTTTATTTTTATTTTAAAAAAAATGACTTTAATGATGGGGCATAATTCTAATAGACTAATTTTGACTGTTGAAATGGGCAAATATTACAACTGCCATTTATTCAAAACAATAAAACCAGACAATAATAAAAAAACAAAAATTGTGTTATAATGAAGGAGCAATTATTATTATTACACTTGTCTTCTGAGAATATTTTAAGTACCTTCTGGTGTGTATAAATTTCAATAATTTGCCTACATGAATTCAGAATGTGTTTATTTCATGCTCTGCAATTGCTTTTTTATTGTATTATTCTTGCATTATTGAAGCGAATCGTATTATCTACCCTTATTGTGTCAGGACAACATATATGTAAAAATAACACTTCAGTTGTAGATCTGTGAGTCGAACCTGGGACCATTCTGTTGTGAGGCAATTTTTATACAGTGCTTTTCCACCTTCAAGGCACTCAACACAACAACAGCATTTACCTGGGAGCTGGAATTGCACCACCAACCTATGGATCTACTAATGATGTTTACGTCGAAAGTGGGATTCGAAATCTCCAGCCTTCGGATCAGTGGACAAACATGCTGCCAGCTGAGCTACCGTATACTCCTTCAGGTACACACAGCTCCTAACAGTACTACGCACAAGGTGAATGAACCCACTTATACCAAATACTAGAAGAAGCAACAACTCCAGGAAATGACTGTTGCAATATCAGGCTGTCACTACGCATCAGATATCTAGTGCTAGAATCCTACTTATTACAGCGTCCTTTTTTGACACCAATAGAACGGCAAACAACACAAAGTGAAAGTGGCCGGTAGTTGTTTGGTTTTAATTATGGTGGCGCTCGCCCTGTCAGCTTTATATATGGAAATCCTATAGGCCGAAGTGACAGAGTAAACAAATGAGGAGGAACTGTGTGAATATAGCCAGGCGAGATATTGAGCGTCCACTGAGAGCCAAGTCAAATATATATGTAGATGAAGCTGGTGGGAACTCATCAAACAGTATCTGACACTTGACGCCCACTTCACGCTGAATTTGAATGCATTCTGAAGGACTCGGCGCCTACTTCCCGAATATGCAATGTTTTTGAATGAAAAGTAGGTGATAGGAAAATATTTTTGAAGCTTATATGAATACGCAGTTCGTTTTCTTGGAATAAAGGTAAACCGAGTTACAAGAGTCATATCATTACAGTTTTGGTCTTGTCAAACTTCATGTTCCTTTTCTCTGAATCTATACACTTGTCTACAGTCTACTCAGTGTTTCACCTGTAGGTTTATTGTGTGTGTCCAAGCTACTTATTCTTCAGCCTATTTAACTCTATGATCAAATGGTTCTATAGCGCTATCTCACCTTCAAAGCACTCAAATGGCTTTACATCAAGGAACTACTCACCCATTCACACACACATTCAAAAGCCAGAGTGCACATACACTTTGGGCAAGGTGGGTTAAGTGTCTTGCCCAAGGACACAACGACATCACCATCTGTGGGAGCTATAATCGCATCGGCAACCTGTTAGCAGATGTGACCGCCCTACCAATGATGTTTACGTTGAGCTACTGTACTCATGTAAGATGAGCTAATGCAATTGAGTTTTCACTGCATGCTCTCAGTTCCCCTCCTGAACAACTACCGAATTTTCCGGACAATAAGTCGCACTTTTTTCATGGTTTGGGTGGTCTTGCAACTTATACTCCGGTGCGACTTATATATTTAATTTTTAGCACTGACAGCCGTGATAGGGAGCTTTAAAAGGCTTGTGTGTCAGTATCTGCTACTCCTATTACTCCTGTCACTTTGCCCTTTACTGCGCATGTCTCCTGCAGAAAAAGTGAAATATTCAGCCAAACATGGAAGTCGAGCAGCAGAAAGAAAGTTTGGAGTGAGCGAGAAACTTATGAGTGACTGGTGGAAAGCGGGGATGAAGAACACAGCTTCACGGCAACCCGGAGGATGTACCACGCAACTTTCCTGGGAGTCATTGGATGGATCAACAAAGCCTGGACTTCAGTGACAACCGAAACCACCTTGTTGGGATTCAAAAAGGCCGGAATAATTCTAACTAGAACTGATACTCAGTCTGATGACAGCTACGCAGAAGAGGAATTAGCATTATTTTTACCTTTGGGGGTCGCGGAGTTGCTCAGAAGTGACACCGAGGATGAAGAATTCAATTGGTTTAGTGATTTGGAGTGAGATGGAGAGTTTGGTAAACTTGTTCTGTTCTGTTGTTTATGCTATAGTTATCTGAAGAACTGTTCATATGTGACCTTAACAACCTGTAGTTCTCTGTTCTATTGTTATTACTATAACTTGGCTTTCAAGATGAAATGTCGGTTCCTGGTCTCTGATTTTATAAAATTAATTTCCCCCAAAAAGTGTGACTTATATATGTTTTTTCTTCTTCATTAAGCATTTTTTGGTTGGTGCGACTTATACTCCAGAGTGATTTATAGTCTGAAAAATACGGTAGTCCACAACCTAGGTATTCCTGACCATACCTAGCAGAGATGAGTGATATATTGGTCAAAATATCTGTATCAGTTCCGATATTTCTCTAAGCTGTCTCAGTCTCTGTGTGTCCCTGTGTCCTTTCCAGTTTGTCAGATTTGTCATTGTGAACAGACGGATGAATAAAAATGGAAATAGAAAAGCAATCAGGCTAAAATATGGCTGTATATTTATGCAGTCATACCCATTATTTCTTATCCCAGATGAATACATTTTGTGAAAAGGTAATTTGTGAAATTTACCACAGTAACTTTGCATAAAATTGGGCGCGTATGGATTTAAAAATATTAATAAAGGTATCTCCAAATATTGGTTATCAACGCTCAAAAACACACGCCTGTACACAGTGTATCAAAAACAACAAGGATTTGTGCCTGAGTTATCACTGTGAAGAAGGACGGCTGTACTCTGGCGATGGGAATACATTTATTGGTAACACATTTCAGGCTTAGTTAGTACTTAATATACTAACCCCTAACCCTTTTAGCAGCAGATTTTTTAAAATTTGTATCAAAATGACTACGCAGCGCTGCTGAATCCTGCCTGTATCGCTGATTAATAAAATAAAATTGGAGAACGAAGTAAGTACGGAGCAGTGGGTGTATGCCGGTGGCAGTGGAAACAGGGATGTGGTGTCTTGAAAATAAGGTATTAAAGAAGATTACTCAAACATGCACAAATCACTCCAAATACAACAAAACAAAAAGTTAATTTTGCATAATAGGGCTGTAAAAAAAGATCAACAACAACATAACTTCTGCAGTATACAACTGTGAGTATTACCCTGGTTATGGGGACATCATATTTCCATGAATCAAATTCTCTAGTTGTCATAGTTCAGCGCCACACCACTCCAAGACTAATTACAGATGACACATGAGTCTGTCGCGCTGCTTTGCATTAGCTGCCCCATCAATTCACAATAGTTTAAAAGAGCTCTTTCGTCAGCCGATAGTCTTAATGCTGTGTGGCTCTGCTCCTGTCACCTCCCCTGTGACACCAACACTGTACTTATCTCTATGACACGCACTGGCAGGTAAGATATTAAGGTTTAAAACGGTGCATTTCTTTTATGAGCAAGAGACGAATATTACTTTTAATAGCGGTGACTTTTGGTGTCATTCTAGTTTTAAAAATTCTGCCTCGCTGATGTAAGGTGATGTTATATAAACGTCCTCCAACTGTCCACAAAAGTAGGTTGAGTATGTTTTCGAAGTTAAACTCATTCAGAGAGCATTTATTTATACAAGGTCCGTGTACCATTTGTTCTTTTGAATTGCAATTAAGAACGAAAAACAATAATATGGGAAACAGTTTGTTATTTCATTATTCCGGTTTAGTCTCAAAAGTAGATTTCAACCTCTATTTCCAATATTTAACTTATTTTTCTTTCTGTTTTATACGCCCCAGAAGTTATGCTGCCAAAAGGACTTACCTGAAAATTTTTTGCAATTTTGTGGACAAACATGTCCTCTTCTTCTATAGCGATGCGTTTACTTTCGCATCTTAGAAAGTAATTGTTGAACTCTACTCTCAGCGAGGTGATAAACTTTTGTTCAGTTGACACTCAAATCACACGTGGCACGCTAAGCAGCATAACTTCTGAGCCAAATAAACCAGCGAGAATTAAATATCAAAATTAAAATAAGCACCAATCGTTTTTTTGATCAGTGTTATTTTAAATAAAATTTAAATATTGGAAATAGGGGTCAAAATCAAAATTTTTTGGGCACTAAAACAGAATAATGAAGTAAAGTGTTCTCCCATTTTGTTTTTCGTTCTTAATTGAAATTCAAAAGCACAAATGGTACATGGACCGTACAGCATATCCACGCAAGATTTGTTATTTCTGTGACCTCTAAAAAACAGATTTCTATTATATTATATTTGTATGGAGTTTTTCAACACAGGTGCATTCACTGACAAAGGAGCTCCCCATTGCCTCCCCTATAACCTTCAGTCAATCACAACACATTCATACATAAGAAAGATGGATAGTGTCTTGCTCAAGGACACAATAGTAGTACACATTGGTCAGATGAGTTGGAAAAGACATCCATCTTCCTATATCATGCTGGAAATGTACAGCCAACTCGACAACTGAACTGATAACTGTGGATAAAGTTAACTGTATCTGTGGGTCTGAGGCTACGTTAATGTGATGACGATCTGAACAGAAGACGCAAAAGTGGCGTCGCGTCTTCACTTTTTATTCCGCATTTAGATGAGCGTTTTGGGGAGGAAATCTGCGTGCATACGGTGACGCATAAGTGTGTGGAATTCGATTGTGTATGCATGCCAGGCGGCTAGGTGGTGACGCTAGGTGGTGATGTATGTGAAGTAAACGCGTACGTGACCTGAGCAGATCTGGCAAGAGTTTTGCATCTTGGGCAGTGTAGACGGAAACGCTACAACGGAACGTATTCAACTCTTCCACTCTGGAGGGTGGTTTCAGATTTTTGCATTTTTACTCCCCAAAAACACTGTCAACCATCTAAACGAAAGGCACTTCCGATAAAATATTTTGTCATTTTTATCAGCAAGCATTCTTGTGTAAACAGGTCCTAAAAAAGTTGAAAAAAACATATATGAAGTTTTTACAATTTCCTCTTTATAAACTTACTCAAAGTTGTATTTTCTTTGATTCATTCATGTTTGAGTAATTTGTATTGCCTTGCGTTTGAGACCTGAGTGCTCACAAAATTTCACTTTTCACCTACCTCCCACTTTCTTGTGTTCATTCAAAACTTCAGATTCTCTTTTATTGAATTTTTCTTTCTTTTATTCTTTTTCATTTTTTCTTTTTTTTCCCCAGTCAAAATGTCTGGGAGCGGCATTCTGACTGGGAGCAGGGTTGCCTGACCTGTTACTTAGACCTGTTGAAGATAGGAAGGCTTAATACTATACTGTGAAACATTCCAGACAAAGCAATAACATCTCCATGGAGAAAAGCATCTCAGGAACCCTTCACCAGAAAAGTTACACAATGCACCTTTAAGCAACAGCCAAGCAAACCAATCAACTATATCTAAATAAATAGCTAAAAGAAAAGAGTACATATTGTCCTATTATTAAATGACAAGTAGCTTTGCCTCACTGGAACATCGCCCTAAACCTTTACATTATTGCAAACTGTAATGTATGACGGTACTGGAGAATTACTCGCAGTTATCTGAATGTCATTTACAAAACAAACTGCACACATCCTCTCAGAGAAAACTCAATTTTAGCCGAGTGCAAGTGTTTTCCGCAACAACATTTCGGAAAGCCCTGGGACATTACATCTCCAAAGTCAGGCCTTGAAAAATGGCATAATAATGATCCTAATGAGATAAACAACGGGAGCTGTGTTGTGGCTTGTGCTTGAGCTGAGTGCGGACCTGATGCGGTGGCTGCATCATGATGAATAATACACGACGTGAGAGGCAGTCACCGGCCCAAGTCCCCACAGAGCGCAGTGTAAAATGTGCAGCAGCCAGAGCACTCGGATTGGCTCATATTTGTCTTGACTTTTTTTCACTGCAGTGGATAGAATACAGATGGAGAGACACTTGGGGAATCGGGTTTAAATGACTTTATCTCATAGTATGGTGGTCTGTTCAGTTTGAAGTGTGCGGTGGGTTTTGACATTGAAGAACTTCATATTTTTACTACTAAAAGATGAGCTTATAATAGTGGGGTTCTCTCATTATTCCCACTCATATTTGTATTTTAAAGGTTTTATATTGTGAAAAATTGAATTGAATCATGTTACAATGTGGTTATCTAATCAAAAATATACATGGAGTTGGACTTTGTTTCATTCACACGTTTGAGAAAACTTTTATTCTTAGTTTGTCTATATCGCCAAAACTGAAAATGCTCACTTCTACCTTGTGATGTCATGAAGTGTTTTCGTAGTAAGTACTTTTCAAATTAGCAGCTACCTTTTACCATAAGTTCAGTAGAGTGTAGTAATACCAGGTCTGAAAATATCCAGACTATTCTAGTGAAGATATATGGAGTTTAAAAACACAGTGGAGGACCATGTAAACGCTTAATTCCTAGTGATTATTTGAAATTAAACTTAAATCCAAATTTAGTGGGTGGTTTATTCTGATTTTAAAGCCGAATTAATTTATTCCATGATTCTGTAAATGTTTATTCCTCTTAAAAAATAATTCCTGGGTCGCCCTTCCTGGGAAAAGCGCTTCTCAGGCTGAGGCACCTACCACCACTCCATGCTCCAGCTCATCCGGGCCTGACCTGAACCAGAGCTGCACCCCGCTGGTTGAGGATTCTGGGTTTGGACCGCTGTTCCCCAGTTTGTATGGGCGGATCCCCGTGCGTGATGACAAACCGAGAAGAGAAAAAAAGCCAGTAGCGACTGAAGAGTGTGTTTTCTTCCGGTAGACATATATACTTCTATGTCCCTGTGCCTCCCCCGACCACTAAAAAAAAAAAACTCTCTGGTTCTACGCGATTCACGTGAAGGACCCAGTTGACCAAGGAAAAGGTGATTGTAACTGAAAAGCTTGCTGGTAAATATGTGTGAATAAAACTAAACACCAGGTATATTTTAATGAAGAAACATCATAACAGATCAAAAAATAGGGTACTATGGGCCCTTTAATGATTCATGCATGTTTGCGTAATCCTGCATTTCACAATTCACTGTTAACACTTCAAACTGTATCAAATCCACACACACAACACTGAATTTATATCCTAGAGTTAGTGTGCCAAGAATATTTTTACACAGACTTTTGACAGCTCTGAAAACTACAAAAACACATACATTTCAATTCCCCGTGTTACTTTTGAAAGACTACTACAGCTGTATCTGTGCTGCGTACTTTGAATATAAGCCTCTGTGCGGCAATAGAGCTAAACTTGACCAGTAGTTTCCCAAGGGAAGCCAACTGCTACAAGGACAATGTGATGCCGTGCCAATTAGAGCAGCATTCAGGCCTTTTGTTCATTTGAATGGAGCTTGTCAGACTCCCGAGGCAGGGGTCCTAACACTGGAGACTGCATACAAAACACCAGGATCATGCTGTGAAAGGAATATGATTTAAGTCATGACCCCCTATTACGCGCACAAACAATTGGAAACACAAGCAGAGCGTGTGCTACAGAAAGATTAAATAATTATCACATGACCTCAGAGTAGGCCCAAAGTGATTAGAAAGCCTTCATCTGACAAAGCACTGCAAAAGTCAACTCCACTGGGCCCTGTGTTTGCTCCGAGCATATTCATTTGTTAGACAGAAGTTCCTCTGCATGAGCCAACCTGTGGGCACAACAAAAAGTCATTTACAAATCTGGAAACGGAACAGAATGAAAATCTACTTTGGGGAGAAATAACTTATTGAAATGTATAAGAGAAAAAATATTGGAAAAAGTTGTAGAGTTATTTGTAGGCTCTGGTTTACAAACGATGAATCCACAGACCATCTAAAAAAATAGAATATAATGAAAAAGTGCAATTTTTTCACTCATTTCAGAAAGTCAAACATATATATTATATAAGCTCATGACACAGAGTGAAGCTTTTGAGCCTTCAGGTCATCTATTGTAAGCCTTGCAGGGTTATCAAAAGTACTAAAAGTCAGATACTAATTGATAGCAAATGTAGTATTGAGACTAGTGATACTGAAAATGACATGACTAAATTTGACATTCCCTCCCCCAAACAGTTTAAGGCCTGTTCAGGCTGGGGCGTCAAGGCGTCCAGTTTATTTGCAAAGTCCATGTGGACATCCTGCATTTTTGTGGTGTGTCTTCAGGGGTCAGCGCTGCGTGAATCTAGCGTCTAGACACACATCTAGAGCGTTGACGTCAGAAGTTGAAAATGCGGAACTTTCCGCAGTCAGGTATGACTATCCAGTGACGTAGAGACGTTATTATCTGAAAGAAAGAGAAAGACTCAAGAACCGGGGCAGGGAGCCACAAACACTAGCGGAGTATAAATATATACGCCGCAATCACAGAGCCAGTCGCCAGGGCTAGACCGGACCAGGACTAAACCAGGACTAGACTAGGACTGATCGAGTGGCATTAGCGGAGTATACATATATATATGCCTCAGCCACCAAGCTGATCGCCTCAGCTGATGGTTTTATGTAATAAATAAACTAAAGTCTCAGCCTGGTCTGACATCATTCCAGGAAAAAATCGGGACCGGGCACTTGTTTCCAGGGCAAGGAACGCGTGTCAAGTATTTATCTCCTGTTCATCCACGGCATCCAAGACACATGTCGGGGGTGTCTGAACTCCAATGCAAAGGTGACCAAATAGAGGCATCAAGGGCGTTTTTTGATGCCGCGGTCTGAACACAGCATTAAAGTGGTCTTGAGGTTTATTAGAACTAGTAGAAGACCTTGTAGTATTTTAAAAGTGCACTATGTAAGTTTTTGGTTGTGGGTCTGTCATCTGCTTGTTGATATGTCAGTGCTCTGTCTGGAATGTTCCACAATATGACATTAAAGAGCTCTATCATACATTTATTAAATTAGAGGTAGTTTTAGATCTCAAAAATACTTGGCATTCTGGCTGTGAGTGGGACTGCCTCTCCACAGATCTGACCTGTTACTTGGTCTAGTTTGGTCTCCATGATGATAGAAAAGATTAATCCCATACTGTGAAACATTCCAGACAATGGAAAAAACATCTCTGTGAAGAAAAGCATTTAATGGACCCTCCACCAGAAAAGTTGTCCAATGCACCTTTAAAGACAGTTATAATGTGTTGAAATAAATTTTTTGTCTAAATAAAGAACATTTCATCATTGTGATATCAAAACTGGTATCATGTATTGATCCAAATCCTTAGTACTGAAATCATACTGTAGTTTGAAGCTTTAGCATTGTGACAACACTATAACCTTGGATACAAAGTCAGTCTCAAAGTTATGGAAATATGATTAGTTTTCTGTTCTAAATGTAAAAAAGTATAAAATCTCAGACATAAATAATACATAGCTTAACCTTGTTAATCTATCTCAAGGGCCTTCAAACATTCAAGCTATTCACATATTCACAATGTACGGGGACACTGGAAGAATCCTGAGTGCTGTGTCTTGCTCAACAGCACATCAGCAATAAAGAACAGAGTTTTAATGAGGGTTTAGGTATTTCAATGTTCTAAAATGACTAGAGATGGAGGTTGCATCAGTTCCAAGTATCGGTATCGGCAGATATCAATCAGGTTTTATTTTCGATGCCCCATTCTCTGTGTGTTGTCCTTCTTAGTTTGTCCAGTAGAATACATTGTTATGTGTGAACTACTTTGTCCAAATAATTTCCCTTGAGGATCAATAAAGTTTGAGTAAGTCTAAGTCCTCAGTGCATCAGATATTATGATGTTATACGGCTGTACGCAAAGAGAAATACATTTTGCTCATTTTTAAAAGTTAATTTTGATCTCTATCTCAACTTAAAATAATATTGTAGTCCATGATCTGGATTTTAAAAGCTAAATATTGGTATCTATCGAGATAACTAATATCAAAAATCGGCCCCAGCAGCAGGCCAAATACTGGATAACAGCTCAAAAAAATCCATATTGGCCCATCTCTAAAAATTACACACTTCAGTTCTGTTAAAAAATAATCAAACATCAAATTCATCCAAGTCATGTTTTTATCAAGGGAAAACAACTTTAAATTTCCACTCTTTGAAGACAAAATAACGTGAATCTAATGTCAGAATGAAGGAGAGAAGCAATCTTCCCAAGCCTGAAATCCAAGATGAGCTGCTGTGTTTATGCGCTATGGGCCACCAGCAAGGAGCCCCATGTGAGATTTTTATATTGACGAAAACATAATCAAAAACTTTCTGATAATCTCAAAGACTTGCTCTTCCAACTTCAGCAACTTATGTTATCTGCATCTTACAACTTTGAAAATTGTTATATAAAAATAATTCCAGCTAGAACTTGTGGGTGGTAATAACAAAAAAGCAAAAACACAAAAAACAATATATATAAATATAGATCAAGTATTGCAATAATCAATAATATGTTTTTATAGTTTTTAAGACAGTAAAAAAACAAAACCTTATATTCTGAGCATCCTAATTATTCCCCGTAATGAGTTTTTAAGATCTTTTCACTGTTGGACAATAAACTGCTTTCTAACTACACACAGATAGTACACAACTGACTTATTTTAATTTCAAGGGGTGCTTTAAAAATATATCTATACTGTGGTAGGCTAAAATACTACTACTACTTGAAATAATAATAAAATATTCTATTAAGTTCTAATGTGTGTTCCTATTTTTTTGTCTTTAAAAACTTCAAGTTCGCAGTGTCTTTCTTTATCCCTTCTTCAGTCACTTTATTTGAGCTCTAGGGGCCATTAATTGATGACTTACAAACAGCCCACTTCATCTGTGGATATAGGCACAAAATTGGTAGCTTTATAGCCTTTATTAGACACCTGCAAGTCCCAAAGCGAGCATCGCCGACCTGACAGCATACAGAATAATAAGTTTTGGAAATAGCGCAAAGTAGCAGAGAAGTCCTCAGAGAGACACACTTGTTCGTATTCAAAATAAGATGTTTTTTCTTGCTATGAGAGAATGATTATGAAACAGAGAGGACGGTGTGTGTGTAAAGGAGAAAGGAGGTGTTAAAAAAGTGATGGAATATTCTGGCTCTTGCTCGTCCCACTCGCAGCTGCCAACAAGAACAGGACGCGGTGTACAGGCACAAGAAGTGACACTCGAGATTCTCCTGAGAGCGATGGATGCCACAGCTAAGAGAAAGGCAATGTGTGGAGATGGATATTCAAACCTCTGTGTGTTTGCTATAAGTTATAATCAGTTATCCGTGGGTGAATTAGCTCTTGTTAAAACAAAATATGATATAGTTTAGGAAAAAGTCGTTGAAAATGTTACACATATAACAGGAAGCTGATACACTTACAAAATCAATGTACAGTATTTTGGGTTGGAGATCTGGTCTATGTAAAGGTTTGGTGAAGTGGAACATGGGACAAAAGTTTTTCAATATGGTGTAAAGAAAATTAAAAAGGAAGGTGATTTTTTGCCTAATAGTTAAATATTACACAAAAATGACTTGTGAGCTTTAAGTCATGCTATAATGTTACCTCCTCAAAAAGAAAGCTGAAGTTGTGTTTTGTTTCATTCACACATGTTTGAGTAATTTTTTTATTATTAGTCTGTCTACATCTCCAAAATTCGAAATGCTCTGTTCTACCTTGTGATGTCATGTGGTGGTAGTTCTAAATCTGAAAGCTAAAGCTGAATGAAATGAGTCAAATGTGAAGGTGTATAGACATTAAAAACACAGTGGAGTGTTTTCCATTTGAGAAAAGAACTCAGTCTAAATCTGCAGGGTCTGAAACAAAACACAACTCCAGGTACGTTTGTGATGAAACAACATTATGACAGATCAGAAAATAACGTAATATAATTTATTTGACCAGTATATTGATAGATTTTCTCTGGCTACCTAATGAACAGTTAACCTTGGATTATACTTTCCTCATGTAGATCCTGCATGGAGGAAACGTTTATAGTCTGTCGGGGCCCACGTGGCTGCAGACAGTAGAAATCAAAACTAGGTAGGAGGGAATCCTGCTTATTTCTGTGCAGAAGGCCACCACTAAGAAAAGGACAAAATTCAAAGCACGCATTACTTACAAAAAATTTAAAAATCAATAATGTGTATAATCTGACTTTTCCCATTTTATATATATTAAAAAACATGATCCTTATATAGTGCTTATTTGTAAAAGCCATAGTCCATCTAAACACATTCATACATGCCCAGGGACAATAAGCACTCGAACTACCAACCTTCAGGCTGGAGGGTAAATTTTCTAGTCACAGTCACCTTATAAAATGTATTTCCATTGAAGGAATCATGGGCACTGGACTGAGTGACTGCAATATACCAGAAACGTATAAAAAGCACTAGTCTCTACGTAAAAAAAAAAACAGTGAATAAAGCTGTGACGGCTTTACATTTATGAAAACCGTTTTTTTAATGTTACAGCTACAAACACTGTAAAACTTGCATTAGAAGTCCCATTAAGCATGATTTTATGTCTTCGCCGTCTGAGTTTATTAGCACCATTCATCACTTGGATAAAAAATCTCCCTTTGCGTCCCTCCTACCGTGTCATATAACTCTTGCATTTTCTTTTCCCCCCGTCTCCGTGTCACTGCCGAATCGACCGCTGGCAGTGTTCCTTCTCTTCATCATTACCCTCATCATCATCTCCTCTCCGTCCCCCTTGGCGTTGTATCTCTATGTGCCTTCTGCTTGGTATAGAAAAACCGCCGTATGTTAATGTGATAGAGCTACACGCAGCTAGTATCACAGCGAAATTCCTGGGCCAATTTCAGAAGTGCTTGGTCGCCTTTTATTACCGCCCATAAGTCCCAAGGTCAGCCTGCGGAAGATGAAGGGGCTAGCGTGTCCTGTGTACCGCTGGTCATTTATCATTCGTCTACATGCACTCCATCCGTTCTGTGCTGTAATTTATGTAACTCGCAAGCATCTCTTTTGCATCTTTTTCTTATGCGTGAAACCTCTTCACTCTCCAGTACGCTCCCAGACTGCCTTATTGCGATTTGACTTACAGGCTGGCAGTGTGTTTTACTGCATTGTGGGTTTAAAAAGCATATGCCAGGCAAGGGCAGGAGTGTGTCTTGTAAGGTGGTTATGGGTGCTCTTTATCGTCTCACTCCCAAAGTCTTCACAAAGCAGAGAATCGTCAGCTTTAGAGAGAGGAGCTGCACTTCCGCTGACAGAAAAATGTGTGAAAATACTGTGAAAGAAATGGATCCAAAATAGTGCATGCAGAAGGATTCCAAGCAACAGTTTATAAAGCATACAAATGACAAAATCTGTCCATGTATTGTGGCCATACAAGGGACTGGTTGAATTGGAACATGGGACAAAATGTGTAGCAATATGAGATTCAGAAATGAGTGTTTTTTGTAGAGACAGACCCACATATCAGTTGGCCAGGTTGATATTTGCACTTTTTAGAGTATCAGCTATCGGTCTTAAATCTTCAGCAGAGGCCAATATTTTGTTTGGCCCAACGAGCTGCCTAAATATGGATTAAGAACATATGGATAATGGATAATCTGAACACTTAAATCCAAAGAGGGTAGTGCAAAAATGTGACCATACTGCTTCCTTAGCCAGTGTTATTAAAACAAGGTCATGGGTGAGTTTGTACTAAATTCAAGTTTGATTATTTGAGAAAAATTACCAAAATCGTCCCTGCATATTGGCCCAAAAATACCGATAGAGGAAACTGATAATCAGCATGAGCATGAAAAAACCCATATCAGTTGATGTTTATTTCTCCAGTAGTTAAAGGTATTGGCGCAACTTTTTCATCAAACTTTTTCACGCCAAAATGCATTTTACCAGCATCCTGATTAGGATGGATGTCATTAAGAAGTTGCCGATACGATACATAGGGCACGATACGATACATATCCTGATACAGTGCACTTTCAATTCGATATGATATATTTCAAATTGATTCGATACAGTTCAGTAAAAAATAAAGGCTAAATGGTGGATGTGATACTAAAATTCTTTGTTAAATCACTTCTTGTTGCAAAGTTCATATGAAACACAAACATTTTAATCTTCAGAACAGTGAAAATGTCAAATGTGTCGCATAAATGAGTTTCCTGCCTCTGAACAAATGACAAAACTGTAATGTAAAATCATTCAGTAAAATACAACCAAAAATACTTTGGGTGATATATCGATACAGCATCCCACAATATCGATATTATATCATCACATTAAATTATATGATAAACTGATATTGATATTTTTGCACACCCCCAATCCTGTTGTATGTTTACTGGCTACCTCCTGCAGTTACATGTAAAAACAAAACAAAAAGTATATAGTTTAACCCTTTTGTATTGTAAGTGTTTTTTTCCCTCCAGACTTCAATTTCCAATTTGGTGCATTATTCAGTCACTCCCCATACACAGTGATAATTCTGTAAGGCTTCGGATAAGTGCCATCTGCCCCTCTAACCACTACCTATACCTCACATATTCATGCACAGTAACTGTACTGCAAAGGAGGACTTTATTGGACTTTATGGTTGTTCTTTATCGTCTCGCTCCTAAAGTCTTCACAAAGCACAGAATCATCAGCTTTAGAGACAGGAGCTGCACTTCCGCTGACAGTAAAATGTGTGAAATACTGTCAAAGAAATGGGTCCAAAATACTGTATGCAGAAGGTTTCCAGGCAACAGTTTAAAATGCTCACAAATGACTAAAACTGACTATGTTGAATTTAATACTCATACTCATGTTTGATTATGAATTTCAGTTTAAAGGAAAACTACAGTATGTAACTTTTCCCAGTAGAGGGCCCGCATCTGATTCTCTCAATAAAATTATTATTGTTAGAATATAGAAACTTCCACAGAATGGCATTAAACATACCTATCTCCATGGAGGCGAGAAGGTGATATGAATAGGGCCAAGTTAAAGGGACAGTTCAGAATTTTGGACATGGGGCCTCATTTCGTAGTGAGCCAGAGTATTGGAGACGTGTGGAGACACTTTTTAAAATATTCCATCCAGTCCTTGTATTTGCAGAGGTCGCTGGTGCTAGGCTAGTGCATGTCAATGGCCACTTACCCACTCCACAAAGAGCCCAAGCAAAACAATTACAACAAAAGACTGTCGATGTAAATGTCTGTGTGGATAGAATAATGTTTGGAATAAAACTAACTTTGCATCGCATGAATTGTCACATGTTGAAGGACAATTTCCTCATATCAGTCCGCCGCTGCCAAGCTTTCTGTCAGCAAGTACAACTCACTGCTGCTGCTCAGACATAAATCAAATGCACGGTTGCTTTTACTTCTAAAATTGACACAGACATTTACATCAATAGTCTGGCGTAATAATAGATTCGCTTTGGGTGTTTTGTGGAGTGGGTAAGACTGTTTTTAGTGGGAGGCTAACTATGGCCATTGACATGCACTAGCCTAGCACCAGCGACCTCTGCAAATACAAGGACTGAATGGAAGATTTTAAAAAGTGTAGCCACACGTCTCCAACACTCTGGCTCACTAGGAAATGAGGCCCCATGTCCAAAATTCCAAACTGTCCCTTTAAAGGTCTGATCTCAGAGGGGCCAGCCTGCTCACAGTTAGCATGCATGTTTTTGAGCAATAAAAAATCTGTAACTGAATGAACGCAAGATAGATTAGTTTAGCGGCAGATTGCGGAACAGTCCAAGTAAAGCAATAACATACCTATGGAGACAAGCAGGTAGCAGACCCCACCAAGAAAAAAATCGATTTACTGTATGTCTTTGTGATTACACAGCATGAAAACAAATGCTTTATGTAAAATTTGGAAATCCAATGAGGAATTCTAAACAAATGCTCTTTAGGATGAAGCACTTTTTTGTTTTTTCAGTCAAGTTTTACACAAAAATAACTCTAAAATTACTTTTATATCTGGAAAGTTCTGAGTGCAACTTAAATCAATTTAAATCATTGCAGAGTTTGTGTTTATAGAATGCGTGACCTTTTGGAGAAACGTTTTTGTTAACAGAGACACCAAATGCAGATACAAAACTATATTGAAGACATTGAGAAAAAACAAAAAGACAAAGACAAGACAAAGTAAAGCTGTGCTGATATAACGTTTGCAACTCTTAACACAAAATCCATATGTTTTAAAGTAGTCAGTTCTTATAATTACCAACACAATTACTACGAAGAGAAAGAGTATTTGTGCTAGTGTCTAACTGCCATTAACATCCCAGCCTGTTTATAAAGTAGATAGAAGAGTAAAATCAAGCTGGTTTGTTGACTGCAAAAATCAATATTAATGTTATTAGAAGTGCTTTAAAAGTTGTAAAAGTATTCAGTTAGAGCCTATAGCCTGATTCACAAAGAAATACTCTATTTAATGAGGATATAAATACCAATTCTATCAGCTCAAAGTGCAAATCGGTACAAGACTTTTCCCCTAAATTTCACACTACATTCTCTTCTATTTTTCAGTGTGTGGTTTCGCTATCTAGGACACTAACCTCTTTTTGTTGAGTCTTCTAAATCTTTCATTTTCTTTTTGCTTTCCGTGTATGCTTGTTGGCAGGGGGTAGTTAGCGTGGTGCCTCCCCTTCCTCCCACAGCCACATCAGAGGAGCAAGATGATTCAATACACAGCCTGGGTTGACACCAGCGAAGGGGAGTGGGAGCTGTTGGTTTGTGTATACTAAGTATGAAGTGTGGATATTTCTGGTGGTATGGTAAGGGGCACGTGCAGCTGTGAAGTGGGTAGGAAAGGATGAGGTGTTTGAGCATTGTTTGGTTATACATCCATCACTGGTTGTTCCTTTAATGTGGCAGAAAACGTCAACATGGAAGCCAGAGAGGGCGGAGGGTTTGAAATAGCTGGTCTGTGTAATATGCATTATTCTCTGTTATTTATTTATTTATTTATTTATTTTTGGTATATGCATTACAGCCTGACTTAAAGGTGAGGGTATAACAATAACTGAAAACTCAAAATATTATATCATCAAAAGTCTCACATTAATATCGTGGGCTGTCGCAATATATCAAATTGCAAGTCTTTTTGGTTAATTTTGTTGTTATGGTGCAACAACAGTTAAAAACAGAGGGATCGCTGCTATTCTGTGCAGACTACATGAAGAAATGAATGTTTTTGAGAACTTTTAGATTTTTGGATATTGACAGACCCAGGCATTTTAAAAGGAAAAAGCACCATATTCAAAAATTTTTTAGCTTCCACAAAATATTGCAATAAATATTGTACTATGAGATGCATATTTGGAAAAAAAAAAAAAAAAAAAAAACCTATCGAGAGATTTGGATATCGAATATGCATATTTAAAGGTGCACTATGTAACTTTTCTGGCGGACAGCTAATATAAATATTGTTAAAATGCTCATTTCTGTAGTAATAGGCAGAATTTCTGGCTCATCACTAACAGAACTGATCAGATTCAACGTGAATTTACCTTTTGAATATTTTATGACAAAGTACAATGAAATCAATAGGAAAAACCTGGCTCTTGCCCCCATCTGGGAGAAAAACATCACATTGTAGAATCTGAAAACCCCCAATACTGTATGGAATTAAACATGTCTGTTTCCATGGAAACAGGTTGAGGAGGCAGAAGAAGAAGAGACCATAATAAAAAGCAAAGTTGCACGTCAGATCTATGTAAATGCTCACAATAAGAATGCATGTTCTTAAAGGTATCTTTTGAGTAATAAAAATGCAGGCGAGTAAATCATGGACTATAAGCAAGTTTAAAGAAAAGTCAAGTAGTTTGTATGAAGGCTGTCATTGTCAAAAAGCACAAAGGGCGTTTGAGCTATATCGTGTCCAATCTATGGTGAAGGTGTATGGTTTTTATATCCAAAACAGTCAGTTAAGCATAATGAAGGTTCTTGTGGCATATTTGTATTGGCAAAAAGTTTAGGCTGTGTTTATTAACTTACTTATTTCTTCTAAAGGGTAAGAATTATGATGATAGGAGAGTGGGGCAAGACGGAACACAGACTTTTCTATTTTATTGAAGGTTGTTTCAGAGCTCATCTACTAAATGGACTTTCTGATGCCTAAGCTCCTAGCATCTCTGTAATTATTATTATTGTCACAGTCTCAGCTTGTGCATAATGGCTTGTAGCATTTGCGGCTAAATGACTTGAGGCAGGTGAGAGCATTTGCTTGTGTGACCCTCTGTATGCCTCCTCTTCTCCCCATCAGGCTACATTAATGCATGGTACAGCTAGATCTATAAAAAGCATTTACCAAGGCGGCATACAGCTAATTAAGACCTATATGGCAGTTCCTTTAATTGTTAATTTATTTTTGTTCAAGTAGCAGGGCCAATCAATACACCTTTATACACTAATTTGACCCATCTCCGCAAAACTCTTTTCAATTAATTCGCAGAGAGCTTTGAGCTGTTTAAATATAAAATGCTTCTTGGTCTCCTGTTCTGTCCATTTGGGTCTAAGTGGTAGGTTAAAAATTAATGGAGAAAAGATTGAAGGCGACTAGCTCATTAGCGCACAACACAGAGGAACATACACTATGACCTGACTCACAGCAAAAACTGGTCATTGTTGCATCAACTTGCCAGCTCAACTAATATAATATAGTCAATAAAGTCAAATGTGTAAATTCATATTTTGAGTGACTACTATAAGTGAGTTTGTAATAATACACAGTCAGCAATCCATCATAGTGGAGGACACAGTGGAGGTCGAGGAAATATTAACTTTCCTCTTTTAAGACATTTCCTGGTGGATTCTGTGTATTTCCCTTATTGAAATTGAGTCACAATGAAGTTTTAACAGATGACAGTTAAAGAAAAAGCAAAAGGATTGTTTTGATGATGTTAAAATACACACCAATGCAGCATTATCATCATGGTAGCGTGTAGCCCTCAGTTACCCTAAACCAGGAGTCTCCAACCTGTAACTCGGGAGCTACCAGTAGCTCTCCACCCCCTTCCAAGTAGCTTGCCAAAGGATTCCTAAATTATAAGTATTGTGCTGAATATGTACATGTTGTACATGTATTCTAGTCTATGTTTTATAGGCATCTAACTGTTCCCCATCTAAGGCCGTGGCCCCTCCAATCTTATCAATTTCTTGTGACAAAAGTAGTAGCTCTCTGGCATTTTCGTTTTGTAAAAGTAGCTCATTGAAGGAAAAAGGTTGGATACCCCTAAGCATTCTTGGATATCTGTACAAATTTGGGTAGTTGGACCTATTTATTATTCTTCATATACTTGTGTCTCTATTTGGCACAATATATGTTGCAGAGCAGGCATGTTCAGAAGCTTCCAGGTAAATTGGTTCATATTTATGGAAAGCAGTACTTTTAACCACGTTTTTGAAAATCTACCTTCATGAAGCTGTAATAAAATATTTTGTGTTTCTTATTGAGGATCTAGGCAAGAATAAAGTTCTAGTGGATTAGTCTGTCCTGTAATAAATGCACATTTTAATTATATACTGTAATTACCACCAGTCTATGGCCCTCAATCAACCCTCTGCTCCATCTGTGTTTCGATATGTGGCCCTTGATAACCCCTGTCCTAGAGTCTCTATTTGCTCTTGTTGTTGCTGAACATTGGGTAGTAGAGCAGCCCTTCTACACTAAAATGAATGGTTTGTTTACCTCCACAGAGGAGTCTGAACCTCCCTTAGTGGGCGTTCACTCATACACTGACTCTATCTATGTCTTTGAGAAATTGGAATGATTACACCATCAGATAAGACTCCCCAGTAGGAACAAGCTGTATCTAGAGGAATGTCTGTCTCCTTTTGGCCTCAGACGGTGGAGAATTGAACATAGAAGTCCCCCATAGAGCAGGGTGAGCAAGCAGAGCCAAAATGTCAGAGATTGCAATGGAAGAATCAGCCACTTGCCATGAAGCTGGAGCCTTGCTGTTTTGACCTGTTCAACTCTCCACAGGGGCCTAACCAACCAGCGCTGATCTGTACTCCAGAACACAGCCCCAAACACTCCATCACATTCATTTGTAACACGCACACAGCCTCGCTAATATGGGACCCCCTTCTTCACCGGGACCACCTCGAGCGAGCCTCTCCTCACAGGCTCCCGACCACCCCCCGAGACTGGGGCTCTTGTGTCTGATGGAACAGCCAGAAATCAAGTCACATGAGTAATACCAATGAGGAAACTTGTCTAACCAGGTCACGATAAGCAGCACACATACTCTTATCGTGCGCTTTCTAATTAGGATTCACTCACTAGTTTGGCAGGAGCATGGATGGTTTTAGTTAACGTGATTTAAAAGACACATATTAAGAAAAATTGACTTTTTTTTTTAGCTTTTAACCATGTTGTGACATTGTTGCCTCATCAAAAACATACCTGGAGTTGTGTTTAGCTTCATTCACGCTTGATTCAGTAATCCTGTGACGCACTGTCTGCCTGAGCACTCAGTTTGAAAACACTAGGCTTGAATTTTCCCTAGACTGTGCTTACACTGTTTGTAAGTCCATAAATCCTTGCCAGACTGGTTCGAAGCATTTCTGCCATCAATTTGCTAACAACTGCACGCTTATATTAGTATCTCTGGGCTCGTTGCTTAATGGCAAGTTGTTACAATACAATGATGCATAATAATGTGTCCTTTAAACAGTTGTAAATTCTATTAAAATCCACACAGTAAACTTAATTGATATTGAAGCCAGAGGGAGTATAGAAGTTTGGGGCTGTGAATTATTGATTTAGAAACCACATCAATTAAATCAATAAGCTCCATTTATACTACAATTTTTATCTGCACTCAAAGTCATACGTCCATCAGAAAACTTCATGGGTTGCCACAGTCGCCCTGGGGCAGATTGTTAGACATTCTTTACTCTCAAACATCACCAAATTCCACAACACATCAATACATATTATGCAAAATAGATAAGATGCGTTGCCAAAGGACAGCAGCAGCCAGAGTCCTGCACCGGGTCGACTATAGGCAAATAGTTGCTGAAACGGGAAGGTTTTAACATTCTGGAATTTTACGGGTGGGTCAGGACTAAATCAGGACTAAATCAGGACTACACCAGGACTACACCAGGATTACACCAGGACTACACCAGGACTACACCAGGACTAATCTTCGACTTGAGAGAGAACCCCAAGCCCACGGAGGAGGGTGTCCGCAAAGCACCATTGGGCAAAGGCAGGGCTTACCTCCATGGAGTGCAGAGCCTCTGTGCCGGTCCTTTCACCTACGGTCACGCGACGGTCTATGTGGGCCGTGACTGTGTTCCTGGTTCAGTCCTGGTTCAGTCCTGGTTCAGTCCTGGTTCAGTCCTGGTTCAGTCCTGGTTCAGTCTGCCTGGTTCAGTCCTGGAATAAGTCCGTGGTGCAAAAGTCTGACATCTTAATCAGTGTTTCTTCTGCTCAGTAAAGTTTTTGGCCTGTGAAGTGATGACAGTTCGAGTTGTATTTGTGAATTCATATTCGTACTGAAGAAAGCGTAACCGTTTCATTTCGTGATTGTAATTCTTGAAGTTGTAACTTTTCAATTCGTATTGTGATGCTTCATTTAGAATGCTTTTAATTTGTGTGTGATTTATCATGGGTGGGTAACGGGTGGAATGTTAACTGGTCCAGGTGGGTGCAGGTTTAACTTTGATAAAATCAAGTGTTAATGGGCGGGTGCGGTGCTCTATTGCGCAGGTGTGGGCGAATGCGAGTCTCCAAAAATGGACCTGTGCAGGACTCTAACAGCAGCATATAAAGTGGAGGGAATTGAATCACCTTACCTTACATTGCATCCACACATCAACAAGGTACTGGACCGGAAACTGAAAGGGAAAGAGAAAAGAACATTTAAAGGTGCTTTATGTAACTTTTCTCATGTAAGTATCCGCCCCCTGCTTGTCTCCATGGAGATGTCATTGCTGAATCTGGAATTGATCTAAAAACCATGCATTTTTAATGTGAGCGGGGTCGATCTTCCACAGTGCCTGCTTGTATCCACTGGTTAGGATAATGTTTTATCGGTGTAGCATCCATACACTATATAAAAAAGTGACCCAAGTGAGCGTGGCGTCACCCATATTGTTCAGCTCAAGTCAAATGAAGCTTGCGATACTAGCGGTTATATGGGCAAATTTGGAGCTAGTTCCATATTAGCAAAAGGAATTTATTTACTGAGAAAATAGTGAAAGAGAAATACAAGGATCATGTAGAGCAGGTTAATACGAACATTTTACGACCAAAATGACGAGGCTCACAGCAGCAGTTATAAAGAGAGGGGTGACAATTTCTCAATGTAAAGTCAATTGGAAACAGACTTGATGGAGCCAGAAGTGCCCCCATGAACACATCCTATTTGGAACGCGGTGGCCAGTAGGTTAGCTATGTCTATTTATATATACAGTTTATGGTTGCATCCCAGGCAAAGCAATAAAGCAGTGTACATTAATCCAAAAAAAGTTATAGTTCATCTTTATCATTTGCGATTAAATCCATTTTGATCATAAATTCAATGTATCTATCTGGTTGTCTTGTGCTCATATGCAGCTATTGAGAGAACCTAATAGCACAGCTGGGAGCCCATGCAAAGAGGCAATCCTGTTCAATGGCACAGATGAAGAAAGTGGTCTATCCAGGCATAGGGCATAGTAAGCACACACTCTCATCAAATGCTTTAATTAGGATTCACTGATACTGTAGCTTTGCAGGAGCTCCAAGGAACCGCTTCTATAGATAGCACTGGAGAAGAAAGTCTAATTAAGGTCTCATTCTTCTCAGACTGATTACGTTGCATCCTCTCCACTTCCTTGTTCTTCCCTATTATGGAATTACGCTGGTCTGCATTTGGTCCATGTGGGCAGGGGCTGTTATCTAGTGCAAGTCTATGGTATGAGAAGACTATGAAGAACGCTATAGCTGCATGTGTGGGCAGCGGCAATAATGCATGGAAATGAATTATGAAATATGTGTAATCTTCTTTCCAGGAAGCTTCAACACCATCACTCTCAGTATAATAATCCCACATAATATTCACAGATGAATTTTAATGCACAAAGGATCTGTGGTATTGGCATCTCTAATAGACTACAGTTAACGATATATTAAAAGGCTCTATATTAGCTCTTCTGAAAGCTGGCAACCACAAAGCTAATTATTAAATACCAAAGCATCAATGGAGCTATAGATGGCGTTAGGGGAACAAAAGGCAGAGTTAAATTAAGAGAATTTGTGATTGGCCTAACAAAAGTTTGCATCAAGGCAAACCATAATGAAAGTGGCAATGTTTCCCATAAACGCTGATACAAGATCTTTGAGAGAGACAACACGATTTGTTAAAAGTCAGGGGACAAAATGGATTGTTTAAGGGAAACAAAGGTTTTTTTAAGCAGTAGTTTATCAGCAATGTGTCAGTACAGAGAGCTTAAGCCATGGGGAGAGTGGTGTGAAGAAAAGCTTTGTAGTTTCACAAAATAAGAAATCAGCATACATATATACATAAATACATATAGTAGGGCTCTGGGTAATGACTGAAAGGACGAGACCGAGGATACAAGTGGTCGAAATGAGTTTCCTCCACAGAGTGGCTGGGCGCTGCCTTAGAGATACAGTGCAGAGCTCAGTCACATGGGAGGAGCTCGGAGTAGAGCCGCTGCTCCTCCACCTAGAGAGAAGCCAGTTGAGGTGGCTCAGGCATCTGTTCCGGGTGTCTCTTAGGCACCTCCCTCGGGAGGTGTTCTTGGTGTGTCTCACCGGAAGGAGGCACCGGGAAAGACCCAGGACACGCTGGAGGGACTATGTCTCTCGGCCGGCCTGGGAACGCCTCGGGGTCTTCCTGTAAGAGCTGGAGGAAGTGTCCGGGGTGCAGGAAGTCTGAGAGTCCCTGCTTAGACTGCTACCCCCGCAACATGGCCCCAGATAAGTGGAAAAAAATGGATAGATGAATGGATGGAGGGTGGTCCATATTCTCTAGATTAGAACCCTGCACCTGGTTCCATATCTGGTCAAAATATCTGGGTCAAAATTTTATGCAAATTAATTAATATTTTGAGGTTGCTCAAGATACTTGAAAATTGCCCTATAGCTTATACCTTATACTATAACATAGTGGACCAAATAAATAAGGCATATTCAAATAATTTGTCATTTTATTCTGCAAACAGAACTGAAACGTGCATAAAAATAACTTAGAAAGTCCATAAAAGTTGCTTAGAAGATCCATAAAGTCCATAAGAAGTTATTTAAATAGTCCAGCAACCACTGTGGCTTTGCTGGCATCACAAAAGATGTGCCTGTGCTCTTTGACAACTTTCACTAGATACTGCTTCTGATCTTCATTCTTTGTTAGGCTACAGTTAAAATCTTGAATAAGCTTCACTCCCCTTTCAGCAACATAACTGACAACATTTCTGGAATGCACAATTTTAGCAGCCTTCTGAAAGTCTGGATCATCAGCCCAGTCTGCTGGGGAATTGTTAAAAATGTTTTTGGCAGATGAAGACCTTTGAAGAAATGCATCGTGCTGGTGGTGACAAACTCACTGATCTGCTTCCCTTCATAATCTGCTTGATTAAGGGCATCACACCGTTTGGTGGAACCTCTGAATCTTCCTTTCAATATTGTGAACCATCAGCTTCTTCTATTCTTCTGTCACACTGGATTCGAAGAATGCCAGGCCAACCATTTCTTCACTCACTTCAGAAGTACCAAAGACGTCGGCCAAAGGCTGCTTTCTTGACAACTGCATTTTCATACTGTGGCAGCTTCTTAAGGAAAACCATATCATTTGTCAAGAGTCAATATCCAGGAAACTTCATACAGCTTGAGGAACCTCTAAAACATCTCCTTTTTCTTCCAAATTTCTTCATAAATCATCTTTTGGATACTAAAACCTAATGCAGGGTTCTAATCAAGGTTATCTATAATTAAATTTTTTACCATGCTTTGATGGACCACCCTAACATACAGTACATACAGAGAGACACTACAATACTTTGTAATCAAAATGTTTAAATGATGTACAAAATTTTAAGAAGCACTTCATAACTTTTCTGGTGGAAGATTCGACACCTGCTCTGTGGAGATGTTATTGCTTTACCAAGAATATTACACACGCAGTATGACATTAAAACTTTATGGAGACAGGCAAATAGCACCACTAGGCCAAGTTAGAAGTAAAAATGCATGCAACAATACCACCTGTAATTAATTGCGAGATTAAAACTGTGGAACATCTATAGGCAAAGTAATACCATCTCCATGGAGACAAGCAAGTATGTACCCCCAGCAAAAAATTTCCCATTGTACCTTTAAGTAAATTATATTTTTAATTATAAACACTACAATACCTTAGGGCAATAATTAATTTAGTTAGGCTTCTGGCAACTCTCAAGAAAGAAAAAATAAAAAACATTTGTGCACTACATCGTATACCTGTGTAAACTGCAAATACTGACTGCAGAGTCTTAGCTGACAACATAAACAAAGCACTCACACTTTCCTGGTCTATACATCTCTGCATTAATCTATATAGGAGCCTCTGCTAACTCAAATGTATGACTTTGACTTACTTGACTAAATAACTCATCGCAACTTGCCAATCTGCACGAATATGTTTGAATCTATTAAATCAGTTACAGTATAGGGCTGAATGGTGTAGCCGTATGTGAGATTATTATAGAGGGGCCGAGCGGTTAACTTGTCATAGTCATTAAATTGTATATCCTTCAAAAATCTCTATACGGTGTTAAATATTCATGTTTATCATGTAGATATAAGTAAGATGAATGGCAGCGTATTCACTCATCCATGTGAGAGTGTATAATTTGACCGTCTCTTGTCAGAATACGGTCTAGTCCGGTCTAGTCCTGGTCTATTTGTCTAGTCCTGGAACGGTCTAGTGGAGTCTCTAGTCTCTCGGTCTATTATAGTCTGTCTATACAGGAGTCGAGTCCAGTGAGAACGCGTCTGACGCGAAAAGTTCAGCATTTTCAACTTCTTGACGCTGACGCCTTGGACGCGCGTCTTGGCCGCTGACGCCAAAACACGCGCTACGCCAATGACGCTCTGCGCGAAGCACGTGACGCTTTGGTCTGAACGGGCCTTTAGAATAAAGTGCAATTGACTTCACATTGGCTGCGCAGGGAGCATTCGCTCTTTGCACTGAGCATGCGCGCTTTGCACACAGCACAGACACGAAGTGTAGCAGCAAGTGACACCATGAAAACATATTTATGAGAGAGACGGAGATGAAAATCTCCCGAAAGCTAAGACGAGGTATGACGAAGCGTATGTAGCGCTTGGCTTCACTGTGACTACGGTGGGAGACGAGGAAAGCTTACTGTGTGTTGGCAGCCGACAGCATGAAGCCCAATAAATTAAGGCGTCACTTAAATACATTACACCCCAATCACTCTGATAAGCCGCTTGAGATTTTTCAGCGAAAACATGCCGAATATTGCCGACAATACCGCTTTGTGACTGCTACTTCAGTAAACCAGCGAGGCGTCATATAAGGTGGCAGTGTTAGATGTCGTCCTAGGGGGGCATGACAGAAAATAATTGAGAAGCACTGGGTTAGAGACACACAAAATATGATTAGAGACACTAACATGTTTGATTGAAATTTTGTGTTAGTTATCAAAGCTAAAATGTTTGATTAATGATAATATCACAAAAATTGTTAAAATGTATGATGCATTTTGATCACAATGTTACCTTTAACTGAAAACTGAAAATGCTATTTTTGCCAAAACCAACGTATTAAACCGTTTACCATATTTTTCAGACTATAAGTTGCACTTTTTTTCATGGTTTGGGTGGCCCTGCGACTTATACGCCGGTGTGACTAATATATTAAAATTATCACACTAGCAGCCGCGAGAGGGCACTCTAGGCTGGTGTGTCAGTATCTGGTACTACTATTACTCCTGTACCACTGTCACTTGGCTCTAGTGCGCATGTCTCCTGCAGAAAGGGCCTCTGTCCTGCTGCAAGCAGTGAAATATCCAGCTGAAAATGGTAAGCAGCAGAAAAAGTTTGGAGTGAGAAGGACTGGCAGAAAGCGGGTATGGAGAACACAGCTTCACAGCAACCAGGCAGGTGCGCAGTGAAACTTTCCTGAAAGTCATTGGACGGATCGACAAAGCCTGGACTTCAGTGACAACCGAAACCATCCTGTGGGGATTCAGGAAAGCCCAAATAATTCTAACAGGAACTGATGCTGAGTTTGACAGTAGCTACACAGAAGAGGCAGTGGTGCTCTGTTTACCTCCAGAGGTCGTGGAGTTGCTCAGAAGTGATACTGAGGATGCAACATATAGTCCAGTGCAACCTATGTTTTTTTCTTCTTCATTACACATTTTTGGCTGGTGCGACTGACCCCCAATTCACACCAAAGTGCAACAGCGTGTAAGGTGTGAATTCAGGGTTATAGTCTGAAAAAATACAGCAATTAGTTTTGTTTTAGTTTTTGCAGTAGAGTTCCCCTGCCTTTATTCCACAGGGTAAGTCACCCCCCCTTCAGAGTGACATCACAGTACAATCAGCGTGCATACCACTAATGTAACTACTGCACATCGCATCAGATTTGTGAAGTTGTAGTGTATAGTTTCGTATCCTGCTTTTGTATTATTTTAAATTTTTCTTGTATTATTTTAAGTGGGAGCATGGGTGACAGGTTTGTGGGCTGACGCTTAGACATGCTCACACTACTAACCATAACATATGCTTGTTTTTGATGAGGAAAAGATTTAACATAAAAAAAAGAAAAAAATATACATTATGCATTTTTCTATGCAATCTGGTGATATAGCAATGATTATCTTTATTGGCAATTTTCACTCTTGTATAAAAAATGCACCACAAACAATTGCCTTTTTATCACAATTAGCAATATTTTTGTTTATTAACCAAATCCCTACTTATGTATCGATAAAAAAAAAATTTAAAATCTTAAAGTACAAGTTTTATTCATAGTATTCCATTGTTCAAATGGTTTCAAAGTTTCAAATACAGTCACGCAAACTTGGTAAATAAATCAGGGGACGCAATTACCTTGCGTATTGTCTTTAAAAAGAGAAAAAGTTTTTTGTTTTTTTTAAATGAACATATAAAGAAGAAAAAAATGAATGTTTTTAGTGTGAATAGGGACACGCAAGAAAGCAGATCTTGTAAATCATTCACTCAACACCTACACACCGACTCTGCTGAAAGATTTATTTTATTAGTACAAAACAACAGGATTTTGACATCAGAAATTAAAAAAGTATTGCTGGTAAATTTGTAGAGAGATGTAGTAGCGTATAACTGGATAAAACCCCACATAACAACCACTGAAACAAGACGCAGTAATGAAACTCAAATAAAATAAATGAGCCATTATACGGACAGAAATGTTGATTACTTAAGCACCCAACTGAGTATATTACCTTCACCATATGGCAAACAACAGCTTCCCATTGTAGATTTTACTGCTGCTAGTAACACAGCAGACAGGTATAGCTACTTGGAAACTTGACTTATCTCTCAAATTTAAGTATTTTTCATCATTTTTTTCATTTGGTTTAATAGCACCATCTGTACTGTATTGTGGAGTCAACAGGTTCTTAAAGCACAAATTGTCCAAGGACTGCAGACTTTTACTGAATATAGTTTTAATAGAAACAAGTGCAGAGAGAGTAGGGCTTAAGAGAGCTATTGATCTCCTTATGGTAGATGAGCAGAAGTGAAATTAAACAGAAAGTCACTGCCACTGTGCTATTTTCTCTTGCACTGTATTCATCCATATACAACCAAATGCAGTATAGCAGAGGATAGTAAAAGTGTAATTTCTGTTTTGAGCTAGATTAGATCGATTTTTAAAGGTCCTATATTATACAAAATTGACTCTTGTGAGCTTTAAGACATGTTAAAATGCTGTTACCTCCTCAAAAACATACCTGGAGTTCTGTTTTGTTTCATTCACACATGTCTGATTAATCCTGCATTATTAGTTATCTACATCTCCAAAGCACTGTTCCACCATGTGATGTCATGAAGTAGTAGTTTTCAGATTAGCGATTACCTTTTACCTTTATATCAGTAGAGATACCACAGATACCACAGTGCTCACAGTAAGAATGCATGAGTTTTAAGGTAATATGGAACATTTCAGGCAGGGTAACACAAGCAGGTGGTGTATACTTTATCAGAAAATTTACATAATGCATCTTTAACAAGCAACTTCCATTTTTAAACTTTTCAACAGACCTAAAGATTTGGTTAAATTCTATAAGATTAAGATTATCAATGCTGAGCTGTAGAATTGAACGCGTTTTATACATTGACCTGTGTGTTTGTGATAATTCTGCATTTCTTATCTGCAAGTGAGTAAGAAGTTTTATTTTTTCTTTAGTAATCATTCTATTAATATGTGATTACACTGTATCCTCTGGAGTTTCCATTGTAAAAAGCCTGATCGTCTTTTAATTAGACCTAAAGGGGATTGGAGCCATGCTTTTATATTCCACCAATGTGCTGAATTATACAAGACTTTTGTGTGGACATTGTGTTCCTCACTTACATAATGCTGTGCTAGTATTAAGCTCCATCTCATGTGTGAACACAACATACTCCTGTGGGTTTATCACATGAACCAGAACAGAGGGGGAAAAAAAAAAATCACTTGCCAATTTCATGCATGCCTATTGTATTAATATTGATTTATCATCACTTGATACTAGGGATGGTCATTCGATGAAATTTTCTTAATCGATCGTCGGAAGAATTAACGATCAATTACGTTTTTATATTAAAATGATCATCATTATTATTATTATCTGCACTACTAATCTGCATAAATAAATTCAACTTTACGACATATAAACCGTAACGACTCTAGAGCCACATCAGCTGTTTGAGATTATAATGTGTTTAATTCAGTTTTGTGCAACTCTCACAGAAATGAAACTTAAAGGTTGTATAGAGGATTTTCCAAGGAACGAGAAATCCAGCAACTGTTTGTCCTTTTTCAAATGTTGCGCATGCGTGAAACCACCCCCCCTCCCCCACAGCTCCCTACGTAGAAACGCTTCCTCCCGCCTCCTCTTTACGCCAGAAACAGGTTTGTTTCTAGAAAACAAGTACTCATCGCTGCACATGACTTGTAAACAACTAACTACAGTGTTGGTTAGGCAAGGCGGAGAAGTGAGGAGCGGGGGGAGGGGGTGCGCGGACATTTCGTGCGCGGAAAAGAAGTGAGGACCAGGGGGAAGAGAGGAGAGAGGAGAGGGGAGCGGTGCGCGGAGATTCCGTGTGCGGAGAAGTGAGGAGCAGAAAGAAGAGCAAAACGGGGAGCGGGGAGAGGAGCAGTAAAGGGTGCAGAGAGGGGTGCGCGGAGATTCAGTGCGAATGAAGCTACTACTACAACACGCAGCAGCAAGCGGACTCTTTCTTTGCATTGAAAATTACATTTTCAGGCATAGGATATCACATTCGTGTCTTGAAAAACGTTTGTCTAGCTCTTGGAAATAAAGTACGTTTTCATAATAAGCAGAAGTGATCTGTCCAGGAGTAATTTGGCGACCAGTGCATCAGTCTTTAGACCCTGCGTCTGCTTCAGTCGCGCCATCGCTGGAATGAATCTACAAGAATCACCTTAGGTTGGCTTTGCTGCTTTTCCCCTTGTCTTCTTCTTTCAGCGACCTCAAAAACTGACTTTCTTTTGGGGATAACTGCTCCTGGATTCTTGTCTGCCATTGCGACAAACTTTGTGCTAACTGCGAGGAAGATATAGGTAAAAAAAAGCCGCTAAGAACTGTTGTGTTGGTGCAGTAAACAGCGTCTGTGCGTCTTGCGTCTGTGGACTGTGTGACAGAAGTACGCAAACCACGTAATGGCAGTGCGCAGGCAAGTCAGTTACGCTAGAAACGTAGGGAGATTGATTGACAGCCTGTCAGCTAACAGATAACGAGGCAGTGTCGTTATCTATTGGCAAATGTTTAGCTGGACCCACCACGTCCAGAGTTGATGAATTTTTATTCTCTTTTTTTTGGTCATCATAATTACAAGGCTACTGCATCTCTATAATGTTATCATTGACAATTTGAAATAAAAAAAAATCCTCCATACAACCTTTAAAACCGCATCACTAATTTGTATAAACTAAGCGAATATAAAACTACAGCTCTTGTGTCGCTGATGCGGTCAATTTCTGTCGGATTAAAAGACACGACTCAGTGGAATACAGGTTAGTGTGACCATATTTGCGTTTGTCAAAACCAGGACACCGTACGGGGGGTGGGAGGTGGAGACTCGTCATCGACATTGCGCGACTCTCACCTGGTAAAATTTTTTCCCACTGGACCCCGAAACATATGTTCCTGCTTTGTACACTGTGTACATGGCCTCCGACTTGTCCCGAACGCAACGGAAAGCGTGGAATTTCTTGAACAAGTCATCGTTAAATACACATTTGTGCTTCGGTACGTTGCAGGCTGACCAACTGTTTGTGTTTGCTCGCTCCTTCTGAGTGCAGAGAGACACATGTACAGACCCCTGTTTGGTCACGCTACGCACAGCAATCTACATTCGGTTTGTAGATTAAAACTGACATAATCGATGAAATTCTTAATGATCAATTATCGATTATTCGACTAATCATGCTCACCCCTACTTGATACTGATACGTTACACGGGGGTGTTCTACATGTATCAGTATGACGAAAAGTGAAGGTACACAGATAAAGTTTAAAGAAGTTTCAAGAGCCTATATAACTAAAAAAAAAACAAAAAAAAACTGAAAAAATAAAAAAATTTCTTCATTATTTGTCTCCAAAACCAAAATGAAATTCGCTTTTTCAGTTTTCAATTCTGTGTTTAAATGAATAATGGAAAAAACAGATAACAGCCGTTTCCCGTTTCCGTGACTTAAACTGTGATGCCGGATTGAACCAGGACTGAACCAGGAGTAACCTGGTCTAGTCCTGGGCTCAGTCCCCATCTCAGTCCTGGTCCTGTTCCCATAGAAGTCTGCGCGGGACAGAATTTTAAGTTCCGCTCCCGCCCGCTCCGCCATGTGCAGTCCCCCGTCCGTCCGCTCCGCTCCCGCTCCGCCCGCTCCCGCCCGCTCCCGCCCGCTCTCCGCCCGCTCGCCCGCTCCGCCCGCTCCCGCCCGCTCCCGCAAAGAATTGTAATTGTCAGTCCTGCTCCCACCTGCATCTGGGATATTTTGTCCAGCGCCAGCCTGCAACTCCCGCAGGATGGGAACCTTTGCTTTCTTAAGCTCTATCAAACACAGAAAAGCGAAAGGAATTGGGCTGCGAATGGGAGGAGGCCCGCTGAGCGGTCTGGCGGCATGGTTATGTTCTGGCTAAATCCTGTTTTAGTCCTTGTTTTAGACCTGTTTTTAGTCCTGGTTCAGTTCTGGTTCTCTGCACGGCGTACAGAATGGGGGACGGTCTGCTGCTTAAAATGTTTTTATTAATGCCAAATAAAATATCCAGCACAAATTATGCATGATATGGTTACATTCATCATTTGTATACTTTACCTTACACTCATATTTAGTTTGCGGGACTGCAGTTTATCATTCCACCCACCCGCTCCCGTGTTGTGCAGTCTCGCTCCCAAATGCGGGGTTGCAGGGCTCTATGTTCCCGGTCTCAGTCTTGGTCTCAGTCCCGGTCTCAGTCCCGGTCTCAGCGTCCCGGTCTCAGTCCTTGGTTCAGTCCGGCATCTCAGTTTAAGCCACAGAAACAGGAAACAGTCGTTATCTGTTTTTTTCCATTATTCATTTAAACACAAAATCGAAAACTTAAAAAAAAAAAAAGAGAAACAAATCGTTATCTGTTTTTCATTTTGGTTTTGGAGACAAATAAAGAAGAAAATAGTTTTTTTGTTGGAAAAAAAACTAATGAACGAATGATACACGGATTCTGTTATCAATAAGAGTGTTCATGGTTCTGTTTCGGTGTGTGATTTTCAGCTAAAAAGGTCAGAGTGACTGTTGCCTGATGCTAGTTAGGCTTGGGTATTTAATGTTTAACAGCACAAATGAGATCATCCGTTATGCTCACCTGCTAAATCAGCTCTTTCTGATCAGAATGTGTGAAATTAAAGCTCAAGCACACTGTACATTTTCAAGGAGAGATTACTGCCTACCAAAGACAGAAAAAACCTGCAGACTCTAAGGTACTCTGAGTTTCAAATTAAAATCCTACATATGAACACGGAAGGAGCACAGGGTGGGCTTCGACTTTGTATGTGCCCACTTTAAAACTGTACAACATTCATCAGTTACTTCTGAAAAAAAAATTTGAAATTCAAAATTATGCACCATTAGTTAAACTATGATTATTGCTGCGAGAAAAATGTCAATTATTTTTCCTTTGTTTTTTGTTAATTGTATTTGTTGATTTGAGTAAATAATTATTAGGAGCTTGGCAGAACGCACTGGTGTGTATTTTAATTAAATAAGTCATGTTTCAATAAAAGGCTTTTTAACTTGAAACTGTCATTGTGCCTTGGAGTCCTTGGTCTATTTTTTTTTTTCCCATCTTTGGCATGCGGTCTATTGGAAATTCAAGAAAATACAAGTATTCACCCACCATCTCCAAATAGTGCCTGATCATTTTCATTCTCAATACACAGGGACACGAAGCGCTCCCCATCTTCTCTTTAAATGCACATTGTAAGTTTGTTGTTTTTTCATTGACAAAGGCAATAAAGCTTTTCCGTATGAGATGCAGGTGTTTTCATTTCATTTTAGTCCCAAAGAAAAGATGTGAAACCAATTTTGACAGCACATAGCTCTTTATTGTTCAAAATAATGTCATTTTCATTTATATTAGCATGTGATCTAATATTAATGCTGTTACAGACCAAGACATTTCCCAAACTCAGGAAAGGTCTAGGAAAAGTCTTATTTTTTATTTTATATTTTGCAGTGTTCATATCTCTTCCAATTAGTACCAAGAATAATATCTGGGTGTGAGTTTTCTTTGCCTAGCTTCTCCAAATAACAGGTTTAAGACATAGACTGTGTATATATAAATGGACGTAGCTAATCTCGTAGTTGCCGTGTTCCAAATAGGAAGACTTTACACACAGTATTCTGCAGTGTTTGGGACTTGCAAGTCGTGACTTGGACTCAAGTCATGCTTGAGTCACTATTTTTTGGACTTGATAAAATGGACTAAGACTTGGGACTCGACTTGGACTTGAGCCTTGTAACTTGAGAAGATTTGATGCTTTGACTAGTTGACAAATTAACTGTTAATAAGCGCTCTTAAATCTTAACTCTTTCTGTTCTGACCGTAATATTTCGCACTTTTGTCAAGACATTTAAAAAGAAAAAAAAACTTGCATTTCTACTCAGAGTCGGCGTCAGAGCACATCTACTGGAGGGGCGTGGGTCACCAGCAGGGGGGGCACTGCCATTTGAGAAATATTTTAATGCGGTGGAGTCATACAAAGCAGTAATGCTATCAAACACGTTTTTCTTTAACAGTATTAGGCTAATTATGTGTTGTTATTTTTATCATTATTTTATTAAAATTATTATTATTAGCTGCAATAGTTGTTGAGGCTGTATGGTAGACGATAGGCACACAAGAAACAATAAGGCCTGCCACTGGTTGTAAACATTAAACAACAGCCTCTCGTCAAAAACACCCCTGAACAACATCGCTGAAAGAAGCAATCGGGCAAGAAATAGCCACGCATCAGGCAGCACCAGGGCTGTAGTGGGCGTGGTACGCGAGGGTAACGCCGTCCAGTCCTGTCCTATAGAGACTTGAGGGACCGGGACTAAACCAGGACTAAAACACGACCAGTGGCAGCTGGTGGTATAATTTTTGGGAGGGGCACCAAGGCCAAAATTATAAATATATATTATGAATAATATATGTATTATATATCTAGTCTATAGTATTATAACAAATACCAGAAACAGACATTTTGGTTAGTATTGGCTGAACAGTATCGATCAGAGCACAATGAACAGCCAAGCGCAAACTTTACGCAACAACACAACGTAACACGCCGCTCACACCCAGACCCAACAACGTCAGCAAAACTACAATAAGAGGCCACGATCACAACATGAACAGAGATGCTGCTCCTACAGCACACGACCAGAACAGCGCCATCGCACCCGCGAGCTCATTTACGCACTATTTAACTATTAACTAGGGTGACCAAACGCCCGTTTTTCCCCGGACATGTCCGTATTTTGCGTCATGTCCGGGGCGTCCGTTTTTTTTTTTTTTTTTTTTATAAAGTGATGCAAATGTCCGGGTTTTCATTACCACTCATTAAACTGAGCGTCTCAGAAGGAGCGAGACACAAACAGGCGGTCAGTCTGCCACATACCGAAGCACAAATGCCCATTTAACAATGACTTGTAAAAGAAATTCTCCATTTTCCATCCCGGTCGGGACAAGTGGGAGGTCATGTGCACAGGTTGTGAGGTGAGAGTACAGTGTCCCTCGTTTATCGCGGGGTTACGTTCTAAAAATAACCCGCGATAGGTGAAATCCGCGAAGTAGTCAACTTTATATTTTACAATTATTCTATCTGTGTTAAGGCTGTAAAACCCCTCAGCACAAACTTTATACACTTTTCTCAGACAGGACAGGTGCAACCCTTTTTACTTCCTTCTTAAAACTTCTTGCTGCTGTCGTCCTTGTGTTATTTTTCTCCTTCTTTATGTAACAAACTCAAGATTCATTTATTCCATAATGGAGCCAACAGCGCAGAGTCCCGCACGGGTCCATTTTTGGAGACCCCCAGTACAACAACGCACCCGCGCAGTACAGGACCGCACCTGCCCGTTAACCCGATATTATATCAAACTTTTGCGCTGCGTACGCCACAGACTGAACCAAGACTAAACCAGGACTAACCCAGGACTGATTCCAGGACTGAAGAGGAGGACTAATCCACGCCTGAACTAGGACTAAACCAGAACTGACACAGGACTCACCATCAGGACGGGCTTGGAGGTGACCACAGGAGAAAGGACCAGCTCAGCTCCGCACCTCATGGAGTTAAACGCGGCAGACAAACTGCTGACTTGGACTTGAGGTCAAAGACTTGAGACCTACTTGAGACTTGCAAAATGATTTGGTCCCACCTCTGGTACTCTGTAACTGCTGCTGTCAGGCTCCTTAGTTTTGTCTTAAAATGTTCATATTAAACCCTCTCTGATTTTAGTGGATTTATTTCTATATTCTGTCAGTAATTTAATTCCTATTCCTAATTTGTAACCTGGGTCCAAAATCCTATAACTACTAGCACTGTGAGCTTCATTTGACTCTATGGGTGATGTCACACTCCTTTAGTCCACTTCTTTATACAGTTTATGGTTTAAGAGATGTTCAGGGCCTAGTAATTTAAAACTTTGCAGCTATAATATGTAAGCAACAACTAATTTATTGTAAGCATTCAATTTTTAGAGATGCTCAGAAATGCATTACTCTCAAGTTATTTGCTCCATGATGTAACACACACATAACACAACAAAGCTTTGTTAGTTTCCCTTTTAACACAGCAGACCGAAACATTGAACCAACACAAGCTAGTCCACAGATGAGGGGCCATCATTTGTTCCATCGCTGATCTGGAATGAGTGAGCACATTCAAATAAGTTTAATATTTTCCTGGCTGTTTTCGAAAATGACGATTCTACCCTTATTTTTTGGCACATATGACAGAGAATCACAAAGATATCAATGTCAGATACGTCAAAAGAAGCCCTAGATACTGAATTGTGGAACATCGAGAAGATACAGTTGTCGTAGTAACAACAAAATTTAATGACAAGCTTTCACATGATCCCGAGATTCAGAATAAAGCTGCAGCCTGGCTTGGGTACTGTCAGACACACGCTGGCTTTTATTTGTGCAATGGTACAACAATCACAGAATTTGCGCTCTGTTGTAGAGCTACTGGGGAATATGACACTACACCATGTTACTGTGGATGGTGCTACAGATGTCGACAGCCTATTTTTGCACAAACGTTCAAATGTAAAGTCAAGCTATGGGTACGATACAGCGTGGCAGAGAGATATAAGCATGTGATTGTGTAGTCCAGCATGTAGAAGAAGCAAAAATACAGGGAACTCAGCTACTTAGATTGCAGAAAGTGACTGGTGTTGTCTGAGAGTTTGTTGAGTCAATGCCAAATAAACATTTCCAAGATTTGGAGATTAAAAACTGTTTTTTGTTGTCCTTACCAGAAAACCTAACCTCAAATTCATCTCTCAAATGTAATCATCCCCTAACAGTACAACACCGCCAGTCTCACCGCTATCTTGGATTTGACATTGCAGTAAATTCATCAATACATTATTCATTAAAACTAACCATGCAAAATTTGGAGAAATGTTAGAAAATGGGGTAATTCTACATAAAGTGTAAAGCATAAAAAAATGCACAATTCTTAATGAACAAATACTATGCAGGCTTAAAAACTGAATTACGAGTTTATTTAGATAATTAAATAATTACAAAATCTGAGTCATCCGTGATAGAAAAAATATATATATTATTATTAAGTTTTTCTTGATCCTTTTTGATATGGTGATACTAAAAATGGTAGGCTGGAAATGAGTTACCTGTTAAAAAATAATAATAATAAAAATGTATATATAAAACTGTAGTAGAAAGCTAGCAGACCAAAGCATTAAGGTAATTAGAATTTCCTACTAATTTGTAAGTAAGGAAGGAGGAATGAATACTGTGAGGTGGATAACGTCGCTAAAATAAATCAAAACCTCTAGACGTGCAATGAACAAAAGAAAACTCGACTTTTATGGGGAAACGCGTCATTGCCAGCAGAGGTCAAGCACTGCATCAGTTACAGGGTCAGGCGAGTCACGGTCATGTGACAGGAAGCACAGTGAAGTCATTACTGCGGCAACAGAACAATGAGCCTACAGTGGACCCAAGAGCAGCAGGTCCCAAATAGGACACATCCTGCCTCACCTCCCCCCCACCCCGCTCCAGTCCTCTCACACTCAGAATTATACAAGTATACAAATTATACTTTATATTATTTTTCTGGGCTACTGCAAGTTGGCATACAGAGGTACTTCCAAACGCTATGCTGCTAAACCCAACAACTCAAAGAATCAAGTGAAACTGATTAAATGTAACTTCTCTCGAGGGAGTAACTTGAATTAAAAAATAGGGCTGTGCCAAAATATTGAAATATCGATATATCATATTGTTTAATTTGATGATACAGTATCGATATCATGGGCTGCTGTATCGATATATTGGCAACAGTATTTTTAGGTATATTTTACTAAATTATTTTGTGTAAGAGCTACAGTTGTGTTGACATTTTCACTGTTTTGAGTCAAATGGGTGTTTTTCATATTAACTCTGCACAAACCTAGTCAACTTTTAGTATCACAGCCATGATTTAGCCTTTGTTTTCACTATGCGTGTGCAAAAATATTGAAATATCAATATATCATAATGTTTAATTTGATGATACAGTATTGATATCGTGGGTTGCTGTATTGATATATATCACCAAGGGTAATTTTTGGTATATTTTACTAAATTATTTTGTTAAAACGCTACAGTTTTGTTGCTTGTTTAGAGGAAGGAAACTTGTTTATGCGACACATTTGACATTTTCACTGTTGTAATGATTAAAATGTTTGTGTTTCATATTCACTTTGCACAAGATGTGGTTTAACAAAGACTTTTAGTATCACAGCCATGATTTAGCCTTTATTTTGTATTGAACTGTATCGAATTGATTTGAAATATATTGTATCGAACCAAAAGTGCACTGTATCGACATATGTATCGTATCGTGGCCTGTGTATTGAGGTATGTATCATATCGGCAACTTCTTAATGATACCAAGCCCTATTTTTCACTCAACTATATCGAATCATTTAGAAATATAACATGTAAAATCGTATTGAATCAAAAGCGCACTGTATCGAAAACATATCGTATCGTGGTCTATGTATCGAGGTGTGTATCGTATCAGCAACTTCTGAACGATACCGAGCCCCAGTTAAAAGTACTATACACAAAATTATACAATATTACACAAAATGGACTCTTTCAGCCATGCTCTAATGTTGTTACCTTATCAAAAACATATCTGGAGTTGTGTTTTTTTTTATTCACATGTTTGAGTAATTCTTTTTATTAGTTTGTCTACATCTGCAAAGCTCAAAATGCTCTGCTCCTGCTTCTGTCATGAATGGTAGTTTTCAAGCCAACAGCTACCTTGTACCTTTAGTTCAGTAGAGATTGGCAATTCTAAGTCGGAAATAACGTAATAGTGTAATATTGGCCCTCTAAAGCCTTACCTGAGTAAAAGGGTAAAAGAAGGGTCTGACGCTGTAATGGCTGCAGCTACTTTGACCCCAGGGAGCAGCCACACTTCCTCTTCCTACCTCAACTCACTCCACCAATGGTTTATTTACTCCTGTTTTGGGTTGAAAAATAATGAGGTGTGCTGACAACGACAAAAATGCAAATGCAAAAAGTGAACAAATTGCATACATTCTAACGCTGACATCTTATAGAAACTGCGTAAACAAAACCAGGACGGTGTATGGGTCGTAACAAACCTATAACTTGTCTAAACAGCTTCACCAACTCACCAGTAACAAAATGGCAGCAGATAATAATGTGATCTGGCTAGTTCCTCCTTCCTTCCCTCCAGCGACTTAATTTATGCAGCATCTCACACTGAAAACTGAACACTGAGCCACAATGAGAATTTGAATATGGGAGTTTCAGGCTAAAGTTGTTGTGAAAGTTGTGATGGTGGAATGTGGGAATGGAGCCACAAAACACAAACTGAGATTTCAATTTATACACTGTATTTTGCTGACATAATTTAACCAAATCTTAAATTACAACTGCTACATAATCTACTGGCTGGAGGGAACATGTGTTAATCCAGGTTTAATTTAATTCACTTGGTTTACTCCTGTTTTAGTAAAGTTAGTTTTTAGTTGTTGTGATTCATACTGGCTTATATGGACATCACTTTCTGTTGCAAGAATAATAATATATTCATTTAAAAAGCAAGGTAAAAATGTAAAAAATAAAAAATAAAAAATCTAAACTAAAAAACTATGAAATTGTGAGATAGAAAAGTCAAAATCTTAAGATACAAAGTCAAAATTACAAAAAAGTAACTAACCGTCTTAACACGTTTTAATTGATAATTTTGGATATCATTCTTACAGATTTGTACAACCTGATAGAAACAGAAGTAGTAAAAGTAGTAGTAGAAGAAGTAGAAGAAGAACCATGCCATTTTTGGAATTTATTGGCCCAAGCCAGTAACGAAGTAAGTGTCGAGGGCTATTGTTCTTTGCCAGTTTCTTGCTTATTATTCAGTTTCCCCACTTATAATCGCATTTTTGACCCCTGAACGTTGATGACAAGTCCCCAAACCAGGAATGAGATCGATCGGCCCGGTGAAAAAATTGATAAAATGGGCATCGTGACAATGGCCGAAGCGACCCGACTCAACAGCACCGCCTAGAATTGAACGCCATAGGGACAAGCCATGTTCCAAGTCAGCCATGTTGGATCAAAAATTCAACTGCGTGTTTGCAAAACGATTCAAGTCCCTGGTGTTTGGTCCAAATGAGCTCAGTTCTGACATGTCTCATCTACAGACATAGGTTCACAAAAGTTATATTTTTTTATTTATTGTCCCCATTGCTTGTTTTTGCTCTTTGTTATTATATTGTGATGTGTGAGCTTCTGTGTGTATTCCCCCTTGTGGATCAATAAAGTTTATGTAAGTCAAAGAAGTTCAAAAAGTTTCTAATTGCACTTCCCCAATGTTTTATGTACTGTGAAAGCAAACTGATATTTCCAATTATGCCATATGTTTTCGCTTGTCTCATCACTTATCATAATTCCTCCAGATAGCACAGAAGAAGAATGCTTGTATCTACCTGCTCTATCAATCCCATTTCCCCATTGCCTGCCATCTAGTGACGAAAGCTGCTCACCACAGGGGCCGCTTCATTCGCCCCCTCTCTTCTCGTCATAGCCCGTGCTTATCTCCTCTGGAAGCAATTTGAAGTGAAAGTTGCTTGGTTAAGGGCTACGATGGCGCAGCCCGCTTTGATATGGCGCTCTGGCTCACGAGCTGTCAAGATGCGAGGAACGGAGAAGCGATGGTAGACGCGAGACGGAAGGGAGAGGAACAGACGTGATTTGGGAAGAGGAGGAGAGGAGAAAGAGCTGAGCTAAGTGGCACGCTTCCAAGTGAGTCGGCTGTCGAGATTGGCTAATTAACGAAGCCGTAATTAGAATTAGGCCTGACGTGCACAAAAAGACTCCTATCACGCTCTCTCCCTACATCCCCTCCCTCCAGAGCCACTTTGGGTGAATTTCCACTCAGCTGCAGTGCTTGAGCAAATGGTATTTTTTGAGAGATTAGCACACAATATACCAAGCAGAAAGTGTTATTTATGATGCTATAGAGAACACTGTAATGTATTGAAGACAGAATTTGGCTGGAGCTTGCTGTATTCTGTTCCAAATGTCAACTTAGTAGTAAAAGTATGACATTTCATATGAACATTGTAGAGGTAGACAAAGCACAAATAGTAGCCAGTCACAAATGGACCAATTGCCAGAGACTTAACGTAAATACAGGCCAAACATACAAGTTTTTCTCATTTTCAGTATATAGAATTCATCACTCACTGAGCTGCAGAGGCTGCAGTCACACTGATTAATGGTTGGCTGCAAGGGTTCAGGTACTCACGATTCAGATCAGAGAGGCATTTTAGGTTTAAACCAAGTGGACTTAGGTGTTGGGTGTTGGAAATGGCAACCCAAACGAGAGACTCATGTAAGGTTCATTCTACTTCCTGATTGGATAATGATCTTGAAAACTAAAACATGAAAGGACATCAACAACAATCTGACGAAGTTCCACAATGCAATATTTGATTTGAACAAGCTGATCTCATATCTGGGAGACAGACAGGTGATGTTTATGAAATTTGAAATCTTATACTCTATACAACATTTTAAGCTCTCCACCAAATTGCAATTGTAGAGACAAGGTTATAAAAGTCCTAGATATACTACTATAGTACTATAATACTATTGGCAGAAAAGTGAGCAGAGACCAAGCACTTTCTTATTCTAATTAAATTGTAACAGACAATATTGTTCCACTGCTGAGCCACCAGCAGAACCAGCAGCTGTATTCACACTTCCATTTGAGAACTTGTCTACAGCCTGACTCGTCAGTGCCACCTCCTCTGACGCCTCCTCTCCTCACGACATGAGACACCAATCAGTTTAAACAAATGTTAGATCTTTGAAAATCTACACCAACTCTCGATATTTTTATGTTTCTAATAATTGGTTTGGAGGAATAGTATCTGATTGTAGTTTTAAGTGGCAGGCTATGGGGGAAAAAAGCAGTAAGGAGTGGTAAAATGTTACGTCATCAACACAGAAAATTCCATCCAAAACACAGGACCAATTTACGCGCACTGAACTTTTTTTTTTTTTGACATTTTGAAGATGTATTTAACAAAATAAAGGTGTTGTCCTGAATTTTTATTAGACTAATCATTGTACAATGTTTTGTGCAATTTAGACTCATATTTTCTTTGACCCTTGTTAACATTATAGTTGCCTGGTAACAGTTATGGTATTACCTCTAGTCTACGCTTGTTATCTCTGCTGCCCATGTCCAAACAGGAAATAAAATTCACCAAAATTACAGAAATTTTAAGATATTTTTAGAATAAAGTCTGAGATATAATTATGTTAATGATGTTTTAGTGTAACTTGTCACCTGCCCTTATGCCCTGGCCTCTGCAGTGGACTCAACAGCCTCATGGTTCTCTTGTATAGGCTTTTATGTATGAGCGGTTGATAAATGACACCAAGGTGCAATGTAATTTAGCCCAAGCACATAACATCTTTTGTACCAACACAATGTTTATGAGGCTGGGTGAGCGATGGAGATGTCCGAGCAGAAGTGACAGAGAAATAACATCAGTCATTTGTGCGTCACGGTGCAGGGCTGTCCTCCGAGCCATCATTCACGTGCTGAGTTTGCATCAAGAGCTTCTTATGTGGAGCACTGATGTTGACTGATTATAGCAATGACCCTTAACAGTACAGTACACTACTTTAGAGAGGAAAAAAGTCTGTGAAAGATGTGTAGAAAAAGGAAATGTAAAGTAGATATTGCTGCTTCTTTTGCATTTGTCTGATCCGCCTATTTTGTAAAGGTATTATTTAGTGGTATATTACTTAAAGAGGGGGTACTATACACTTCTATGGGGCAGAGGTGGGACCAAGTTGTTGTTTTGCAAGTCTCAAGTAGGTCTCAAATCTTTGACTTCAAGTCCGAGTCAAATCCCAAATCGAATACAGACAAGTCCAAGTCAAGTCCAAGTTGTCTGCTTTGAGCTTCAAGTTATTTCAAGTCTTTAAAGCAAAAAATAACCAAATGCGGCTTAGATTTTTGCTATTAATATGACTTTGAAGCTATATTGTACTTAATGGTATAGATTTGAAGAAAGGCTTTTTTGTCCTTTTTAAATGTCTCAACAAGATCTTATTTTGAATCACTACGATCAGAATAGAAAAAATTCATATTTAAAAGTGCTTAATAACAGTTATTTTGCCATGTATCTGCACTGAAATGGAAGGATCCTGTTCTATGTAGTTCACTCTGTTTTACTGTATTGTACTGTAGATTACAGTATTGTATTACTGTAGTACATTTGAGGATACCACATTACAGTACTTCACTTACTGTTGCCATAGTAACAAACAGAGGTGGGAGGGACATGTTCTGTTTGTTGCTTTAAAATTAAGCACAGCATTTATTAAATGTTAAAAAAAGTATTTTCTAAAAACATATATGGGCCCGGTCAAGCAGAAGTAAACAGCAAGGCCAAAAATTCAAGATAATGCATCTGATATAAAAACATATTCAACAGATACATATGTACTCTAGTTTATGAAACTGTTTGACCTTTTTTCTGTACCATTTTTGGTTTCTAAAGTTACATACATTTTAAACAGACCATGTATGAAACATGGAACAAAAATTATTTCCAAAATTTCAAAGACCTGCAAATCATGTAAATAAATGGATGTATTTCATCATATCTTGTGTTATTCCATCTTTGAACTGTTGATGAAGGTACAGGATTTTTCAAAAAAAAAAAAGTATTTAAAATGATAAAAATTTGCTTGGAAGGACTGACATATTTTATAGAAATAGTTTCCTTTCATTTTGAAGTAATATTAAAGTATTTGGAAGAAAAAAGCTGACAAATTATGCAAAATCATGCACCTTCTACTTGCTTGCACAATTTTCCCTCCGTTACTTTTCCCTCCGTTACCATGACCTTTCTTAATAAAAAATCTCATTACTCAAAAAGTAAGAGGTTTTTCAACTTAATCTTGTACCATATGGTAGAAAACTATATGAAGCAAATATTCAAACCAGTTTGTTAAGGATATGTAAGTGAGAACAGCTAGTTATCACTGTTTGTATTTATTGCCAAAAAAGTGCTGCATATTTAATTTCCTCCGTTACCGACATGAGTTTTTAAATTTTTTGTCAACAACTTGAAAGAATATCGCAGGTTTAACTTTACCCTGTTGGAGTGTTAACTCTTTCCTACATTCTAATACTTTACTTATTTCAATAGTCCCTCTAGTTTCTGAATAAGAGCTATTAGAATGTAAAAAATCTGCCCGTTTCCCTCCGTTACCGCTTGACCAGACCCATATATTTTTTAGTCACAGGCTTCAAGTCCCAGTCAAGTCCCAAGTCACTGACCTTCAAGTCCAAGTAGAGTCCCAAGTCTTAGTCCAAGTCACAACTTGCAAGCCCCCACCTCTGCTCTGGGTTATTAATTGCTAACTCAGTTAAGATCATCATGTTACTATATTTGTCAAAAACAATGTATTAAAAGGTTTAAAAACTTTCAGCTTTGTTATTGACACTCCCTGCCCTTCAGAGTGCTATCACAACATAATCGGCATGCATTAATGAAACTACTGTACATTGCAGATTTGAGAAGTTATAGAGAACTCTTTTGTATCATGCTTTTGTATATTTATGAAAAATGTTTGTGTGAGAGGATGGGTAACATTGGCTTGTAGGCTGAGCTTTGGACAGGCTCGTACTGCTAACCGTAAAGGACGGTTTAAATAGGGCCCGGGAGAGATCACAAGATTACTCAAACATACATGGATGACATAAAATCTCTTCAGAGATGTTTTTGATAAACATTATAAAAAAGTAAATTTTGCTCACACACACACAAAAATTAATTAACTTACAGATGGTAGCTTTAAATTAGCCAAGAGTCAAGTAAATACAAGAGGCATTAGAAGACACCGCTGTACATTATACTAAGTTTTGCTATAGCTATTAGTGGTAATAGTGTCTTTTTCTTCATTTTTCATCGACTGCATGCTGAATGTCCTGACAGTTTGGGTAATTTCAGGCAATCTGTTCCCTAATTTATTTTGGTCGACTGAACTGGGATTTTGCTGTGGAGTTAGTCGAGGCTGGAGGGACACTCCACAGACCGGGAAACACATCAAATGAAGAAGGGGCGCATTGTTGTTCCGCATTACCAATATCACTGGTGTACTTGTGCTCAGAGATGCATAATCTTGGTATCATTTAAATGCAAAGTACAAACATCCACCGCCTCTGCCTCCTGCTGGTCCTCGCTATCCCAAACCCAACACACACGGCACTATGGGTAATCATTGGTGTGCATGTGCGGCAGCCGTGAGACAGAGAGGAGCTTTGTAGTCTGCTAAAGCCAGTGCCGCAGCCTGCTCTTCTATCATCACATTTAACTGCTCTGGACTCGGGCAAGGGACAATTCAATGTTTGTGCCACTTTGGCTGGATATATTACCACGAGTATATGATGGCTTTATACAACCACAAAGTTTAGAAGAACTGGGACACTGTATAATAGGAAAGATTTTTTACTGAATGGCAAGAACAGGGCTCAGAAATGTGGGACAGGGGGAAAACAAGGTCAATAAGATATAACAATAACAACATGGAGAGATTAATATAATGGCCACATTTTTGTAATCAGCAGCATCCATATTAAGGCATCGCCTAATGATGCTTTGTTTTTATGTGATTGTGTAACTGCTCTGTGTGCCTTCTGAATTACTCCACTTGGGGATAAATAAAGTCTTGATTTGAACTGGATAATAATGTCTTGAGTTTATATAACATACTTTAAGACACACAAGGCACTTTTACATTGCATTATTAAGTCTCTCCACTCTCTGTGGTGGTATGCTACAGTTGTGCAATAGCTGTACTGGGTTAGACTGACAGAAGCCGGGCAGCCAATTTGCACCATCAGCCCCATTGACAACCACCAACAGGCACACTCTATATTCATAAGACTGGTCAAGTGTCTTGCCCAAGGACAACTTTAGGGAGCCCACTGCTGACCTACAAGTTGGTATCTGAGCACTGTACTTTACTGATCCCTGTGGGGAAATCTGTCCTCTGCATTTGCTGTGTCAGTGTCCCATCTCCTGATCTTGACCCAGGCTTGGCCACGACTACTAAGACTGGGGGATTTACTTTATTGTGCAAGTATCCTAACCACTGAGTCACCGTCACCCTTTAAAAGGTTCCATTTTAGTATGCAAGATAATGACTACTAAAAGTGTTCCTGCATCTGATCCTCTTTGGTTTTAATAGTAGCGCTTGTACTGTCTAATGCTGGTAGCAGACTTTTATTACTCTGTTTTTCTATTACCTTTCCAGTGTATCTCAACAATCCCTAAATATTCTGGGTCAACAATACTGTATATTTATTGTCACATGAGATGAAGATCTTTTTGCATTCAAGCATGCATGATTGCATTCCTTTACATTCAACACAATGTCCTAACTTCCTCAGATTTAGTCTTGAATGCAGACTTGAGCGTGGAAACGTGCTGCTGTTCAGATGGGAGAGTTAAAGCAGTGAATAATGAGCTCTGGCACAGGAGAAGCAGTTTGTTTGTGCCTCCGTGTGCTGCTCTGGGGGGAGAGGACGGGGCAGAGAGATGACTATCAGGGGCCAGTTTAGGTAGCTGCTTCCTGAGAGCCCATGTGGTCCCTAGGATTCAATTGGCCGAACAGCTGCAAGGCTCACTCTAAGCTACTGGTTTCCTGTTCAGTCAGACGAGCTCTGCTAAAGCTCAGCACCGCCATCCTGTGGACGAGGATTAAACTGCAGAGAAGGGGAAGGAAAGATGCACTGATGCACAGTTTCCCTCAATTAAAATGATGTATAGTTTGGATAATCCAATCTTTATGCAACACGCATACAGGTTTATTAGTAGGAGAAGCAGAGGGTGAATTGTAAATTGCAGCAATATTGTGCACTGAGTGAGGTGTGAAAAAAAAAAAAAAAAGAAGATTTAGGTTTTTTGTTAAAATGTCTAAAAAAACAAAACAAAACGTAGGTAGAGGGCCAAGTGTGAATTAAGAAAACTATTTTATAAAGTACCAAATCAATTATTTGAGTAATATTTGAAAACTATTTAAGGTACACTAGTAGCATTTCTGTCAGAGTGTTCAGCCCTTTCATGTCTCTATGTTGATGTTTTACCTGGAATGCTCCACAATATGACATTAAATCTCCTTCCATCTCCATGGAAACAAGCAGGTGGCAGCTCAAGACCAAGTTACAGGTTTGATCTATGACAAGGCGGCAGAATTGAATTTCATGGCAATTTATGTTTAATGCCATACTGTGGCATTTTCCAGGCAAAGCAATGATATTTCTATGAAGACAAGCAGTACCCCCCCCCCCACCAGGAACATCCCATAATGCACCATTAACATACAATTCATTTCAATAACTCTAATAACGCATCAGTCTAACATAACAACCTGTTTTTTGCTTATCACCAGGTGCAAATTGATAGTGACATGTCACACAAACATTCATAAACAGATGAACTAGAGAGCATGCTTTGATTTACCCCATATATCTGCACAATGTATAAATATGTGTGAATACAAAAAAAAACAACAAGGTATTTCAAAAAGTACATTAGTCTATCATTGCAAGATTGAGCCAGTACTACTCTCTCAGGTCTAATGTACTTTATATATTTCTTTACACACAGTTACACCTGTCACCTTCACTGCATTCATAACATCTCTGCCATTTATACACTGCAGGTTCAGGGTGTACCTTTCTCCGAGTATTTTACAACAAGACAGGAAACATGCATGAGAGTGAGTAAATCCCCCTGCGTCCCTCGGCCCCCTGCTGGTCAATGATAGCAGCCCTCACAGTTTTATGGCACCAGACGTCTGAGGCAGGGCTGATAAGCTCCTCACAGCGGGGTGGTCCTCTCCAGTGGTGCTATCTCGACCTGTCATGGTGCTTCGACTTTCCACAGACAGAGATGGGATTTTCATTTGGGTACACGCTGAACCATATCGCAAACAGTGAGAAGACAGCGATTCGCCCCCGCTGCTTTCAAATGAACAGATGATTAAAAGAAATGTATTAATCTGGGTTAAATTGTGTGTTTGTTATTATTAGAATAGTGGGGATTAGTTACCGCCGCGCATGAGACAAAGATGTCATTAGAAGTCTTTCAAAGGAGGAGTTTTCAGTCAAATCATACATTATGTTGCTTGTGTTTATACTGTATTTATTCCATCTGGCTATAATCTTTAACTAAACTAAAGCTTTCTTAGATCAGCTGCCATTGCCATTTGAAGGTCTAGTCTATGTTCAATTTTTAAAGGTGCACTGCAGAACTTTTTTGGTGGATATGAAGGTGTTATTTCTCTGCCCGGAATATTCCACAGTATGAAATGTAACACATCTTGTATTTATTTCATTAAGTGATTTACAAAATTTCTTAAAGGGGCACTGTAAGTTTTTAGATAGCCTCTGAAACTCTTTATTGTCCATGGAGATATTTTGCCTCAAATGCTCCACAACATGTCATAAAAACAAGTGACTCAAAGTAGCAAAAACAAATACTTTTTGGCAGTTGATACTTTTATGTCATCAACATTCCCAGGAGTAATGTTAATGTAGGCACTGCTCTGTCTTGAAGCTGTTACTCAAGTTAGACTTTAATCTGATCATTAATTGAACGCAATCTGATCATAAAGAACTTACTTAGTTGAAACTACAACAGGTGACCTGAGTTTGTGCTGTTGAACATGTCCATACTGTGTAACATTCAGGGAAAACTATGACATTTTCATAAGATAGACCAAAAGTCTTACATACTGCACCTTTAAAAGCACTTTGAGCCTTTCCACAGATCTGATCCTGGCCTAATGGTGTCACCTGCTTGTTTCCATGGAGATAAGTTTATTGCAATATTGTGGAAGTTTCCAGGCAAAGGAATAACTCACGGAGGCAAGCAGGTGGCAGCAGAAAATGTGAGTAGTCCAGTTTTAAGTCATGTGAAACTTTCTCGTAAGTGTAAATGATTTAAGCTTAATGTAACCTGCCCATCTGTTTTTAATGTTCTGTGTTTGGAATTAACCTTTTGGTCTGGATGGCGCTGAATGATTATTTATTTTTTTTGGCTTTTGTTGAGGTGTTAATTTAAAAGGTTACGCAGAAAGTCAACAACAAAGTAGATGTATTATTCATTTAATTGCATTTTCAGCGAGTACAGATCTTGAAAAAAGCTCCTGGCGGCAATGTAGGTGCTCTGTTTGACTTGAGCCTATTGTTCTGTGACAATAACAGTGATGAGCTGGTATCTCTTTGCCGCCCACCGTGTTCTTTTTAATTGGCCATTATATGCTAAATCATTCTTGCATGCACATTATACATCGCAGCTGTTGACATCAAGCTTGTCACATTAGATTGACAACTCTTCTCAGCACCATAGGAATTCAAGGATCACTGTGACTGTGCCTTAGAAATAACAGGGCTGCCCACCTCCTCAGCCTTCACATAACACGTCATATATGCTCATTTTAAAAGCTTATAAGTATAAAACTGTAAGCCTGTTTTGCCTGTAATAATAATATGTCATGTAATTATATAGTTTGCATTGTATGGTCAAAACAAAGCATGCTTAAAAGGTGCACGGTGCAAGTTTTTTTCTGTCACATTCTTGTCTCAATGGAGATGTCATTGCTTTGCCTGAAATATTTTACAATATTGCATTAAACTTCTCTATCTAACATTTATTCAATTAGGGGTGCTCAAAAATAACTAGAAAAATATGCATTCTTGCTGTGAATGAGCTCGCCTCTCCATAGATCATAATAGGCCGAATGGTGTCACCTGTTTGTCTCCAAGGACTTAACACTAATTTGACGGTAAACAGTCATGTTTACAGACATGTCATTGGCCCATGGACGAAATGACAGAATTCATTGGGAGCTGGAACTGCACCTCCAACTAATGATGTTTATGTCGAGAGTGGGATTTGAACCACCATCCCTCTGTGGACAAACACTCGACCAACTGAACTAATGTTGCCCTACACAGCATAATGTCATACAGTGGAACATTCTAGGCAAAGCAATAACATCTCCATGGTGACGCACCCTACTGAATTTTCAGTCCCGCTCCCACCCGCACCCGCATTGTGCAATCTCACTCACGCCCGCACCTGCGAAGAATTGTATTTTTCCTTCCCACTCCTGCCTGCATCTGCGATATTTTGTCCTGCTCCTGCCCGCAAATCCTACAAGGACAAGGAACTGTTTAAAATATGTGTGAGATTAGATCATGTCCCCAAATTTAGGCTGCTTAAATTGTTTTTATTAATGCCAAATAAAATATTCAGCACAAATGATGTATGACAGACATACATTAATCAATTGTATATATTTTACTTTACATTCATATTTAGTCCTGCCAACACCCGCAATGAGCTTTCAAAATGTGTCCCTCGCTGCACTGTTTTGCATCAGGTCCCGCAGGTGCAGGGCTCTAACGCACGCTCCACCAGAAAAGTTGCATAGTACATCTTTACAAGAGAAGATTTGGAGATTTTCATCAGATATTTTACCATCCAAATAAATGCTTTAAATAAAAGCTTTCGATGTGTTTTGTTATTTTTCCCATCTTTTTTCCACCAAATAGCAATTTCAATTTTTACAATACAATTTAGGCTATGGAAATTGAATACAATACAATGACACGGCCCTAAATTACACTTGTAGCTGTATTTGATGACTTATTTTGCTGCAGAACCTCCACTTAATATGAATAGATGGTTTTAATTCTGAATTGGAGCCAGACGTTTTGACAGATATACTTTGAGTTACTTTCTGTCTGCCACCAAGCTGCCACAGGTCACAGACTTAATACGGTTTTCACATCTCCTCAAACACTTTGGATCTGCATATATTTCCAACAGTCCTCTCAGCACTGAAAGGTAATTTTAACTACAGCGCACATTGCCAACTGTTCATCAGACTTCAGCACAGGGCAGTTCGGGCTACGCTGTCACCAGATGGAACTACAGCTGCATAATTAATCTTTATCACTAATTAAATGAAATTACTGCAATTGTTCTGAAAGCAACAAAATATTTGATATGTTACTATTTACAAAAGCGTATTTCACCCAAATTAGTCCAACATGTACAGTCCAAAAATAAACAAATTTACAATGTAGGAAAACAATAGTGACGAAAGTTAAGTATTGATACTTTGCGATGACACTGGAGGAGGGGTATTTCATGTAGGTCTATGGGATAATGTTCAGCTGTATACCATGGCAACACAACGCACAGAGCCAGATATGCTTTTTTTGTCTGAAAACAAAAGATACAAGATACACTCCAATTTTCAGGAGTCAGTGTTCAATACAAAAGGTGAGAATTATTAACTGAAAAACTGCTGGTTAATGTCATTTGAAAGGGACTTGTTTAGCAGTACAAATCTGCTCACCTAGTTGACACTAAGTCAGTTCTTTATGGTAAAATTGTGTTAAAACAAAACTCAGATTAAGAGTAATGAAGCTTCTGACAGAGCAGTGCTTCTAGTTAGCTTCACCCCCCATAACAGACACTATTATCGCCATACTGTGGAACATTCCAGGCAAAAGAATAACATCTCCATAAATCTACTGGAGGTCCTTTGTTTGGACAAATTTTGTAAGGGCATCCATCTTAAATACCAAAGCAAAATCAATACGCCAATTACCGGTTGCTAGGAGGCAGACATCTTGCAGTTGCCCACACAAGAATGCAAAAACACACAAGTTTGTAATCAGCACATTTTACCACTCGCTGGATGGGATTTGGAACTAACGGAGTTGAAAATCGCTTTGTCCTTAGTGTAATCATTGCCTTGCCTTGAGCTCGTGGCAGCCATCTTGAATCGTGGCCAGCACACCCACAATAGTCCCAGATAGCCCAGAGTCTGTCGCACCAGCTGGAGCCATCAGACCCTCTCCTCTCTGGGCACCAGCGACCACTCCTCCCCCATCCTCTCCTCAGCCAACTGGGCCAGATGTTCATTACAAGTCTATTTCTTCCCTCTGAAATGATATCTATTAGCAAGGAGGCCAGTTGGAGCTAAGCATGCATGGCCAGCTATTGTCTTATTGGCCCATATAGTGTAGAAAGGAGAGACAGTGTGGGGACAGATTAAAGGTTGGCACGGTTACGGTCAGCAGTATGTTAAACGTAAGTGAGATGAAGAGTACAGTGATGGGGCTAATTAGGAAATGATGGCCACAAGGAACACGTCCAATAATGTGATCTATAAAGCACAATTGGGAGTTAATGTCAGCTGGTGCAATATAGAATGGATAACTGGATTTTAAGTATAAACCATTTTGCAAGAAACCAGAAGAAATTAGTTTGACCTACTGTTATTGTTATAGAATTGAACTTTTAACTTAAAATCACTATGAAGATTATGTGTTTAATCCACCCCAGTTCAACCCCAAACTTAAAATTGTAAGAATAAGAATTATTTTTTGCCATTATTCCTCACCAGATTTAACAATTTAAATGTTACACTCATAATGTCATAGTGCACCACACTCAAATCATAACTAATTTAAATGGTCACAATTAGCAAAATGTAATTATTTATTCTATAAAGATCTACTGAAATAGTTTAGCTTTTTATATTTAAGTCTTCATTGTAATGTTAAAAGAGCTGTATGTAGCCAAGGCTTTGACAAGTTTAAAAACTATCACAGTTGAAGCTGGGTTGCCAGTGCCTTAACATGGACAGGCCACACATACAAGGGACACATACAAGTTTTCCTCATTCTCTCTGTATATGAACAGGCTCACTGAGCTGCAGAAGCTGCACTAGCACTGATTTATGTTTGGCGGTAGGTGTTGGGGTTTGGGTAGTAGTGACTAGTGAGGTTTGAGAGAGTCCTTTTAGGCTTAAACCAACTGGATTTCACTCTTGGCTACTGCTTACCCAAAGAAGAAACTCATGTGAGGCTCTTTCTGCTTTCATTTTTCTATAGCCCCTCAGCACTGATGTAATGTCAGACAATCATTAATAACAATTACACAATAAACATTTTCCTTTCTTTGTATAGATGAGAGAAAAGCGAGGAGAGGTTTAATTACCCCTCTGTAGCCCTGACTCTAACTGCAGGCTGGATTTCATAAAAAGCAGCTCCACTGTCACTCCGATCACAGGCCAATAACTGCTGGAGCTGGAATCATAATTAAACATGTTATGTACTGAACATCAAACCTCACACCAAGAATAAGACATGCAATTAATCTCTATCTAAAAATAAGATCTGAAAAAGAAAGTGTTGTGTGAAGGTTTCATAAACTCAGACAAGAAGATTATACTGTACATGAGCTGCAACTCCCAAACTTTTCCATAAGATAAATTACAGACATACTTTCATTATGGGGGTTATATTTTGAAACTTATGAAATCACACATTTTAAAGATTTAATACAAATGCCATGATTTTACTTTATTACAGTTGGAATATATGGTTTTATTTCAGTCCACCTCTGTGTTTGATGCTATACCATATACCACCAATTACTGCACATTTAAAAGGAGCTAGATAAATATTCCATATGCACTTCAGAACAGGTTTGTGGAGGTGCACCATGTGACCTTTCCAGTGGGTGGTCCAGCACCTGCTTGTCTCACATGGAAATCTGATTGCCTTTGCCTAGAACGTTCCGCAGTATGGCATTAAATGAATGAACGATATCACTGAATTATAGGTTAATTAATTCTCCATTCGCTGCTGGAAAAACCTGCAAGGCCAAGTTACAGACCTGACCTGTAAACAGTTTAATGCCATGCCGTGGAAGACAAGTAGCAGACTCTCTATTAAAAAAGTTACACTGTGCACCTTTAAAGGGCCCATACTGCACTATTTTCTTATACTCATAAAACACATATCTGGTTTTGTGTTTTGCTTCTATGACACATGTTTAAACACACACATTCTGGATATTTAGGCCAAGTTCTTCTCTCAAACACCCTGTTCCACTTTGTGATGTCATATTGTAATACAGGAATCCTCCATATACACCTTCACAAGAATAAATTGGATAATTTCAGCCTTGAATTTGCTGAATAAAAGGTAAAAGGTAGCTGTTAACTTACACTACATGACATCACAAGGTGGAGCAGAGCATTTGAGGTTTGGAGATGTAGACAGACAATAATAATAAATAAGTGTGTGAATGAATGAACAAAACAACTCCAGGTATGGTTTGGATATGAGGTATCAACATGTCTTAAAGCCCATAATAAGAGTTAATTTTGCATAATAAAAGACCTTTAATGGAATAAGACCCCCACTGAGATACAATATTTTTGTAATTAGCAAAGAACATTTTATTGCCTGAAATTGCCATTATAATGTCACTAATTCCACAGCCCAACTACAAACATTTCATTTCAAAATCTTATTATAGCCAATTTTGCTTCCCTTCCAATACATCCTCTGTACTATACTGAGAGCCTTATCCCACTGACAACACAAGAAAAAACAGTAGCTATTTGATACCACTTTTGCTATGCTTTGACACTTTTTACTTTGTGTATATGTAGCAAGATTTACAATACTTGGGTTGATGCACTCTCTCTGAGGCACAAACCTTGAGTCTCGTCTTTATTGTATATAAGATTGAGTTGGTGGATGTGTTTTTCCGATTAGTGTCTTTTTTTGTGGTTTATCTTGCGGAGAAAGGGGTGGGTGTTATGGCTCCACGGGGGGCACTGGTGTAGGAGGAGTGATTACAGATAGTAGTGAGGCTCTGTTCTAAGTGTGTATATTAAAAAGTGTCAATAGCTCTGTGATGAATGGAACACTCCAGTGGTTATAAATATGTACAGGGACATATGTCAAGAAGAAAAGCTTTATTTTCCAATTCATTATCGAATAGTAGTATGAATTATTAATATTACTTTGATTTTGAATGACTAATTTCATAGTTTGCTTTTTATAAACACCATGCATTTTTTGTTAAATGATAAATGATAGATAAATATAAAAAAAATAATAATAAAATACACTGGAGATTTGGAGAATTGTATAAATTAATAAAAGTTAAAGATTTCGCCAACAAACCTGATTTAAAAAAAAATAAAACAGGTGAAATGCAGTGTTTAATATTTTTTCTAAACAAGTATAAATCTATATGACGATAACAATGTAGTAGTGCAAAAAACGGAGGTATACTAAATTTAAACTTCAAATAAATACAACACCAACATACAAGCAACATTATAAAATTACATGAAACTGCATCAGCTACTCAAAAATTTCAAATTCAATTTCAATACTAACAAATAGACTTGATATTCAATGCCGATTTTGATACCTAAATGATAAATTTAAAAGTTCTTTTTTGTAGTGTAATTTTTAATACTAAATAATGTTATATTTTTAGTATTACAGTTGTCCCTCGCTATATGGCGGTTCACTTTTGCGGTCTCGCTATTTAGCAGATTTTTTTAGTGCAATTTTGCATGCCTTTCTTTTTTTTTTTTTTTTTTTTTACTGTGTATGAACACACATTGTGTTCCTCCCCCTGCATCCTGATTGGATAAGATACTGCAGACCATTGTCAATCAATCTCCTCCATGCCGTGTACAGTACAGAAGGTGTTCAGCTTGCCAAATTTACATAAATGTTCAATCGCTAGCAGTGTGATTCTGGAAAAGTTTTCTCCCCGACAAAATCCACAATGTTGATGAAACGTTCTGCACCAACAAAGGCTCCTGCGGTCGCACCCAAAAGGCAGAGGAAGATGTAACCATTGCACAAAAAGTTGGACTTCTGGACATGCTAAAGAGAGGTAGAAGTTACGCGGCTGTAGCAGAGTCCTGCACCGGGTCGGGTATGGGCAAATACTTGCTGAAACGGGCGGGTTTTAACGTTCTGGAATTTAATGGGTGGGTAGTGCCAGGTAGACCTCTGCGCCGGAACACCAGTCCTTTCTCCTGCAGTCATACCCTGAGCCCGTCCCGATAGTGAGTCCTGGTTCAGTTCTTGTTTAGTCCTGGTTTAGTCCTGTTTTAGTCCTGTTTTAGTCCTATTTAAGTCCTAGTTCAGTCCTGGTTTAGTCCTCCTCTTCAGTCCTGGAATCAGTCCTAGGTTAGTCATGGGTTAGTCCTGGTTTAGTCTCGGTTCAGGCAATGTTGTAGGCAGGGTTAAAGTTTGATATAATCTCGGGTGCCTGACTCTGCGCTGTAGGGCTCCATAGCAAGGGTTGTAACTGTCTTGTCTGAGAAAAGTGTATAAAGTGTGTGGTGAAGGGTTTTACAGCCTTAAAACACATATAATAATTGTAAAAAATAAAGTTTACTACTTCACGGATTTCACCTATCACGGGTTATTTTTAGAACGCAACACCCGCGATACTGTATACCATGTGGCTTTACACTAGATCTGATAAATATCAAGATTAAACTGTTCAAGGAAGAAATTTGATCTAGTTGATGTGATTTTTTCAGTATCAATACCTGCTCAAATGAGTATCTAGCTTCGATAAAAAATTTTGTACTGACAAGTATCTGATTTTCGATACATTTGACAACCCTATTTACAGCCTTAATAAAAATAATGCTTCAGGTCTAGTAACTACATGATTAAGGAGTATTCATCATTCATTCATCAAGTAGTCTTTCTAGTCATGTTTTTTTTTTTTCCTTCTTCTTCATTGAGGCTATTAAAAGTGCGCAAATATGAAGCAAAATGACAAGATTATTTTGTAGCAGTTAGTTTTACCACTGGACTTTTTTACTGGCTCTGTTCTATAAGGATAAAGCCAAAAAAAGCCTCATTAGTGGTGGTCAGACTCGGAGCTCTCCAAAATCAGGTCAATGAGAGGAAATTATCAATCAGGCCCACACAGGTATAATGGGGATAAAGTGGGCTACTGCTGCTGATTGCATTTAATGGTTTCATAGAGAAGTCAAATAGGTCAAGTCCACATTAAAGAAAAATACAAATGTGGGAAAATCTCACTATATCAGCTAATCTTTAAAAAGTGCTACACAATACATTCAAAGTAATATTTCCTCTTGAACGTATTAAGAAGTTAACATGATTACAAGTCACATTTTACTTAACTAGTAAACAACATGAAGTATTAACTCAAGAAGCTTATCTGTCCACAGCCCTTTTCCAGACAGCTCAAATTGCATATACACAGATTTGATGGTAGCAGCTTGTTTTTTTAGCTTAATACATATTGCTTCACACTCCAGCACTCCACTAGATTCAGTCATAGCGCCCTCTGCTGGAATTTGCACACAGAATTTACACAGCAACTAAGATTAGGAATAAATGTGGTCTTGGATGATTTCAGTCTAAGGCATCTACTGAACTTAAGAAAAACACTAACTGTTAAAGTGAAAATTATCACTTCATGACATCACAAGGTGGAACAGAGCATTTTGTGATTTGGAGATGTAGACAGATGAATAATAAAGGATTACTCAAACATGTGTGAATGAAACAAACAACTCCAGGTATGTTTTTGTTGAGGCTCACGAGAGTAAATTTTATGTAATATAGGACCTTTAAAATGCCTGAATTATGCATGTTAGACCTTTGAGGTATTTGACATTTGAATTGAATTCTCAGAGTAAACACATATGCAATATAATACAAAAATACTGAGGTAATAAAAACAAATGTCACTGTATTTTGTGCATGTGTGTCAAATGAATTCAAATGTTCAATTAATTTCCCTGGCTTCATAATGTAAAGGTTATCAAATAAAAAAAATATCAAATTAACTGCAAGTATTGGAAGCTTGTGACATTATAGCGAGTATGACAGATTTTCACGAGTCTCTTAATTTTGACTTAATTTGGTGAGATAATACCTGTAGTTAATATAAATTATAATTTTCCACCAATAAAGAAGCAATTTGTTAAAAGAAAAGTTGAAAAATATGTTGAAAATTACAGGTAGTAGAGTTTTAAACTTGTAACATTTCTAGGGAAAAATACATCACCTGATCGTCTTCATGAAAATCGTATAGGTTTTTGCTCTAGAATGTTCCACAGTATAGATTAAATTTATCTAGCAGGTTACAGCACTACACTGCGTTACAATTCAGATCTATGGAGAGTCAGCCCTTGTCACAGAGAGAATTACTGTACTTTTGAGCAATAAAAACACTTGTCTTGGATAAAAGCTAGATGGATATGTTTAATGTCACACCATTGTAACATTTCACAACAAGGGAAAGCAATAACATCTCCATGGAGACAGGTAGGTAGAGCAGGTGGAAAAAGCACCAGAAAGGTTGTGCGGTGCACCTTTAAATGTTTCCCCAGTCCTGTGCAGTGCTATACTATATATTAGTTAAACTTAGACTGACTTTATTAATCCACAAGGGAAATTACTTGGACACAGTAGCTCACACATCACATTATATTAGAAGAGCAAAAATATAAATATATATAGTTAGTAGAACAGCCGGAGATGGTTTATCAGTGGTGATTGCATATTTTCTGGCACGCTATCGGCCCATCTGCTGTTGACGGTCACAGCATGTGGAGTAGAACTATTAAACAGGGTACACACGTGAACCCACATAACAGGTCCATCGTTGCAAACATGCACAGAGCAGCTCCATCAGACAGGTGGGTAAACAAACATGGATGCCTCACTCTCATTTACACAAACATGCATCACTGAAAGCAAAAGCGGCAACATCTGATACAATTACTCCAAGTTTGATGTGCATTTATGCAAAGAGGAGAGGGGAAAAAAACATAACCGTGAATAACAAAACAGCATTCAAGCACATACTTAAAATTATAGAATCAGGGCAAGTGATTACCAAGTGATTGTCTGTTGTTGCTCTAATGAGACATTATATTATACTGAATTTGTTACAGCCAAGAGCCAGTGTTCTTGAGCTTAGTTTAAATATAATAATGATTTCAATAAAACATCTTAAACATTGGATCACAGTTTACTGAATGTACTAGTAGTTCTGATTACTGATATATGATTACTGGTACCTGGTAAAGGAAAAAACAAAGACATTTTAAAGTCACTTTAGAATGATTATGTCGACTAAAAGTTATAATAAACGATAAAGCAAAACATCTAGTATTTATAATAAAACATGTAAAAATTAAATATTAATTTCACCGGAAAAATATAATTTTGTTATTTTGATTATCAAGCCAAGTATCCTGTCTAAAATATAATGAGCTTGCTGCTTTGGGTTGCAAGATTCTACAAACTCCTTCAGTGTGCGACCATAATATGTGGAAGCTATAGTGCCATCTGATTTTTAAGCTGCCACAGTAGTATTTTTGGTAAATGGTTACATTTTTATATAGCACTTTTCTACCTTCGAGGCACTCAAAGCACTTTACATCAAGGAACCACTCACCCATTCACACATCCCAGTGTACTCAGACACTGGAGGTGAGGTGGGTTAAGTGACAAAAAAAGACACAACAGCAGCATTTATCTGTGGGAGCTGGACAAACGCTCTATCAACTAAGTTACTGTTTTCCAAACAGGAACAGAGGCTATACACCAACTAAAGAGAGCATTCATTATTTACTGTATCACTCATATTACAAAAAGGCCTTGGGCAGAATACATCTTGGATATCCCCATCAATTAGCGCAGATCTTAGAAAAACATGAATTCAACACCAACCAACATCCTCATTTTATCAGCCTATCTCTAAATCAGTAGGTAAACACAATAATCCCAGGTAACTGACTATCTGATCCCATTACAACACACAGTATCTGCATTATCAGTTAACTCGCATGTTTTCGTAGTGTACACAAAGAACAGTGAACCCAGCACAGTGCCGTCATAAAGCATTTCTGCAGTGTTACGGATCACATTAACCTTCACCTCATTCACATTCTGCTCCGGAGGGCTGGAACATACACAAAGCAGGCACACAAATATGCATGTATAAATACTCCATGGCCCGGGCCCCACTTATGACTTTGATAAATGGATTTTGGACATTGTATCCTTTAGCTGGGGAAGATTACACACACACTTACATATATCTTGCGTGTAAACTGACAAGTACAGATATATCAACATTACGGGCTGCATGTATTCTAGCATGCAGAGATGTATAAACACACAGGCGGGGGTCCAGGCCCTGCTGGGGAAAGCCCTGCTCCACGTATGATTAATAGGGGTTGTGTGGGTCTTAACACTATCTTTGGGTCCAACTAAGAAAAATAAGCAAGCAGTCAGCATACATGACACAGGCAAGAGAAAGTCCCCAGTCGAGCAACCTACATGCGCTACAAGGCATACATCATAGTGGCTATTTAGCAGTGTTTAGCGAGCTGGACAGAGTGAAATATTCTTCCTAATTTCAATGTGGTTTATATTATTATATAACATTTTATAATAATTACTCTGTATACTACATTAGTCAAGCTTTAGCAAGTCCAGTCACAAGTCAAATGTTAATGTTTTTTTTTGTTTAGCATTTTCAAGGCTGAGTAAATCAATATCTTGAATTGCAAAGTACTGGTAGCAACTCCAGAAGAGATTAATCAAAAGTTTATTATCGTCTAATTGTGGTAATGTATCAACACCTTATTAATATGAATGTGATGTGTGTGTTGGTGGTGATCAGAGGGGCCAGTGGCACAGGCTGACCTTGCTTATGTTAGTCTGCCCCAGGGCATCTGTGGCAACAAGAGTAACTTACTACCCAGAGTGTAGAGTGAATGAATAATGCAATGTGCAGTGTGAAGTGCCTCAGAAGCACAATGTAAATCCATTGCATTATATTTATATTAAATAAATCATTTCTATTAGAGCTGCAAACTATATTGCTAATTTACAAATATTACAAATAAATTATAATAATTCAAAGATACTCTCACCTTTAGTCATAATATAGTCCTATATAAAACAATAATAACTGTTTAAAAAATGTCAAATAGACTATAGGTAGAATATAAGATGTAAGTAAATCACCAGTAAATCAATTAAGAAATCATCAGTAACCGTATTTTTCTGACTATAAGTCGCACTTCTTTTCATGGTTTCAGCTCTTCTGCGACTTATATATTAAAATCTTCACGCTCTAGGCTTGTGTGTCAGTATCTGCTACTCCTATTAGTCCTGTACCACTGTCACTTCACTCTAGTGCACATATCTCCTGCATGTGTCTTGCTGCAAGTAGTGAAATATGCAGTCGAAAATGGTAATCGAGCAGCAGAAAGAAAGTTTGGAGTGAGTGTGAAATTTGTGACTGGCGGAAAGCGGGGATGGAGAACACAGCTTCATGGTAACCAGGCGGGTGAGCCATGCAACTTTCGTGTAAGTCTTTGGACGGATCAACAAAGCCTAGACTTCAGTGACAACTGAAACCATCCTGTCAAGACTCAGAAAGGCCGGAATAATTTTAACAGGAACTAATGCTGAGTCTGGAGGAAGTGGTGCTCCATTTACCTCCAGAGGTCGCGGAGTTGCTCAGAAGTGACACCAAGGATGAAGAATTCAATGGATTTAGTGATTTGGAGTGAGATGGAGAGTTTGGTAAACTTGTTATGTTGTTTATGCTATAGTTATCTGAATAATTTTTTCGTATGTTATGTTAACAGCCTGTGGTTCTCTGTTCTATTGTTATGACTATAACTTGTCTTTCAAGGTGAAATGTCAGTTCCTGGTCTTTGATTTTATAAAATAAATATCCCCCAAGAAGTGCAACTTATATTGTATATGTTTTTTTTCTTCTTCATTATGCATTTTTTGGCTGGTGCGACTTATAGTCTGGAAAATATGGCAGTTCTTTGTATTGAATGAAAAATGTAAAAGTTTCACCTATAATGACCTGATATCTTTGGTTTGTTTGAAAGCCAAATTGAGCTGGAGGGGAGATGGTTTGTTGTAATGAGAGTTTATGTTGGGGATGTGGTCATATGGATCCTGACAGAGCTCTTTGTCCTCCTCTGATGGATGCTCCGCTCTCACACACACAGGGAGGGGGCTCTTGATCTTATCTGATATTCATTTGAAAAAAACACCACTGCCCGGTCCTTATTATGAGACTAGAAACCTGATCAGCACTGGTCAGTTTAGCAGGAGGACAGCTCTGTGATCACAAATATAAGAAGGTTTCTAGTGTTTTAACGTTCAATCACCCAGAAACAAAGAACAGCAGAAAAAGTGTTCACCGGGGACGATACAGGTCAGGTAAAACATAATAGTGTGGGAGATACAATTTCAGCATTTTATCAGTCGATTCTGTGCACTGCTATTTCAAGGAGTTTGAGTTTGGCTTTATGCTCACAGCTTACCTTACTTATTGGTGCACTATTTAACTTTTTGGCTGGGGGTCCGTCACCCACTTGTTTCTTCGGATATGTCCATGGACCCTCAACAAAAAAAGTTACATAATGTACCTTTAATGTATAATAATGAAATGTATCTTGACAAGGTGACACATCTCTGCAGCCAAAAGATGGTACCTTTTTGAAATAATAATCCAATATTAACAAATCCAGACACAACACACCTGTAATTGCTGACAGAATATTTCTAAATGAAAGCTAAACAATAACGCATACTGATCAAAGAGACATATAATGTGTTTTTATTTTAAAGCCAGAAAATATACACATTTCTGTTCTGTTCTTTGGTCTATGTAGTTTTTGACCTTTGTTTTAGTCAGTGAGTTAAATTTAAACTACATTTTATTTTTTCAAAAAGTATGAGCTCAAAAGGTTTCAAACAAATTTTCTAACCATCTCTGTTTAGCTTTATTATGCATAAAGTGATGAGCAAAGAGTGATCACCTACCCCCCATAGGCTCTGAAAAAATAACTTTAAAAGTCTGAAAGCTTGCTCAGGGCTAATCATCTATGTGGTAACTAATGAACACAAGACCTACAATTTGATTTAAAATCAGTTTCTGAAAGTATATAAACTGCTAATTTACCAAAGTATGTCACTAAATCTTGAATTTTAAATGCACTTTTTGGACTACGGCTTTATGGATATTAGTTAACACGTAGCTGGTTAGCCTGTCTTTGAATTTTTCAATAAGTTTATGGAGCTGGAGCAGCGGTCACTGTTGAGCTTCACTGTCTATATTCAAGGCGGTAATTACTTTGACAGTACTGTTTAATAGTTTTAGTACATTCTCAAAGGATTCTGAGAAGAAACTATTCATCCAGACTTCAGTGTAGCATGTTTCCAAGCGCCCTTTACACCATTGCCCTGTACATAACTTCACATGTAACTGAAATTCCAGTGACCTCTAGCATGTGTGCCCTGTGGCTATAGTGAGATGCAGGTCCTCTATCGAGTCAGGCTGCTCTTTGCCTTCCAGCTGCTGTCAGTCCTGTGTCAGAGTCATCCATCACAGAGCACCTCCTTGGGCTCACCTGCTGCCGCCTGGCCAGGGACAAGAAGCCCTGTCAGTCACTGAGTAATGGCAACAGGCCCGGGTCACCTCCATGTTCACCCAGGGTGTGGACGCAGAATGAACAAGAAATGTGGAGTTTGTCTGTCCATAAAGATATGCAAAAGAGTAAGAAGCCACTATGAAAGATGGTGGGGCATGTGAAGAGCTTTGATTCAAATCATGTATTAGACTGTGTAGGTTAGGTGTGTAGTTAGTGGTTAGCCTGATGATTTTAATCTGAAAAGAAAGTAAGTCAGATCAAATCATCTTGTTACCATTATACAACACATAGCATAAAACAGACATAATATCTCTCTAGATAATGTACCGGTAGATATTTTTGTCCCTATACTGAAATTTTTGTTTTAGTTTGCCAAGATCAGTAGGCAATCATAATACAATGCCAATGGATCCTTCTCGAGATGCTGGAGAAAAATTTGGCTTCTTCTGAATTTCTGGTAGTAGGATTACTGTAAATATTGGAATAATAAATGTTTTCCCAAGAAAGAGCAATACCACAATATGCCTCAGGATATGCTGTCTAAATGTCAATTGCCTAAAACATTATTTAGCATTAGGAGCTGCTTTTACAATATATCTTTACTGGGGCTACAGTTGTCGAAAGTATAAAAAAATCATATACCAAAACTAGTAGTGAGATACTAAAAAGTTACATTCACAGGCCAGAAATGAACCTTTCCTGAATAGCTTTAGAATGATCTTGAGCTGTATCAGAAGTATAAAACCACATAGTAGGCTTGAATGATCTATGGTTTTGGACCAAAAATCGTGATCTCAGACAACACAATTTTGCGAGCAACAAAGCAGCGTTTTTTTGCAGTGCTCCTAAAGCCCAATTTTAAAGGCGAAGTATAGTTCGACTCAAAGTACACTGCCACCGTCGCCTTCGTTTTTGATTTATGGGTCAGCGAGATCTATGCACCACAAACTAATTCACCACCACAGCACTAGGAGGCAAGGATTTATACCTGGTGTTGGTGTAAAATTTAACATGAACCATCTCCAATGTGATAGAATCATAGAACAGACTCAGCATCAGCACCGCATCAGGGCACAAGGAGGGAGCTGTTTTTTTCAGCCTTATAGTTTATGCAAATTAGCCATGTGGATTTAAGTTTTATTTCTGTAAAACATAAATAAATGTGCGAAAACATTCCAGTGTCAAATCGTTGGTGCGGGACTCTGGTAAAATGTAAGTTTCTGTGAGGTTTGCAAATGTCCATGTGCACTAAAACTTGATTTGAAAAAAAATCTGTGGATGAAATCGAAATCGCAATGTCTGTCAGAAAAATCGCAATTCATTTTTTTCTTAAAATCATTGAGCCCTACCACATAGATCAGTATACGCCCATGGACCATTATGGAACCTGCCTGGACCAGTGAGGGATTACACAAATATATTGCCACATGGTAATATAAATACTAAATACTAAGAGTACTAAGATTTAATGTTGAAAATCACATTCTGTTGTCTAAACAAAGAGTTCAGCATCTTTAAAGTCCCCTTAAAAAAAGAATCATAAGAAAATACTGAATAATCATGAACCGCTATTAAAAAAAATACAGCTTAAATACAATGGCCCGGGTGTAGCCTTAGTTCTCCACCTTCCACAGACAGCATTCTGCATGGAAAAATGATCATCCGTGGAGCTGAACACTGACAGCCTCGTAAATAACGGCGAGGAAACGGTTGGGAGGACACCCTGACACGTGCTATCTGCTGCCCACTGGCCTCCTCTGACCACAGGGTGTAAATCAGCGGGACACAAGACTGCCGGCCTGCAGCAGAAAGGAATGCTGCTCCAAAATCAAACTATTTCTCTCCCCAGGGTGACTACTCTGGCTTTAAACGAGCACATCGGTACTTTTGATTTGTACCTGAAGGCTTCTAGTCCAGTGCAGTAGCCAGTAAAAGAGAAGGCAGCCAGCAGTTATCTATGGAAAGCAGAGAGGGAGAAATCTTGGCCGGCAGAGCTGGAGGAGTTTAGTCTCTGTAAGCCCAAACATGCAGGACAACTTCAAAATCTCTTTTCTGAAGATGTGCCCAGTTCTGTTGTCCATGGCTACACTTTTTCTCTTGGATTTATTTCTCCCCAGGCCATCATCAGTAACTGTGCACTGGGAGGTCGATTGTTTCAGGTTATCAGTGCAGAAGTCCACTGTCATGCCCACTGTGTTTTAAACAATAATGTCTGACAGTTTGAAAGGCAGTGCAGTTGGTTTGGGATGAACTGTTTTTGGAGAGCTGAGACTAAATGAAAAGCCAAATACTGAAATCAAGTAAGGATGAAAGATGCTATAACAAACCATGAAATTACAATAATAGCATTTCAGTTATATGGTGGATTAACAATTTTTTGTTAGCTAGCCTGAAGATATGAAGAGGTTCACGGAATCCATCCATACTGAATCCATTGGTTACTGTACACAAAGGACAGGGGTGTAGTCATAGCTTTTCACTTTATTTTATTTACATAATAGCCTTAGCTTCTTCTTGACCCACAGGGGAAATTATATGGACACAGTAGCTCACACATCACTATATTATAACAGTAACAAAGAGCAAAAACATAAATAAGTAGCTAGTACTTCAAAATAAGTGGGAAAAATAACAAAATATTGGTGTCAAATAAGGCATTAATTATATAAATGTATATACTATATACAGATAAAAAAAAAAAAAAGAAGTTAGATGTCTAAGGTAAGGTATGCAGTCCTTTATCTCTACTGCATTCTGTATGTGAAGACCACTACATTCAAAGATTTAAAAAAAATTTTGTATAAAATAAGAAGAGCCAATAGACAATGTAAGTGAAGTATCTTGCCAAAGGACACAATAACATTTTCCACCACGAGTTCAACTTGTGAATTTTAGTTGACACAGCACTTGTGTAATGGGCTGGTTTATGCCATTTGTGTGTATATTTGATTAACACTTTGTGAAACAGCTGCATTTTAATAAATGTGATTTCACTGCAGCTCGAGCGTTTCGTCTTAGCCCATTAGTCGGCCATCTGCTTTTCTGTGTTGTGATCAGAGACCTATTCCAGGCTCAACAGGCAGTAAATTAAGACGCATTGCACTGAGGCACACCTACAAAAACATGCCTGCATTTTGATAAGTCTCAACTACTTTTTATTACCCACTTAAAGTGAATAAATACAGTATATTTAGCAGTCAAATGACTAACATATATTTGAGCAATACGAGTATTCCAGACTGAGAACTTGCGATGTGAAATTTAAGTGTCAGCAATCCTTAAAAAGAGTGTATTGTACTATTATTAAAAATTATTCTAATGCATTTGAACCTTTAGTGGACCCCTGAACAATGTATATTTCACTATCATAGGATGCTAATGTGGACATTTATAATGTGCAACTTTTTTCTACCCAAGTATGCTTTTATTATCATTATATTATGAAAGTTTTATGGGAATTGTGCTTTTGTGAATCATTTACAATATCATATTCTTGTACTGCTGTTACTGTTGCTAAATAGTCATTAAACTCTCTGCATAGCAGCTAACTACTAAACCCTGGAATAAAGGTTAGGAAAATATATGTTTCTTTACTTGTACTTACTCCTCAGTACTGTAATCATAATGCATTTACTGTAATGTATGGAAAATTCTATTCAAATAAATAAATGAAATAAATACATTTTTCATGCTTAGTGACTTTCTGTGGCTATACTATTAGATTAGATTCGATTTCTTTATTTGATCCCTGAGGGGCAATTCTGGTTGAGAAGGCAGCCCATCACCTGTACAGTGAGTCTGATTGCCACTGCAGTATTTTAGCTTCATGTTTTTCTTATATTGTAAAAAAGAATCAATGAATAAAGCTGAAATAATAATACAAGTAAATTATAGTCTTTGTTTATTCTGAGCTCTTTTTACTTAATGTTCTTGTAGGTTGGAAAGTTTCTCTTCTGTTTGCTCCAGATCTCAGTGGAAAAGCCTCATTTAGCAGCACAGGACACTGAGATCTGCAGAATTTGTGCTCACCATTGCATCTATAGGCCAAGACTGTACTGACCCCAGAGGAAGCCAAAAAACACAGCCACAGCAGAATTTAGTGAGTCCGGGTTAACAAGGTCTAGTAGTTATGCAAACAGCTCATCCCACAGCACTGTAAATAAGAGAACAGGACTGGCGTTTTTTTATTTACTCTCATATAATGTATTTTCATATAAGTGGGTAGGCGGGTTCCTATCTGGATACACAGTTATAATGGAAGTGTGTGGGTGGGCCTGCAGGTCAGAGTCCTATATATTTGGGAGATGATTCTGGAAGAGGTGTGAAAGGTCATACGTTTTGCTTTAGGCACAGTTTGCAGGAGTTTACATAAAATGTGTGTATTTGAATGTAAAAGTTTGTAGATAAATTGTTTATGGAATTACATTTGGATGCATAAAAGTTGCATAAGATGACAGCGTGCCTATTAGAGGTCACTGGTCCGAAACATTTACATTTTCAGAACGGGTTCATAAACTACTGACACTTTAATGACTGCGAAAGCTTTAGAGATTACATTGAGGCATCCCACATGATTTGGCATTTTAAAAGAAAGTTGAAAATTACATGAAACCCACGATATTGGTGAGATGGCAAATTATACATTAGCTACCACCTGTAAATTAGATTAGTCACCCCTGTCGTCTCCTCACATGTCACCACTAGATGCTACCATTACTGAAGTCTAATAGTGTGCGAGCTTTTGGTCTGACAGAAGAGCAGAGAGCACAGGTGAGTCTGAACAAAGGCCAGGTGAGGGGATAGTGGAAGGGGAGAACAGGTTTCACATCTGCCCTCTATTGGTTAAAAAAAAATCAAAAGCTTACAGATAGTAGCTTTAAAGATTATTTTTCCAGGACACATATTTGATGTGCAATGATTACATTTTAAACCAGAGGGCATAGAAATTTGACTGTGAAGAATAAACACACTGTTGTATATCTCCCATCTTGTTGTATTCAGTTAGAAACCTGTGTGACCAGTTCAGATTGTCCCTCTGCCTTAATCCCCTCGCCCCCGCCTCTCCCGAAGAATTTGGGCTCATTTCATTACATCTATTTGGCTGTCATTGAAACAGTTCATGCCATGGGGGACTGGGGAAGGCTCTTTGATGCAGGTAACTGGAATTCAATTATGTTCCGCCTGAGAAATCCCATCAGGCATGTGGAGTGGAATAAAGGCCAATAATTAAATGGTAATGGGAAAGAATTTCATAGCAGTTACTAATGGGAGCGTATAAAGAGGAGTCAGCAAAACGATACCCGCTAATGAACCAAATGCCAATGAGCAGAGAAACAATGAGGTCAACATAGCAAATCACCTCCTCATGTGTGAGCTGCATATGGAGTTGATCTAGTCATTTTTTATCCAGGTGTGGAACTGACACAAATAAGATAAATAAGAAGTGTGCTGTATACATGATTTGAATACACTAATTTGATATTATGTCATGTAAAGTATCACAACTCAAATGAGCAATTATAAACCCACCCGATGCTCAGAGATGCTTTATGAAGCAGCAAATATGAACCAAAATGCATATTATTGATAAAACCTTTGGACATAGTTTTGTTAAAGGGCCTATATTACGTAAAATTGACTCTTTAGTTTTAAGTTATGTTAGAATGTTGTTACCTTCTTAAAAACATACCTGGAGTTGTATTTTTAGTTAGTTTATTTAAAATAGTTTTATTTACACATGTTCAGTAATCCTGCATTAGTCTATCTGCATCATGACACGCTCCATTTCACCTTGTGATGTCAGAAAGTAGTAGTTTTCAAGTTTACAGCTACCTTTTACCTTTTGTTCAGTTGAGATTGGCAATTCCAGCGCAGAAATAATCCACATGATTGTAGTGAAGGTGTATGCTTTTAAAAATAAGGCAGCACTTCCTGTATTATCTTCCTGTGGAGTGTTTTCTGACTGAGAAGTAGCACTTAACAAAATACAACTCCAGGTATGTATGATGAGGAAACAACATTATAAAATAGATGAAAAAAATCATGCAATATGGGCCCTTTAAAAACTTACTCAGTAGTACTTAGCAGTACTCACTTAATGCCCTTGGCATTTCACCCGCCTGCTACTGTAAACTGCACATTTACACTTTTGTTAAAATATATTTTAGAATCGTAATCCATCGTCAAGAAGTTGAGACCTAATTAGATTAAATTGCTTGATTAAATTGGTTATTTAGAGTATTTAATTGGTTTAATTACATTCTCACCTAATTCCAAGCTTCTATTTCCCAATGTATTAAGTACATTTCTCAGCTCATTGGCAAATAATTGGGCTTGAAATAATAATAACTTCATAATGAAACAAGTAGTCTATTTAATAAATTTTAACTACTGAAATAAAAAATAATATTCTGTTTTCAAGTAATTATACGCTAAATTGTAAATCATCTTGATGTCTAATTTTGTGTACTAATAAATGGATAATGGTTTATTTTTTTTACAGGGCATTTAAACTGTAGCTTATCTAAGGCTTACCACGGCTCTTATAAAAACAAAATTTCTAGTGATGCAAAAATTTGTAGCTCTCTCTCAGTTTTGTTTTGTAAAGGTAGCTCACCAGAGGAAGACCCCTGCCCTAGAAATACATTTTGGCAGTGTAAATTAATTTTATAATTTTTAACAACTGAAATCACATAGCTACCCCAGTTTTCTCAAATATTCCAAAGGTCTCTAAACAGTGACCTGTCCATTCTGATGACCTCCTTTTGACCTGTCCTAAACTCTGCTACGAGTCAATTAACATTCTCCAGGACCAGCGGTGTCAGAGCACCCGTACACACAGCCGTACCCATTCCACCGCCCCGGCCCGTCACCCAGCCACTCATGCATGGGACACCCGGGGTCACGGAGCAGGCAAATAAATCGGAGACCTCCTCACCTCTGCTTTTCCTCTAAAGACTCTCCTTCTCCCATGCAATTGATTCATAGCCCCGGGCGCAGGGTTTGATAGGAGGCTGCGTGGTGAACAATGAGCACCTGTGTGAGTGAGACCAGCCAAGCAGAAGAAATGACCTTGCCACCCCAAATGCCTCCACTGGTCCTCCTCCTATAAGACTCAAAGACCTATAGCCCATCCATACATGTTCCTCCTCATCTGGAACGAAAGCACACAGGCCCTATCAGATCACACTCACGTAAATAGAGAGTGGGTGAAGACAGCTAACAAGGGAGAACAATGTGCGTTCAAATCCAATCGACAATCCTGATTAAAAACAGCAGTTTGTTTCAGTTTGTGATAAAACCATAAGCATCTGTTATCCTTTTGAGTATGAGTTCCTGCTGCAAAATAGACTAAGCATGTCAATAAGTCAGTTAATCAATTATTATTATTATTTAAGTTAAAAAAATCATAAAAAAATAATCATATTGACAATTTTAAAAGCAAAAGTAAATCAATGTAAATTTAATCTGAACAAAAAATGAAATTTAATGAAAACAGTGATATTTAGTATTTTTACATAGTTGATTTGCATATTTTTATTCTTCTGCTGTTCTTGTTTTTGCATCGCAACAATGAACTTTTCACATTGTGCGAAGAATAGAATGGCTGTTAAAGAGCTTTTTTATCTTGATGTTTGTCACATTAGCTTTACATTTTCATACATGTGTTTAATTTCATAAAAGATCGTAACAAAGAAGAAAAAAAACAGAACTAAGGACTGATAATTGCGAGTGAAATTGTAACATAATGACTATAGGTCCATATTGATTTTTCTAATTTCCTAAGTATGGCAAAAAAAATTTATGGCAAAAAAAACAACACTTGTATTTTCAAGTTTCCCTTTTTCATCAACATTTTTTAGAGGATAACTCCGTTCCACTTTATGGTCAATTTTAAAGTAGGCAAGACAATCCAAAAATAACAGTTTATTTCATTCACGGTTAACACTGGTAACACTGGTCAAGGTACAAACTTCTACCACTATATTAACTCCCAGTGTTACTAAATCAAACCTTATATGCATGTTTTATCACTTCCCCATAATCATCATTATAATCTATGCTGATACACGTCTGACTTTGTGACCTTTACTCTCATCACCTCTAATCGTACCCCATTCACTTCACTAAACATGGATCCATTTCACCACCATATTGGCCTGTGCGTACTTCACATAGCGCCTGCTTCTTTCAACTGGCACATTCCTCCTGTGTCCCACAACATCACACACCATTTCCCCTGTCCGCCGACAAACAAATCTTCACTTTTCTCCCACTTTTGATGCTATATGCTCCCGACTATTACCACACATTGTCCTATTAGAGAAAATGAGAATGTATGTACGCCACTATGCCTTGCAGCTACATAGATTTTGGCAATAAAAATGTCAAGAATAGGAAATGTGAATATTTCAAATAAATTGGGACAAATGATGCAAGGTTATAGCTGTATGGGGCATTTCACTTGGTATTAGACAGCAGGCTCTATGCTATTAGACAGCAAATCAAGCACAATAGATCTAATGCTTTTCTCCTGTCTGGGATAATTTCTCCCTTAGTGCCTCTCTCCGAAAGGTCAGAGCTGTTCAAATCCAGAGATATTGTTGAATGAAATGTAGCTAAAAATCAGTGGTCCTAGAAATGTCTTTCTTTAGTTTGTCTCCACACAAAATTATATGTTTTGGTTAGGGTTATTTTTTCTGTCTAAAAAGGGACTTTAAAACCAATGTTTGAAAATGTTGATGTATATATTTAAAATAAAAAATAAATTAATCAAATAAAAATTTAAAAAATATATACATTTTAATAAATAAATAATAATAATAAAAATTAAAATGAAATTTAATTAAAGAGAAAAATACTCTGTTCCGCCACAAGGTGTCAGTAAAGAAACATTGATTATTAGTTAGTGGATTATTACCATTGAAACAAGTCCATACCTGGCACTGTACCATACCATTGTTAACAGGGATACGCTCTTGTTTACTGCTGATTGTCTAAAAGAATATGAATTATACGAGCGCAAAAGACTGTGCAGCATGTAATGAGTTGAACAGTGTTTTGATGCAGTCTCTGGGTTTTTTAGTTCCATTTTTAAATCGAAATTGAGATTGGCCTGGCTGAGCTGGGAGCCTCTTGCCTCTTGAGCCCACATCATTCTCCATGCATCATTACCACTGCAGAGACCCTGAGCCAATAAACAGCTCTGCACACCGGGTCTCTCTAAAAGCTCAGAGTAAACGGAAAAATACACAACCGCATAGAAAAGCTTTGACTTCCAGGAATAGTAGATACGCACACTGTAGCTTCACATACCATCTTAGACGCAGGGCTGAACGACTCGGGACAAATATCAAATTGGGAGTTTGCTAACAATTTTGAACTGCTGAAATTCTAACATGTCTTTAAGATAATATCAACTAGGATTAAAGGTGCATTATGTAACTTTCCTGTAGAAGGGTTCACCATCTAGCTGTCTCCATGGAGATGTTCTTGGGTTTGAATGTTTAACAGTCTGGGATTAAACATGTACATCCTGCATTTCGAATTATAGGTGTTTTTATTTTCTTCAAAATATTTTTTTTCTTTTTTTTTGTCTTTTTTTATGTTTAGTGTGTATATCATGTCCAAAATGGTAATGAAAATACATTACGTGTTTACTGTACGTAATACAGTTTAGGTATTTGATCAAAATCAAACTGGAAATTTATGACAGAATCTGTTGACATTGATTTTTCCTGAAAAAAAGCATGTATTCTTAATCCGAGTGGAGTTGCCTTTCCATTGTAACTTGGCCTTGTAGCACCTCCTGTTTGTGTCTATGAAGGCAGATATGCTTAAAGTCACATTGTGGAACATTCCAGACATAGCAAGAGCCTCTACAGGGAGATAAGCATGTGGCAGAGTCACTCAAGTTGCAAACTGTACCTATAATAGAAATGCTACTTGTTAAATTCTTCATCTGAAGCTGAAAGCACTTAAAACTAAATGAACTGAAATGGCTGTTCTTTTGAGGGCAAATTAATAGATGGTATACACCCTCGGCAATAATAAAACCCACTCAAGTACTGAATTCAATATATTAAAGCCAATTTAATACTCACACAAGTGGCCAGTGTTTGTGAAGATAAATGCTTGTTCCCTCCTTTTCGCATCCAGGGACAATAGACGAAGCCTGCAAAGCCAAGGAAACACATGCATTAAAAGAAGACATATGCGGCACAGAAATAATTATATGCCACTCTATGCAATCTACATAAATAAACTGGAACGGGGTGAGAGAGCTAAGGGTTATGGGTAAAATCATTTCTCAGAGCAGCGCCTTTTGAAGCGTGTTTATGGCTGCGAGTGTGTTTTCACATTGTAACATGAAATATTTGGTTTAGTTTGGCCGGGCTGTGACTCGTGACTCACGGTGCAGGGGTGATACAGTGTGTGTCTCCCAGCGTGACATTAAACATTCATCTCTGACCTGCAGCAAAACTCACTTGCTGAACTTTATGTAAAATGCTATACAGTGGATCAAAGGGCTCACGCAGGGTGGGGTTTCTCAAATGCTGGCCAAAATAGTTTTTAGGTCTTTTTTCCATTTGGCTTTTCCAACTTGGGGTCACCACCGCAATCTTCAGCCTCCAAGGGTTCAGTGCATATTGATTAGGTAAAGGTTAAGTATTGACTGCCCTCCATTTTGGAAGGAATGGGAGCAAAATCTCTGGATACCTGGATGATGAAAAAAATATTAAACCGATGTTATGTGCATGCGTTTTGTACATTTTGTAATTTAATACAAATTTTACTCCGTGCGCTTATTAAGGTTCCACTGCCAAGTATGGTTTTGTGTAAAAAGTGAGTAAACAATTCCCATATCATCTGTCAGTACAGCGAATGTATATAAAACTAAACAGAACTTCTTATTTCAGCTCTCATACAAGTTTGTTTGTTCAGAATTAAAGTCTCTCTTGTATAAGTGAGTGATATTTTCCTCTTTTAAAGCCTTGTTTAGTTCACTTTTTATTACTTTGTTTATTTATGTATTTATTTTATTTTAGTAATCCTCATTATTATTTACACCATCAGCAGTTCCAAACTTTTTTTTTGGCTCTGTAATATGGTTTAGGTTTAGGGTATGTGCAATGTGTAATAGACCTTAAGCCTGTTAAGTGCTTGCCTGTATAAAGTGACTTAAAGGTCCCCTGATGGTACATTGCTCATGGTTATTCTTGGTCTCTTATTTATTTCTGTTCAGTGGTGGATGTTGTTTGGGCTTATGTTGTGATATCCCATCTCTGTGTTAAAGCATGTGACCCCTAGATCCAGGACAAATTTCTCCCATGGGAGACAGTAAAGGATTATCTTATCTTATCTAAAGACTAATGTTTGCGTTTTAGTTTAGAGCTTGGTAGATTATAAAACTGAAAATATTAAAATGTGCAATTATAATAATAATAATAAAACACAGAAATCAAAAGAGGAAAAAATGACCGTGGCCCCAAAATAGCAAACTTTAAATGTGCATTCTGTAAATTAGTGTAAAGTAGAGCTGTTTAATGCCATACTGTGGAAATATTCCAGGCAGAGCAGTGAGATATCCATAAAAACAAGGACGTGCCGGACCCTCCACTAGAAAAGTTACACAATACACCTTCAACAAAAAAGGGAAGTACAAATACGAATGCATGCAAAGTGTGGTCATACCAGCTTGTCAAAGCCTGATCTCATCAGATCTCAGAAGCTCAGCACGGCTGGGCCTGGTTAGTACGTGGATGGGAGACCACTGGAAATTCCAGGTGCCACAGGGGGTGCCAGTGGCAAAAACTGTCGTTGTGTCCTTAGGCAAGACACTTCACACACATTGCCTAGTCTGAAAGTGGTGCGTTTCTGAGTGGTGGTGTTGGTCGAAGGGGTCGATGGTGCAGATTGGCAGTCTGCCCCAGGGCAGCTGTGGCTAGAGTAGTAGCTTGCCACCACTGAGTGTTGAGTGAATGAATAATGAACTATAAAGCGCTTTGGGTATCTTGAAATGCACAATATAAATGCAATTAATAATTAATTAATTAATAAAAAAAAAATACTGGACCATTTTATGGAGTTAATCCAAACCATAAAATCCACCAAATGATGCTACAAATCTGGGCCTCTTGTTCGGTCACGCTGCCCGGAGCTGCTCGTGTCCAAGTTATCTGATAGGAAGCCATGAGTCCACAGCCTTGTTCACAGCTGCTATCTGTTTGTCTGATCAAGACTTGTTGCCCTGAGCTGTTTACACCCATTTTGCAAAGATGCTGCTCGGGCCTGGTGCAGCAGCGTGGGGAACCCGAGCTCCCCTCAGGGTTAATGGAGGCCTTGATCAGATAGCACCACACCAAAACATCTGCACTCACAAGCAGCCCTCCAGCCAGAGGAAAGTGTGAGGTGAGGAAAATACTGAAATAGCTTTAGTTAGATATCATGCTTTGGATGTATTTTTAAATGGTAAACCTAAAAAGTATGTAACAAAGGAGTGGAGAGGATTTAGAAGCTGAGATGTATCTATTAAAAGGCACACTATGCATATTTTCTTTGCGGGTCCACCTCCTTATCTCCTTGGAGATGTTATTGTTTTGCCTGGAAAGTTTCATGGTATGGTATTTAATTCAGGTGTTTACATATATTGAACATATCTGTGAGCGGGTTGGCCTCTTCACAGACTTACTTGTAACCTGGCCAAGTGGTGTCACCTGTGATTGTAGAAATGAATGCTTTACTATGTGACATTCCAGGGAAAGCAACCACATCTCTATAGAGTAAAGCACTGCAGACCCTCCAACCACAAAAGTTACATAATGCACCTTTAAATAAACACTTTGAATCAGTGCACAGAATCCCAGAGCAAGGCACTGGTCCGGTTAACTTGTAACTGCAAAAGATATGGTGCCTAAAACTAGCTTTGATATTTGAGATATAATACACTTTAGCTTGCCATTAATTAACTTTTTAATAATTCAAATTCATCAATTGGATAAGTCACTCAAAAATCATCAATTCATGAAAACCTTTAACAAAATAAAACTTGTATTCCAAAAATGTCTAAAATGTAATACCCACACTGTATCATGACAGAAGCTAGAGGCTCCGATCAGCAGCAGCATGCACCAGTGGACTTGTAAGGAGAAGCGGCGGGGCTTGGCTAGATGCTCCATTGGCCTCCATGCCCCATCAGCTTCTCCATCATCTGTCCATCTGTCTACTCATCCAGTCTGCCCGTCAGTCAGGCCAACAACACTCGGCTTCATGTCATGGGCTCATCTCATCTAGAAGATATACTAGCACACCGGACTCATCGCTTACATGTATGGATATCTCTGTTATAGTAGAGGTAAAGTGACTGTTCAACTTTTTTATCATGAAAAGAAATTAAGTTTAAACATCTGAAATAAACAATACACATAATGGAATTTATAAACGCTGGAGCTCTGATCATGATTAATATAGGAATAGGAAATGAAAAAAGCACAGTTTAAATATCTTATATTCAAAACCTGGTGTTCAATTAATGGTACAAAAATTATGAAAAAGTTCTCAGGTCCTGAAGAAAATGTGCCTGAATTTTCCTCTACTGATCATTCATAATTCAATAGCTCTTGGATATGCATTTATTTAGGAAATGTGTGATACTTAATATATAGTTTATACAATTTATGAATAATTGTAAAGATATAGTGCTAGCTTTCAAAATATTTAAGATACAACACTCAAAACATACCACTTATTTATCAAAACTGACTCAAGTATTATTAGAGATTTTAATAATACTTTTAAGTCATTGATACTGTTTTTATCTCATTCTTTTCATGAATAATTAAATTTCAGAAATTTAATATCCACACAATATCTATACAATTTATGAACAACTTAACTATTATTTGTTATAGTTCACATTAAAAAAAAAAAAAAAAAACATGAAAAAAATGAATAAATAATTAAAAATAAAGACTTGTTTCTGTGACAGTAGCACTACCTTGCCTGTCCATGAGGAGGTGCTGCAGCCTCACGTGCCCCTCTGGTCTCCCCCTCCTCTTGGTCGTGCAATAGATCAGACTGTTATGTATGCTGGTGGTGATGGAGGCAGGTAGACTGCTCCCTCCTGATCCTCTTTGACTGACAGCAGCAGCAGCAGCGGACAGAGAGCGGTCAGGTCCTCATTACTGCTCAAACAGACAGATATTTGGTAATGAAGCCAGATGCTACTTTCTGCTTGAACTCACATCACTTTTATCCGTCTGCTTAAAGGCCGGGTAAAGTGAAGGGGAGTGGTGAGCAAGGTCAGAGGGCAAAGGTCAAGGCCAGGGCCAGAAGGTATTATGAATGCGTTCTAATTAGTAAATAGACTGAGAGAAAGATACAAAATCATTCTGAAACTAATCTCAATTTTCTTTTAGTATTCTGGGTTTCAGATGACAACAAAACATTTTATAGGCCAATAATATTTGATACAGACTGGTATAAGTAAAAAAAAAATAAATCATATACAGTGTTAAGAAGAAGATGTTTTATTGTAATATAGTCACAAACATAAATAATCAGTTTCAACATTTGTGAAATTTATTTTTGGATATTTCTTATGAAAATATAATGCAATTGATATTTTTAAAAATCCACTTGCTCCCTCATCGCATTGTACAATCTGAAAACCACCAATTCAGTGAACAGCTAAAATACAATTTACTGCATAAGTCAAAATAATGCATCTTTTAATCAAGCGCATTCTAAATACTTTCAGAATATTCTAATACAATGTAGTAAAATACCTGGCACCTTTTATAACAGATGTGGAAATTGCAGAAACATTCATCCTGTACATCCTTTCCCAAACTATATTTTAAAATCCAAAAGTTAATTACACAATAATTTTTCTCTCGACTTGCGCTAACAGCCGCTGGCACCATTTGCTTCCTGACATTCAAATGAAGCTAATCTGAAATAAGCCACAAGTGTTGCTATTCCCACTAGAAGCTATTTAGATTGTCACTGCTGCTCTGTAGCCGATCTATAATGGGGATTTCATGATGATAATTGTGTTATTTGCAGTCAAGGAGCTTACAGTGTGCCAGTGCAGCGTGCTACAAGATTAAGCCCAGTGTTGATGCTATCTCCAAGCACTAACGCGGATGTCACAAACAAACTGTGTTGGTAGCAGCAGCTTATGTAAAGTGATACTCGAAGACAAGTGCCTTTGAACTGAAGCAACGACGCAGACTAAAATTAAGCCTGCCTGTTATGCCCTTACATCCATTTCAGTCAGGAGGTGCCAGGTGAGAATGTGTGTGTGTTGTAACAGGATTACACCGGTGGAAATGATAAACTTACACAAATGATACTTCTGGTTTAATGTAACTTTGACCATAACAAATGACTTTGCAGAATCGCCGAAGCTCATTTTAAAGGTGCGCTATCTAACTTTTTGGTTGGGGTCTGTCAATTGCTTGTTTCTATGGAAATGCGATTGCTCTGCCTGGAATGTTCCACAGTATGACATTAAACAGCTCTACTTTACCTTTATTCAATTACAAGCGGTTTTATAGCTCAACAACACAGAGAAAAACAGGCATTCTGACTGAGCGGGGTCGCCTCTCCACAAATCTGGGCTGTAACTTGGTCTGGTTTGGTCTCCATGAAGAAAAGTTTAATGCCATACTGTGAAACATTCCAGAGAAAGCAATAACATCTCCATGGAGAAAAGCTTTTGATTGACCCTCCGCCAAAAAAGTTAAACACCTTTAAAATTTAAACTTTTTTTAAGTCAAATCAAAGACTTTTCTTCCGATAGTCAGCTCATGTCAACAGGAATAAACAAATGAGCCATAAAATAGAGCTTTTGGGGTTTCTGGTGCTCATACAGTTAACATTGTTCATCAAAGTTTAAATTTCTTGCTGTGTTTAAGAGTTTGCCAGCTTTGTGCGTGCAATTTTCTCGATGTTTGTTAGTTGAAGTCATTTCATTGCTCCACACGATGAGAAATGATTGGGTGCAGTCCAGTACTGGCCTTCTGAATATATTATGTATTTGGTTCTTGTAATCTAATATGTAATCTTGTCTATGTGTTAAGGAGGATAATCTTCGAGGGCCTTATTAGTTTGAAATGCAGCTAACAGTGAAAACACACTTTTATTGATGGGCACAGATTAACTTAATCCAATTTAACCATATCATTTTAGTTGAAGCCATTTTTATTTCCACATTTATTTCATTTTAAATTGCACTGTGCAGGGTTTCTGGTTGTGGGGGGGGGTCACATATCTCATGGATTTAATACCATAGTGAGAAACATTCTAGGCAAAACAATAACATCTCTAAGGAAACACACAGACAGGTGGTAAATCCTCCACCAGAAAAGTACACATTTAAATTTCAAATCAAATAGTCTTACTCTACTTAAAAGTGCACTGTGTAACTTTTAAATGCTTTCCTTCATGGAGATGTTATTGCTTGGTCTGGAATGTTTCATAGTATGATATTAAACTTAGACCAAACGAGATCGAGTTACAGGTCAGATCTGTGAAAAAGCAACCCCACTCAGTGTCAGAATGCCTGTTTTTGGTCCATTAAACCGCCTATAATTTAATAAATGTAATGTCATACTATGAACAATTTCAGACAGAACAAGGGCATATCCATAGAAACAAGTAGGTGAAGGACTCTCAACCAAAAAGTTACACAGTGCACCTTTATGTCTAAATGCCCTTCACTTATCTTACCCCACAGTATAGATCTGTTGGACATTTCTGGCCATGTTAGGGGTTCCCCAGTGTAGCAGTAGTTTGTCTGTGGCAGGTGAAGGGAGGAGGAAGCTCATCCATCCAGGTGCTGCTGACAGGGGCAGATAAGCATCTCACCCTGGGCACAAACAACACACAATCCCACTGAGACGTGATAATTACACAGGCCTGAGCCACAGCGGGACTGATGTATGGGGCCCGATAGACATGTCACACCTCCGGCTCCAAGAGACGCTATTCTCACACAAACAGACACACACACAGAGACACACAGAGACACACAGAGACACACAGAGACACACAGAGACACACAGAGACACACAGACATACACAGAGACACACAGACATACACAGAGACACACAGACATACACAGACATACACAGACATACACAGACATACACAGAGACACACAGACATACACAGAGACACAAAGAGACACGCAGACATACACAGACATACACAGGAAGGTTCGGAACCACTTGCACTTAATCCAAAGTCACACTTATATCAGTATAAGACAATATTGCATGTTTTTGTTGGTTTGTTAGTAAAGACAAAACTAAAACTAAATGCACAAACTCAAATGATATGACTATTGAAATATATACCAAGGAAAAAAATATGGGAGCTGTAAAGTATTTCACTCTGCATTATACAGCTGTCAGATAAGACTGACGTGGATCCCTGTTCAACTAACAACCAAATTAATAGAGTGTTTTAATGTCAATAAGCAGATATTCCAAAAAATAGTGGTGGAACTAAGATGAGTGTTGCAATATGATTTCAATATGATTTCAAGATTTAGTTTAACAAATATGATGATACTGTAGTTAATGTAGTCATTCACTGACAAAAATAGTTCAAATAAACAATATTAAAACTCATTTAACATGTTTTGCCATTTCAAACAAATTTTATTTTAGAGTGGGGGTCAAACCTTATTTGGGGAATCTTTGAGGGTATTTTGAGTGTCTTCATGGTCTACCACACAAAAATTACAAATGTCCCAACACATACATTATAATGGAACAGAAGAGTGTAGAGCAACATAGAAGTATATCATTTGAATAATGCAGGAAGGGGGCTATACCAATGTCAAATGCCAAATTAAATTCTACATTGAAATTTGGCACATGAATCTTGTAATGTGTTGGCTGGGTATTAGCTGTTCTCCTGTTATAGAAAAGCATCTGCAGTTCAAGTTGTAGTATATGCCTACAGAGAGACTTTGTGTTTGTTCTGAAGTGCTTTTCAACACACTTCTGAAAGATAAGAAATATCAATGACACTGCTATCTCCTCTTGTCACAAGACATGGTACTTGCTGTTGCCAGACTCAGCATGGTGCTTGTGTCTCAGCAAATAGACATCACAGTCAAACCTTAGCACGTAAGAGAGGCAGCAGCATCAAATGGACTTTTAAAAAGTGAATTTGATTAGTTTAAGAAACTCTGAATCTTACTTTAGCAGTCTTCAAAGTCTAGGATTATAATAGACAATTTTGCTGGTCCTGCAGTGGCTTAAGGCGCTACTCTTTCCTGAATGTCTCTACCCTCTTTATCCCCATTTCACCCTATAGCTGTCCTATTCAATAAAGCCTTCAGGACAGAAAAACACACACACATACACACACATAAATTTTGATAAATATACAAGCACATCCAATAAAATTTGAGACTGCATCCTGGGTCCAAAGACAAAAATTGTGCCAAAGAAAAAGTTGATTTTATTTTCATAGCACATCTCATTTTGCTAATTTGCACAAAACAATACTTCTGATGCTTCCCCCACCTCTATGTGGCCACACAACTTTACAACACTATCACTAGTCTCTTCCCTTCTTACCATAGTCCCTCGAGTGTGTACAAGGCCAGGCTATTGTCCAAACTTGCATGTGATCCATTCTTTTCACAAGTTGCCATCCTTCATCCAAGGTGTTGACACTGACAGCAAAATATGAACCATTGTGTGTCTAATGGGACCAACAGCATCTTACATTACCACCCGGGGCCTAGTTCAACAGAAGGGGCTAAAGTTCACCCTATGCCTGGCATTGTCTGGGCTCCTCCTGGGAATGAACACCTATGATGTATGGTCATGTACTAACAAGCTATCATGTAGCTGGTCACTTCCTCTGGTTCAGCTTTAGTCTGAATTGTAACCAAGAAGAACTCCTTTGTGCAGAGGGAAAATCAAATCAATGCATTCCACCAGCATTACCTCATCAGAACACTAAAAATGTCCTTACTTTGTCAGACATGTGTCATTCATTAGCTTGATGATTTCTGTATTTTTCTTTGAGGTCTAATGTATGTTATGTGCATGCAGTTTAAAGGGTATACAATACACTATTTTTTTATCTATGTTATAATGTGGTTTCCTCATCACAAACATAGGTGGTGTTGTGTTTTGTTTCATTCACACATGTTTAACACACAACCTGCATATTTAGGACGAGTTCTTCACTTAAACTGAAAACACTGTTCCAGACGCACTTACTTCGGCCTATTTTTAGCATCAATACGGACTATTTAGTTTGTGAAAAATGTGCAGAAGGTAAGCGCTCTGTGCATTTGTGGACAGGGAAGATGTCTGTGCCGTTCTCTAAAATGGATGCAACAAAATTTAGATTTTTCAACTTGTTCCACTGTTGTGACTATTCAAGTAGTCGTCATGAGGCTCCACACTTTCAGATTACTCTCAGTGAGAGCCATTCCAGATAATAAAGAGTAGAACTCAATTCAGAGTGCTGCACATATCAGTCTGTTGTGAGCCAAGTGACACAACAGTGGCCAGGTAAACAAAATCAAAAGGCAATCACCTACAAAATCACTATCACAGTCTCACAGAAATATTTGTGTGTATTCGTTGTGACAGCCCTATATGTACAAAGACCAACTAAAAAGATGCACCTTCTCCCTAATCCAAGCAAACATACCAATTTTCACTTCAGCGCTTTCATATTGACCTCATTCTGTCCACTTAGATCACCTCTGACCGTTTACATGAAGTTATGAACTGCTCTGCGGCCTGGGGTTAGTTAGTGCATAGAAAACCAGCAGCACCTCCCAGCTACAAAAAGCCTTCATCAATCTCTGCATCCTGACAGCAGCATTGTGAGCCAGTAAATAGTGTGGGCCTGTATCTCATTGCGCACAGTGACGGGTGTGGAGAGGGGACACACATGTACAATACTAGCCCAATGTCAAGGTGATATTAATCTATATACAATGTACACATGGAGAAGATGACACCCCAGCGCTCCCTCTCGCGACACCAACACCCAGGCACTTGCCAGCCAGTGTTGTGCACAAAAGAGCAGAGGATGAGATTTCTGTAGTCGAATGTGAACTATAGGTAGGGTTTCTCTGCACAAGTTTGGGAATGATGAATTGTGGAGGAAATGCAAAAGAAAACTATTGCCAATAATGAGTTTGATGTGTATGACTGTTGTTATCGTCTTTTTTTCCCCCCTTCTTATAAAACATCCCATTTTAAGTACAATCAAGAAGAAATTTTTTTCTCAGTTTGGTTTTGCTTATTGCACTGAAAAAAAGACATTGAAAAATGTGTCCTTACCAAAAAAATAATAACTGAAAACCATGTGTCCTTACTGTAAGCATGGCTGCATCTCTACAAACTTGACTCTTATTTGAACGAGAAGGGCCTCGTCCTGGTAGTTTCCATGGAAATGTTATTTTTGCTATAATGTTCCACAATATGGCAACTATCTCCATGCAGAATATTTCATCTTGTTAACTCCGGAAGGTTGCATATTGTATCTTAAATGTATAATATTTTGGTAATTAATCTTACACTATGCAATTTGTGTAATGTCTTTTTCCATTTTAAAAGTTAAAGGTGGTTGGGGCCATGTTCAAGCAGCTCAAGGAAAATGATGTGGCGGTCAGTCCACTATATAATAATATTTGCTGTGAACTGAAGAGAAAATAGTGTAAAGCTACACAAATCATAGACAATCATTTCCATTATCACTTACATACATTTTATCTACTTGGACGATGGAAAGGCCGACATATAAACAAATGCATTAAGATGAGATTATGATTGCATCATATGATAAAGCAGTGCATCGTAGCCAAGTCGCTTGGACGCAACAGTGATAGAAAATCCAGAAAGTGTATATTAATAACATGCACTTAATGGTGAAAAGCAAATGAAGACGACTGGAGTGTCTGGATAGGAAATGGCGTCACATAATAACTTAGGATAGTCCATTTCAAGAGGTCTATTAAGGACAAATAATGTTCCAACTTATTCTCTTCAGTCATTTCATTTTGACCATTGTGAGGTCATAAAACAATAAACATGGCATAATAAATCTAGATACACATCAGTTACATTCAGACTATGTTAAAACACAAATGACTATGGGTCAATGTGTCCGGGATGTCCATATAAACACTATGCTAAAAGTACAAGGTCCCTCTAGGTCTCCGCTTTCTCCCATCCCAGGACTAGCATGTCAGGAGCTGTTGATGAACTTGTTTTTCCCGACAACGGCTAGCATCTCGGACTGTGGATTGGACAGTGAACACACCGTGGGGACTAGAAATGGACCCACCTGCTCTGTCCCATACTCCCAGCCTTCTCACTTTACCAAACAGCAGATTCTAGGAACACACAGTTGCTGCTATTTAACATTTGGCTCGGGTAGGTTGGTTCCGATGGCCTGGCGGATGACAAGAGGTCGCTGTATTTCTATTTGTTGTGTATGTGTGCGATTACGTGTGCGCGGACATGTACGGAGGGGTGAAGAGACAAGCAGCTGGGGTTCTAATGAGACATAATGAGGTCTAATAGTGGAAAAGCCATCTAGAAGCCACGACCTTGGCATTATGAAAGATGCCCACAACCATAACATATCTAAAAACAGTCTGGGAACTAGCTAAAACACGCCAGCTCTTTTCATGCCGCTAAGTCCACAGTCCATATTTCACTTTTGGAGTTGGGTTACCGCAAAGTTGGTGATTACGATTTTGTGGTGAATTGATAGACTTTGCATGGGGGGATTGGTTTAATGAGAATACCATTTGGTTTATAGTGTTAATCATGTTGACGCTGGCTACAGGAGGTGTCTGGACACAGAGGGTGAACACGTGCGATGCTGTGTGGGGACTACTTTAATCCACAGGGCCTTATATTTCAGTAGGAGCTTATAAATGACTATTTATAGTGCACATGTGTGGGTGGCCAACGGAAATGAGCCACCACTATTAGCTCTTATTCAATGTATAGCTAATGTCATGAAAGGCATTGACTGGAAATATTACTGCAGTTGATGAATTTTAGAGTGGTTGGTTTCCTTTTGTTTTGTTTCGAGAAAATGATTTGATGAAGCCATTTTGGAACTAAATAGTGCCAGTGGGTATGGGGGGAGTTGTTTACAGAAGGGATATTGGCTAAAAATCTAAATTCAAATCAGTAAACTACGATCGGGTGCTATAGGATGCACCTTTTTTGTATAAAATCCATGCCATTTGCAACTGTGCATCCACTATTGCTTTTTTAGTACTTCCACCACTACCACAATTATCACTACTCCCATTAAAGTTGAATAATGTAACTTTTCTGGTGGAGGGTCTGCTACCTGCTTGTAAAACATGAGCTGATGTAACCCTACTCACAGTAAGGATATACATTTTTCCAAGACATTTTTAGCACAACTAGACATGTTTTAATACAAATGGCTGGAACTGAATAAATATAAAATAGTCAATTTTAATGGTGCAGTATGTTACTTTTTGGCTGGGGGTCTGACACCACCTTGTTTCTATGGATATGTCATTGCTTCAAATGTTCCTTAATATAATTTCAAACAGATTACCTTGCATTTATTTAATTACAGGTGGTATAATAGCTCAACAATACCTAGAAAAACAGGCATTCTGACTGAGCCTCTCTACAGATCTGACCAGCAACTTAGCCTGGTTTGGTCTTCATAATAATAGAAAGGTTTAATGTCTTACTGTGAAACATTCCAGACAAAGCAATAACATCTCCATGGAGAAAAGCATTTGATGGACGCTGCACCAGAAAAGTTACGCAACACACCTTTACAAAAACAAACAATAACATGTCCATGGAGACATGTTGTGGTACAGTCACCAGAAAAATTACATAATGCAGTATCTGTGATTGTACAATGCTCCCAAAGAGGAACACAATCTGATTAATTAATACTTCAGCTTGATCTATTCCTCGAATAAACCTCTCCATCTGGACAGCAGCTGACCCTCAGACCGGCATTAGACCTGTTCACTATAAAGCCACAGTCCACTGAAGCTGACAGTACCATGGCTTTTATAGAGAACCCAACGCAAACAGTTCACAGGCCGTAACTCCTGCTCTCTGTGGCTTTTACTGGAACATAAATAACACATTAACACTCTCGGGGGTTTTAATCATTTGAGGAATACATTCAAATAATAGTAGAGACTGTTAGAATTGTCAACATACAAGGGCATCTCTAGGGTTTTCAGGTATATTCAATACATTTTATGAGCTCATAAATGCCAAGAATGGTAGATCTTAATACCAGATTTACGCTCATTCTCACCTTTCTTTAAGTTGTTAAACACAGGGTTTCTTACCATCTTCTTATCTGGTAAAATGGAACTGGCAGATCACTGAATGACAACATACGATCATTGACTAAAACAAAATTCCTTGATTAAACACAACCCAAGGAGTTATTAGTGAACAGTGAATAACTTCATACATAATAATAATACAGCTCTGGATCATCTAAAAGCAACAATATCCACCACTGTTGCATTTTTTTTGTGGCTCCCCCATAATGTTTGTATTTTTAACATATAGCCTGCACCAGCTATTTAAGGCATGTGTATAGTTAAAAGGTGCTCTATGTAACTTTTTGATGACATTAAACAGCTCTACCTTACATTTATTCAACTACAGGTTAGTTCTATAACTTGGCCTGGTTTGGTCTCCATGGAGAGAGAAAGATTTAATGCCATACTGTGAACCATTCCAGACAAAGCAATAACATCTACATGGAGAAAAGTATTTGACAGACTGTCCACCAGAAAAGTTATACAATGCACCTTTAAACTTTCTATTAATCATATCTTCAAAATATAGACCTATATAGATATATTTTATTATTTTCTACACAGAATAATAAAAATGTTGTGCAACTTCTGTACAATAGAATTAGGGCTATTTTGTGTATTTCTGTGCTGACTTTGAGCTCCCTGCTTTCCTATGCCTCCTCTCTTCTGTGTAACTTGATCCCTCACAGCGCTGTTGTCTCCAAATGTCCAGACTTCATTGGCGTCTCGTGTGGATCACTTTTAACAGTAGTGTCTGAATACCTCTGAATGAGCTCTAATTTTTGTATTTCATATCTTCAAATCTCCACTGGTTTAACAATAGGGTGACTAAAAATTCCATGATGTGTGATAACAGTCCAGAGCTGTATAACTTTAGTATTTCTTCCCACTCCTAGTATCAAATCAGAGTTCCTACACGAAACATTCTACTCGTTTTAAATTGAATCACGCTTTTACAGCACAGTATTTCTCAGCATGTATCCGAGTGTTAGTGTGCTATGCACTATCCTGCTGCGCTTGTGGTTAGCCAGTATAAGATCTGTAAGAATAACAGGAGCTGCTGGTTTAACTGCGCACTGGGACTTATTAAAGTGTGGAGGTGTGACGTTTACAGCGGCAGACAGTTAACAGGCCTCATCCAAAACCTGCCTGTGTGAAGAGCTGGCGGTGTGGGACTAGACTCCTGCTGCTTCATAAAGCTGTATGGGGTTTTCACTGCCAACTAGCATCATCCTCTTTAGTTGTGACAGAGCTCTAGACAGGAGAGGAGAACTGCAGGGCGCTCCCTCTGTGTAAGGACAGAGAAAAGCTTACATTAAAAAACGGTTTGATTGGCAGGGTGCTAGTGTTGGACCATAATTTATATGTTCAAAGTTTGGAAACTCATTTGTAGCGTCAAATGTTTATGACACATCCAACTGTCTAAACAGGGAATGTGTGTTCAGGACTACATCTAGTCAGCTTTCTCTATTTTACACAACAGAGTTTAACAGTTAACTACACTTAAAGGTGCATTATGTAACTTTTCTGGTATAGGGCCCGGCAGTCGCTCATTTCCATGGAGATGTTATTGCTTTGCCTGCAATGTTCCAAAGTATGGCATTAAACTTATCAATAGAGACAAGCAGGAGATGTCAAAGGGACAATTTATAGGTGAAATCTGAAGAGCAGAATACATATTTTTAAAGGCATTTCTGAGCAATAAAAACACCCATAATCAAATAAATGCATCTTATATAAGATAATACCATGTTGTGGAACATTTCATGCAAAGCCATAGCATCTCTGTGGTGGCAAACCCACAGCCTGAAAAGTAATAAATACATGGAATCAAATGTGCCATTTTTGATTAGTTATCCTGAATTTAAGCAAACCCAACCTTAACCTAATCTATGCTATAATACTGTTTCCTCATCAAAAACATAGCCAAAGTTGTGTTATAATTCATTCTCATATCTTAAAACACACAAATTATATGTAGTTCATTATTTAGTTCTTCTAAGAAAACACACTGTTCCACCTTGTGATGTCATGTGACAACACAGGAAGCGTTCCACTGTGTTTTCAAACTCTGTACAATTGTCTCTATAATTTCAGTCCAGCAGCCCTGGAATTGCCAATCACTACTGAACAAAAGGTAAAAAGTAGCTGTTAACTTGAAGGTGGAACAGCTTGTTTTGAGCCTTGGAGACATAGCAGACTAATAATAAAGGGTTACTCAAACATGTGTGAATGAAACAAAACACAACTTCCAGGTTTGGTACATTCTAACATGCCTTAAAGCTCACAAGAGTGCAATTTGAGTACTATATGACCTTTAAAGATGTAACATGTAACTTTTCTGGTTGAGAATCCTCTACCTGCTTGCTTCCATATCTGTGAAACTGCAATCTCAGTCAACACCTGTAATTGAATAAATGCAAAATGAACAAGTTTAATGTCATAGTACATTGGAAATGCTATAAGTGTTTCTAAATTGTTGCTAAAACTAAGGATGCCAAAATTAATGGTTTAGAAATGACAAAAGATCAATAACCATACACATAGACATCAGTATCAAATATCGACGAATACAACTGCCACAAATACTACAATTGCAGCTTCTATGCCAAAACCTGTGCACCAACCCTGGATAAAATCAGATCTTGCTTAACAAAGTCCATGTTCCTAAAATATAGCACCAGAAAAGCCAATACCTTTTAGCTTGTGTATAGTAGTAGTAACAGTGATTTAGGTCTATACCCCTGCATGCAGGGTGTTTGATGTGTGCGTCTTTGATCTCAGAGTCTTCACTGTCATCCTTTTGATGAAGCAAAGAGAAAAGCGTCATCTCCAGAAGCCTTAGATGTGAACTTTAAAATCACCTATAAGTGTATCCTGTTACCATGACGGAGCCACTGGACAGGCACCTCAAAATACAATGATGTTTATTTATGACACTCATGTTGAAGTACTATATATACACGACCAAAGTAAACTTTTGTCCAGTTGACAATTTGAATTTCTTTTATTGCCTACTATATACACATTTATGCACAAAACATGGAATTTTAAATTTTGTAAAAAACGCTGAAAATTCTATTGGGTAACACTGGATTTTTCTTTTGTTTTTGCTTCAGTTATGATTTTTATCTTGATTTAAAAAAGGTAATGTTCTGGAAACAAAAAGGTAAAACCATACTTCAGAATATTTTATCCCATACGGTGGAATGTTATCACTAAAGGAACAACAAAAAAGAGTCAGGTTTGTGGAGATGCAAGTACATTGTATGGAATGCGAGTTTTTATACTTTAGTGCAATAAAAACATCCACAATGACATACTTCCAATTGTCTATTTATGGTGAAAAAAGTTACATACTATGACTTTAAAGGTGCAAAATATAAACTTTTCATGTTGGAGGTTCATTACCATGCTTGTCTCCATGGAAATTTGTGATTGCTTTGCCTGGAATGCCCCAAAGTATGCCACCAGGCCAAGTTAAGAGTCTGCTCTGTGGAATGGCGGCCCCACTCACAGCAAGAATTTCATGTCTTGAGTTTTTTGTTTTATTTTGAGTTTCAAGTCACAGTGGAACATTTCAGGCAAGCAGGCAATATAATCTTAGTTATCATTTAAAAAAAAAAAAAAAGCCAGACCCACCAAACCAAGTCTAGACTAAGAACTATTAGGGAATGTGACCCAGCCCTGATCATTAGCAGAGGGAACCCCCGTCTAATTTGTCTAATACAGAGTTGCAGGTTAAAAAGATGTCTCCGCCATCCCAATTACCTGTCCGTCCTCACCTCTGTCCCCTCTTCATCAGGAGTGGATTTTTACCCATGAATCAGAGGCCAGTGTCTCTCTATCTCAGCCACTTCCTCAGGGCAAAGGTCAAGGCCCCATCACTCACTGAGCCCTGCCTGATAGCTTAGCTAGGCCAGACCCCAGAGTCATTACCTGCTTTATGTGATAAGAGTTTATTAAATGTAATTATGTCAATGGGTGATCAATTATAGACACTGGATATTCTATTGACAGGTAGTTTTGTTCTCATAGTTATAGGGGCAATACAGAGAACCATCTCAATGTCAACATGTGGGTTCAACTAAGCTGGCAGGAATCAATATGTAAATTATACACTTTTATATGACTAGTCCCCTAACACTTTACAAATTCACTTAAAGAAACACTATGTAAGTTTTCTTGATTGTGTTTATAGAGATGTTCTTTTTTTTTTTTTTTTTTTTTTTACATTTATTCAATTAGAGTTTTTTATTGCTCAAAAATAACTTCAAGAACTTGGCCTCATGGCATCACCTGCTTGCCATAGTGTGGAACATTTCAACAATAACATCTCCATGGAGACAAGAGTTGGCAGAAAAGTTACATAATTCACATTTAACTTCAGCTTCATTGTTTAAAGGTTGCAGTATATTATTTCAATGTAATAGAATAAAGGCCAGTAATCTCACAAAGGATAGAAAGAGATTTCCTGCTACAAATAATCCAGAGAAATTGACATACATACTGTTATATTTTGTCTTCATTTGTGTCCAGTCTTAAAAGCCGCTGACAAATTTGTGTGGCAGAATTACTCGGTCATTCAGTGCCATTGAAAAACACAATGTAAAGTGATATTTACATCAACGCAATCACGAAGACCGCAACATGTACTGTCAACAAAGCTACACTATTCTGCTCATTTGTCCCTATAGCATCTGTGCTTGGCTATTGGAGGGGTGAGAACTGTTGTGTTTTTGCCCCCAGCTTTACAAACAGTGGCACTAACAAAGTCTCCTTTCTATGGCATTTCCTTCCACAGTGATTGGGCTAATTGGGACCTGTTGACAGCGAATCCCATCCGCGTAGGAACGGGCCAATCACGTCGCAGCGTCTGTCAACCCCGGCATGGCGAGCTTCCACCCCCATCATAAAGCCCTTTGTCTTAGCGACCTCAACAACCTCCAGCATTTTTAATACATGCAGTCTGATTGTGTCGCCTAAACAGGATGTGAAGTGAGCGCAGTTTGGTACAGCGTATTACATGGAAGGACAAACAGGGGAGGTGGGGTTTGATAAAGGTCTAAAGTAGCAATGCTAAGAACATGTAGTTACAGTGACGATGTCGTTTTATTGTGTGTATTTTTAAGATAATATGTGAAGTTCTTTGTTTCTCTAAGCTCTGATTCCAAACACCAATACAAGCACTTTTACATTTTTAGTGTGCAAAAACATATCAGTTAAACACCTAAATTCAAATTAGGGTGTTGAAAATCAGATAATACTCAATACTAAAAGTACTATTGAAACTAGATATTCATTTAAGTTCAAGTATCAATGCTGCAAAAAGTCACATTAATAGGACAAAATCTTAACTTTCCTAAATAGTTTCATTTTGATCTTAACAGAACAAGTATAAGGTCGTAGTAACAAAGTGCGATTATTTTGTATATGAAAATAACCTTCTTTCACCCAAAAAGGGGTATTTTCTTCATTGTTGCATTGTAATCTGTATTAAATATTGAGTTAAAAAGTAAAAAAAAAAAAAAGAGTTTGTTTTTTTGTTAAAATGATAGCTGTTGTAAAAGTACTATAAAAACACTTGAACTAACAAAAACCCGACTCATGTTTCTATGCTATTTGCACTAGTTTATTCAGAGTAACTTACTAGCTATTGAAGACAAAGTTTTATGTTGCATAATTTTTCTTTTCAGTCCACTCATATTACTATATTGCTACCCATTTGTAAATGCTCAAGTTCCACGTTTTTAGTTTTTGCAAGTTAGAATACATTAATCAACCCTTTTTAACCTTTTTTTTAACTACTTAATACTGTTTTTACTACAACTACTCTTGCTTCAGTAAGTACCTTTTCACAACTCATCCCATCTCTGAATTTTGCACTGAATATTATTCGGCCTTTAGCTTTGAACTTGAATGACATGACATATATAGGCAACATCCCTCAGAGCTGAAGCAGCTTCATTCACAGACAGAAGCAGAGCCACTCATCTGTCGGCACCATTATGGACCGCTCATATCTTGGCCTGCACCTGTCTTTGGTTCAGGACCCCCTCCCTCACCCGCCTCTACACCACCAACATCCCACCAGGCCCCATCTCCTTTTCGCCTACTACTACTGCTCCGAGGCCTGGGGAAGCCCATTCATCTAAAGGAGCTACAGCCACCGGAGCAGGCAGCTGTGGAGAGAAGGAGAGGGAGATAAAGCCGTGTGTACCGTGCTCCTTTGTGCTTTTAACCAGCTCTCCTCTTGTCTTCCATCGCCGCGTCCGGACAATGGGGTCCTAACAGGAGCTGTCAGCAGGCCGTACTCGTCTGACCAGTGCGGGCTCCGGGGTTAGCGAGGATCACATTAGCCTCATGTTTGTGCGCCACTGAAAAGCAGAAAGCTACAGTTAAAACATGTTTTGTGGTGTTCCCAAAAAGCCCTATTCAACTGGTGTTTACCCAAAGTGGACTCCAAAGAGTTCATTGAGCAAACCAAAGGGCAGTAAATGGCAAGTTAGGTAAAAGGTAAAAAAAAAAAAAAAAAAAAAAAACTAGGTAAGGTGTCTGGCGTAGGTTCCACTTTGCACCTGAAGTTTGATCAATAAACTCGAGCGATGACACATCGATTTGCACGGACAGAAAAGACGTGGCGTGGCGCTGAATGGGCGCGCTGAGAGATGGCGGCAGGTGAATTGTTGCCGTGGCGATATACACTGTATCCACGTGGTTTTAAGTGTGTGTTTATCCTCGCCTGCCAGGATTTCCTTACGTTTACTGTTTGACCAGTGCTTGTGAAAACGATACTCTTTTCTCTTGCCATTGTGCGCGGGCTTTTGTGATAATGCAATGTTTATGAGTTATGGCACTGTACACATAGCCACGAGCCAGCTGCAGTCATTGTTACATTCTTGATACATGTAATTAAGCCACAAAGGCACTTAAAGCCTGTAAGACCCAGGTACAAAAGACAAGGTTCAGCCCCATCTGATAAGTCTGAAGTGACCCATGATTTGAAATTGTTACAAGACAGGTGTCTATATAAAGGATTAACACACAGGTCAGCATGGCAAACTTACAATACAGGGCTGGAGTCGACAGATGGTAAATTGTAATTCAAATATTAATGTTTTTTACATCTCAGTTCTAAGAGTAATGGTTGATCTATTCCTCTATAGGAAATGCTAACATACATGCTATGTTGTATATAATTAATAGTGACTTGTAGACCAGAGAAATTACTAGAGGAAAGATATAGACTTTTATAAAAAATTTAATTGTGTTGTCTGAATCCATGAGTGAAGTGGCCAGGGACACATATCCAGATCTTAACACAGGTTCAAGAAAAAATATAAAATAAATAACAGTTAATCTTATATTTTTGATTTTTAGATTTATTCTAGAGTGTGTCTTTCAATACTGATAATATTGATTTCATGAACAAGAACAAGCCAGACTTTAAATCAGTGCCATTTAAACTAAAATATTATGTTCTTCCTTCAAACTCAGCTCCAAACCACATGCTTTGACTCAGAGGATTGGCTCTTTCAGCTGTTCATTGACAAAAAGACATGACCGAATCACAATCTGGATTCAAATTTGATGAACTGCTCAGTTTTAATTCAAGAACAGCAGTACCTAGCTGGCATGTTTTAGGCTGATGGCGGTAACTGCAGTGCCAGGAGGAAAAAGATCTCCACCACAGACACACACACACAGACAACACACACAGGGAGAACATGCAAACTCAACACAGAAAACTCCCATTCAAAATCAAGCCCTGGACTTTGAGGTAGATATATGTAGACCCTTCGTGTGGCGTTGTATATGAAATCAGAGCGCAGTGCCTGTAGCCTTCAGAATAAGTGTTTAGCAGCCTGCTCACCATTAGATGGCAGTAATGTACAGCTGAGCCCTGGGCCATTTCAACAGATGTGACTACTTTTCCATTTCGGGAGAGACGGAGCAGAGATACGACTTGACTTACAATGACTCTGCACTCTGTTTTCAATAAATCTTCTCGGTTTTCATTTTTATCTCGACACTCAAAATTTTACATGATTGAAAACTACGTAGACTTGACATTTTGACAAAACTGATTCTTATCCAAGTCATTTCCACATCTTCATAGTGTAATAGAAAAGAACACAAGACAACATTGGATTCTTACAGTGTGCACCAGATCTTTTCTCAAATTCTAGTGGGAACAAGCTGTGATAAACAAACAGCGTCATCATCAGAATAGTGTTTGACAGGAGCATGAGCGACTGAGGAAGCTGAGTGTAAGGGCCTTCATGTGGGCTGGCTTTTATGTGAGCGACACCAGAGGAACAGTGGAGCGGACCAAGGTTTATCTGTGTTTTTTGTTTGTGTTTTTGTCTCAGCTTCCTCTTCCTCCTCTCATGCCGTCGGCCCCCACCACAATATATCACAGCATGAGATTATGTTTAATTAAATTACCTGCTACTATGTCTGCAAGTGTGGTCAATGTATTTATGGTTACTGCATAGTTTACAACATACATTTCCTATTTATAGAAGTGGCGTTGCTTTTGTACAATGTATTCATGTGTGTGAAAAGTATAGATGCGTCAATACTGGTTATAAATAAAAGAGAAATACTGGATGAGGTATCTGTACTAGGACTGTGGCTGACTAAAGTTATATTTGGACATTTGTTATTGATTGATTCGATACTATTACATTTCTCCACATATCTGACCTTAACTGCACTCAAGACTACACCTGCACAGGAGTTCAGGCAAAAACAGCAGTTTATACAAAAAAAGTACTAGGTAACAATGCACTTATATAAAAACAGATTAAACTTGTGAATCGTGAGTTTAATCTGTCCATTTACATATTAATAGCAAAAATAACAAATTTTCAGATAATCTTCTCAGTAAAATCATGTTATGCTGTTGACCCATATAAATCTTTATAATCTAAATAAAATGATTAGTTGACTGTAACTAGTTGTGTACCATCACATCTGTACTTCTGCATCATGTTGTTAATTTATTTTTGATTATTGTCTTGATCTCTGACCATCTGCAACGCCTGTTTTTGGATGCTTTCTGTGTGATATTTTTTGTGTTTAATTTATTTTTTGTAGTGTTTTTTTTTTTTTTTTTTTGCTGTCTGTAAAGCAGTTTGTAAACATTATTATTATTTCTTTTTTTTCCCAGTCACTACCATTATATTATAGGTACTGTATATGTTCTTTTTATACACAGTCAAACTTTCTCTACATACATATATACCATTTTTTTTATATTTCACAATTATTTTACATTTGTACTTTTGTGTTTTATATACATATTTTGTTTGTGAAAGCTTGTAAATTTCCCCTGGGAGAATATCCTTTTTTTAATTATGTCATCTTTGATAATTGTAAAATACTGTGCATTTTAAGTATAGTGATTATTATGTAAATTCATTTAATGACTTCCCATGAAGATAAAAATAACTATGAAAAAATTTTGCTATGCTACAATTAATGATTAGTCATCAAAACTGTCAATCACATTTAGTCAGAACAAAACAGAGAATCATCAACGTTAGGTCCATTCAGGAAAAAAGGTGATTTTAAAGAAATACTCAAAAAAATAAAATAAAAAATTGAAAGATTATGTAATTTTTTATATATTATATTTCTAATAAAATATTAGCCTGATTCATCAGCCACTTTGTGAAAACCGTCTGACCTCACAGTGTTACGATTCGTTCGCTCGACGGTAGGCGGGAACTTATTTAACCAATCGCTGCTATTTGGACATGACATATGTAATGAGTCGCTAATGGGGCTAACTGGTATATTAAACTTTTCCCAAAACCCGTAGGAAGAAGGGCAAAAACGTCTTTCGTCTTGATAAAATTCACCAAACTCTTTGTTCCAGCTTTAAATCCTCGATCTCGGGAATCATTGCCAACACAAAATGTATGGCTCTTCGCTGAATGGCTGGTGGTTGGACATGCACTTCCAGGGTTTTTGTGAATTGTAATGTATTCTGATTCCTGACCTAGTCGCTGAAGAGAAATGCAACAGAGCGGAGGCACTAGGTGGCACCAGCCTGGCTAATAAAATATAAGGTGAGAATGTCAATTAAGGAGAAAACAAACTCCAGTTGTATATTGTATCATAGCATAAGACAATAACTGAAAACGACAAAACTAGGACTAAACTCAGAATTAAACCTGGACTAGACCAGGACTACCAATACAGATATCTGGTATTTATCTAACTGTTGTGGTCGATATTTGTCGATATTAATATTATCTTAAAATTCATAGCATGGTCCAGGTCCGAACTATTATTTTAAGCTATAGTACAGGTTACAATTTAACTTATCACTTTTGTAAAAACAAGATGCATTCATCCGGGATATGACATTTTTTGTTGCAAGATTGTGTTAACATACAGCCCTTATTTTGGCCTCATTGCTTCCATTTCTATTGGACAAACTGCTCTCCATCACGGACACTCCTGCTCACCCACTGCACCAGACTATAGAGGGACAGAGAAATTCATTCTCCAACAGGCTCCTACAGCTCTGCTCAAACAATGTGGGATACAGGACTACATTCATACCATACTCCATAAAACTGTACAACTCACCCTTATGTAACAGATAACCCTACATCCTGTCAATCATTATATCATCTTTGCAAAGTTTCTCCTTATGACCTCTTGTATACAGTTCAGATATATTTACTTTATTCCAATATTTTTATTTTACTTTTACATACAATAATTATGCCGTATTTGACACCAGTCTCTTGTTACTTTTGCTATTTATTTTGAATGTATTATTCCTATATGTGTTGCTTTTTGTTATATTTATGATGTGATGTGTGAGCTACTGTACTTAAATAATTTTCCTTGTGGATCAATAAAGTTTGTCTAAGTCTAAGGGGATAAACTGGGAATGTCACATGGGCCCACAAAGACAAGAGCAGCTTAAAAAATTTTAAGTAAGCAAAATGTTCAGTATCAAACCAATATTAAAATCTGTGAAAATCCTCCGATATTCCCTAATACGATATTTGACCAAAGATATCACCCATACATCACAAGCTAAAATCCAGCCCAAACTTAAGTCTGGATGTAGCCTTAGTAGTTTTAGTTGGACAAAATGACTACACGAGTGACTACAGCCACACAGTCTGAGGCCAACCTTTTAAAATCCTTTACAAGCAGAAGTACCTCTAGCCCTGCCAACACACAGGTCTGAACGAGAGCTGTCCCAGTGTGAGAGGGGCATTAGGGCACCCGTCAAAACAGCTCCCCGTCTGAATGAGACCGGCTCTATTCATGCACTCATTCAAAGTGACAGCGCCCTTAGCCTTTCTGAGAGGAGCCTGGCTGGTGCTTGGCCCACGTCACTGACCCCGTGCTGTTCTGTTAGCATTGGCAGTATAGCCCTGGTCTCCTGTGCAGCGGTTTCCCCTTTAAGAAACTTTCTCAGCAGTTTCTGACAGATGTGACAGCATAAAGCAAGACAAGAGATGAGTATATATAGTGGATGGTTGATCTGAATGTTGCCTTCAATAATAAAAAAACACATACGTACAATTAAGAACACTATATTTGATTAAGTATTATGTATTGCAATGACAGCTTAAGTCTATGCCTCCAAAGATCTTGTTTTAACGGTACATTGTGTAACTTGTTTGTTTCTATGGATATGACATTGCTCTGCCTGGAATGTACCACTTTCGGACATTAAACAGCTCTGCCTTACATTTATTCAATTACAAGTTTTATAGCTCAAATATTTAGATAAACAGGCATTCTATCTGTGGGTTTGCCTCACCAGAGATCTGACCTGTAACTTGGTCTGGTTTGGTCTCCATGAAGATAGAAAGATTTAGTATTATACTGTAAAACATTCCAGACAAAACAATAACATCTCCATGGAGAGAAGCAGTTTCTCATTTCTCATTATCTAACAAAAATGAATCTTGTTCTTTAAAAAATGTATGTGACGTGAACGGTGAATATTACAAGTGAACCTAACCTGGTAAACCAGCACGCGATGTGCAAGTGTTGGCTCAAATTCAGACATGTATTTTTACAGCTGCAGCTTGGCACCTGCTGTTAAGGGTGCTGCCAATGTAGCAAATACTGTAATCAACCAATACAAGGGAATGTCCAATTATTTCATTACAACAGATATATAATCCATATAATTTAAATGTATTAACCAGCTTCAACAAAATGTTATTAGACATTACAAAACTTTAACTCTGGTAATTATAAAGCTATTCACATCAAGGTAAGTTTAATGAAGCCAGCTAAACTAAACAGAGTATTGAACCAGACTTAAGTGAAACTAAAATGATAGTAACTTTGCATTTTCTACTATAACCTGGTGCATCTTTCCTTTTGGTCAATATTTATTGTCCCTGTATTAAAAAAAAAACAAAAAAACAACACATACCAAACCATACAAAAAAGTACCCGCAGAGTTAAGAAATAATATTGGAAATTTACACACAAGAAGGAAAACTTAATCTATTTTGCAGACCTGTCATGTCATGGAAATATTAGGCAACTATGGGACAAAAGTGGCATGCACAACACAATACATCTGATCCCTACAAAAGACTATGTACGTTATGTAAACAGATTAATGTGTCTTATTGCCACCTCACATAGTCAGTCATGAGTGAAATCAAAGCCTTTCACAACTAATCACTCCAGATCACTTCTATAGATAGGCTAACTTTATACTGACAAAGGCAAACCTTAAGTGAAGCACTAGCTAGTCACACAGGAGTCGTGTGACTTAACTCTTTTTTAACTGTTAAGTCGACAAAGCTATAGTGCGCAGGTCTGTAATCTAATATTATTACCTCACATTTGTTACTTTGATATGAGAAGCTAAACTCATTATCCACATATCTTACTCCAGGTTGTAAGATCAGAATTTTCACTTAAAATTTGCACAACATTTTGATGATGCTTGACTTTATTGCTTTGCTAAGAATGTGAATATGACAATAAAGTTATCAATCTCCATAATGACAAGCAGGTGACATCATGCATGAGGCCAAGTTACAGTTCAGCTCTGCGGAGAGGCAAGCCCATGCACAGCAAGAAAGCATCTTTTCAAGGTATTTTTGAGCAGTAAAACCATCTGTAACTGAATAAATGCAAGATAGACAAAGCAATAACATAATGCTTTGTTTCTTTAATTTATCACAAAGATTATTTGCAAGTATAAAATGTACTTGTTCTTCTGTGTTGTCGGTAAAGGCAAAATTGAAATAGAGTTTGGTGTATCTGATACTAATCAGCACTTCACTGGAACAGGAGACAGCCTCATGTCCGTGTACCAGTCCGCACCAAAACTACAGGCAGAAGGAAACAGGAGAACAAAGCAGGAGTTGTAAACTGCCAATCACATGTCAGTTTGCACTTAGACAGAGCTTGGTGAGGGTGAAATATATTCAACCAGAAATAATGCAATCCTAAAGTGTGTCCAAAATAACAGTTATAACTAAGTAGATACTTCAGTGTAGAGAACAGCAGCCAAGCATGGTTTTGGCAAAATGAAAAACCAGTAACTACAAGTGTAGGATGATGTCAACGCTTACTATGAAAACTGAGAAGTATCACTGTTTATTCGCAGGTATATTAAAGGTCCAATATTAAGTCATTTTCTAATCGACAGTATGTTATAATGTTGTTTCTTTTTCTCAGACATTCTTGGAGTTGTATTTTGTTTCATTCACATGTGTTTAACATACACTCATCATACAGAAAAACACCTTGTGATGTCATGTGGTAATACAGGAAGTGCTCCCCTGTGTTTTTAAACTCCTTATACCTTCACTGGAATAATATGGGTGATTTCAGACCTGGAATTCGCTAATCTCTGAACAAAAGGCAACAGGTGGCGGTTACTACAACAAGATGACAACTCACTGACTGGAGCATTTTGATCTTTGGATACTAATAAAGGATTACTCAAATATGAAACAAAACACAACTATGGTTGGTGTTTTTGAGGAGGTAACACAATTATAACATGGTTTAAAGCTCACAAGAGTAAATTCTGCTTAAGATAGGACCTTTAACACAAAGCTATTTTAAACTGTAGCTTTTAATTTAATATTAAATTATCGGCAAAAAATTATAAAATATATGCAGATAGACATTCTTTGTATAAAAATATTATGTTATGATCACTGTGGTATTGAAAAGAGAATTTGAATATCAAGCCTGCAACACTAACCACAAGTCATTCCAGCGTGTCAGGTGTGGTGCATATTTTTCACTAATAATTATTGTCCTGCGCCGACACGCCTCTTGTCTTCTGTGTTCTCTGTGTCATTTAGAGGCTCAGCGGAAGGAACGTTACCAACTCATTTACAAACTACAGTACAACATACGGGGGCCCACCTGGTCTCATGCTCACTGTAATCTGCAGCAACCTCTTATTTGGACACCTCTATCTCAGGAGCATTTCACAACATGGATGACATGTCTCTCATTTGTAAAATAGATGAAAGTGCCTATGACAGGTTAGAGTACAAATCAAATTTCAGTAAAACTTTATAAACATAATTACATTTATATACCAGATTTTATTTGAGCAAAATATGTGTTGCTCTAGTGCGGATATATTGTATAAGCGGCTCTTGAGGTCAAAATAAGTCCGCTGCATGCTGTCTGCATCCAATTATAAAGCACTTTATTTTCCGATAATCAGGAAGTGCACATTAACATGCCAAGTATTGTTAGATTTACCGTAATGGCAAAACTCCGTTCTCATCTTTGAATGTTGGGAAAATTGCTTGTAAACTCATCAGGTTCTCAGGATGCTGGAACACCATTTTTAAAAGATGTAAAAATCAGAGTTTTCTATAGTTGGTGAAAATTCTAATTTATTTTACTTGCTGGTTAGACATGAGCAACGAGTGCAACATACATTAAGGCTTTTATTTAACATTTCTTTAAAAAACTCTTGACTAAAAAAACAATGCTAAAGATTCATTCTACCAAATTAAATAATGACTAGAAACACATTAAAAGTGAAGTGCGTATGACAGGTTAAAACAATGCATTAGTGTTTGTTTTTTTAGAAAATAATTATGCCACAACTGTCCAGTTTCCAAATACACTTGCATTTATATACAGCCTTTACAGTTCATTGTTCATTTACTCCACACTCAGTCATGGTAAGCTAGCACAGAATGTGCCCTGGACTGACAGAAGGCTGCCAATCTGCGCCATCGGCCCCCCCAACCACCAATACTCAAGCACACTCCACTTTCTTACTAGGTAATGTAGGTAAAATATCTTGCCTAAGGACACAACTGCAGTTTTTTCTTTTTTTTCTGCCACTGGCACCCCACTGTGGCACCTGGAATTCCCAGTGGTCTCCCATTCAAATCCTACCTAAGCCTGGCCCTGCTTAGCTTCTGAGATCTGACGAAATGAGGTTTTGACAAGCTGATAAAGCTAGAAAGCTGGTATGGCCGTGTATGTTGTTGGCCATGTACATGTTTACACATATTGTGTACAGAGCTTTGAGCAAATAATTCAGTGCTTGACATAATGCAAAAGATATTAAAGGTGCACTGTGTAACTTTTCCAGAGGATCCCTATACTTGTCTGTTCTTGTGTTGTCTAAAATCTTTAACAGTATGGCAATAACCTATTTACCCCAAACACAATTTTCAAGGTATTTTTTGCAATAAAATCACCTGTATTTGAATAAATATTAGATAAATTAAATGCCTTACTGTGAAACATTCCAATCAAAGAAATACTCAGTGAAGAGCTTTGAGATAGCAGAACTCCATCAGAAAAGTTGCCCAGTGTGCCTTTCAGCAAATAATAAAGCCTGAACTGTACCAAGGGTCATTGACTACATAAGACACTGGACCAACAGCCACAGACAGACATGTGATGAGACAGTGTAATGAGCTCATCTTCAGATTACATGCTGTGTAAGTGACTTGGATCAATCCCAAAACTAACAAGGAGCCCCTAAACCCCTGTGATATGGTGTGATGGGGGCCCCCGGGGAGGTCTGCTTCTGAGGCCATTGTTCTGTGGGCCCCTGACGAATCTGGACAGGTGGAGACATTTGGGTGTCTTTGTCCCTCGCCGCCATGTCCAAACACCGTCCCGTAACCAGAGCTGGGAAGTTGACTCATACTCCTTCATTCTTCATAAATCTAAACTACAATCGCTCCGAGCTTCGTCGCCTGGTAACTAAATGTTTTTCGCTTGCAACTGGTCCACACCCTCCCCAATTCTCTCAGTTAAAGTATTCAAGGAACTGCGTCACCAAAATGCACTGGGATCATTAACAGGATAGTTATGCTTCATGATTTAGGATAAAAACATGTATTCGTAAGATTCAGACAAGTGTGACGATAGTGATTACGTTTGTGGTATGTGTTTAAAAAGTAGGATTCTGTTCTGCATGCACATTGTAAACAATCAAAAAATCAAGGATCATTAGTAATTAAGAGAGAATACTCAAATATGATCTGATAAACTAATACAAGAATCCCATGTTGAATTTCAGATTATGTGTGTAGACTTTTAAACTACAGGTACAACTTTTCTTCTATAAAAAAGACAGGGTATTTTGTTCTTCACAGACATTCTATAATCTAAGAAGTGTCCAAACTACAGCTCTCAGAAAAAATTCTAACCATTTTGATTTGAGTATAGACTGAGACTGAATTAAGTTGCGGTACCACTTTAAACCTCAGATAAAAGCAATTTTTGGAATAATTCACAGTATAGACCACCAGTCTATGTTTAAATATGTGACCCTCCAGGAAAAAAGTTTGGACATCCCTGAGCTCAGTAACTGCAGTATTTCTTAATTGAGCAAACTCAAATTGTGATTGTGCAGTTCTACTTCTGTCCAGCCCCAAAGCACAATGACCTCTGACTTACTTCTCTTCTTTTTGGTCTGCTCTCTACACGTCCCTTTCAGAACATTCATCTCAAAGGCGTGGTGGATTGGCAGGTCAGAGATTTGAGGTTAACCAGTGAAATTGCTCAGTAATAAACCAGGAGTTGTGTGATAAAAGAGATTCAGGAGCATCACAGCGGAGAGGAGCACTGTGGACACTCCGATGAGAGAGGCAGCTTGTCTGTAAATAGTTCAAGCGTGGCCTTTAGACAGGACTTCAAACAGGCCAGTGCAGAGCTAATGATAAAGACAAATATCAGGGTTAGACTGGGGCATTATTGGTCCTATCCATCACACGTCTCCAAGAAAAGAAGTGATGCAATGTGTTGACGGACTGTATGGCCTTCTGTGGCGCATTCAAAGACACACAAGTTGAAATTCAATTCCACAGAGTTGACTGCAGGCTTTTTCCACTGCACACAACAGCCTCTGTTTGCTCAGCAGCAAACACAGGTGTGTGCAACTGACTGGCTTCAATAAAGAGTAATGGAGGCACTAACACACAACCTGAGCAGGTGGAGAGATTCACTATGGAGCTGTAGTGAGGGGCAGTCACAAGCTCATTTACCAATACTTTATCAATATGAGGTGGACAGATTAATTGAATATGAATATATTGTGAATGTATTATTTTCTAGAAATTCTACAAAAAGTATTTGTTTATAATTTATTTTTAAAAGGGTTAAAAATGTGGAGGAAAAAAAAAAAAAAAGTTGTTTCGTGGGTCATTTTACAACCATTTCAAATTTGTCTGATTCCCAGCAGCCTATATTTAAAGACATTTTCTAGCAGATGTCTGTTGAATTTTTCAACAATTATAGAGATATTCTTCACCCACCTACAACTACATACATCAAGCCAAAAGAGATACATTTATCTAACCACACAAGTATAATTTGAATAAACAAGTGTAAGAACAGTGTATGTCCGAGTATATTCAAAAATGATTATTTTGACTGGAGTCCTGCAGAGTCAGCTTTAAAGGGTGAAGTGCAGCCAGCAGGAGCCCAGTGGTGTTGTTGTAGGAGGATGAGGTCAGAGGAAACAGATCCGACCATTAGGGGGTATAATGAGAGGCAGCAGCTGGCTGCTCTGGGGCAGACAGCACACACATGTGAGCAGCACATGAGCTCATACTGGGAAGGCCCATAGATCCTAATGTCCTGCACAGAGGAGGGGACACTCGACCAGCCCCCGAACCAGAGACTACAGCTCAGACTGGGATTGGGACCAGGTCTGGGGCTGGGCTACTGTGTGGTTTGGCTAAACTCTGTTCGACCTCCAGGGGTACCACATGTGCCAGTCTCATCTCAGCATCACCTCCAGCTATTCTCATGGGTGGATGAAACTTTGCTGGATCACTGGAGTCAAAAGGAGTAGCTAATAATTGAAATTCTTCAAATCAATGATAACGTTAAGGAAAGAACTTCAATTTAGTTTTACAACTATACAACAATAAATTAAGTTTCTAATATGTGTACTTTTTATATGACATATGTATTTAAAAGTCCAGTAAAACACCACATTATCTACTGAGAGTCACCCATGTGCATCAGATCATGACACAACCCGAAACATAACAGATTGGGATGAGATGTCGACATTTTGAGCATTTGAGAAGACCATAAAGTGACAGTGTGCTGCCACTGCTGACTTGCATTTTGTCACTAAATTGCAGCTGCTTTGTAAGGCATGTAAATGTCTCTATTAGATATGGAAACTGTGTTTATTATTGAAACTTTGAAGCATACAATACAGAGACTGTGGCAAGACTGAAATGACGATAAAGTGCATTTCTTGTATGCATGTTCTCCATTCCATTAGCGTCCACAACAGCGCACAACTCCCTGACACTTTCAGTAAGTCTTAGTCACCAGTATCCACTAAGCATATGATCCCCTGGCTTTATGACTTAAAACACTCAGGTATGCCGAACTGTTGCTGCAAGCGCAGGCTATATTGTTGCATGGCAACATCACAATTGAGAGCGACACAAGTGCGAAACACAAGCTGGCTAAAAGAATCCCGGAGAGCACTATGTGGGTCACTGAATACTCCTGTGTTTACTCTGAGCCTCTGGATTGAGCCGGGATCCCCACCTCCTCCTGGGACTTTTTCCACCAGGACTTGTGCACAGGGAAACTTAAACCTCAGCACATCTCCCAAACAGGAATTTTCACTTCTCTTCTTCATAATCCCCACAGACTTAAAACCACTGTGTGCAGAGTGTGACAGCTCTAAATCTTCTCTAAACAGCTAAACTGTCCTGCCCAGAGCTCAAAATAAGAAGTCAACAATGAAGAGCAGGCAGGCGGCCAATCCCAGCAATGACTGGGCATGCTGTTATCTGACCCTAAAGGTGATGTACACATAAAGACGAAATATCTCACATCACTAAAAGCAGGTTCTCTGCCATTCAAGTCAAGTTCAACAAAAGCCATAAAATTTTGTGGTTTGAATAGCACTGACATTAAACATCCACCCACAGTGACTCCGATGCTATAGAAATTGGTAGAAATGGTGTAGAATTAATCATGTTTCATGTCATATATTAATATGCAAACAAAAAAATGTCTTGAACATTGAACAGTGGTTATATATCCACCAGGGCGGAGAGACTGTTTTAGGAGATTACCATCAGCTAGGCTTAAGTGTAAGTTTACACACATACTCTAGTCTAAAACATGCCTGTATTTGTAGTACCAAACTACACAAACACACGTGATGTTTGAACCAGACTTAAGCACCGAACAACTATATGAAACTGTGTTGTGTTTAGGGCTGATGGTAGGATCACTCTTAAATATATAGTAATTATCAAAGTGTCAAAGTGTATTTATGCCAACACAAGGAGGCTAAATCCAAAGCTATTTATTTATGTGCACAGTATGCCAGCTGTGCCACAGACATGTAAAGACACAACAGTGGGCTGCATTACCTGCTCCAGTCTCTCACTTTCAGGATAATTACTGTTTTGTCTCTACTGCATCTCATCTGTGTTATTTATTTGAACAGGAACTGAGACTATCCCTGAGGCCAAGAGGTGTTATTAAGAAAGGCAAATGGAAAACAGCGGGAGTTCATAACTGCGGATTTTCATACAACAACTTTACAAAAAATATATATAACTGATCAGATTTGGAGATATTTCACGTAATAGCGGCACATAAATCTTTGTATAAAAAACAACATAATATTTAGTGAAAACATAATACGGTATGAGTAATAATAGATTTTTGGCAGAAGTCATATTGTCCATTTATATTCCCGTGCAGGCCCTGGACTGCAGGGAGAAAGGGGTGTCTTTGACATGGGGCGGACATCTGTGACAGGCCTCTCCAACAAGTACTAGCAACAAGAATGAACAAGACAGTAGATACCTTTGAGTGGTATAGTTGCATTTAAGCATTGTCCTGAGTGGTGTACACTTACACAGAGATGATGCATATATAACTTGTGGAAAATGTAGTTTTTTTAGGATTACAGTAAGTAAAAACATAACTCTACCTCTAAAATATAGGTAGTTCTTAACGCATATTGTTATATAGTTGGAGGTTGATTTTTATTTTATTGATCAATACACAAGCAATACTCGAAGTCCTCTAACTTTGTGGTTAATTAGCAACCCCTTAACTATAGTAAAATACAGATACATTGTGTACTACATTAAAAACATAAGTGTGTCAAAAAAGTAAAAAAGTTACTGAATGCTGAAACTATTTTCCAGTAGTTACAGTGACCAACTTTTTCCTTCTTGTAAATGAATACATATAGTTTGTCAAAAGTGTTGCAAAATAACCTTCTGGCCGAATCAAACCACTGTGCTGGCTGTAATTGTAAAACTTAATTCATCATGTACTCAGAAGAAAAAGCCTGGTGACTCACTATATAACTTCTTGATTTGCCATAGAGTCTGAAAAAGCTGTTCAATATTTGTGCACACCCCAAAAAATGTGAATGAGTGAATACTAGTAATGCGCCACAGGACCAAAGTTTACAGTCACCGTTTATCTGCCCAATACCTACTCTTTCTTTCACAGTTACACCAGCTTCTTACTAGGGATGCACAGATACTGATACTGGTAGCAAATATCGGTGCCAATACTGAAAATTTGGCTGGAACGACTATCAGTCCCATAATAGTGGCTAAGCTGATATCCTAGTTGGGCCATTAATTGGATATAATAAAACGATGTACAGACTAATATTGGTCCAGAAAGTTTCTTAATGTTTGAACTTTTATTCATATTAAATTCTTCAGTTGAAGGATAAGCAACAGTTGCATAACAATATTGGACCTCTAGTGTAATAGGTTAGCTGTGTTTTAAAGAAATAAGTGTAATTTTCGATTCCTTCATTGATATCGGTTAATATCAGGTACTGGTAGATACTTAAACTCAAAGTATTTATATATCGGTATCGGAACTGAAAAAGCTGGATTGTGCATTCCTACTTGTTACACCAATGGTAGATGAAAAATTGTCTGTGTGAAAGTGTATCAAACAGACAAGAGAAAACACAACTCAGGCTTCGTCCAACTGCCCCCAGCGTCAAGTCTGACCCCCGCCCTCTTCACCTCCTCACTCCCCTCTGTCCTGGGGCACCCATGGGCGCCCATAACACACGAAACTAAGTACGCAGATGCGTGTTTGCTTGAATAAAGAAACAGAACGCGGGGAGTTGATGGCTAACCTTGACATTGTAAAGACAGCGCTGGTGTGAGGAGTAATGGGGGAAATATCTCGGGAGGTGGTCTGACACAGGCCCATCTGTCAGTGTCTCTGGCCCCGGGCTCCACAGCACCACTGTCCTCCTGCACTAGACGTGTACCCGGGTGAAAATAAAGCAACTGGAGCTGGGCATAAATCATTAGGAACATTTGTTACTCTGGGTAATTGTACTTCATTTATCTTCAGGCCTTTTCCATGTGTCAGCTCCCAGAGGCCGCTGGCTATGAGCTCCAATGGTTTTAGCTGCTCTATAGGTTGAGAAGGTGGTGTCAAAAGTAAGCATAAGGATTGTGTGAGATATGCACATGGTAGTAGAGTGTTAGTTACAGCAGTGGTGCACTTTTGAACACCAAAGTAAAAACTATATACGAGTTTTGCAGCAGTTAGGACACTTAAATTTTAATTGGTTTGCATATTTTGACAGCCATTCATTTTGTGTACTACCTAAAAAAGTGCACAAAAAGTAGTTAAAGGCTCACTGTGTTACTTTTTTGAGTGAGAGTGTCACCTTCTTCTTGTATCCATGGGATGCTTTTAGATATTTTGTAGACAAGCAGGTGATGCCACTAGACAGGTCATAGAAGTTACAGGTCAAATCTACAGAGAAGCAGGTCAACTTCGTCTAATAATGCATTTTTCTAGGTATTTCTTAGCAATAAAAACACCTGTAACTAAAAATAAAAAGCATGGATAGGTTAAATATCATATTGAAGTTACAAACTTTCAGGCAAACCATTAACACTTCATGGAAACCAGCTAGTGCCTGTCCCGGACACTCTCCCAAGTTGCTACAGCCAGCAAACATGTACAAAAAGGTACAATATTCATCACTCAGTTCAATTCCAAAAAAAAAAAAAAAACACTTGCAAAAACATCTCAAAAACAGAGGCAGAGAAGGAGCAGCCAGTGGGAGTTTTAATGCGTGCTGTGATCCACTCTTTAGGAAGTCATCTATTAACACCAATTGTAACCTGGCTGCCTCAGAAGCTGTCTGAGGCTGTTAGCGCCCTGCCACCTCCATTCACCGCAGTGACACTACGTCTTTAACACAACACTGCAGGAACACACACAGGTGAAGCCACGGCAGGAAACTACTCAACAGGCAGCCATCTTGGATCTGATCTGACAAATGTTAACAAGAACAGATGCAGTGCATTGGTACTACAAAGACATGTCACGTCATACATGCAGCATGAATGGGGCACTTAGAGATCAAGTAATGTCGTCAAAGTAACACAGTGTAACTTTTTGTTAGAAGCACATCACCTGCATGATTCCACTGAAATAGAAAGTTAAAACTAAACTTTCTCAAACTAATATTCTCTGTAGAAATAGATATGTTTTATGCCATATGGTGGAACATTTTATCCAAATCAAAATCTCTATGGTGACAAGCAGGTCCTTTGACACAGGTTTTTGGAGTAAGGAAGTGTGTTCTAAGAATAAAAACATCCATAATGAAAATACAGGCTTATATTTCTGTCTAATTTGGGGGGAAAAAAAGTTATGCAGTGGGGCTGTAACTAGTAAAGTATGAAAGGTATAATTAATAGTGTTTTGCTATTATTGCAGTATGTTGCTAAGCATTCAATAGTAGTCTCCCTGAACATGTGACACAGGCCTCTACTTTTGCCATGTTTAAATCCAAGATTAATTTTATGATGATAATTTATGGTTTGTTATTTTATAATGTATTTCTTATTCTATAAAGCACTTTGAATGACTTTGTGTATGTGCTATACAAATAAACATGCCTTGCCACTTTTAAACATAGTAGTTATGAACAAAACACTTACATGGGAATAGGAATGTCTTCTTCTATGTTTAGTTGCAGTTATGCTGTAGTGTAGAGAATACCATCAAAGAAGAATTGTCGGCAGCTTTGAAGCAGCGGGAGTGTGGCTGCTGACAGCTGAGGAGGCCTTTATTCAACAGGTGTGAGGAAGCCAATGAGATACGTGCATAGATAGAGGGCTGATGGCAGAGGAGCAAAGAGGGGGAGAGAGAGAGATAGAGAGAGGAATAGACAGAGGGAGGTGTGGGGTGCAGAACCACAAGCTGCAGATGGGCTTTCAGCACCTCAGTCTCACACAGTTATCTGGTCACATCTGCAGAAGCGGATGCTCTGAAGGACACTGACAGCCCCAGTGTAATTAGGACGAAGAGGCAGCCAGCTCTCAGCCAGCCTCACAGCCACATGTTGTACTATGGTGATTTGTAAACAATACTACTGCATCCGGAAAAATGTGCCAAGAGAAGCAAAAAAGAAAGTATTAATGGAGCAGATCAGATTCTCACAAATGTGATAATCATCAATATAGCTTGTACTGAGTATTGATACTGATAAAAATACATGTATAGGACAAAAAGTTTAATTGTTTATGAATGGTCTTGATCTGTATAAGACATCGTAATAATAGAATTTAAAAAAAAACTTTTTTTGTGTTGAAAAATACATTAAAATTGGAGAGACCCCCCCGCTCGCAATAATAATGCATGATTTTCCAAGGCATGTCGAGCAATAAAATCATCTGTAATCTAATACATGGAACAATTCAAGAAAAGCAATAGCATTTCTATGGAGACTAGAAAAGTTAGACAGTGCATCTTTAAATTATATTTAATAATTATTGCAGTATCATCTTCTTGGCATGAAAAATTAGAAATTGTACGTGACAACTGCTGGTTACATTGTAAAGATATCTGGCGGATGATCATGCTCAGATGAATAAATGCAGATTTTTTTTAAAAAGGCTCACAGACACACTTGATGTCGCAAACAACCTGGTTCCAGCCCGTTTAAATTCCCCATGCCAGGCTTAATCCAGTCAGCCAGCTGGGCACCCTCACAGGGATTGGCCCAGGACACCAGGCGACCTTCAGAAGAGTCCTGAGGGAGACAAAGCTATCTGATTGGTTCAGGTAGCACTGGCAAAGTGGGCATCCTGCTTCTAAACCTGGAAGAGGAAACTAATCTGGGGTCAAAGAGGGCCAGTGTGATGAGTGAGGCTTCACATGGGGCTGTTGTATTCAAAGTCCAGCATCTTCATTAAACCTGCACCTGGCCTTAACAATGGTCCTTAGGGAGAGGACTGGAGATCAGGGATGGTCATGGCTCTAAATCTGTCCCCAGTATCTATGTTGTATCCCTGCTTAACTCTACTTCCTCCTAGTGATCCTTTGGGCTACTCTGAGTACTGCACAGTCACAATATTGAACCACTCCACACAGGAAGAGGATGAGCGAGGATTAGACAGATAACAAGTACCCTGGTGCCAAACTGAAAAGATGCACAACTGTGTTTCTGTGTTTTGGGATTTGTAATGGGAGGTAATAAGAGCTGTGTGCGCTAGAGCTCCAGTTGGCCAGTGTTGCTAGGGAAATACAGACTTAATGTACTAATGTATACCAATGAGAGGACAATAAGAATTTAGTATTTGGGGAAACCAATTTAAGAAGGGTAATAGTAGGACTGCTCAATTATGGATAAAATCATCATTATTTCGGTCAACAATGGTATCATGATCATTCAAATGATTTTTTTTTTAGTTACACAATGTATTTATTCAGCTCTCAAATAAAAAAAACACTTATTGATAATTTACGCAAAACTTTCAAATTTAAAATATATTATATATATATATATATATATATATATATATATATATATATATATATATATATATATATATGAACCTTAGAGTAGTTTTGGGATGGATAAAACATAAAATGAATAAAATATACTTGGAACATGAAATAAGGCATTTGGATAAATGTATCCAACATAAACTATATATCCAGCTGTTCTAAAATCTCTATATTTAAAAAATAAAATACATATACTAAATTATACTTTTAAAAAATCCCAAAATAAACTTTCTAAAGCTTTCATTTCAACTCAATTAGATGAGTTTGGAGATCGTTTGACACACAAATCGAAATTGCGATCAAAATTCGATTAATTGCACAGCCTTAGGTAAGTGTAAGAGCAACTTTGAAAACGATTAGAAAAGAGAAGTTATGTGCAAAGTATAGACCACAAAAATTTGAAAATTAATTCATATCTGAAGGAATGAAGCAAGAAATTTAAATGTTCAAATAATTAAAGCTTTTGCACTTACAAGCTTACACAAGGTGGATGAGTAACTTTTGTTCAGTCAGTAAGAGTACTGACTGAACACTGTACAATATATTCTAGTAGAAGTGAAAGTATGAAAAGTCAGAAGACTGAGAAATACAATTTCATTAAAAAGTTACTAAAGTCGATGTATTTGAATATGTATTACGCACCTCTTTTCTAAACATAAATTGTCACTGAAATTAAACATGTTATCCTCTATCCTCTTTTGCCTTCATCTTGGTGCATACTGTAATTCTGGTCTCATTTTGTTGACTTCAAATTATAATATGTAATCCAATAATGTATTTTAGTTTAAGCTTCACATCATTTTACAACAGTGTTATAGCCTCTGCATATAGACTGTACTGTCTAACCCCCCTTCCCACATGTACAATATCCCATATGCTTGTGGTTTGTTTATTATGAAGCCTTAATGTTCTTTTTACACTCAAATGAATGTTATTTATTTGGCAGACCCGTGCTCCGGCAGTGATGTTTAGACTGCGCCTTATTCCCCACTGCACGGCTCTGTACAGCCAGCAGCCACTATAGCACCGAGGCTGTGTTATTGTTACTACTAGCATTACAATGACTAAGAGTAGCTACACCATTTATAACAATAGGGACAAGTTAGCATTTTAGCATCTGTGTGTATCAAACGCTTATAGACCTATGAAGGCAGGAGAAGCATTTGGAAAAAGGATAGAGAGAAAAGTATGCATCTAAAAACATACAAGGGCTGATTTTTGCTACAAGTTTTTTCCCCAAACACAGCTGAGCTCAGATTTCAGGGCTTGCGGTCTCCTAAATATACGTATATCGAGGTACACATCAGGCGGCATGTCACTGCTGTTTACAGGAAAGTGATTTATGAAGTTTTTGGGGAGGCGACGAAAGGGTGATACGGTTAGTCTGAGAGCCAAGGAGTGGAGGTCAGGCTAATGTGGTCATTAAGTAAGCACTTAAATGTTCATTAATACATATTGGGTCAGACAGCGAATGCCATTGCACACAAGTTTGTCGAGGTAGTCATTTTCAAAAGTTTATGATTGAAAAGATAAACTAAATATTAGATGAGATACATAAGGTTGGCATCGTAACAAGCAGAGAAACTTGTTAGTTCAAGGTGCAAATGATGATAGGGAATTTATGCTTATTAACCCAGTTGGATTTCTGCCAATATTGGTTTCTATGTCAAGCAAGATATTTTGTTTCATTATATAGTGAGTCAGAGTCTTAGAGTTTATGCAAATCTAAATATGGCACCGCTATTTTGGAATTTTTAAAAACAAAATCCAATCTCCATGGTCAATTAAAATTCTGTTGAAAAAACACATACCAAAAAAAACAAACAAACTTAAGGTTGTGGCAAATACAACCTTGTCGTATTTAAAGCAATTTGATTAGTATTCAAACAATGTCAATAATCTCTTAAGTGTGACTTTATTCAGCAATTTTTTTTACAAGTTTCGCACTAACCAAAATGTATATGACCCATTTTCCCTTTTCATTTGAATTGTTTCTAATACTATATTTAAAATGTGGTGCAAACCCAGCTAAATCATTGCAGAACCATTAGCGATTAAGCACACAAGTTTGAGCACACTGCGGTTTGTTGAACGTGGAAACTCGACATAATGCTTGTGCAAATGCCAGGCATAGCTCCGAGGGACCAAGATAAACATAGTTTGCATGTTGTCAAATAAAGCAATCACAGCAGAGCGCCCAAGATCGATTTGTCTTAAATGTACCTGTTTCTTCTGACAGGGCTCTTTGTATTTGTCTTCAGAGGGGACAACCTGTTTGACTGGAAAGAGCCCATTTTATCTTAACATGCATGTGTGTGAGCGGGTATTTATCACGTTGTGGGGACTCATATCTGTATACACACTCCCATCACAGGGACATATGTCTCTCGTGGGAACAAAAATCAGGTCCTTATGACATGACTTATGACGTACAGCGTTTATTTTTAGATCAACAACGTGTTTTAAAGTTAAAGGGACACTTTGTAACTTTCAGGGGGGAGGGCCCACCACTTGCTTTCTCTGTGGACATGGTATTGCTTTGTTTTGTCTCTGTGGACATGGTATTGCTTTGTCTATAATGTTTCAGAGTATAACATTAAATAACATTACATTTATTAAATTCCAGATATTTTACACATTACAAAATTAGCTTTTTTACAATGAGAAGGGATCGCCTTCATACAGATCTGACCTGTAACTTAGCCCTTTGCCATCACCTGCCTACCTGTAGATAGAAGCATTTAAAGCTATACTTTGGAACAATTCAGGTAAATGTTCCATGTTGCAAGTGCTTCAAATTGGCTCTGGCTATAAGCATTAGGATGAATACCTTAGGCTGATGTGCTACTCTTATATTTTTGTATCTGTCCCTAAATAATTAAAATAAACCAAGTAAGAGAAAAGTTACACAGTGTACCTTTAAGATATGAGTTAAAATAGATCAAGCTTTGGGTTTAAGTTACGCAAGTAGTAAATATGGTTAAAGTCAGGATCAGCCTCCAGGAAATAAACACAAGTCAATTTAATGTCCCCTTAAGAAATGTAAGCCCAGCGCATGTATACGTAGGTGTGTGTGCGTGTCTTGAATAACACATACATTACAAGTCGACCCACGGCACGTTTTTACCCGTTATGGGGCTCTAAGCTGTGTAATCTCAAAACAATGACGTCCAGTGCAGAAATATCTACGAGGCATGGCGGTATATTGTCACTACAGATAAGGAGCCAGATAAAAGCCAAAAGAACAGCTCAATTCACAGCTCAACACATGCCAGGCACAGAGATTTTCACATGAGACTCCAACCATTTGTCTACTGCTTTTTGACGTTTGACACAAAGCAGGGGAGGGGTTATAGCTAAAGTGAGATATAGCAGAATGCAATGGAAGCTCAGAAAAGGTTGGACAATGAGGTCTGACAATGTGTTTTGAATGGTGCAAAAGATGAAGAGGGTACGCCAAATGAGATGTCCAAACACCACATCTCTGTATCTCCTACGCAACCCCAGAGAGAATTTGACTTCAGTTTGTCATCTTCTAAACAATGGTTACATATCTGTTACGCATGTAAGACAATACACCACAACCTGTCACTATCAGTCTACTGTCTGTACATCAGACAAGAAATGCTAAGACTCTATTTCTATTAGTAAAAACCTATTGTCTGTAACCCACTGTCAGTGTTTACAGCTTTTGAACCATGAGTGAGAAACATGGTGCAGCTCGACTATTCCAAACAGTTGTCATGGTGGGACTAACAGTTCAAAGTCAGTTGCTGCATGATTCTTATTCAACAATGTGTTTATTTGGACAAAATGTGCTCTCACTTTATAGTTCTTCTGATAAATTATAAAATGCATTTTGGGTTTTCTCACAACAAACATTACATACTAATTACACTGTATCAACAATAATAATTAGGTAATAATTATTCTAAGCCTTGATACAATAAAGTGTTAAGTAATTTTTTTACACTTACACAATATGCGGTCTGATGATGTGTGTATAAGAGGTGCTTAGATAATAATGTGATATTAATATGAATACATTTTTGCTGCACACATTGTATTTCATGGTGCCATTGCCATTTTAGAGAAAAAATTGCAAAAAATATCGTACCTTATCAGGTTTTTTTTTTGAAAGGATTAATGTCTCAAGCTGCACCGGTATCTTCAAAGTAAGATGAGACCTGTACATAAAAATGAATTAAAAATAAGATATTTGTGGAAAATGACATTATATGGTCAGTTGTGAAAAACTACGTTATACATTTTCTGTCATATCACCCAGCCTTTCATGTTATTAAACTTGGCAGTTTCACCAATGTGGATTTCCATAATGAGTTTGGTGGTGGTTTAACTGTGTGCCGAGCAATATAAGCAACATGTGTCTTTCTGTAGTTACAAACCACATGAAACGAAAACATGGCGGGGGCAAGTGGAGGAGTGGGGAAACAATTCGATCCAGAACTGTTCAAATACTGGGCTGGAGGTGGTCTCCCCCAAGACAAATGGACTGCCAGGCCTCAGCAGTATCAGACATAAAACGCCACAGTTTCTCAAGCACTATTTCAACGTGAACTCAGCTGGCGTTTGAGTCTGTGAGTTGAGGTTTAAATTTTACACACTGTTAACTTCCAAGTATTAGTGGAATTTGGAGACAGAGGAGAAAGCCATGTGCCGTGTGTGCTTTGGCAAATGCAAGAATGATCCTTCTCTGTTCTGGAGATGGAGGGAGCGTGGTGTTTATTGCTTTCTGCCAGGCCGCTCCGTTTGGAGAAGCAAACAAGAGCAGAGTGAAACCCGAGCGACTGGCAGTGAGCCTGCAGCGGTGCTCTGACAGGGGAAAACAGGCAAACATACAAGCACCAGGCCCAAGTCCAAATCATTGGAAGATCTTCTGCTCTGATAAATACAAATATGGTCAACATAAAGATGTTATTCACTAGAAACTGTGCATGATAGGTGGGATTTTGAAGAATGAATAATTGTATGCCATTTTCAATCCATATGATTTTTTTAATGTTGTGTGCCATCAATAAATGTATCAGAAGAAACCTGTTGGAAGTAGGAAACAAATTTAGGACTTTCAGTGCTTATACTGCATTATTCATTCACTTCACACTCAGTGGTTTGTATTGTAGCCGCACTTGCCCTGGGGGTTGACTGACAAAAGCAAGGCTGCCAATTTGCCATATTAGCAGAGCCACTACTGCTCCAATCCATGGCACCTGGTAGTCCTAGCATTCTCCCTTCCAATTACTAACCACGCCCAGTCTTGCTTAGCTTCTGTGATCTGGCGCTGGCAAGCAGACATGGCCACCATCATGCAAATTTTTGTGAAAAAAAAAAAAAGAAAGAGAAAAAATAAATAAATAAAAGAGTTAAACTTATTTTGTGCTTAGGTACTGAACCTACTGAACTGCACAACACTTACATTGCATACAGTGTATTAATAGCATTTAAAGTATTGTTGAATGGACTGAAATAACATGAGCAAAACATCTGTGGACTTGTAAACCTGGCATCAAATTTGTGATTGAAGTTCCCTAATGCTCTCCTCTTGATCCCGTCCCAGTGCAGTGTCAGGCCGCCCACTCACATACGCACGTCCACATACGCACACTCACAAACATACACACACGCACGCGCACACACATACACTGTCCCGACCAGGAAAACCCCTCCATGGCCAGCCGCTGCTTTAGAACTCGATACGCTTGTGAATCACCCCCAGTGCTGCAGTCCTGCTCCACTAATGAACACAGGGCCCACAGACCGAGCTCTCCATGCCCAGCTCTGCTCTCTTTGGTCCAGTGGAAAACAGGATCCAGCTGCCCCGCCACCTCATCATTAGAGGGCAGAGTGGAGTGGGGGGCAATGGGGGAGGTGGTTGCACCCTTTGCCTCCCCCGTGGACCCCTCTTCCAAGTGTCATCCCAGGACCATATCTCATGAGCGGCCATCATCTCTGCAGCTTTGTCAATATCCAAGGCTACTTCTATATTGATATGTTTTAGATATAATAATCAATTGTAAATGTTTACTATCAGTATATTGCAGTATATGAATTCGAGTAATGCTGGGCGATTCAAACTCACTTCTCCTATTGGTTAGCATTTGTAAGGCTCCAAGTGAATGACAGCTGGATTTAACGTAGTGAATTGTAAAATTTTAGAAGATGACAATATTTACTTTTTAAAGGCAAAAGTGTACATCACAAAATCATAACATGGCTTTAAGAAAATGTCAACTTTTTACCTATTGCCCACCCCAATGCAAGTGTCTATTTTAGCCTGCTAACTTTGCCTCTCAAATCATATCTCATTATTCCTATAAATACACTCTCTCCTCTCGATCATCTTGCCACTTTACCCATATATTACAATCAGCCACTCTTTTCTCCAACAACAGAGCTCAACCACCTCAGCCACACCTTCATTTGTTTGCACACATATTTATTTTTGTAGTGAAATATAACAACAAACCAATCTGCGATCTCCATCTTGGATCTATATCTTTCTGAGACAGCAATAATTATCATATAAACATTGTGGATTTAAGGGAAATTCAGGGCACAGTAAAATTCCATCTGATAAAGCCATCACTTGTGATGTCTACATTTTGGCAGTAAAGGCCAAAATAGACAGGGAAGCTACTGAATGTTGGGTCAGATCAGACAAAGGCAGTGCAGTGTGCCCATAATACCTGCATGAGGGCCTGCTGCAGCCATGTCTAATACGTTGAGTGAAACGTAAACATGAGGCAGTGACATCAGGGCTATCCATGCACACACAGCAACTATAGGGCTAGGACTAGATGGAAAACAAGATATGAACAGCACATTGACGTTAACAAATTGATTTCTCAAAAAGTTAGAAGTATGAGAAATTTTCCATGCTATCAAAAGCTGGTGTGTAAGGAGAACGAACATGTTTTACTAACTGGATGACCACATGCATCCCATTTGATCGTTCTGTTGATGAAGGTTTGGGCGTAAAATCTTAGTCTGTTTTTGGTTGCAGGTGGGTGGAGATCAATAAGTATATCTGCAAACAATTTTCCGTTTTTTCAGTGGGACTGTAAAGTTGTTGAAAGCAACTCTGGCAAGCAAGAGGCTGACAGTGAAAAGATTTTCTGATCTGTGTTATAATGTTGTTTCCTCATCACAAAACATACCTGGAGTTGCATTTTGTTTCATTCACATGTTTAACACACAAACCCTGCATATTTAGGCCGAGTTCTTCTCTTCAACTGAAAAATACTCTGTCTTGTGATGTCATGTGTTAATACAGGAAGTGCTCGACTGTGTTTTTAACCCCATACACCTTTACTAGAATCATTTTCATCATTTCAGCCTTGGAATTAATTATGTCTACTAAATAAACAGTAAAAGGTAGCTGTTAATTTGAAAACTACCACTTCCTAACATCACAAGATGGAACAGAATATTTTGAGTTACTCAAACATGCAAATGAAAAACACAGCTTCAGGTATGTTTTTGATGACAAACAACAACACTACTGACACTTGTGGCTTAAAGCTCACGAGAAAATTTTGCACAATGTAGGACCTTCAAAAGGTCAATTTAGACATAAACAAGCAGCTTTTGCATATAGAGTAATACAATCCTGCTGTATAAAAACTTGTAATTTAAATCATCAACCTACATGTTTAAATATTTTCCAATAATATACAGGTAATTTCAAGTTTCTCAATTTGAATATAAACAATGGCCAAGTCTGTTTTGAAATTTTAATGGGATCAAATTTAGCCTTTTTTGTGGCATTTTAAGGGCTTGAGATACAACAGGGTTCCACATTGGGACCATTAAATCTTGGTTTTCACTTTTCACAGACATTGCGGTGTTCTCCGTGGGTATGTATGTGTGTGGCAGACTGACAGTGGACATACTTCCTCACTGAGTGCGCTGTAGACACAATAAAGGAACCATCAAACATGATACTGGAGCAGATCTGTCTCCACCCACCTCACACACAGAGCACCGTCCATCCCGTGGTCCCCAACTCTTTCACAAATCATGTTAACAAATCTCCCAGACCAATATCCTGTGGTCCCTATAACCCTGAGTACAAGGCGCTGTGTGCGTTTGTAGTGGCTTCGCGGATTCTACGTGATCTGGGGTGCACGCCAAGAACATGTGAAAAATATTTGTAAGCATAAAGAAAAGTCAATTGGTATTAATGGGGTGGCTTGCAGAGAGGCCAAGGGGGAGTGTGCATGGGCCATAAGTGTGTGTGTGAGAAAGTGGGCAGGGGGGTAGGTAGACACACTTGTTCCCTGTAGGATGGATCTGACCGAGGCCACAGGGCAAGGAGCAGACAGATTCATCAGAGTCATCAGCTGGAGGTGTCCGGTATCCCAGAGTGCACCGCTGCAGCTGCCAGGCTTGCAGTGGCGGCCATGATGGGGACCAGGTGGAGAGGCAAGACCTTTACAGAAATAATGTTTTTTAACCTCAGAACTAAAGTTGAAATTCGCAGTGTGTGGTAACATGGATATTGATGCTATTCGATGTCCAACTTTATCCATTCATCTACTTTCAATAACATGTTCAGATTGAATAGGCCTTTTGTTAATTATCATTCAACAAAATAATTTGTTCATTCATATTCATGCAAGATAGTAACCACTTCCAGAGTAATTTTGGAAGTGGTCAGAAGTGCTATCAATTGATGTGATTATTGTGATGTGTGTTACTTAATAAGAAGTATCACAGTATTCCACTTATAATTACGCTTTTTAAAATTATACTTAGAGATAGACCAGATAAAGACGGGCTGATATTTGGACTTTTTAAAGTATTGATATTTTGTTTTGGTCAATCTGCTTCCTAAAAATTACACAGAAAGCTTTATATTAATGCTTTAATAGAGAAAGCTGAACAAAACATAACTACACAGCTCTCTTACAGAAAAAAGGGCTTGGGTTCGGAGTTTGTAGTAAATTTAGATTACATAATTCGGGAAAAATAATTAAAGTCAGACCAAAAAAAATACATTTATCTGCCATTGGTTGCCATCTTTGCTGAAATATGCTTCCTTGACCTAAACAACAACTATGGGCCTTTGGTGACAGTTAAGAGACCAGTAAGTCAGGCTTGTCTAATCATATAAGTTAGAGAAATGACTTTAGCTCTAACTTTAAATGTATTCCCTGCAGTGCATATTACATTTCTCCGATGTGTGTGGTGTGGGTGTTACAAAACAAACACAACCAGACTCTATAGTAATTCTAAGATGCTTATCACTGATTTGTAAACCAAGCGTCCGCAGTTCTCAGACAGATTTGGGTCTGTCCTCTGCCTTGGTCCGCAACGCCTTGTTAAATCCGGAAATTTGTGACACGTTTGATTTAGGGCTGTTTGGACTGAAATAGCAGAAGCTCCTCTCAGCAATCAATCAAATCAAAGTGAAAGCTGTTATTTTTCTAACCTGACGTGCATTGCTGAGGTATGAAGGCAAACCTATAAATATACTTCTCAAGCCACCTCAGAGACAACCAACAGTCACACAACAAAATCAGGCTTTTTAACAAGATGGGTCAGCGTCAATGTAACATTAAGCCCGGGGTGGATAGAGTACTGAAAGTGTATACTCAAGTAAGACTACAGTTACATCGTAAAAAATACTTAAGAAAACGCAAGTACAATTTCAGATGCTAAAAATTCTAAGTAAAAGTACAAAGTGTACATGAAAAGAACTGTGTTCAAGTAGTAGTTCTTTTTTGTTGTTCTTTTAGTAACTTTTTGGCATGATTTTAATAGCAGTACTTACACATGAATTACACAAAACGTTCAGCATTCTAACCTCTGGCCAATCAGAACAGGGGATGCAGCACTGTTCTGTTTTTTTGTCGATGTAGTAAAAGGAGCAGAGAATGTTGTGATACTTATGCTTTGGGACAACTGGGACCGGCACTGTAATCTCTGTAAAGGGCCCATATGTTATAATAATCAAAAATATACCTGGAGTCGTGTTTTGTTTCATTCACACATGTAACATAAGTTGTGCACATTTAGACTGAGTTCTCTCAAACTGAAAACAAAGTTATCTTCACCATGAGATATCTTGCTGCAATGCAGGAAGTGCCCCACTGTGTTTTTAAACTTTCCCCTTATATAGAGTACACTGTAAAAGTTAGCATTTTGAGCTTTGGAGATAATAAAGGGTTACTCAAACGTGTGAATGAAACAAAACACACATCCAGGTATGTTTTTGATGAGGTAACAACACTGTAACATGGCTCAAAGCTCACAAGAGTCCTTTGTGTAATACTGTAGGACCGTGAATGCAATGAAGTTACGTGACCAGCCAGAACCACATGCTTTGAGAAAACTTTACAAAGGTGAGTGGATCTGGAGCCATATCACATCTCGCCAATTTCACAGGGCTTGACAGGCGGATTAACCAATCAGAGATGCATGGTCTGTTCGCGTCAAAAACAAACATGGAATTTCACATGTAAAAAAGGGGAAAAAACAACAAAAAGGCCTGAAAAACAGCATGGATCAAACTATTATTTATCTCAGGTATAAAAAGTTATATATTTTGTTCTGAGAGGAGATGTCTTCTGCATTTGAGATATGCATGTTATAAATTAGGTGGAAGATTTTCCACCACCACTGCCCGGTTCCAGTCCCTTCAGAAAGCAGAAAGGACTGGCTGGTCAGGCAAGCAATGAAGTGCAATGACATGACTAGATTTATTCTCAATTACAAGCACAATCATTTCACAAAAGTACATTTACAAAAAAAGAGCAACTCAATCAATGCAACTTGAGTTTTTGTAATTACCTATTACTACTTATATTCCATTTACACACTGACATTGCTGAAGGACAAATTCAAGTAATAAAACAGACACTGAATATATTAGGACACTGACTTTTATACATTACAGACAGAAATGTGTTATGGGTAGATGTGCTTTTTTTAAAATGGAATTTGTTCAAAGTAAACACATACACCTGCATAAAGCTGTTAAGGAACAGGTCCGGTTCACACAACTCTGACATTTACTCAGAGGATCCACAGGGTGTGACCGAGGATCAGGGCTATTACTCCATGTACTTTCAGTTGGATGACACCGAGACATAGACCTAGCTAAACCTTATGTAAACAGCAGTACATTGTGTACATCATACATTTCTTACAGCACTCTTATAAACCTGTTCTAAAACGAATTATATACTAGTGATGTGCCAATGGGGGTGTGAAAGCTATAAGTTAAATTGATTTAAATACCCACTTCCTCCTTTCAGTTTGAAAATCAGGTAATTCAAGTTTAAAAATTGAATCACAATTTGCTTTGAATAGTGTCACAAGATAATGACACAACACCAGTTTAGTTTTTATAAGAATTTGGTTACGGTCAATGTAACTGCAAGAATCAATGAGCTAGAAAATCTGCACTGCTGGCAACAATGACATTTGATATTGCAACAAGCAAATACAAAATGCCTTAAGCTACATACCACCAACATACAACATATGAATCTTTTTCTCAGACATACAGACATAGACAAACAGACAGACAGACAGACAGACACATAGGTATTTAAATGTGCACTTTGAGGATTTTCTGGTGGAAATGCTTGTTGCCATGGACATGTTATTGCTTTACCTGGAATTTTCTACAGTACTGCATTTATTCAGTTAAAAGTATTACTGCTAACAGACATCCTTAATGAGAGCAGGGTTGCTTCTTAACAGATCTGACTAGTAATTTGGCCTGGTTGCTTGCCCTGCTTGTTTCCATGGGAATAGATAACAGTAATACAGTATATAGTGGAACATTCCAGGGAAAGCTCCACGAGAAAAAAGTTACATATTGTATCTTTAAAGTATAGCATGATAGGACCAATTTGCTGTGGCATTTCTCTCGTGTGCACTCTCCCCAGATGTGAGTCCAGGCCTTGGCAGCTGGGGTTCTGTGAGGCCAAAGTTTTCATTGCAGACCAAAAACGTGCAGCTACATGTTTTTCTGATACAAACACAACTGCACTGTTCATTCAAAAGCAGCTTGTATTTCCTCGCTAACAGGACGGATTTGTAAGCTGACATTTTTGACTGTGGCTTTACGAGGTACAAGTGTGCGCACTCAAGAACTCCAGAAAAAAAGAAAAGAAAGTGCCATTTTGATCTCGGGTTTACCCTGGTTCACAGTAATGTAAAACCTATGGGACAATAAGGGGCCACAGAGGGCAATTATTGTCAAACCAAAAAGTATTTATTACTAATGTTGGTCAACTATAACAGTGGAGCCCATGCATTTTCCAGTGGGGTAAAAGAGAAGCCATTAATTACCACTCTGCCAAGCTTGATTAGGTCCATAGCTCCAGTTTACTGCTAAATAAGCATTTCTCTTCTGACCATAACAATTACAACAGTGATGCATTGGCCGAAAGCTTTGCCACAACCGCCCTGGGGCAAGCTGGCAGAAACATAAACGTAATTTTGGGCTTAATCTTTCAACTATCACTAATAAACTACAGCACACAAGATCAGTGATGTGTCTTGCTCACGGAGTAGAATACATCATAGATTTATCAGCAAAAGACTCTGTTGAACTTATAGGGCCCATAATATGACAATATTTTTTTATCTTCTGTATGTTATAATGTTTCCTCAACAAAAACATCCCTGGAGTTGTGTTTTACTTGTGTTTTTAAAAAGCTATACCATTATCATTAGAATAGTTTGAATGATTTCAGCCCTTGAATTTTCAACCTCTACTGAAGAAAAGGTAAAAGAAGCTGTTAACTTGAAAACTACAGCTTCCTGACAGCATAAGATAGAACAGAGCATTTTTAGATGTTGATAGATTAATAATAAAACATATTATTACATATGAAAAAACACAAGGAATGTTGTGGACAAGGTAACAACATTACAAAACATAGCTTAAAACTCACAAGAATCTTATTGTATATTTCTGTAATATAGGACCTTTAATTGTTTTAAAAGAGTTGTATTTGATTGATTCATGCATGTTTGTCCTACGCATGAGAGCTCTGAAAATTTCTCTTACCCCCAAACCCTCCCCAATGCTCTATACTTGAGATTTAAAAAAATATAAATAAAAATCTGACTCCAGGTCACACATTTCTAATATCAATCCACATAAGCAGTTTACAGTAAACCAAATGCAATTAAACTATAACATACTTGGATCTTATTGCCAAACATTAAAAAAAAAAAAGTCTTCTTTAATGCTGTTCGGATTTCAGACTTCCTGACAACAAAAAAGTCTTGACCAGTATTTCGAGACCCCAACAGAACCAGTACCTATAAAGTGTGTGGCTATACCCAAAGGTCGTCCATTGACCTGCACACTGACAGGGCACCAGCGTGAAGGATTGAGGGGGCAGAACAAAGTAACCATGGCAACAACAACATCTGCTTTTGGACCTTGGCTTTCACATTGGCTTGTACCCATAGAATATAGAAGCACCTCACCACACCGGAAGACAGGTTTTAGTTTGTGTTCACCTCTGTTGTATTAGTAAGCTCTGAAAACTTGACAATTGAATAAGCATTTAGGTATTCACAAATTCACTGCAATTTTTTTGAGAGGTAAAAAACACTTATTCTAGTTTTTCATTTCTTGTCAAGTTCAGCATGTTACTTTGTGTTGAGAACCAATTCAAAAACTAAAATCAGATAATGTTTTGTGATTGACATTTATATTTTTATTTTGCATATTAGTTTATACAATTGCAGGCCTCGTATTGATTTGCATAAACTATATTTCATTTCAAAACTTGAGAGCTTGTTGGTTCCCCATTCGTCATTTTGCCTAGTTTTTTATGAGCCTCTGCAGAACCTGGCCAGACACGTTTAGCTGCCTATAAACTTCATTCATGTTTGTGTTGGAGTGATTGTGTGTTGTGTGAGTTTGCAGGTTACGGGGGGCAGATGAGGAAACAGGAGGAGACACAGCTGGCAGAGAGAGGCTGTTGGATAGACAGTGATTCACAGTTGGGCAGCTCAACGGAGCGTCCAAACCGTGCAAGGCATTTAACTGTTAACAAGAATAATGTTAGTACGTTTGTCAACAGTCAGACACCATTTTGTACACCCAGTAATCAAGGAAATGAGAGATTTATAACCACTTACAATAATACAAGTATTTACAACTATATCTGTATGATATTATATAGAGTTAATGCACTAAATAGTTTTACAGCTGACAATAAGAAACTTTTGAATCTATGCTATTGCAAATGATTCCTTCCTGATTTGAAGTTTTTTGTGAGTCTTTTTTCCAATCAGATATAATATTTTGATTTGAATTACTGAATTGTTATAGCTTGAAATTCCAACATGAAGGTTGCCAATTAGGATGAAAAAATATAGAAATATGAATCATAATTTTAAACAAAGAACAATTATTATTTAATTTGAAATTGAGTCAGTCCGCCACTGTAATGCTTTTAATTAGATCAAAAATATATTTATCAACCCAGATTTAACGGGATGCAACTTTCAGGAGGTGGAAAATTAATCTTAATTTAACCTTAAAATACTTGGGACCAATAACTATGAAGATATGTTTTATGCCATACTGAGGAATATTAGAGCCAAAGAAACAGCATTTCCATGGAAACATACGGGGGAGGCAAATACGAGTCCACTTAGGGTAAGGAAGCATGTTTTTCTATGATTTTCTGTGCAAAAAATTTTTTATATTACTATATTTTTTATTTGTCTATTTTTGGGGAAAAATGTGACATACTATGGTTTTAAAGAAACTGATAGTTATAGGTCAGTGTAATATCAAACATAGCAAGATTGAATGAATGAATCTTCTTACTTCCGTAATCTATGTGTAAATAACCTATAGTATAGAGTTTTGTGAATGCGTATTTACACACTGTATTTTGTATTCCTTTTAGCTCTTACGGCAGATGAGGAGGATTTATTGCCATTAAATCTAAAAATCGCCAGTTCAAGTGTCAGTCTTCATTCAGAGGGATATGCTACACTATGTAAGTCACACTTCTTAGCATGTGTCTCACTGCCACAGGTAACTGGGATTTGCATTGCTTATGAGTGACACCAACCTGTAACACAAGATTAAACTGCTTATTATTGAGTACGGATGGAGCATATAATATTCATGCCGAAGCTTTCTGTTTTTTTGTTTTCTTTTGTTGCTGGCGACAACAGTGACGAAGGATCTTTGCGGTTGATACCACTGTACAGACAGGAGCAGGTAAGTGTCTGGCTGCAGTCCAGAAGCTGCAGTCACAGATCCCACACAACAGATGGTGTGATAGTTTAGTTCCTTGTTAACTTTGGCATGGGACCATGCAGTGCCTCAGAGCAAGCCAAGCCTCACAAAACCGCCACTGACTATACATCACACGCGCACGCGCTCACACAAACATGCGCGCACACACACCGCTGTCAGATTTAAATGCACTTTCAAAAAGTGACAAAATGAAATGGTTTGATATTTAAATGAACTATTTGTTCTCTCTGAGTCAGTGTTAGTGTTATGAGGGTCATAATCATTGAAGGTGAACTATAACCTTTAATAAACTTTTGTAACCTGTTTTTCTCCACTCCATGGACATTTCTTTGCTTGGAAAGTTCCATAGAATAACATTAAACTCATCTTTCTTTGATTTCTTCACATACCTGTGTGTTTATGTTAAATAAATACCTTGAGAATGTACATTACCATAGTTACTGATAGCAGTGTCACCTCTCCACAGATCTGACCCATAACTTGTCCTGGTGGGGTCCCATTCTTGTCTCAGCGGAGACTGATATGTTTAATGCCACATTGTCAAACACTGGCAAAATACTTTCAGAGTGTCAAGCAGATGACAGTCGAAAAGTTACATAGTGCATCAAATTAAAACTGCATTTGAAAGCTTTAACATCTAAAACTCAACCTTGTATGCAGTAGTGTTTAAATCAGCTTTATAACCGTGGCACCAGGAGCCAAAAGGTAGTACCCAAATCAGATGGAGCATGATTATATTTTCATAACAAGTGTACACGGCTTGTGTGCTGTATCTTAATCTGTTATCGTAGTACATAGCAATATAATCTCTGTACAATCAAAAACCCAGGATGACAAATGAGTCTGCAGCTTACTGCCAAAAACAGTATGGAGTTGCATAACTTTTTCACAGATTCATCAAAAGCGGTCTAATGGAAAAGGAACAGTTCACTGATACAGAATAATGTATATTATTCTGTGTATCATTTTACTGTGAAATTCTTGTTAAAAGTAGAATGTTACGCAAACATAAAACAGTAAAATAGTTCAGTCATCCAATAATTTATTCATACAGTTCTATAAATACAAAATTGGACAGGTATACATCAACCGTCAAACAATTTAGGCCAAACCAATATGCAAATCACTGCACCTTTGGCATATATGACTGTTTATCCCAGGGGCTCCAAATACAAAATAAAATATTGAATAATCAGCACATGCGCTTTATTCAGTCTTTACTAATATCTAGCTTCTTATACATGCATTTTTTTTCTTTTAAAATATGTTTTTGTGGCTTATAAATGAAATCAAACTTGAAAATTTGATGCTATCTACACTATATAAATTTAGTGATTCTGCAAAAATGAAATAATGCTATCAGGTCACCTCATTTTGGCCAAAAATGGAAAGATGGTTCAATGTCACTGTTTAAAAAACAAAACAAAACTGTACAGTTGACAGCCAGCAGACACTGAATGTGCAGAATCACCCACATATCAAAATGACGTATTACTCTGGAGAATTTACTAATAGGCTATAAAAATGTGTTTAAAGTTTAAAGTCAGTAGTGATTTATTCTATGTAAACTTGTTGGCTTTTACACTGCACCTGAGATAGTTCAAAACTTCCCAGACAAGACAAATACAGAGAGTAAATAAGCGCTGGGCTTGGGGCCACAACATTCCTGATCTGACGACAAATAGCCATTACTGTCCAGGTTATCCATCACTCGGGCACACTGCCTTTTCACGTAGCCAAATGACAGTCATAACTTTAGCCTGACAAACTCAGTATGAGCTTGAGCAACTTCCACAATCCATCACTGCTGTCAGAGGCACAGCACGGCCCTGTTCCCATTAATTACACCTCCGCTGGTACGAGCTGTCACTCATTCCACAGGTGATACAGATACGCAGGTACACTATCAAGATGTTAGAACAGAGCATGAATGAGCTTGGTGTCATGAGTCAGCCTCCAAATATTCAAATGAAAATTATGAGAAAGACAGAGTTTGAGCGAGAGAGTGAGGGAGGGAGGAAAAGAGAGAGAGGCAGAGAGACAAAGAGAGACAGAGAGAGAGAGAGAAAGAGACAGACGGAGAGTGACAGAGAGAGAGAGACCAAGAGAGTGGGAGAGGGAGAGAAAGAGAGAGAGAGACGGAGACAAAGACAAAGAGAAAGATAAAACGAAAAGGGAGAGAAACAGCGAGAGAAGGAAAGTGAGAACGAGTGAGAGAGACGAAGAGTTAGAGAGAGAGAAAGAAAATCAGGAAATCATTTGGCTGCCCTGAGGGAGCTACTCGAGCGTCCACAGAGGAGAGCAGAAGACGTGCTGCTGGTGTCAGAGGATCAGAGCTGCTGCTACAAAGTGACGAGTGAATGCAATTTCCTCTAAGAGAGATTATTGTACCGCAATGTTATGTTCCCATGCAGTGTTTGGGTAAACCTGCAGGGAGGCTCGTGCAGTTCATCTACAATCACTGTTCACACTTGTTGTAATCCCACTGAAAATACTGTGGAACTGTGCAGCTGTGGAGAGGTGCCCTCAATACATGGATAAATATATTTAAGATATTAAGGTTTAGAGCAATAAAAATGCCTTAATTGATTAAAAAAAAAAAAAGTTTAATTGCATTCCATGGAACATTACAGGCAAGACAAAGACATCTCTCCTCCCTCCCAAAAGTTGCATATTGCATCTTCAAGTAGCAATAAGCAAGATATTAAAGCAAAAAAATATAAAATTATCTTTTCTAAGGGGTAAAAATTGACTAAATCAAATGTAAACCAGGACAAATAGGCAGGAAAACTAAACCTCAAACCTCAAATTATAAACCAGAACTTAATCAAGTCTAAGACAATAACAACCATATCTATAATAATGCATAATGTATTGACCCAAAGTAAAGGAGGACTATATCAGACAAAACAAGGATTTAAAAAAGGAACAAACAAACACTATTAATACAGAGAAGGACAAATTCACAAAAAAGGAAAAGCCTGTGCCCCACAGTTTGAGAAGCACTGCCCTGGAGCTACTGTAATGTGTTTGCACTGGCAGGACACGCGCCCGACCAGGAGTCTTTAGAGCTCAAACTAAACACTGAGCGGCCATTTCTTCTGTCAGCCTGCCTCTAACATCGCGCCGTATTGTTCCTAATTTGGCCCATTAGCAGAACAAACATGTGCGTGGGTTTTTCAGCAGAGCCCATGTGCCCAGAGCAAATGTTTTTGAATTGAACATGACCATAGACTGTTAACTCTGATGTAGTGTCAATAGAAGGAGGGAATCCAACACTGGTTACAGTCACACTAGTGTGATGGCATATATTTCTTAAAGCTACAGGCCTGGGAAAATATGGAGTTATGAAGACAAGGGTCAGGGATTTATCTGCATCCCAAATGTTGGAAATAGACAAACTACTGAACGCAGATGGTGGTCTTTTGGTGAGTCCCATACCAAGATCTAACAGAAAAGCAGATTATTAAATAATTTGATAATAAAGCTAATAACATTCACATTATTGTTTGAAACATACTAAATGCCCGATGTGAAGGTCTTCACCACAAAATGCATTTTACACGAGAGACATGGATAGATTTTATGACACATTAGGCTAATCCCCTCTATTTAAACACAGACATTCAAATCACCAAACGGCAAATGCATCTTATGTCAGATCAGTACCAGTTTTCAGTGCAAATACTCAAATACTTTCCTCAACTGTAGCCTAATGTAACATTACTGTATTCCTTGCACAACACCACTTTTAAAGGGACAGTCCAGAATTTTGACATAGGACTTCATCTTGTTAGCCAGAGTGTTGGAGACGTGTGGAGACACTTTTTAAAATATTCCATCCAGTTCTTGTATTTGCAGAGGTCACTGGTGCTAGGCTAGTGCATGTCAATGGCCATAGTTAGCCACTGATATTTATTATTACGCCAGACTATCGATGAAAGTGTCTGTGTTGATAGAATAATGTTTGAAATAAAACTAACCTTGCATCGCATGAATCGTCGCATGTTGAGGGACAATTTACTCAGCAGCAGGAGGGGAATTTTACAAGATTGGTTTTATCTCCAACACTCTGGCTAACTAGGAAATTAAGCCCTATGTCCAAAATTCCGGACTGTCCCTTTAATGGTGGTATTTTATGGTTCACAAATGTGAGATTTGAGAGTGACAGCTGTGACTGGAGAATGAGACGTACACACTTTCAGGAACAATGTGTCTTAACTATTGGGCATAAGGGCCTCTGAGGCTAAAATAGACCACCATCATGCAGCAGAGAGATCCTGGTGTTAAAACATGTCTGAGACACTTCAGTCTGGGTGCTCAGGTTAACTAGAGGGCTAACTGCATGTCGCTAAGCTAACCTCACACAGAGGCACAGTACAGCCTCCCTCCTGATCCTGATCCTTATCTGAGCCTCAGTGCTGCAGACCTACTCTCAGGAGCTTTAGTGCTGCGCTCCACGACCAAAGGCTTTTACAGATCCACTCCTTTGTGCTGTGCAAAGCTCTCAAACTGCTGGTGTTTCATTACACTGTTTCTTCAGGGGTCCACACTGAAAACAACTTTACAGCTGAATACTCCTGGCACTAACAAGTCCGTCATCTCTGATGAGCTCCACATGCAATACAAATCTCTGATCACGGAAATCAAATCAGACACATTTTCTGTTATATCTCAGATCAAGTAGAATGTGAAATGTGTTGCACTACAAAGAAAACAAATATGTTTTTGTACAAAGCTATGCGTTTCAGCTGAGAGTGTTTTTGAGAGTCAAGCTGAACTTTGAAATTAATCTGCTGCTAAAATGGTTGCATAATGATTATAGATTGTTCCTTTAATGGGTGGTTTGAGACTCATTGCCTTATCTCCAGGAAGTCTTCCAGTTTGCACCAGAGACATGTCAAACTCAACTATTTCTCTCCCCGCATCAGTACTACGTTTCCTGGGTGGTAAATTTACATATTCTAACATATCTTTGAATGCCTCAAAACTAAAATCAGAAATATGGCAGGCCTACAGAACTGCGTTCCATTGCACATGGCATATAAGCACTCAAAGAAGTCAAACTAGCCAAGTATAGAACCACACCCCCATTTGGAACAGTCTGCAGTGGAGTTCTGGGTCAGTGGGGCTGGTGGGAGTCTATTCATCTTCACTTTGACACAAGTCACAGATGCAAACAAGACAAACTGGATTTCCACATAAAGGTCAGAGAGCACCTTCTATTTCTGAAGTGGCTTAAAGCTCTGAGTTAACCAAACTGTATGAACAAGTGCACATTTGGTTTGCATGATAATAATGAGATCACGTCACTTTGGTAACATGGAATAACTTCGTCAGAAGTCAAATATGCATTACTCATTGACTAGTGTTATAGATAAACCTGCAACAGTCTACATTTACATTTACACTGTACTATACAGTGGATTTTATCTATTACTTTACAAAAGTTTGTCAAAATGTAATTAATCTCCAGCCTATCTGGTCATACATACATTTCTTACTTGCCCACATTTTTGGAAGCTTAATAATATTCACTGTTTTTGACCAGACAATTCCAATAAACTACTGTTCTTTCATCCACTATGATCCCAAATCCATGCTCTCATCTCCAGGAGTCTAGACACTGCAGACAAGTCAGTGTATTTCTGTTCTGTTCAATTGACTCTTATGGTGCACGGAGCTGCTGACTCCTGTGGTGAGATCGTGCTTTGGTGGTGTATGGTGTGCCAGTGAAAGGGGAACTGGGATAGAGTCATCAGGATCCTGGGATCACGGTGGGTTCAGGGCACACCCCCACTGTGAAGCTCTTTCAACGGGCAGCACAGTTGTTGTTTTAGCTCCAGCTCTTCTCAGCAGGCTTTGGCACAGGAGAAGGACTGTGGCCAGAGAGGATTTGGAGGGAGGAGAAGTAAAGTCTGGTCCACCCGGCCATTGGAGCATCAAGCACCACCTACTTCAAACCAAGCGTTACTCCACAAAATCCTCTGGGTGCCAGTAAAACCAGCAGGAGCAAAACCAAAGAAAAGGTCAATTACAAAGTGCAAAGTACTACAAAAGTATAAAAATGCTGTAAAAATTTAATATCAGGTCATTCAAAATATGTTTTGAGTCATTCATGCATGTTTAAATCTTTTTTTTTTTAAATAAAAAAAATCTAGCTAATGCCAGGAACCGCAGGATAGTCTGGCAACAATAACATATAGCATAAAAGATATTTTTCACCACTTATTCCCATTGGGGGCTATTGGCAACTTGGCCACTAGCAACACAACTATTGATACTTGCAGTGACGTCAAGCTGGGGGTGTTCGACATGTATTTCTACGGTGGAACGTTCAGCAGTTATAATGAAGACACAATCCACACATTAGCAAACAGTGCCAAAACTTTTTTTTTAAAGTCTGAACTGAGAAAAAAGTACAAAAAGCAAATTTTCCGGAGCCTGTGATTAATATGAGAGTGCATGGTGCTGTTAAGGTGTTTAATTTTCAACACAAAAGGTGAGGGAACTGAAAAAGTGTTGGCTAATGCGAGCTAGCCTGTGACAAATTCTATGTATGAGAAACATGTTTCAGAGCACAAATCATCTCACCTGTTGTAATTCCAACTAAGTCAGCTCTTTCAGGTCAAACTGTGTTAAAATAAAGCTCAGATTAAAGAATAATAGAGTTTCTGACAGGAGACACCCCTTAGGAATGTTGATGACATCAGCTGCAATACTATCAATAGTTGTTACCAAGGATGCACACACACTCCATTTAACCTAAAAAGATTTAATATGGTTTGGTAATTCCATTTCCTGCATTAACCCACGAACTGGAAGATTTAAGGCTACATATGAGCACTGATTTATTGGGGATGAGACCACACTGCCATGGCTAAGGTTTACCAATTTCTTCAATTCCACCTCTAGTACACTTTCTTTGTCCATATAGCAGAGACCTTTGCACAACTAACTAAAAAAAAAAAAAAAAACATGTACCTTTCATCAGTCTTTTCTGGTTTGAATCATCCCAGTGATTAGCGAAGCATTTATCTTGTAGCTGAGCAGTGGCACATCACAGCCAAGAAGATAATGACATGCTTTATTGAAACAAAGACAAATGTTCTCTCCTCTATGGGTGGTCTACAGTAGTGATACAAGGGGGAGAATGGCCCTTGAGCTAGTTAAAGTGTAGCCAGAATGAACAACAAATCTGGTTTAGGCATTACACAGCAGCTGGACAGTAGTTATATGCAACGTTATATGTTGTAAACCACACACTGGTTTGTTAAAAAGGACCTTTATTAGCAGTAGTTATATGGCTATGTGTTTAAGGATTTCTGCTTTAAATAAATGACAACTTAGAGCCAAAATTATGGGAATTTGATCCAACCAAAAGATCATTATATTAAAATGTACTTCTGATTGAAACATTGACTGAATATCTCTGGACAATGCTAACCACAAGCTGTAATGTTCCAAACAGGAAATCACCAAAGCGGAAAACTGGCTTCCAAATTGAATTTCCATTGTTACAGTTTCTGGTCAGGAGTGTCATTCACGTCTTAAAATGTTACTTTTCTACATAATCCTGGCTTCTATCCAAGTGAAGATATTGACAATAATATTAAACCAATCAGGTGACTTATTTCATGTCATCAAGTCTTTATCAGCTACCATTTCGCCACAGGTTTGATTGACAGCAAGCGCACCTTGATGGTGTGGTTGGGAGGGGGAGAGTGCAATCAACAGCCTGGCTCCTGTGATTGCCATGAGACGTGCACTTGGATTTCCAAAAATGGGACTCTGCTCCAAATTAGCCACTAGTCTCAACTGGTTTCAATCCGCACAAGATAAATGCAATGGCTAGCACTGTCCAAAGATATACACAGTTTATAGATGTTAAAGGACTCTTCACCCAATTACACACATTTTATATATTGCCAATTCCATCTCAGTCACTTACACTGCATGGATGATGGATTGATATATAATACTGAAAAACATTACAATATTATTGCACTGGCTAAGTCGGTAAACTGTTAAAATAAATACACGTTTAGAATAGGAAGCAAATTTGAAAATAAATCACAAGAAATGCAGATGACAAATTTGCTCAGAATGTTCATAACAATGGAGTAAAAGCAGAAGGGAATTCCATGTAACATTATACTACAGTTAAGCTCTAAAAATGTGGATAACCAGCAGGACAACATCAGGGTAATGACCTACAGGGAAGTGGGCTTGTGTCAGGGAAACAGCACATTCATCAAAACTATTACACAGGATTATGGAGGAGAAGAGAAATGGAACATATTTTGTAGATGTCGATTATCACTGAATGAGAAAGCCAAATGGGTGGGACTTAATAAGCACAGACACAACCTGATTAGCCACCTCCAATAGTGACGACAGTAGATGTTGCTTGGTGCATGGTCAGGTGCAGTTGTCAGTCAAACTTCTGGCTCACAGTTACAGAGCTGGCGGCGCGCCCTGAAACACTCACACAAAGCCACAGAGATACCTGCAATTTGTCACCGCTATAAAATAACACTTTGAGTCTAAAGAGGCTGTGGAGCAGACAGTTTGGGCCCCTACAGGGAGCCGTGTTCAGCCCAGGTTTCTGACACAGGGGTTTTATTGTGCGCTCCTCCCTCCATAAACACTTGTATCTCAGACTGGTACTTTTCACTCACAGTTGGCACACACAGAGGAAGGTTTTAAAGAAGACATGTAATCTTTCCTGGCTGTGAAGCTCGTGCTCTGTGACAAGCAGGAAAAGCCCGCAGGGCAGAGCATCAAGTCTCTGACAATTGTCTTGGCAGATCTCCAGCTCAGATTTCTCACAGCAGGCATGCTGTAGCACACCTCGGGGAGGTGCCACTGCAACAAGGAATGAATTAATGTCTACAAAATTTATGGAGCTACCTTTCCAACTCAAGTCTTGGCAGTGGAAATGATATGTGGAGAATTTGAACCAACTAATCTGTTCTGTTTTTAGCGTGATGCGTCATTAACTCGACCAAATATCTTCCACTGCACAGTACATAATTACTCAGTCTTGAGGTAAGAAAATATATGTGAACTATTTCAGCCATACTCAAATAAGGCAAATTAACATACACAATTAACTGTTATTCACATTACTTTATTAAGCATATTACTGTGACCATAGGGGCAATGAAGGTGTAATAATGAAGGTAACAGTAGGGTCTATGCTTGGGCAGGCTTTAAACCACCTTAACTCGCAACCAAATAATGACCCTTAGAGACACATAGTAACCACAATATTCCAAACAGGGTATTTACTGTAATGAAATTCTAACACAAAGATGTAAGACAGAGATACAATTAGACCAAACATCAAGGCAGCTGTCTGTAAAGCTGGACTAGTCTCACAATTATCATGCTTAGAAATAGTTTGGTATAAGTTCAGGGTTAGGACAGTCGAATAGGATGGGGCCAAACATGTGTACTCAGGATATGAAAACATTACAGATGCACAAAGCGCTCCTCCCTGTGTGCACAGGTGCAGACACTTACTCTGATCCTCCTGTACAGCTCCTATCACGACAGTGAGGAGGAGGCATACCACAAATCACATATCATCTTATTCACCTGAGCTATGGTTTGAACTATCAAAAAGGCATACCATTTTATAGTATATCCCAGCGAAATATTACAGTAATACACCCAGCTAATGTAGTCTGCTGATGATTTGAATTATAGAAAATATAGAAACAGGTGTTAATTCTACAAAATGGCAGCATTTTTGCATAAACACCTGCAGTCTATGTAACTTTGCATACTCTCATTAATCATTAGAATCTGTCAAAAATCTAAAACCGTAGTTACAAACTTGTTCCTACCACCCATTTTGTGGTGGTTTAGAAGGGCCCTGTGAATACATGATCACAAATGAACAACTTTATCCAATAAGTATTCAAACAGACATTAATCCACGTGTCAAGAGATGCACCAGTGTCTATGCCAACAGCTTTATAACCAGGTAATGTCAAACCAGTTTTCAGCATGTCAGCTTTGCCAAAATAAATAAAAGGCCATCATCGGTCTAATTATGAAAACAAAAACTTGACAAGAAGTAGGTGAATCACAGATATTTGGTACTGTCAGCACATTCTTGCTCCTAATACAAATGAAGTTGCCCCTTGCCTTTAAACAACAAGACACTTCATAATAACTACTCCTTAATTAGCCATAATAAAGCAAAGATTTCTTAATAATAAGCACAGTTTATTAAGGATAATTCAGGCCTAGTAAGTACTTAATAAATGAGTCAGAGTTTTGGTATTAATTAAGTTGCCTGGCAATGCCAGTCTTGTCACCACTCCTTCTGTCGCACGTCTGGCTAGATTCAGACAGAACCGTAAAATCAGTTGTGCCATTGTTTTTTGTTTGCCATTTTGTAATTTGTTTATTTTAGTAACACATGTTTAACAAAGAAGCTTATTGGTTTTGTTCAAAATAACAGGTGACCAAACATTTATTACTACAGAAATCTTCTATGTTGTTTCAGTCTGCTGTGATGCAGCCATGATTGTTTTGATACAGACTGTCAATCTCATGAAGCTACAGTCAGTGACAAGACTCACATTTTGGGTATAGTATTGGAGAACTGTATATTCAGGATCTCAGGCAATTGATTAAATAGTTCAACACCAGAATAATTCTTAATAAACTTAAAATTTCATTATAAATGAAGTCTTTATTAAGGCTATCAAATGTGTAGTTACTATAAAGTGTTACAATATAGTGAACATTAATCTGTGCTATCATTTAGTTCTCCAGTTCAGTTTTACACTGTCAGCTTGTATCTTGTCTTGTTTAAGATATAGTTTAAAAACAAACTACATATTATAATACTCTCACTTTTAACTTCTTCACCTCAAATGCTAAAAAGTCAATTTGAAAATGGTAATGTCACTGGCCTAGAGCGTGTATTGGTTTAACCCCAGCAGGTACACCACATGTAGCAGCACTTTGCAATGGAAAGAACAGCACTGGCCCACAGCAGCGACCGGGGCAGGGCAGGAGCAGGGCAGGGGCAGGGGATGATTGGCAGGGCCCTCTGCACTGGCCAACTGGCAAGGGGCTTTCCTCCTCCGCAGCTGGAACACAGCGCCTCGTGGTGAGAAGGCAAGAGGCTATACGGACATGGAGGAGCGCGCTGCCAGCAATTTGTTCTGCAGTTACCGAGGGATCTTTAATAAACACATCCATAAAGTCCCCGTGTCCACGCTTTCTTCTTCAGATCTGTCAGAATGACCAACCCAAGGCCCGGTCTGGAGGGTTAAAATAACTGTGCTGTTGGAATACCTTTTATTATTTTATTACCATGTCACTTATGAATTTAGAACAGGAATCAAAGTCAGCAGTTGTGTTGGGATCTCTGCACGGCTAGTGAACCTGCATAGCTTTTCTTTACTAACTGACCATTTAGACTACCAATCAAATATTTGAACACAGCATCTCATTCAATGTTTTTGTCCTCATATATTTGATGTCTTAAGTGTGTATACAAAAAAGTAGTAAAAATCAGAAAAATAAATAAATGTAAAAAAATAATAATAACTGAATCGAAGGGTGTGTCCAAACTTTTGACTGGTAGTATAAGTGAAAATGTATTTATTTGTTTACTTTATTTACTGGCTTAAAGTTAGAAAAGAAAAATGCAACACTTTTTTAATAATGATGCATGAGCATTTCTTAAACTCTTCAAAAATCTCTGAAGCAAGTAAGTCTGTTCACAAGATGCTTTTCTTCTTCATATTAATGACAATTTTTGAAATTGTTGTATCTTATTAAAAACTGATGAAAGTCTGTATTGTTTGTTTATTTTCATAATTGCCAGTTAATAATCAAAATTCTTCCTGAACTCTGCTCCATACCACATGCTTTTAGAGACAGAGGATTGGCTATGGACTCAGAAGTGAATACAAAGATTTAGAAGAGTAGTTGGGGAGTGCTTCATGGATGTGCTAGTTAAAAATGGAATGTATTTGAATGCAAACTGTAAAACTAGACAACTTGTGAAGTACAGATCAGAAGTCTAATCAGGGGTTATGTGATTAGAAATCTGATTATAATCCAATAAATCCACTTATTCCGGTTATCACACTAACCATGTATTTAGTACTAGCCTCCTTAACAGCTTTCCTTAATCATGCACATAAATACCTGAGGAGCTGACCTGGAAGTCCCACCCCTGCTGTTAACCTCCTCCTCTCTCTCCTTACAGACACCACAGCTGTCCTGGGACAATCTGAGGTCAAAGGGACATGCTAATGATCTGCCCCTGTCCCATAAGGAGCAGGCACCTGTCGACCCTGCCTTAGTGCAGCCTTCATAACAAAACACAGAATTCAATAAAGAGGACTTAGAGCCACAAGCAAAGGGATGAGCTCATGTTTGACCAGGTTTCTATGTGTATGTATGTGCTTGTCTTTGATGTCATTAAAATGGTTTTCTAGAATAAATAATTGCAACTTCAAAATAACTGCATAGTCCACCTCCATTCCTTATTCAACAACAAACATAGCTTAGTAGCTTCTATGACTTACGTAATTTTTAACTCAATTTAGATCAATGCCAATACTTCAAGTACTCGTAGTGTCTATACTAATTTCAGCATGTATTAGTATCTGGGTATCCATTTATGTATACCATAGTATACTAATTTTGAAATTCAATAGTTCAATTGACAATAGGTTTCATTTTGAAATCTGGAAGAGTGAGGGATTACACAGACTTCAAAGTTAGATCTAGTTTTAGATAAAAATCTGTGACTTTCTGTGGCCAAATTTGTTCTATTCACCACACGAACCACTATCTCCCACCTCCTTGGCTGTTGTCTTCCTAATAGGACAGATCCACCTGTGCTGAAGTCGTCTAATACTCTTCTGATTGTATCTTTGACAGCGTGAGTCAGTGCTCTGATCCTCTCCTTCTACAGAGCAAATCCCACTCACAAAAGGCCATGCAGGGGAGATTTACTAACATCTGGGAGGTCCTCTTCAAAACCATCACCTATGTGCGTGTATGCGTGTGTACACTGTTTGGCATGTAACTCCAAAATACCTCCAACCTTTTCTTTCTTCCTCCGTGCTATTGCTCCTCTACTTCCCGCTGTCAGTCACTCTGAAATGGTATTGCGCTTGACTTATAATTAACTGCAGTTGTTAATGGGCTCAAGAAGAATTTTGCTTGTAAGCTGATCCTACAATTAGGGCTTGTTGACTTTGCATAAATGTTGGGGGCTGCCCTCCCCAGGGGCGTAGGGCAAAAAAAGGGCGTCTTTGAGGGTCTGCCAGGCCTGCACAGACCTCCTGAGATGAGGAGGAGCAGAGGAGCGAAGGGGGTTATAACATAGGTGAAGAGACTGAAAAGGATTTCCCCTGCCTCCCCATAGGTTCAAATGCATATACGGCATAAAGTCAAGATGACACAAAAATACTATTTAAATAGGTAATATAATCAGAGATTTTTCTTTATAATTTTCCAATTAAAGCTGTTGTTTTTTTTCTTCTTCAAATTAAATCAGGAAAGTGAGCATAGTTGGCCCCCACTGAAAACGAAACACTACATCTCAAGGGGCTTTCCATGAATAAATTCAATTATTGCATTTGGCTTTTGAAGTAATATATTGTTAATGACATAAAGTTGGTAATCCAAGGTTTTATAGTTATCATTGAACATGTGCTCAGTTGAGTCACCCGTGTAAAACAGAAGAACAGAGGACACTTGTTGTGACCTGCAGTTTCCAGTTAAAGAAAGATACAATGATTGAGGTATACAGCTCCGGAAATAACTGAAGACCACAAACGTTTTATACTAAAACACCAGAAGCACTTGCAATACCTGAAGTAAGGTAAACTCCATTCTGAACCACACACCAACCAGGAACTAAGCTTACTTGTCCAACATAAATTCTTCCATAAGGAGACAATAATGGCTTATCTAATCCAAAGAGTGACCACAGTGCAGCGACTAGGGAGCCTTCTCCAGATCTTGAGCCAAATCTCATTGTTTCACATTTAAATCCATTCTGATGCAATCAAGTCCAGGATTCTAGTCTATTACTGTTGCATAGATTTTCCAGCACCATTAATTTTATATAATTTTTCACACATCTTGAAATTAATAGTTTTTTAATAAAGACAAACTTCCAGAAGGTTACACTGACATCACATTTATACATTGTGTTTGAATAATGATTTGCTGAATGTTTAGTCTCCCTGGAACATCCACAACTGCACGGTTTCTCTAAAAACACATTAGCAGCCCTGCTAAGCTAACACGCAGTTATCAACATATAAAACAAAAGCACTTGTCACAATGACTCCATTACGACTGCATCTCTCAGGAATGCTCTGCTTCACACATCGAGTGTATGGAAGACTGATGAACGGTTAGTGCAGCCATTATTTCATATGTCCCTCGGAGACGCGTGTTTACAGGACAGAATCAGGCCCAATGAAGTCACTGCCAGGAGAAAAGCTGGACAGGCCCGCAGCGCGACTCTGGAGTCTGTGCCAAGAGTGTGAGTATGGTGATAAACGAGTGAGGCTGCGCTGTGCTAATGATCATTCTGGAAAAGCAAATAGATGTATCCAGCGCCGATATTTCTTAATTACCGGCGTTTCCTGTGGAATTCTCTGTTGACGAGAGCCGAATGAAACGATCCATCAGGAAAGTACGAGAGTTTGGGAGGTTTATGCTAAAAAAACAGAGTCCATCTTTAAGAGTGGATTTGCACCTTTTAAAGTATGCTCTGCACGTAACAGGTTTATAACTAACGTAACATACAAAGAAAGGTGTACCAATTGTGTACTTAAAAAAATATGCAAAATGTAATGACAATAAATGCTGAATAACTAAACCTGTGCCCAGACCTGGACTGAATCTCTTGTATTTCAGGGGTAAAGGCTAATCTTACCAAATTGCACTAATTAGTTAGTAGTATGTAAAAAAGCCTATTATATGGCCATTATATAATAGGGGTGTTCTAAAATATTGTGGTACCAAATTTGATGGATATTGACTTGCTGTATCAATTCATCATTGTATTTTTTGTAATATTTACTTACGCTGCTGCTTCCGCTACTATTACTACTAGTATTACTCCTACTACTAAAGTTTAAATTAGTTGCTTTTTTAGAGAGGTCACTTGTTTAAGTAACATATTTGACATATTCACTGTTTTGATCAAAATGGGTGTATTTTATTGAGTACAGGTAGTGGTAACTATATTTGGTTCTTTAAAAAAACTGATATCACAGAATGCCATCTATCATGATGAGAGACCCTGTTATTAACCCTTACAGAAAAATAAACTAGTTATCCCAGTTGTCACACAACATTCAAACTCAAGGTCTAGTAAGAACAAGGTTACACAAAAGGAAAAAAAAAAGAACACATGCGAGAAAGTGAGATAAAAGCACACATAGTGACTATAGTGTGTAGCGGGTGGACCACATGCCAGTGTGTACATGCTGCTCTGGGTGGGTGAGTGCCCTGTCAGCTGTGCCAGAATTAGTCGTACCATGAATCACGCCTGACACACATTCGGTTTAACCCCAAACACAAAAGGACCGCAGCTATGAGCCAAGAATCCCAACACTGTATGTACAAGGTAGATGAGAGAGTCTCGGCATGTGTGTAAACAAGAGCAGATATACTCAGACTTTCACTGGGAAGGATCAAACAGCCTGCATATTTCTAACATGGGGAAATCACCTAGATGTGGTATTGGTTTTACACAATGTTGAAAAATAATACAATTTGTGTTTAAAAAGTTTTGAATAAATTACCCTGGAGGCACCACCAGCTATTCCCCATGGAGTTTGACAGGTTTCATACTATGGGATATTCTACTCAAACCAATATTTTACATCTCCATAGATGTTATTGTTTTTCTAGTAACTGTTCACAGGATGTCTTTCAATCTGTCTGTTATGGTGTGTTTACAAAATGGTGGAGTAGGGTCCTACTTTTTTTTTGCTAAAACTTAAAGGGGTTGTACCTGATACATGTGTATGTATGTATAGTAAAATACATACATATAAATATACTTTGTTGTAATAGCAACTATTTGCGGAGAAAAAAGACTGAATGATACTGCCTATATACGCATTTTAAAAGACATTTTGTTGGATCAAAAACAGAATGAAGAGGGACAGACATAAGAAGAAGGCAGACTCTTAAGTTACACAAGAAAATAAAAAAGTCATACTGAGCAGCCTGGATGTTCTGCATTTGCCTTTCTAAATACACTTAATATTCAGATTCATTATAAAGCTTGGGATCAAACATGAAAAACTTTCTGAATCTGAGTAAATTCTATTTTTCTACATGTGACGACACAATCCTGAGCTATATAACAATATGACACGAATACATCTCCTGAATGCATGCAGGGGAAATTGACAGACTTGATAACAATCAACTGCAGCGACTTTTCAGTACGTCTCAGCCTAGTTCTTAGTAATGACTTCACAACAACACTCAAGCTTGATCCATTTGTTTTGCCACACACCGTGCTCATGCTAACTAGTCTCAGAGGGAGAAACACCAGGATTAACCTTGGATTTGAAGCCCACACACTCACCCATCCCAGTGTCACAACATTCCTCAGGAGATCATCTGAGTCTATTGAATGGTCCCAGGTAGACATGGACCCTAATGGACGCCTTTAGAGGACTCTGCATTATTTAAAGAGTGCTTTCTCCATTTCAGCTTCACTTAGATTTGAATCCATTGTTATCATGTCATGTCAGAGCGGTCATAACTGATGTCTGGATAACAAGTGCGCTTGTCCCGCTACGATATATATAATATCACATTCACCAATCAATATATTTTTCAATTGATGGTTTTCAGATTCTAAACTGTGCTGCCGTCATATTGCCTAATGGGGGAAAACAGCTGCATTTTTCTGCTGATTACATTTACATACTTTGCCATGAAAAATCCAATAGCTAAATCCACAAATTTTTAAATAGATCATTTCTAGACCTTAGAAATCACTATATTACCAATTAAATATGCATCTTAACAACATTCATTTTTGCTGCCTTGTCGGTATTAAATATTATTGGCCTTTAAAATGTTGTGACTTAACTTGATTCTCTTCAAGTAAGAGTACAATACAAGATGACAACTTAAAACAAAATACTCCCAACAGATATAGATCAACTCAATAACCTTATGGCTCCTCCTTTCATAATAGCACTGCATAATCCTTGCCTCATTTACTTGTATATCACCTACATTTTACTTGCATAAACTCTGGAAGACTCTTACCCAATTCTGTTAAGCTTTTGCTTTTTTAATGAAATTGTGCCTTCATCTACTGACCAAGTATTTCTCTCTAGTAAGCCTTGATAACTATGATAACTACACCATAATTAGCCTTAATAAAGCAACAACAAGACTTAATAATGAAGAAATATGTTTAGCAACTACTTAATACCATAACTATATACCCTAACCTGTAATTACATAGTCACTAATCCTGAATGATTTGTACATTATTAATTAAGCTTTTGTTTGTGCTTTGCTAAGGATAATTAAGGTCTAGTTACTCTAAAGTGGTACCTTGTCTCTCATTACTACTTAGTTATTTGAAAAAATCTAAAAGTATCTCCATTTCTTACAAAGTTGTCATCTAAAAACATAATTAATTGTAGAATTTATCAGAGATGTTGTTAAAACTACCCAAAATCTAAAAATACTGAGCACACTTGTCATTGACTTTGGCCTTTGTTTTCTCTCCAGACAGGCATGCTCCCTCTCAGACAGAGTGATCCTGCAAAGGGCACAGCAGTTATTAGTGTCCTGTAAATCTTGAGCTCTCGCTGTGAGGCCAGATCGTAACTCAGCCGCACAACTGCTGCCGCTCCAGACTGCAGACAGGCCCAGTTAGTCAGGCAGGGAGCTTTACAGCCAAGGTGACACTCTCATTAAGGGGCACTTAAACATTTATGGGCTGGTGTTTAAAAGGGAAAAACATAACCAAAAGTTTACGGAGATTTGAACTAATGTCTCAAGTATGATAAAGAGCAGTGATTTGATAATTGGGTTAAAGGTGCACTGTGTAACTTTTTTCTTGGGGATCTATCACCTGTTTGTTTCTATGGAGATGTCATTGCTCTCCCTGGAATGTTCCACAGTATGACAATAAACAGCTCTACCTTACATCTATTCAATTACAGGTGGTTTTATAGCTCAAAAATACCTAGAAAAAGAGGCATTCTGACTGTGAGCAGGGTTGCCTCTCCACAGATCTGACCTGTAACTTGGTCTGGTTTGGTCTCCATGGTGACAGAAAAATACCATACTGTGAAACATTCCAGACAAAGTAATATCTCCATGGAGACAAGCATTTGACAGAAACTTCACCAGAAAAGTTACATAATGCACCTTTAAGTAGGGCAGCAAGATTAATCGCAATTGAATAGAAATAGATGGGTGCAATTTTTTAATTACCATAATTTACTCTACAAACAACAAAATATCCTGTTTTATTTTGTATAAAATATGTTAACCCTGTAGTTTAGATCTGTACAAGGATGTTATGAAATGTGATTCTTGTATTAGTTTGTCTTTTCAGAAAAATCTGTCTTTTAGTCAATTTTTCTGGGCACATTTGATATGAACTTCAAACTGAATCATATTATTAAAACATAAATTGCAAATCAATTAAATTTGCAATGCTTGTCAGAAAACAAAACAAGTGAGAGAATTTTTTTTAAAAGGGACTAAAAACAGCTTAACCAGATCTAAATCAATTTAGAATCGGACTTAGACTTAGAGATGGATATTGGTTGGTCTATGCATTATTTATCCAGCTCTTTCACTTTTTAGCATATCTGCTTATGCTGAAGATACATGGCCGATATTTTGTTCGAATAAACTGCTGCCTAAAAAATCACATAAAGCTGTATTTGGACACATTAGTGTGCAGAGGATCCATCAGAAAATCCAATCACACTCTTTTATAGGCTTGTGGTAAAACAAGTATGTTGATGAGTTTATAGTAAATTCAAATTACATAATTTGGGGAAAATGGACAAACTGTCAAACTCTAACCAGATTCTGAAATAATACCACAATACATTGAAAGCAGCATATGAAAAATACAGAATGACAAATCAGCAGTACCATATACTGTGTTCACACTTGTCCTGGTGTGAGCCCAGTTTAGTCCTCATCTGGTCCTGTTCTAGTCCTGGTTTTAATCCCAATTTTGATGTTGTTTGTATACCCAACTAACAAAGGAATGAAAAATGTCCTTATTTAAAGTAAACACAGACTTCAATTGCAAAAACTACAACCAGAAAAATCCAGTGCACCACCCATAGTACCATAACTATAGTTTCAGAATGACATGACAGAGTATAGTTCATCTGCAAATTATAATCTATCCAAACCACAACATTTAGAAAGAATGTAAAAAAGAGGAGTTACAAAAGGCGCAAAGGAAACTAGGGAGGAAGCGCAGTAAATCAAGTCTCCTACGATGCCACAAAACTGTCAGGGAGTTGAAACATGACATTTATGTGACTACTAGCGGCTGTAACCCTTGTAATACCTGTAGAAAGTGTATGCTATTTGTAAAACTGAGGCGGAGGGAGGCGGCCATTGTTGAGGTGACAGTAAACCAGTACATAATACTACACTATAAGTGTAATTTGAGTACGGTGTTCTGGTGTAGTGCCATGTGCCAAATGAATGGGGTCTTTGTGAAGGCTGGGGCTCAGGGCTCATTTGCATGTAGTGATAGACGCTGTTTACACTGGCCATACAGCGCAGTGAAGTGGTTGGTAAACGCAGTCGGGATGATAGATTTAGGGCCTCACGTGGGAGCCAGACAGTTATGTAGAGCGCGCGCGCACACACACACACACACACACACAGACACACAGGCACACACAGGCACACACAGGCACACGCGCACACACACACAAGCGCACACACACACACACACGCACACACACACGCACACACATACACATACACACACACGATTCATGGTGGAAACACAAGCTTTGACAAAACGTTTCATGCAACAAGGATGTAACACATATACAGTGTACAAACATGTTCTGAAACTAGATCCTGTCATTCGTTTTCTGCTTTTCGTGGCTCCAGGATGTGTCGACATTAAGCCAAAGCATTGTTGTTTTATCCATTTTATAAACATGCAAGTGAATAATCTACTGCACTAAAAACTGTTCAGCTCAGTGGGTGGAGTGTGCACTGCAAAGAGAAAGTGACTACATTTAACTTTGTGTTTGTGGGTTTGGACTTACCGATAATGTAACTCTACCAGTAATACAATTGTTCAACAATGTAATAACATGATTTAATGTAGAGTATTTAAGTTTTACAGATAATATGAAGTTATTACTTTAGTGGCAGGTTATTTGTGAAAGAAGTAATTAGCTTTTTTTGAGGCAAATAGTATAATAATACACCAGGATGACTGTAAAAAATAATGCAAATTAACAACAAATTACCAAGGACAATACTGAAGCTATGACAAGTAAAGGGCTTTAATTGCAACTACAACCTGTGTTAGCATAGCACATTGATTATTTAATCTACAAAATGATTTTGGCGTGAATAGATGAAAAAACAAAAGATCATTTGAGCAAACTTGTAAACAGAAAACAATCCGTGAATACAAAATCACCTTAAATGACGCAGGACCAAATGGGTTACATTTGCTTTACTAAATAAATCCATAATTTCACAGCATTAAGCAGAGGACCTGTCTAGAATACCACTGCCAAGACAAATCTTCAGTGATTGTGCAACATCCAGTTGGAGGAAAGCTCACGGCCCTTAAGCAAACAGCTGAAGGTGTAGACCAATACCTCATTCAAAAATGAGTGATCTACGACTTGTCATCTTCCTTCTGCTATCGCTATAACTTCTCATATTTTCAGCATGTGTCAAGCCTGTACTCAAAGAATGTTTATTTTAGTCATAAACTGAGGAAGAAAAATGGTTATGATTTTGCTGGGGGTGATTAGGAGAATACACAGATATTCACAACATGGAGAATGACGAAGTTAATGATGATGTTTGAGCAGTGCAATGTGTCCATTTTAATAGGCATAGTGTGACTCTAAGTTCAGTTTAAAAGTTGTACATACGTGATCATATTGTAAAATATATATATATATATTGTATTGAGGATTCAAACAGTGGATTTTTGTCATGGAATCTGGCAACCCAAAGTAAAGCATTTATTCAGCATTTGGATAGGAATAAAGGTTTGAGATCCAGTAATAGATTGTGCTCACATGACATCCTTGTATTAGTTTTACTTATCTGCTTTTTCCTTAACAGTTCTAATAAAGTCTAATCGTAAGTTTTATATAGGAACTTTGTAGACCCAATACGCCAAAAAATAGCAACCTGGATCAACATGAAAAACACAGTGAATCTCCTACAGATTTACTTGGGCTCCTGAATGTCCTATACCTGAAATGACGATTTGTCATGAATTGTAAAACATAAACACAACTTATGGAAAACCTTTTATATACAGAGGCAAAAACACAGTAAACTTTATAACATATATAGTTTGTATTCCTACTCTATCTTCATGTTTCATTTATATTTATACTAACCCAACTGCCATGTTTATCAGTTTAAATGCATAGAACACAGCCTCTTTTATTGAGCAAGACACTTACATTTGTAGTATAGCGTTGTTTGTAGTCAGAAGCATATCACAGCCTGCATACTGTGGTAACCTACCCTCTGTCACGCTGTGGAAAAACTTTTTAAAATGATTAACTATCAGTACAAAAACAGATAAAAGCTTATGTTTCTTATGTACACAGTGGTAGGTGTAGGGCAATGGCTCATTCAAACATGAGTGATCAGGTCTGTAAGCATTAGGGGCAGGCTGCAGATGGGGAGTACAACCAGAGAGGGGCCTCCGCTACATTTAGGCAGTAATGGGTCATTTGTCAAAGTCTGTGGCTATGGGATGGGCAAGAGGCTGGCAGTATAGCAACGCTCAAGGAGGAGGAGCCGAAGAGAAGAGGAGGGGTGTAGGGGGCGCTAGTAGTGAGACAGGGGCAGCAATTTAAAGCGGTAAACGGGATCCGGGTCATTGGCATCGCACAGTGGACTAGTCAGTCAGAGATGGAGTTAAGATAGAGTGAGCCGTCAGGAGGAGATGTTCACCATACGCCGAGACGCAAAATAAATCTTGAGTAGTTCAGATCCACGCTGGGCTGTTTGTTTGGAAAGCCTCAGGTAATGACATTTAGTCTGCAGTGTAAAATGAGTGAGTGTGTGTGGAGGCAAACTGAGATGTAATGTACCAAGACTTTTCTGTCATAAGCGGTGGAGAAGAGCCAAAATGTTCTCAAGTTAGAATATTGTTACCTCAACTTGACAAGAAATAAATGCCATATTATCACTCAAAAGTAACAAAAAAAGCTAATGTTTTATTTATAATCCTTTACATGGAATTCTGAGAAAAAGTACAGTAAGCACAGACTGAAACTTCCTCAAACGCTCTTTTCTGTCTCAGCACTCTGATTTGTCTTTGAAAGCCCCGAGAGGCAGAGTTCAGAATTTGTGGACTGGACTGCACATTTCCAAGTCAAGTTTTCATTTTACAGATCATAAACTGAACACGGGAAGTCGCAGGTGTAACAGTAAATCGCACAGCTGGAACATAATGGATACGTAACATTTAAATTTGTAAGTTTGGAACAAATGAAAGAGATGCAAACATTTTTTTTAATATGTCAACTACTTGAACACAAAGTCATCAACAAGTTTTGTCACACAATTACTTTTAGGCCTGTCAAGATAAATACTATATTGACTTAACATTCAATAACTGACAGATTGAACAATAATTTTCAGTGGTCAATATTTATCCTAGGGACTTTGGCACTAGTGTAAATTTTGGTTATTTTTCTGTACTTGACTTGATTTCCATGACTCATGATAAATACAAACTACCTACAAGTGTTGCATTCTATTATTTAAATCAAATTCAAACAATATCGTACATTATATTTTGGGGATAATTTATTACAGTTTATCGTCTATATTTACTTAATACATTGCTTATCACTTTCAGAAAATATGACAGCAAATGTACTACAGTACTGATAACCTGAATATATACCTCACATCTAATACATTGATTGTTTAGTCGTTATTTGAAAGGACAATGTATACAGACATTAAGTGAATAAAAAAAACACATGTTCCGCACCAGATTATTGCTAAATCGATTTCCATCTGCAGTCTTTGATTTATAGAAATAAATTATACAATGCTACACACACAACACCACACCAAACAACACTTTGACAAATTCACACAAAAGAACCACACATCTCAGCAAAGAGCAATAAGTATTTACTAAATCTTGTGTTAGCTTTATCTTATATAAACAGACAAGCACAGATAATATGAACCAAGCTCTCCTGTCATTGTATCTATTGAGCTGTACTAAAGGCCCATAGAGTCGTGCAGTGTTGAAATCCGGCCAGAGCAGCAGCTGTCCAGCCCCTGTGTGCAGAGCATTCCTCTGATGGTGGCAGCAATAACACTGTTTTTTTTCCCACAGACATACACAGTGATAGGACAGTGAAGGGTCAGGCATTTTTGTCATGTTTAAACCACAAGCCAACAAGAGCAGGGCCGATAAATCAGGCTCGCCAACACACAGTTACGCTACATAAAGAAGTCCGCAGTCAATAAGGTCAGAAAGTCAATGTTTTGTATTTACTCTGGGCAAAATAATAACTTTGTCGCAAACCATACGATGTAAAGTAAAGTATTTTCCGCTGTTCGTGGGTGGTGGGAAAAGACGAGCTAAAGAAGTGAGTCTGTCGCACTTAAATTTTTTGTTTCTGTGACAAGCAAATTTAAAATGTACATAGCGTAATTTTTTCCATAGATATGTTATTGCTTTGTCTGGAATTTTTCACCATATACTATTAAACCTTTATATTTTCATGAAGACAAGTTACAAGTCAGATCTGTGGAGAGGCAACCCTGCCCACAGTCAGAATGCCTGTTTTTCTAGTTATTTCTGACAAGTAAAACCACCTGTAATTGAAGAAAGCTGTTTAATGTCATACTGTGAAACATTCCAGGGAGAGCAATGACATATCCAGAGGAACAAGCAGGTGATGGACCCCTAACCAAAAAGTTACACTATGCACCTTTAAGACAAAAGTATGAGCAATTCACTTACTGACTCAACCAGAGACAATATTCTGTGCATCTTCTGGGTAAATAATCTCGCCTTTGCCCGCAAGTAGGAGTGGGTGATATTTTACTTTCTTTATGTTTTTATCTGTGACAGTATAATGGCAATATTAAAGCAATCTAGGCCTGTCAAGATAAAACATTTTGAAGCATAATATATAGCTAAATAACAATAATGAATCTACTTTATGCCACTGACACACAACAGGATAATCCCAGTAAACCGGTTTTTAAATAGACAGTATCATTCAAAAGGCCTGAGCCGCAACAAATAAATCACAGAAGGAGCCAATAATTTATTCAACGCTCTACAGCTCAAATATTACCTTAATACATAAAATGGCTAAAACACTCACACTATTTTAAATAAAAAGTACCCATGATAAATACTGAGCCCCAAAATATATTGTTTCTTTCAACGATAATGATAAGTCAATATAGTAATTATCATGACAGGCCTACAGCAATCCATCACACGAGCTGAATTGTAAACAAAGTGAATGGACTGTAACTGAAAAATTACTGGAAGATTACAATGTAAGTATATGTTTTATTTTTATTTTTGGAGTCTTTTTGATGTTTTAGTTGATATTTAAATTTCACATATCTGCCAAACGACAATTACAATAACATCCATGTTCTGATACATCTCCCACCTCTAACTGAAAGATCAGCTTTTTAACAGTCAATTTACATACTGCTTGAACTTCTAATAGACTATGCAACCTATCCTAAATGCTAAGATCCACACGTGTTTGCAGATACGTTCACTTGAACAGATGCACTCTCACTTGACTTAACTTGATTTAAACTCGTCTGACATAAGCGTGATTGGTGTCTGTGTCTTTGGGTGGGCTGTTTAACGCGTCCCTGAGGTCCCATTGCAGGTATAAGGAGACAGACAGGGCAATGGAATCCCCCTTATTCCTTAGCCCCGCCTCCTATTGGCTCCCACACATAAGCCCCACCCCTTTCTACCACTACCACTTTCTCTCACCCCGACAACCCTGGACGTCTGGGTACCGAGGATGTGTCCCATGCAGGCAACACATTCCAGCGGCAGTGAGGCCTATTATTGGAGGAAATTTATAGGGCCATTTATTTAACTGGATCCGAATGACATGGGTTGTGGATGAGTGCAGCTAGGGCAAACTGCCGGGCCATGTGGTCCAGGGAAAACAGAGGCGCGGATAAATCATTGCATTCGAGGAGAAAGAGAGAGAAAGAGAGAGAGAACTGTGCAGGGAAAGAAGATGGAGGACGACTGAAGATTTATGGAGAATAGGCAAGAATATATTAGGAGACGCAAAGCAGGCTCAATGAAATTATATTGTTGGCATTACTCTAATGTAGTTAAAATTTATTTTAACACGCTTTGTAAAGAGGACATATTATCTAAACTCAACCCTTATGAGCTTTTAACCAAGTTATAACTGGGTTCTCTCTGCATGAGCTTAGAGTTGATGGTCGACTGATACATGCATGTTTGAGTAAACTTGTATTATCCTCTATCTGAAGTGAGGAGGCTCAGAAAATGTGTGTTTTCACCTACCTCCCCATCTCCACCCACTGCTCTGTACTCACTTGTAAATATTCATTTACTTACTCATACTGGGTTTTATTTATCAAAAAAAGTGCAATTATGTGTAATTTGTTATTCTGTGTTAATGGTGGCTTTATAAATGATGCTTCAGTTGTTAATTATCAAATTATGGGTTTTATACCAAAAGTGGGCCAAGGGGAGTTCAATCAATTAAATTTCATTATAATATTGTTAACTCTATGATCATCTGTTATCTAACCTCCATTGTGCAACTTCGGTTTGAATAAACTATGATGCAATCCATACACACTTGATGTATGGCATTTGTAAGACTTTTCCACTTTTAATTTGCAATGATTGATGTAGGGAGTCATTTGAACCAAACTGTTTATTCAATGGACCTTCATGTAAACAACGGTGCACTAACAACTGAGTGGCACTGATGTCTGTCACTTACCTCTGGGGACAAAACTCTTCCTCTCATTTCAACAAGCCTTTACGTCTGATCCTGAGTCACCGTCAAACCTGCCAAGAATACAGCATAAACGTCATTAGCTTACATTGCAGAAAATGTATACAGGGAGGGCTGAATATTTGTTTATTGAATTTATATATCTGACGGAACAATGTACAGTTACATAATGCCTGAGGACAATGGTGCCTGTAACAGATTCTCACTAACAAACTAATAACCAAATGCAATCCAGAAATAAATGCATAATGTTTCAACAATACTCGTACATCCCTTAACCCTAACATACAGTACATTCACTCACTCATATACATCCTCCTTGTCATTACATAAGTGGTACATACAGGCATTTCATGTTAAAATGACAAGATCACCTGCAAAATACTACTTCATCAGCAATGGCCATCACATACAAAATGCAACATTTTGTATACATTTCTGAAATCTGAACTGTGATAAACATTAAAATAATTAATCAGTGTGAGTAATAATTTAAATAGACAAAAAAGGCAAGGCAAAACAAAAGTCCTGAGAATGTATTTATTTTCTTCATAAATTGACTTTTGAATGCTTGATGGATGTCTGCTTTACTCCAAGTGTTTATTATTATCTCATTTGAACATTCAGTTGTTAAAATAGTACCAGTTCATGGACACAATCCAAATGTTAAAAAGTCCAGTTTGGGTCAGTAAGTGGGAAAAGGCGGAGTGTGTATTCTCACCATTGAAAACAGCAGCCGCACAGGTCCCAGTGGAGTGACTCCGGGATAGGCTTTATTTGGTCAAGGACTGACCCCAAACACAATGCTGCTTTGTGCCTATAAAAAACAAAGCCAAAAGACATAAAAATTTGTCATTGCTTTTACCAAATACAGTTCGTATTAGATACAGTCTATAATAATAAGGTATGATGTAATGCAAATTGAACAGAAATGGTTTTGGTCAAAAACTACTATATTGGCTTATTGTTCAGTATAATGATAATTATATTGTAAATCAGGGACTGCAGATGGAAACTAGCTATTTAGCTCTTGTGCAGAACATCAGTTTTTCATGAGCTTAATGTCTCTGTACATTGTCCCTTCAAATAAAGACTAAACTAAACAAATGAATAATAATTGTATTATAATTATATATTGACTAGTGAGGATTTGCTTGCAAGTGAAGAAATATTTGTTATAGTCATTTTCTAATAGTTATACATTTCAGGGTAGAAAGTTCCAATACAGTGGCCCATTAGCAAGCAAATTACTCCTGCAATGAGCTGAGGAACATTAAAGTTACATTTCGACAATCATCCTAATTTAAATATTTGGGGTTTCTCAAAATATTTCCTGAAGCAACCAAGTAAATCCGGTGGTTCATATTTATAGAAAATATCATCATTTCCATACCAATATACAAATATTTTGTCCCATATTGACCCTTTTCTATCATTTGCAATGGAAACTATTTTATGCTGCATTGCTAACAAAAGAGTAAGATGAATGCAGTGGTTGGCACATAGGCTCCACACATGGTTTAGCCTGACTGTGGAGATGTCTCAGGCCTCATTGGTGCTGGATCTTTGAAGTGTTTGCTCCCTGTTTACTGATGCCAATTATCAGGTATGCAGCCTTCAGAGGAGCACAGAGCGTGGAGTCTTCGTGTGCGGTGAATGCTCCACCTAAAACGGCACCGCGACCCATCCCTCTGTGTCCACTAATGCCCTATAAGAGCTTGGGCCTGCCCAGAGAGGAATGCTTTCAGAAGGTGGCATGTGGTGCAAATTAGGTCAAATAGTCTAATAGTGAGCAATGTAAGTGCAAAGAGTATTACATTGTATGCCTGTATACAAATATACATTCTTACTTATTCCATTAGATTTCATTTACATTATTTGATTATATATACACATATTATACTTAATTATACTTAAGTTCTTTTTAAGAAAACAAAATTTTGTTGTGAATGCATTAGACAACTGCAAGTCAACATGAAATTAATCTGAGCCTTAGCATAAAAAATAAATAAATAAAATAAACAACTGTTTTTAAATCAAAACATCATCCCTATATTAACTTTCCCAAACATGCCAAGTTCTAGTGTATGTCGGTGTTAAAATATCCATCATTGTGAATGTGTGTATACATGTTTCTTTAGATAGGCCGCCACCCACGAAGACATGTCAGGTAAATATTTGGACTGAGAGCGCGGAGCAGTGTCCAGTGTCCAGAGAGGGCCCATGCCATTCGAAGCTATCAATCCACACTCAACACACATATACAGACACAACACACACACACAGAGGACAATGTCATTTAAAACTAAGGGTGACATGTGATACTGCATTAGGACTGTCCTCTGAAGACTCATCATCCCAAACTTTTATGTGAACAAGTCTGTGCGAATTTAATATTGGAATATTGTGGTTTAGCTTGTCACAAGTCTTCTACAAATATTGCCATCTATGGTCTAAAGATCTAGGTAGCTTTTTTTTGTAGACTTTTAGTTCAGTTTCTTTTTTTAACAAATTTTTAAAATATGCTTTTTTTTTTTTTTTTTTTACCTCACTTTCACTTAGATTATTTTTCAAACAATAGGCGGCCATTTTTGGTTCAACTATTTTCAGGGCAGTAAAAAAAACTTCTACAATTTGCAGAACGCAGACTTAAAGACATTGTCTTGGAAGCTCTAATTGGTCATTTGCCAATATATTAAAATGACATAATTTATTGTTATAATCCTTTATTATTGTTGTTGATACAGAGATAGCAGTAAATCTTAGTTATGTTGTGCAGGCGTATTGAATTGTGGGCCGTTTGTCATATATAAAGAGACAGGTGATGAGAGAATGTTTTTTCTGGCAACTCCAACCATGCAGTCAGTGTGTTAAAAGAAGGCATAATATAAGCATGTATTGCACTAGTTTGGGATGTAATCTATTTTTGCCATAGGAAGAAGAAATTTAATTACCATAATGTCCCATAAATCACTATGAATATTTGATATATATTTATATTACTGAGGTTCAGACAAAATTATTGCTGTTCAGATTAATTGATACCAAGTCAAAATTGAATGGGTGACACTAAGATAAGAAATTGGTTATTTTTACACAAAAAATTATAAAACACATTTCAAATATTCAGTTATTCTCTATGTACATTATACAGCATTTTCATCTTTTTTTTATTTCTTCAAAATAGTTCAGCCCTATATGCTGTTTAGGGGAATTTGTGGTATGGTTGGATAAATATCATGAGAAAACTGACCGTGTAACCAAGTTCAAATTTTGTTTTGCATTTATAGATGTTCTTTCTGGATTTGTATTATGAAAACACATAATACAGGTATAAAGGCTCAGAGAGAAGATCATCATCACACTGTAAGCTCTTAAAACAAACAACTAATACCTTTTAAATACAGTTGTCATCACACGTCAGAGTGCGGTAGTCCTAGGTGATGGCACGCGAATGCCCACGTCTCCCGGGTAACGCTGTGTGCTGTGCTCTTACACCAGAAAACCACATAGGGGAGCTGCAGCTTTTTCCTGAGCCCTGCAAAAGATATACACACGTACACACACACACACACACACACACACACAACCTCCATCATCAGCATACATCAGCAGTTACAGTGGCAGTCACAATGCAATGCAAGCACCACTCAGGACATTTTGTACATAGCAGGAACAATGCAGACAAGATAATGTGATACAATAAGAAGGGTAAATAATGCCAAGAAATAGACAGGTATGCTAATTTATGTGGTGGATGTCAACAACGAATTCCAATATGGTTCATTATACAAGTTCCATATATACAGTTAAACTAGAAAATGTATTACAAAATAGGTTTAACTGATATTTGTAGTTTATTAAGCTTGTGTGCATCGTAAATCATAAATTAGTTATATATTTGTTAGGAAATAGTGCAAATTATATTAACTTGTGTGCAATTTCGGCATCTAAAATTGTAGAAAATACACATACATACACAAAAACAAATAAATTCACATCTATTACAATACTGAGCTCTTATTAAAATAAATAAAGTATAAATCTTGCACCAATCCAAGTACTCTATAAGCTGCAGTATCACCACAGTTCAAATGACGAAGCCGCCTTTGTTAAAATTTCCCATAACATTCATGCCATACTAGTGTTCCTTTATAGATCATAATGTAAACACAGCTCGGTATCTAGGCAGATGATGTCACCTTCGGTAAAGACGCGTGGCAAGAAAGGGCATGTTCTAAAAAATATCATTACATTAAGACCAGCCGAAAGGTGCCAGCATACAGACATGCTGAATCACTTCACAACCAACAAGATAAATGAGCTGAGAAGTCTTACACAAATACAAAGGCTATTTTTTACAGTTAACTGCAGGCCACAAAGTAGACGGCTTCAGAGAATGGTTACAGGGAAGATAGGGTTAGCCATGTTGTGTTGTGCAATTAATCCGTCAGCGAGAGTGCGAAAATATTTTTATATGTAAGGGTTATGGTAACACAATGAAGAATAAATTATAGAAGTTAAAAAGAGTTTGGTAAATAAATAAAAGGATTACAATCTCTGAAAATAACAAAATAATGGTTTGATCCTGGGTGGGATACAACTGAGATTGATGGGCTGTTAACTTTGTAATGCATACCTTTTCAATACAATTATGGGAATTGAATTAGTTTGCCACACTGTTACTAAATGTGTAACTTTTTACTTTATATATTTAGCTATATTTCATTTTACATGTAATTTAATTTCTAATTTCATTTTTAATTTGAAGTTTAACTTTTACTTTACTTGATAGTTCCTAGATCTAATGCAGAGCAGCTCAGACATCAAATTCATATTTGTGACTAACTTAGAAAATGATCAAAGCAAAGTTAAAACAATACTGTGGAACTGAAAACATGCTGTAAATTGCACTGCACTCCTTGAATAAATATTGTGCCCTGCTTGTTACAGTGGGAGAGGGAACCATTTCATTAAAAGCAGACCCTTGCCATCTCTGGGTCTTTTGTTTGGCTTGGGCTCTCGAATGCTGCTGGTCACATCGACAGCAGCCTAATGGAGGAAGTGTTTGACATTACGGACACAGCAGTGCTTGTTTTGGAGATGGACATGTGACTCTACTACAGGCCACACAGTAACCCTCCATATACTGTTCCCCGATGCAGCTGAGTGCGGGGGGCTCAGGAACTGTCTGCTCTGCAGGGAACCAGCCTCGGTGTCAGCTTCAGTCCCCTGCGAACCCAAGTCAACATGCCTTAATGCCCCCGTCACCTTAAGTTACACTGTCGGGTTTGTAATTAGCTGACCGGACAGAAGAGACCCCCTCCCCCACTCAAGAGCTACGCAGGGTGCTTTGTGGAGGCCATTTTGAGTAAAAAGTTAATTTGTTTTAGGGTGAACGTTAATTTGTAATCTGGATTTAGAGTGTAAGAATACAAGGAATACATGTGTGGTGAGGACCGTCTGTGATGTAAAGTAAGACGATAAAGTCTGAAGTAAATCACAAATTTTAAGTTTTATATACTATATACTTTTATCAAGATTTTATTAAATTCAGATTTTTATTTTTATTTCTTTAAGTTTAGAGGAAAAACACAGTTCCTGATTCCATTGTGCTTTGTGAGTGGTCTGCACTTAAAACCTCAATTCTAAGGGGGCAAAGTGCAATAAAGTAAAATTTACATTTTGGTGAAGACTTGAGTAACTTCTTAAATCCAGATGTGTTTTAAAGAAATCATCATAACTAACTGGAACTGCTGAGCTTCCAAAAAACACTCAAAAGTGACGCACAAAATCAAATAATTTCATTCTCTTAAAACAATTAAATAGATACAGAATCTGTTTAATTCAAAACAGTCTCTACATTCACACTACCAGGGCAACTGCTCGTAGCCTTGACCCAAAAGAGCTGCATGTGTTAAGGGTTTGCGTGGCACGGAGCCGGGCCTGCCACATGGTCCCTCATCTTTCACTGTCACCGTGTTTAGGAGGAAGAGATCAAAACAAACGTGTGGTGGCAGGGAGTGGCCGCTATGATGGATCACTGCAGTCAGCATCAGACAGCCCAAAGCCCGTTCTGATTGGACAAGAAGTCTTAGACAGATTCAGTATCGTGATGACATGGCAGACAAAGCAACAGCAATGACCCCAACATGAGGTATGAGCTTGAAGTCTAGTCAAAAAGTCTTTATTCCAAACCTTTTTTCTAGCTGTGAAGACATCCTCAGTGTACCAAGTTCAAGAGCACATATTCCTGAAGTAGTCCAGGCTATGTCAATATTACTGCAAGATAGTGATGCGTCAAACTTTATACTTTAATTCACTTCAAATGCTGATGTGACAAACATCTTCATGAAGGTCCATGATCTGTAAAAATAATTGTCTGTCTTTTTGCTGTAGTTTTACATAGTAAATAGTAATAGTTGCATGTCGATATACTATAGATATATATAGTTATATTATACAGAAAAGCTGCTAACCAAACTGAGTATCTAAACCAGTTGGAAGGACAATTCTAAAATGGCGGCAAGGTCTTTAAGTGGAAAATGTGTCCATTACCAGTCAACATGAATCACACCGGCAGGGATGTGGGCGAGAATTCCAAGCGCTGGTATCAGTTCCATTTTGCACATTGTTTACCTCCTGTGTGACTTCCTGCTTCTTCATCTCAGAAGAGGAGCACAGGAAGGCCCGATATTCCCCACTCGCCCCAAATCTCCTGTACTAAACCCAAACAAAAGCCACATTGTAGCCCGTTTTCCTGTCTCCTTTTGCAGCGGTCTCTTTCAGGGGTGTGGTATTGGCATTCCTCAAGGTCAGATCCCAATGTGCGCTGCTGATCCTGTAATTTCACTATCCCAGTAACGGGGGGTGGGGGGTGGTCCTGTTTAATGGACATGATACCCACTTCAACACATGCAGTCACCAAGTGCAGCTGATTTAAATCTAAAAGGACTCTGTGAGCAGAGTCCTCACTATCTAAACCAGAGCACTTGCAGCAAATCATTAATAAGTGCAAGTGCAGCCTCTGCAGCTCAGTGACTGACTACAAAAAAAAAATTGAGTGGGTCTATATATGCAGGTTAACAGACTGGTAACTCGGGCTAGGTTGTGATTGTTTTACCTTATTAAAACAGTAAGAGTGCAGGCTGCATACAGTTCCTTTAAGACCTGTGTCCAAGTTCAGAAAAGCTCCGGCTGGAAAAGAGGCAGCTGATACTGTGGAAGGACAGATGGGGCAGCCATGGAGAGAGAGGGGGGTCTCAGACTCAAACCTCAGCTGCAGAAACAACAAGCAGACCTTCTCGTATTCAAATAAATAGTGCACCAGAGGGGAGCAGGGAGGGGCAGATAACGATGAGGCCACGAGGACTGAGGATGCTTCTCTGCTCAGGACTAACAGAGACAGGCCAAGCAGGCACTGATGGCTTTAGAATGAGCCCAGACTGTGCCCTTGAGTTTAATATGAGGCTTAAGACGTATTAGAGACAAAGACTGCAGATCCTCCTCCGCCAAGAGGAGGCCTTATTAATTTGAGCAGATCGGGGAGGCCCAGGGCCCACATCAGTGCTTCTTTGTGGCAGGAATGCCAGCTATTTACCGGCGCTCCAATAGGGCTGAGGGGAGAGGCGAGGTGATGACGACTGGGGCCGCGGTGCTACAGATAGAAAAGGATACTTTTCAAAAGCTAAAAGCTTCCCAGTGTTAAAACAAAGAACAGCCAGAAAGAGAAGAAGTGATTTTGAAAACAGATCTGACCAAACACCCCCATCCCACTATTCCCAGTCTCTATGTCCTACACAGGCATTCCTGACGCTATGCTAAGTTTGTTACTAATACTTAGTAAATAATTACTACTTCTACCAAGTGAGATGTGCATGCAGCTTGGACATACTGTGGAGACACAATGAAAAGCTATTTTAATGATTCCTAAAATTTGACACAGAACAGCTAAATGTTGGCTATTTTTTCAGTGTAAAAACGAGAAACTTTTGACTATCTTAAACCACAGAGAGAGTGTCATGATATTAAAACTCTGAGTTTTTATTTCACATTTTATTTCCACTTTAGTGTTCTTTTCTGATGGACCCAAAGAAGATGAAACTTTGTACTTATTGAAATGTGTTATATATATATATATATATATATATATATATATATATATATATATATATATATATATATTTTTTTTTTTTTTTTTTTTTTTTTTTTTTAATAATACAAGCCTTAAAATTGTATTTATTTATTTACATATTTTCAAAATAACAGCCCTTAAAAAGACAAAAAAATAGATCTACATTAACCTTGTATTTGACTTTTTCAGTGTGCTAAAATTATGACACTAATGTCATTCAAATAGCCACTGGTTCTTATTGTGACATATTTAGTTGGCCTCTTGCACAGTAAATATTCAATTTACCACTAAATGACTGATTCCTTAAACAAAATGATGAATTGGACAAAACAGATAATAGCACGATAGTTACTCATCACTGCGGTAAAATGTTTGGGGGTTTATAGGAGAAGTACGATCCATAGACTTTGGCTGTTTACTCTGACGATCGGCTGCTGCACACGCGGTCTGCTGCGTTAGCTGTTAGCTCATATTAATCTCCTTTCTGTTATATTGACTGTTGCCATTTAAAACTGTGGCCTGTAAAACTACAAATTTAAACGTGGTCGAATGACGAGGGCCTAAAATAATAAGAACCGAGTGTTTAGTTGAGGGTGTGTGTCACGTGCTGTGGCTGCAGTGGGGTCCTATACCTGGGGCGCGTTTATTGATTTGTCGGTGCGTATCGCGCAGAGGGCCTGGCCTCGGCTGTCAGCGGTCAACAGCTCACTTCCGCTCTTCTGATTCTGCGATTTGCACTAATATTTAGAAAAGCTCGGGTTTTACGCGTGGAGAGCGCAGCCGTGCATAGCCCCACGGTTTCAGTCACGCAACATGAATGTAGAAATCATCGTGTTTACGGTCAGCGGATTAACCTGTGATTTATTATATGTGAAATGATGTGAGCGTGTAATTAAATACTCGGAAACATCAGACTGGGAGCGCCATAAACGGCTTCATTCAGTCAGACAGGTCTACTTCAGAAATGAAAACATGGCTGCGTGGTTATTGTAATTTTACTTATTTTATTTTTATTATATTATTTCAACATAATTCTTGGAATAGCATATTGACCCAATTCAGTTTCGATGTGTAGCTACATTACAATTTTAGCCTTAATAAAACAAATGAGAGTCATGAAAAGGTATATCAAAAGCATAAAAGCAAAGTGCGTCACACAAGCCCACGTCGCGGATCATTATGGCAGTATAACTAAAGTTTCTAAAATAAATAGCCTATATAAATTCAAATTATAAAAAAATAAGTAGGCCTAACACAAATAGGGACTAAAAATAAATAAAAGCAAGCGTGTGCGAAATACATTTTGAATTTTGGAAAATGTGCTTACTTTACACATGCTTTACAGTGCTTGATAGTTAAGATGTGAATTTAGGGCCTGTTTAGATTTATTTTTAAACGTAGGCTACAGACTTAAATTATTTGCCAGAAAGGAAGAGTAACATAATACGTATTCGTATAGGCCATTCTAGAGACTTTGCCTTCTTTTTTTTTTTTAAGTTTTTTTCGCTGAAGTCTAAATACATTCGGCCTATATTGGTGGGTTTTAAGTGTAATAGACTACTTGTTTTCTTTATGCTGTTTATAGGCCTAAATGCGCTTAATGTTTAGGACAGTACTGTTCTCTGAGTGAGGGCAGCACGGCCCTGCGGCCTGCAGCAAATTCCTGTCTCTTTCCATTTGGATCCGCTTCTGCATTTTGTCTGTTCTCACCTGGGCACGCACAAAATCCGCTTCCGACCTGGCAGTGACAACGTGAACGCTGAATATCGGCTGAATATCTGATAACAAAAAATAATTACATGACACTTTTTAATGTATTTGATAATCCGTTTATTAAAGAAAATTTTCAATGTTTCCAAGTAATAAATGTAGACTATCAATTTCCCTAAACAAATAGACTGAGGTTTATTTATGCTCACGGGCTCCAGCGGCGAAACATCCAAAACAAATAACACTAATCCCCTCACTGGTTTATCTCATTAGTGCCCCGCTGCAGCCTTCCGCCTTTAATTCACTCGTTGCTGTGTAAATGAGGCTCTATTCGGAGGCCACTATACACAAAACAGATTTGGCTTTTGGTTGGCGCACACTAAAAGAGCTGGACCAGCGACACTGTCAGCGGACGCACAACTAGAGGTCAAGTTTGATACTGGGCCCGATATGCCAGGTAAACAGCATTTGCCATCGCTTATTGAAGTGGCCATCTCCCCAACAATGTGAGTAAAGCAGAACTGAGTAAAACACAGCACTGAGATTAAAGTAGACTTAAATTTAAAGCCATTAAGCGCATAATAACCTATTTTAAAAGAGAATAAAGTTGAATTGGCTTAGAAAACTTTGTCTAAGTCATTAATTACAAATGCTATAAGGTTGTGCGTCTACATAGGTGAAAACACGGTGCATGTAGCCATGCGTAAATGGGGACAAGTCAAACGTCATTTATGCACTGTAAAACTGAATGTTTTTCATTATTATTGTATTTGCAGTGATGCAATCTCGGCAAAGCACTTTGAGTCAGTACATGAGAGAAGCAATAGAGTAAAACAAAGAGGTTTCATCCCAACGTCATGCACTGTCTGGTTTCAAAATAGTACAAATGACTAGCGAGGTCTTGATGGAATAAAACACAGTGTACAGAGCGCAGGCACTTTTTTCCTGGTGGCGCAGAGGAGGCGTGGATCTAGCTCTCTCTGACATTCTCGCAGCAGTAGTAGCGTCTCCTGAAGGCACGACTCAGATGACACCACCTCGCCACCGTCCGGAGGAGAAACTGCCTTTGCTCCGTCAGTGAACTATGAGCCGACACCGGGACGGACTTTAGAACTGTTGGGGAGCGCTTTCCTCATCTTTACCAAACTCTGGGAATACTTTTTCCAAGTCTTGCGAAGCGCGCCGTGGCGGAATGTAAGAGTCCCGTTTTGGCGCATGTTCCTGTCCATTGTGTGCAGCCTTCTCCTGCTTTCTGCACGGTTGGAAAGCGGAGGGGAAGGCGGAGGGAGATTTTTAAAAACACGATCTCTCGCCTATGGACGACGGCGGCCCCCTGTCTCCCAAGGCCAATGCTTTCAGTATTGCCTCTCTGATTTCGGCTGCGGAGCTAACAGGAAACGCGGCGTTTGATAAACACAACAGCGGTGGCCTGGACAAGCCAGACCTGCACAACAGCACGTCTTTTAAAATGCACTACAGCACTGTCACCCGGGAAATGGAAGGTAAATGGGTTTGTTAATACCTACGATTGCAACACTGTCCCATTCAACAATGGTCCACATTTCACGTTTATAAATGGCAGAATCAAAAGTAGACTATTGCAGATTTGTATGACTCAAATGCAAGAAAAAGAAGTAAAGTAACTGTCAAGAGCGCGCTGAATGCAAAATAACATAAATGATGAAAAAGTGCGAAAAAAATGCGAGACCCCTGTTGTCACAGTCAACTTTAATCAATAACGGATATTTTATTTATGTTCGCCTAAACACTGTGCGTAAAGAGAGGAGATAAACCGAGTCCTATCCATTGATCCGTTTGTCCAATCAGAGGCAGTCCAGGGTCACCTGTTTGTTTGTTCATGCAAATCAATGAGTGTTTACCTTGTTGACTCCAGCGCATCTACTGTTTGTGTTAGGGGCTTATCCATAAATTTAACAGGGCGCCGGAAAGGCCATTAAAAGGGGCGCACTTCTCTGTCAATCAGTTTCGTCCCAAGGCAAGGAAAAGGCACATTACCTGCAGTTCCTTATCTAAATAGGAATAAGAACCGGTTTTATCGCAAAGGGGAGGCCCTCCGCGTCAGATAAGAGACCAGCCTGCCTCACACTTGAACACTCAATACACCAGGAGTTACAGAGAGCGATTGATCTGCAGGGCCGTCCGTTTTACGCACTCGCAATTCTATTATTTTCAGTAACTTTTATTTTGGGACTTCATCACCTTCAGAAAGTTTTAACTATGCAATAGCTTATTTGTTTTGGATGCAACTGGATATTATTGAACACGGAAACTTTTAAACCAAAAATGCCACACTTGTGACATCTGTATTTGGGAGTGACTGAACCTCTTGCTATGTATTTTCACTGACAAACGATTTTGACGCATTTAGTAAATCCACTTTTTTGGGATGATTTCAGCCATATCCAGTCCGTGGCTGACGCAGCTGTCCCATTTTTGCGATGTTGCAGCCTTCACGACGAGCAGCCTGAGCAGCCTCAACACGCCGGGAGGCTACCACCTCTCTCCGTCCCCCGGGGACCCATACGGTCAACATGATTCCCACTTTGAGCCGTGCCCCACCGCGCAGCACAGCTACAACTACCCGGGCTCCAACCCGGGCCAGGCCCCGGCCAGCGACGGAGGAACACCTAACTGCTCCTCGTCCTCGTCTAATTCTACTCCAAACAGCAAAAACATCGTGAAGAAAAACCCAAAAGTTGCCAACATTAACGTTCAACTGGAGATGAAAGCACTATGGGACGAGTTTAATCAACTCGGGACAGAGATGATCGTCACGAAGGCGGGCAGGTGAGCACTACACACAGGCATCAAGGATTAACAAAGCATATGATGTAGCTATATTAGTTAAATATCGCCAAATTTACTATATACATAAAAATGTATTCCAATGTTTGAAAAATAATCTTAACATCGAGCATAACAGTAATAGAAATATAATTAGGCTACATTTAATTTAATTTTTTTTTTTTAATAACAATAGCTCCTTTCGAGCTTTGAAATTATTTGGGTGTTTGGAGGCCATTTATTTTTTAACAGATACTTGTGAATTAACGAGCCTACATTTACAAACACTGATTTGCTATCTGCTATAGGTTATACAAAGAATCTGATACTAGTGTGAAGGTTTTTCATAATAAATATAAATGCAATTATATGCGTTATTATACATTTTCTATTGGATTGTGTAACTACTTTGACGTTCAATCGCTTGTAGTCAATAAAACACTCACTTTTACTGACATTATTATTATAACCTTATGGTCTTGCAGCTTCTTGGATCAGAGAAAAACACTTTGTTGTCATTTATTTGAATTAGCCTGGATTAAAATAAAAGCACGACTGAAATTTGCTGTTGGTAGTAAAACCTTAATGTTGGGGTTAGATCCAATTCTTCCTTTATAGAATTGCAGTATACCAGTGTCTTGATGATCGGTTTCATGTTGAAAGTGGGATAACGTTTCAGTGTGACAGGGGAAAGGAGATCCGCGGAGCACTTTAAAAGCTCCTCCAGCCTCACCTAGCCACAACACTGACGTTAATTGAGCGTTGATTTTAGGATCCCTTTCACTGACTTGGCGGATTACCAGTGGTGCTGGTGGTCACCGGGGTTTACGAATTTGTTAGAAATTTAGGCTATAGGCAGAAAAGAAATGTTTTATTCGTTGGGCAAAAAAGTGCGTAAAAAATTAAAAGCTGCATATAGTCTAGAGCGATAAAGTAGGCTTAAATTATAGTATCAGACTTCAAAAAACGTTGTTTTTTTTTCAGCACGGCGTGTTAGCTACTGGAAATCGTCAAAAGAGCAGAAGCAAAATTAAAGTGACTTGCGCATGGGTCAAAAGAAATCAAGACGCTCCACTCAATTTTGCGCACAGCAATTACAGCATTTTCGTAATTTGGCAATACATACAGTACAATTATTAAAGTATATATATCGAAATGTGCTATTTAAACACATATTTAAAAATAAATTATTACTTTCTTATTTGTACAGGAGGATGTTTCCAACTTTTCAAGTAAAAATATTTGGGATGGACCCTATGGCAGATTACATGCTTCTTATGGACTTTTTGCCGGTGGACGACAAACGTTACAGGTAAAAAATATTCCTTATTTAGAAAGTGAATAGTGATGACTTTGCCTATGTCTGCTCTGCACATGGAACACTGCAGTTGTACAAGCTCTAGAGTTTAAACGCGGCAAAAAAAAAGTTTCTCAACGGGTGCACGTGTTATTCCACAGGTATGCTTTCCACAGCTCCTCGTGGCTAGTAGCGGGAAAGGCAGACCCCGCTACGCCGGGCAGGGTGCATTATCACCCGGACTCCCCAGCTAAAGGCGCGCAGTGGATGAAGCAGATCGTCTCATTTGATAAACTCAAACTGACCAATAACCTCCTGGACGACAACGGCCACGTGAGTACTCAGTACACAACGTGCTTTTACGCAGCATATACTGTAACGCGTTGGAGAATAACGCGCGGGTCTGACACCTTTATTGATTGTAATTAAGAACTACAAACAAAGTGAAAACACCCGACAATGTTTAACTGATACTTTATGACATGATTCATGTTACAAGTTATTACGCAATGGCAGTGAACGTACTGTTTAGGTGAACACGTTTCAAACAGTGCTGGTTGCAAAAGAGAGCTTTATCTTTACGCACTCTCAAATTGATCGATACACGTGATTTAACAGAATATAGAGCCTGTAATTCTGACAAAGGTGTGCCAAAAACACACAAGGCTGAGCTCCAAAAGCGAGGAGAGGAAGTGGAATATTTCACCACTGAAAATAAGACCGGGCTCGTAATACTAAAGTGCCGCTTTTCTTAATTCCTATGTGCGCAAGAGTAAGGTTGAAAGTTCGTGACCAGAAGGGTACTCATGAAAGGAAAGGGGAGCGTACCATGTGCCTATACACAATCAACCGTTCAATGTTTATGTTTTAGAATTCATCTAGTAAAAAAAATAAAAAATAAACAAACAGGACTACATACACAATTTTGAGATATTGTGCATTTGTCAGAAAGCCCACGACGTAGTTTTAATATTGTTTTGAAAGTCAACATATGGTCAGTTCCAGATGTTAAAAATAACGTGCTCTTTGTTCATTGCAGATAATTCTAAACTCGATGCATCGCTACCAGCCCCGGTTTCACGTGGTTTACGTGGACCCGCGCAAAGACAGCGAGAAATACGCGGAGGAGAACTACAAGACGTTTGTGTTCGAGGAGACGCGCTTCACGGCGGTCACTGCGTACCAGAACCACCGGGTAAGAGGCCCTGTTATACATAACTTCTTTAATTATTCTATTTACAGTAGCCTATATTATTGCATGTTTATATTCATTCAGTGTGCTTTGTTGTGATGCCTGCTTTGCAACTATTCCAGTGTTTTTTTAGTGTGTGGTAGGCTACGCTATGATTTCAATGTTAGATGACTCATAACATGGCCTACTTCCCGCTCAAAAAATGCTAAAATATAATATGTACTCAGATAAAATTTTACACGCTAAATACGTCCATTATGGACAGCACTGCATTGTAGTTATTAGTTAGACTTAATGAAACATTGTGTGTTTGCCCATTTTATCATTTTCTCACACACTCTTTCTCACTCACTCACTCAACCACCCACCCACCCACCCATTCCCACACACACATACACACACACACACACACACACACACACACACCCTCACCTCACACACACACACACACACACACACACACACACTGTACGTACTGGGCTAAGAATTAAAATATATTTGCCATGCTATTTATTTAGGGACTAATAAAATGTTTAAAAAAATAAAAAATAAAAAAAAAACTACACAAATATTGAAGTTTTCTGTTTGCTTAAATATTTACTATTGTTTTGAATGCTTGAAAAGACAATACAAATGTAGCTTTTTTACACAACCCTATGAGATATTTCAACACTTTCCGGGCCAGTCAAAACAACATGTGCGGAGTTGGCATGGTGCATAATGTTGATTTTGCCTTGTTTTGCAGATCACACAGCTAAAGATAGCCAGCAATCCTTTCGCAAAGGGATTCAGGGACTGTGACCCAGAGGACTGGTAAGCACCCAGATAATGTTATGTTTCTACATATTATAAGAATGTTGCTCATAGAATATTATTACTTCATGTTACTGTTGTAAAACTGTTTAAAAAGTAGAATGATGGTGGCATTGTATCTAATCAGATAGACAAAATAAATAAATGCAAAAGACAATATCACAAAATTATATTTAAAAAAATATATAAAATAAAAATGTATATAATGAACTTGTTAAAAAAAATATATATATTAATTTTCATTCCAGAGTTCGTCAATTGTGTGTTATGCCATGAGGATACTGTTTCAGCAAGAATGTGTAAAAATAGAAAAAAAATAATAATGAAACAAATGCAATGTAACCTACCCCCAGCTCATCTGCCCCACACATTGGCATTGCAGTTGTTTTTGCCAGTTGCACTTTCCCCATTAGAACACGATAATATTTAGTAATCACAATCTATTGTTAAAAATTCACTCAAGTGCAACATTCTGTCACTGACAAATTAGTCAAGTCCAAAACCCCACCCTTCTCTTGCCAAATGAATTTAACTTGCCTCATGGATTATTATTTCCATTATCAGCAAGATTCTGATTATTTTAAACAGTCTGTCTAAGTTTACATTAACAGCCCAGCATAGTAAATTGTGCCCTGCCACTGCAGAAATGTTCCTTACAATGTAATGGTGTAAACGCTTAAACTATGCATCCATCATTTTAAAATATAATAAAGAAAATGTACCCTTGGCGTGCATTAAATGGTCGTATGTAACTGTATCCGTTCCCCTGTTGCAGGCCCAGGAATCACCGGCCCGGCTCACTGCCAATCATGAGTGCCTTCGCCAGAACCAGAAACCCCATGTCATCTCCCCCTCAGCAGAACGGCGCAGAGAAAGGTCTGTATACAGAAACACGCTATAGTCACATTTCAGAGCGTGTACACATGAAACATTCACAATGACTACCTATAATAGGCCTTTCTTCACTTTGTAGCAGTGTCACTCAGATTTTAAATGCATAGATCAACATTGTCCAAAAAATGACGTTTAAAAATTTTCATCAACTACTGACATATCAGCTACAAAGTGTGACAAAGTCACAAAGTTTTTTCCCCATTACAAAGGGTCATTAAGTTTACAGAAAACTTAAAAAATATATATTGTACACAGAATGCTAAAGCAAGAAAGGTCGTGTAGATTTTCTGTAGGTTTTCTACAGTTATATATTTACTGTCATATATACCGTAAAAACATCTACTAGTCTACAATATTTAAAAAAAACAAAAAAAACATTCAATATAGAATTTATTGAATTGGAAATTTATATTTCTTGCAAACAGTGGTTTGTAAAAATATATTGTTTTTGTAATAATATTTTGCTTTCCTTTATTTTTTTGACTGCAGGTACAATATGTAACAAAGCTATGTCCTGCATTTTAATGTTTATGCTTAATGATCAGATCCATATTAGCACAGACAAGCTGCCACTATTGCTCCTGTGGTCCAAATAAGATAATTCCACGAAAATATTTACATTTTAAACTATAAATATGTAAATTATACAAGTGTACATATTGAAAATGAGATTCACTAACTGTAATGTGTTCATCAAATTAAAATGTATGACTCGTCTTTATTGGTCCATTAAGTTTATTTTGTAACTAACACGTCTTTTCTTTCAGAGGACAGCCGGAGAGAGTACGATCGGGACCCCAGTGGCACCCCTATCCATGGCGACCCCGCTCACCAGCTCATGTCCCGTGTTCTTAGCCCCGCCTTACCTGTCCCTGGAGGTCTCCACGCTGTCCCCCTCACCACAGGACGTCCCAGCCCACCCCACGACCTGCGCCCTGAACCCCACCCCGGAGCCACTCTTCCCCCGGACACCCTCCATCACCACCCGTACAAATACCCCACCACATACGAACACTACTTGGGTGCTAAAACCAGGCCAAGCCCCTACCCCTTACCCAGTATTCGGCATACAACCTACCACCATCACATGAACCCCGCCACAGCTAACATGTACTCTGCCACTAGCGGGCCAGCGAACTACGACTATGGGCCGAGATAATGACTGCTGAGCACTGCGGGATGAAGGCAAAACAATCCTGTCTATTGAGTCCACGGCAAACTGAGTGGTGCATTCACAGACTTAAAAACTGTGGTATTTATTTAAACAAACGCACCGTTGCAGGGAGCTTGGGCACCTGCTCTGAGCCAATACAAAAGGTCCACATTGACCTATAGGCCTACCCCACATCGGGCCCAAACAGGAGCAGTGTTGACAGTGAAGAAGCCAGGAGGAATCTTCATGCCCAACTTTTGATCACGGACTGGAAAAGTTGTTTTTGTGTTTGATGCACTTTGTGATTTTTTTTTTTTGCCTTGTTTTTAATGCTTTCAAAAAAGCCATATTATGTTATATAGTCTGTCAGCCTTTTGCATAGACAAGATGTTTGCATGCTGAGCTCATCAGAGAGGTAACTCATGTTGGATGTTTTTGTTTGGTGTAAAAAAGATTGATTTTGGAACATCCGGAGAGGCTCTGAGAAGCTTGTACTATGGCACTGACTTGCAGCAATTCAAAGTAAATAAAAATGAAGCAGTTGACTGTTCTGTAAAGTGTAAAATAAACATTAAATTCTTGTAATTCATAAAAATATGTGCCAATCTTCCATTCAAAAGGCCTGTGTGTGCAGTGTCAGTGCTCGAGGCACAGAGTGAAAGTATTTACCTCACTGATAGCATTGTTCAGGCCACACCGACCGGATTGGCTTTTGAATGGGTCGAGGTATCCACCACTGCTACAGTCAGAGAGAGCTGTCCAAACATCAGGGAGCTGCATTATGTTCAGCACTTCCAATGTTCACATCTGCACCTGGATTCAGAGTGAAAAACAACATGTACTCAATGACCACACTTCCACTTTTGTACAGAAAAAAACTGGCTTTATAAAAGCGCAATTGAAAGTAAAAAGGCATTCGTTGGAAGAAGATGAAAATAATCAGAAATAAGATTGTAGCAGGTTTAAGTAAAACGTTTGAAATTTGTACTGACAATTATAGGTAGGTAGTAGGCCTACTGGGGAAACATCCAGTTTTAAAACCAAAGGCTTTAATGAATTTGGTGGAAGATGCAGACAATAAATAAAATACATAAATACATACATAATACAAAATATACATATCCAAGAGCATGCATTTGTCCCCGTTTTATACTTTCCTAAGCTACATGGAAAAAGTATTTTTTCACAGTTGCAGGCCTATGCAGTTAGGCCTATCTCTCGTAAACCTCATAAATAAGGTCTTATGTCAAGCCGCAGACACTGGAAAAGTACATTTCCTCTCACTCAAAAGGATATCATTGTTCATTTTTAATGGGACAGTTCCCTGATATTTTAGGAGTGTACCCCTCCTGTTGGCGTTGTCGTTTCCATTATCCATTTGAAGTCATGTATGGGAAAGGCTTTGTTGTCAAGGTTAATCTCGTTTGGAAGAAACACTGCTTTGGGATTTGTGGCTGTCACGATACAAAAGGAAACGTAACCTAACTGTTCGTTTTAATCATGTATTTTTTTCCTCCTTGAAGCCAGCTGCCTGTGAGCGGACAGCGGGGAAAAGGATGCCTGGGGCGGCTGACCTCTGGCTGTTAAATGGCTTGTAAAAGTGCCAAAGGTTAAATAATCTTTCCACTCTTTTAAGATTAGATCAGGAACTTAAGTATTTTGTTTTGCTCGTGATTATTGTATATTGGCTGAGTTTGATACAATCGTGTACAGCTGCACTTGAAGCAAGCGACAAAATTAGACATAATCCGTGCGTAAGTTAGCTATGTTTGTGTGCATCGTAAAATAAAGAAGCAAATTAATTTTACACACGCGTAAATCCTGTGTACATCATAAAAGTGTGCATGCACGTGATTACTGCAAACGGTATCTCCAAACCAACCTGCCAGGTCATGCAGTCAGGAAGAGGCCATGTGGAAAAGCGCGGGCCGCCCGGAGAGAAGCGACGCCGGTCAGCAGGTGCCGTGGTTCCGCCACAAGCGGAAGGATACATCCAGAGCTGAGGCCTTCAAGTTTGTCCCTCTGGTGTTTTCATGGTAAATCATATTTCAGGACTATAAATATCACATGTAGTAGAGGCTAACCGATAAATATTATCTTTTTGATTTGATTTTACAAAAAAAAAAGCACACAAGAGCAGACATCGTTTTGGAACACTTTTTCTTTAGAAGCAAGATGAGACAAGATAATTTATTATTTTTATTCAACAGTAAGCAATAACTGTATATTGAATAACTTGTGCTCACGTTTCATGTGTGTGAAATGGCGCCAACGGGAGGATTCCTACTGCATTGCACCTCTGCTTTGTTTAAATCGGTGTTATGGATTATATTTATGCATTCTTTCCTTAATCAATTTTTTAGCATGCACCTAAGTAGTTACAGACATGCTTTCAGCAGGCTTAGCCAATTTCAAACCATAATCTTTGGATCTATCATTCATTTTGCCCAAAGGAAAAGAGAACAACCTGCTTGCCTTGGACTCTGTGTAGCTGTGAATATGCCCAGATGTCCCGCTCCATGCCAAAGGACTGCTATTGAAGAATGAGGAGGCAGAGGATGGATTAGAATGCGGCTCAAAGCATCGTTTGACACTCATCTGCATCTGGAACATCTGCTGTGACAGGGCCATTATTGGGGCTATATTCTTGTACCTATAAGGATAAGAATCACACACAAGCCACTCCACGTTCAGACTTGAGCAGGTTTGTTACAATATCTCTTATTTAGATCATATTGTTAACAGATGTTGTACATGGAAAATTATAACACATCATCACTGTAAAGTAGAAAGATTCGCATGACTTATTATTGCATGAAATGATGTGTAAAATGTTTTCTCATATTGTTCTGTTAGAGTATTTTGTTATTTAGTGAATTGTGGGAAAATATCTGATAAGATAAAGTTTTACATAAAGCCATATTGTCAAAAAATATTTGTGTCTCTCACAACCTCAATTTTTTCTTGTACTGCAACTTTATATTTTTATCACCCAGTGAAGCGCTATACCGCTCTTAATCTTTGTTCTTGTAATACATTGGAAAAATCATCACATACTTGTAACACACATCTCCACAGAGTAAAGAGCCCACTGTTGGATTACGACCTGGCCTAAAACTAACTTGACCTTTGAACCCAAGGCCAAGGAGGACACGCATTAGGCGCTAAGTGACGCCCAGCGTCCATTGTGCCCTCTGATTTGTAATGGGGGGTCTCCTTGTCTATTTATTGACTTCCTAAATGATCCATTATGAAGTGATTTATTAGGCTTACCATCTCCTCACCAGCAGTCACTAGTAAAGCCATAGTGCTGCCTGTCCCATTGAACTCACATACGCACCAACAAACCCCTGCCCATTTGATTTATCAGAGAATGGACGGAAGCTGCCTCACGCTACCACTGTTTGTGCAAAGCTAACACAAGAGTTCGGAAGTGATTATAAATGCAAGATGTCATCAGAGAGGTCACACGACAAAATGGATGGAGCGTGAACCAACTGGGAAACTAAAAAGAGGTATTTGAATGATAAAAAATATATATGTTTTTCTTCTAGGCTACACAACTTATTTTATTTCTACTTTTTATGATGAGCGTATAGGATCGTCAGTTGTCAATTTGTCAGTATTTTTTGCTTGTACTCTTTATTCTTGTAATATAATAGTACATCTATTTTATTCCACCCTAAAAATACTAAGAATACAATACAAAAATCAATTTGATTTTGGTATTATAATTACTATCTTAGTTGGGTGTGCCAGGGCTTCATGGAGCTTTTTATTCTTTTTGTGGATTTGTGGATTTGTGTTGTTAACAAGTCCCTATGTCACAAGCTAGCCTTAACTGTAGTCTTTAATTTACTCACTTTTTATCTTGAAATATAAAGCCTTACCATTGGCAATGGAAAAAAGATGCCTAATCAGGGGCTAAAAATCAATTTTATTGCTAATGTAAAGGATATCCTCATGCATGATGTGTGTCACTGTAGTTACTGTGTCTGCAAAAAAACAAAAACATAATGTGACTGAAAACTATTAATAAATGAACAATTTCTCTTTGCATGGAACTGAGCTTTTGAAAATTGTAATTATTTTAAATGCATCCCTAAAGGCACAGTAGTCTGTTCACTGTCCTGCCTCGTCTTTCCACTGCTCACTAATGGTACGTGGCCATGATGGTGCAGAGACTCTTTGATTTCTCATCCGCTTCCTGTACAGCATGAAACGCTTCTTAACTTGGACTCATCCCAGGAGATAAAGCCTCTATAGAGCATAACATGTACTGTTCAAACACCTGGCCCGTGGAGACAAGACTTTTGGTATTAACATTAACACGCAGCAACTTATAGACCAGTCGTTATATTGATATTATAGTGCGTGTTAACTTCTGAGACAACTATTACGTGACCTTTATGTTCATCTAATTAAAGAGCAAATGCATAAGGCTTTTCCAGTTACGAGGTATCCTTTTCTACATTGCAGTTCATACATCGTTCCTGATATTGTCAAATAAATTTCAACTTAAACAGTACTAGGGGTTTAAGCTTTTAATTGCTTAGGCTTATTGGAGTCATTTATTTTTATAACATGAATTAGCAAATTTGTCCCTAACCACTGATTTAAGAAATACAAAACAGAATTGCAGTGGTGTAATGATATAAGCTGTAAAAGTGTTTTATGTAAACAGTAAATACATAAAAAATATGACCTTCTTAATATGTTCAGGTCTGATTGGTGTCAACATTACAATCTGTTGATTTGCTAAAGTAGTCTGTAAAAGGAAGGAAAAATCATTGAGCTTCAGATCCCTCGTTGTATATAGACCACAGGCTGATGCGCTGGTCTTTGGATCCTGCAGCCAACAGTCTTTGTCTTGGGTCTTGGTGGTTGGAGAAGGCCACACTTAGCACCATGTCCGTGTGGTACTGTAGCACGGCCAGTGGTTTTAGCCTCTTCCAGCCAAACAGCCGCACGCGATGGTCCCAGCCCGCGGACGCCAGGAGCTTACCGTCGTCACGGAGGCACATCTGGGACACTCCAGGGTTAACCAGCGTCACTGAGTCCTGAAGCTGCAAAACCACGAGAAGAGTGTCAGGCTGAGAGGGGTCACTGCTGGTACAACCAAAATATTTCTTTTCTTCAGTTATGTCAGGAGAGGAATAACATACTAACTGTAGTTAAACAAGGATAAAATCAATTATGTCTTGTCTATTAACATTATCTTATTATGGTAGAGTAGTCAAAATGTTAACTCAGATTGTATTTGTAGATTGTAAGAATAAGGATAAGTAGATGAAATCTAGTCATTCAAATTATTCCGATTCTGATATTTCAAGGCTACAAACACAGAAAATTGACTCTTGTGAGCTTCCAGCCATGTTAAAATGTTGTTACCTCCTCAAAAACATTCTCAGAGTTGTTTAGTTTCATTCACACCTTTGAGTAATCCTTTATTATTAGTCTGTCTACTTCTAATTAAAAAAATAAATTAATTAAAGTGTTTGCCACTCACAGTCATAGAAGAGTAGCCAAAAGAAAAACAAGATTAAAGAGCATTCCTTTACACTAGCCATGTTTATACTCCTGCGTTCCAGTCAATTAAATAAAACGCCACACCATAAATTGACAAATTTAGAAGTATAAAATCGGGTCTGATAAAACAACACTTGAAAAAGTTACTCTAAACAACTTGTTGCTAAGTTCCGCAAATACAAACAGCCCAAAACAACAGTAAGAAGCAAATATTTTTTCTCAGTATCGTGATTAATCCGAAAATCTAAAACCCAAGGCGTGAATAGCAGACAAAAATAATCAGAGAAACGAACTAGGTCAGGGAGCAAATTCATCACTGCCATCTAAAAACAGTTTGGCCAAGACAAATAGAGTCGGGGGGAGACTATCAGCTGATCTGGTGACTGAGGTTCGAGTGCTTAGCTGCATGTCTGTTGAAACTGGCCCAAAACTCCTGGGACTCAATCATCAGCCATAAAACATTATTATGGCACGAGGCTGCAGCAAATCTCTCCTCGTCCCACTATGTTAAAGGTGCAGTATGTAACTTTTCAGCTGGAGAGTGCGCCTCTTTAATCACTGCATGCCACATTTACCCAAGGGTATGAACAAAGATACTTTAAGCTTACTTGTTTCTGTGGAGATGTTATTGCTTTGTCTGGAATGTTCCATAGTGCTATCTACGTGCATGGAGACAAGCAGGTGACGTGACCAGGCCAAGTTACAGGATTTGCGGAGAGGTGACCCTGCTCACAGTAAGAATCAGAATCAAGAATATAGTAATATAAAAACTAATTGAATTAATGCCAGAAAGATATGTTTAATGCCATACTTTGGAAGTTTCCAGGGCAGGCAAAGCAATAACATAATCATGGATGTAGCCTGCACCTGAAAAGTTACATATTGCACCTTTCATATTTCGAGAGGTCTTTTTTCTTTTTAGATGCTTAATGAGTTCCGTGGGTAGGGCTTGGGTAGATTAATCAAAATCAAATTGATGTTGGAATTAGCAAACTGCAAAGGCTGCAATTTTTAAATCACAAAATGGCCAATCTTATTCTGCATACAAACTGCTAACCTTCTAGTTCAGATCTGTACAAACATTTTCTGAAATGTGATTACTTGTATTATAATAATAAACTTGATTTATTTGTTTGTCAGTTCATAGTACAGAATTTTGTCCATTTTTTGATGCATTAAAACTTTGAACAGAATCCTATTATTAAAACATACATTGCAAATTTAATGGCAATCGCTATGCTTGTCAGAAAAATCATAACTAAATATTTTCCACACAACCTTCAGCCCTAGTCTTGGGTTGCACCTTCATCACCACTTTCAAAGCGGCAAGAAATCCTTGTTTGCCGAGGCTGTTGTTCCAGGCGTCTCCGGTGAATTACATTTGCACTGAAAGCTTTGGTCAGCGAGAGAAGAGACCCAATAAATCCACTAGTGTAGGGCCTGCCTGTTAGGGATTAGCCACACGTACTCCTAGTGATCTACTGCATCCTAAAGTACTGTATCCATCTCCCTAAAGGGGCAACATTTTGACATATTATAATGAATAGTGCTATGATTACTATCTTAAGGACTCGCTGTTACGGGCATTCCGGCAGGGAGAACGTGCTCTTCCTTGCGAGCGATGGATTTCAGCCTCACACACCGTAGATAAAACAGGCATCTGGAATAGAGGAGGCAAAATCAAACCGGACAGCGTAAAAATTGGGAATAGGGAGACTAATGACTGTGGATGGGAGGAGACGTTGAAGAATTTATCTGCATGCTCCCGTTGTTCACCAAAAACATCCGCGAGCTGCATGTGGAAGACATAAGCCAGGTACTCCCGGCCCAAGTGGATGAAGTGGAATGTAGGCAAGAGAGAAAACACAGAGGAATGCCATTGATCAAAGGGGGGCAAAAAGTTTAAAAGCAGAGAATATGGTATAAGACTATTTACAGTTAAAGGGGCTACATTACGCTATTTTCTGATCTATGTTATAATGTTGTTTCCTCATCAGAAATACACTTGGAGTAGTGTTTTGTTTAATTCACATATGTTCAATACACACATACACTTGCATATTTCGGTTTTTCTCTCAAACAGAAAACACTTCACACCACCTTGTGATGTGCTCCACTGAGTTTTTAAACTCCAGACACTTTCATTAGAATCAGCTGGATGATTTCAGCACTGGAATCGACCATCTCTACTGAACAAACTGTAAAAGGGAGCAGTTAATTTGACAAAAACTATGAGCTCATGACATCATAAGGTGGAACAGAGCATTTTCAGCTTTGGAGATGTAGACAGGCTAATAATAAAGGATTACTCAAACACGTGTGAATGAAACAAAACAGAACTTTGGGAATGTTTTTGAGGAGGTAACAACATTCTAACATGGCTGAAAGCTCACATTTTGAGTAATATTGGACCAATAAATAACAAAATCATGAATGGCACAATGGCTTTGTAAAATGTAAACCACATTGATACAGGGAAAGCTTTGGGAGACCGATTGTTTGGAGGGTTGTTATTACCTCAAGAAGTTGGTATGCCCCGACTCCTGGACCATCTGCTTTGCATTAGGCTGCTGATAATGATGGGTTTAAGTGTCTGTTTTTGTTTGTTTTGCTTCCCATAGTTTGTGTCAGGAAAAGGCATTTGTTTCATTAAAGGGTCAATTGTGGGCAGAAAATGGCTAATGATTTTGCAGGTAGTTGAGCAGGAACCAAACTTCACTTTCTACAACAGTCTATAATGAAAAGTGTTTAATTGATAAACTACATATTTAACAATATTCAAATGACAATGGAGGACAACCTAAAAAATGCAGATTTGATTAAAGAGCTTTTTACCATTGTTCCCTCATCAAAAACATGCCTGAAGAGGTTTAAGTTGTCATCCATGCATTTTTGAGTATTTTAGTGATCTCTTCTGGGCCCTAATTGAACCCTACTTACAGAGAGATATAAGATTTTGCACAATGCTCAGCCCACAATCTTACGTCATCTATGCTCCCACAGGAGAATTCTATGTAAATATACAAAAACATGATACAAAAATATACACAGCAAGTTTACAAACATGATGCAATGTGTAGTAGTTTCATTAGCAGGATTCACGCAGACATGATTGTAATAGCACTCTGAAGGGGGAACGACTTAATGTAGAAAGATAACTTAGGGGAGACTCAAAGCTTCAAAAACAAGTGAAACTTATACATATTAAAACATTGGTTTTGGCAAATATAGCATTTTCATAACAATAAAAAGTAACATGGTGATCCAAATATGTTATGTGTTAGCAGTTACCCCCTCCTGAACTTTTATACATTTATAAACAGGGACAAAATGGGACATGATCAACAAATACTGTTTAAAATACTATACACTGAAAAGAACATTGTAACCAGATCAATGTTGGTGCTCAACTAGATCTACAACCAGGTATTTGAGGCATTAGTTTCAACCAAGAGAAGACCAGGTACCGCAATTATACAACTGCAACTGCAACTGCAAACAAAGCTATACCAGTGTCAGTATAATAAGTATTGTTGCATGACCAATCATCACACAAAAATCACAGACTTCAGTAAAACATAGCTTTTAAACCCTCTTAATGGACTTTTTCAATATAATTTTAATTCCCCGTTCTCCATCATCATGCTGTTGTTTTTGTTAGTGCGCCACACCGCTGTAGCAGTACTACCGGGAAGCAGCGCCATTAACCAGGTTTGGGTCTGTAATGAAATCCATTAGCTTTAACCGAACTGCTCTTGGCTAGCATTGTTTGACACTCCATTTCTCTTCCTACTCCTTCTCTACACTACTATCTCATATTAGACAGAATCCATCTTTGTGCACCATCGATCATTTTTGTCTTTGAACATTACTTTTGAGGCCCGTGTTACAGAATGCAGCTACACACAACATCTGCTGTCAAAATGCCCGTTTTCTTAGCTGCCAGGAGGACACCAGCTCTGTGAGACATCTGGACCGAAACGTCCAACAAAAAACTTCACTTCAAGATCCTTTTCTGTTGCATTTCACTGACACCAGGCACATTCACTCAAGTGTTGCTCCACTTTTCTCCATGTCCTTACTTACAGCACGTCTTGGCACTATTTTACCATTCACATTGAGTTAGTGAAACGTCCACTCATCGCTCACTCACTCGAGGCTGGCGGAGGTATTTTTGACACGCCTCGTCCCTGAAACACACTGAGGGCTGTGGAGATTACAGCCTTTTGTCACCTGGGCTGTCAGAGCTGGCCCGGGCTGACAGGAGATAGATGTGTCAAACAGGTGAGCTGAGAAAGCACTGTGAGAAGATTACGCAGTAAAGATGTGGAGAACTAACTAAAAATGAAAAAAATATATATTCATTTGTTATTAATTTGTTCTTTCTGCAGTGGATTTATGTTTTTATTTACATGACAACTAACAACTAAAAAAAGAGCAACATTTGAACAACTAAACTAATGCAACAATCATAAGCTTTTCATGATTACACCAATTGAAACTAGCAGGTTAAACACCCAGGAATATTTATCTATGACAAAGGATAATAAATTAACTTATTATATACATATTGTGTAGAGCCTGCTACATAGCAATACTCTGTGACACCCGTGGATCACTGTGATATAATTTACATACTGTAAATCACAATATTCATCTAAAATGAGAAATAAAAGAAACAAGTTCGCTCACTTCTGTGTTAGAAAACTGCAAGACAATGAACAGAATCATAACAAAAAGTCGGCAAGTCCAATGAATAGCTACTCTAGCGAAAAGCAGATTTTTTTTTTTTTCATTTTGTATCAAAATGACTAAGCAGAATTGCAAAATCTTATGTCTATCACTGATTAAGAAAATAAAACTGTAGAACGAAGTAAGTACAGAGCAGTGGCCATATGTTGTGAGGGTGAAAATGGGGGATTGATCGTCTTTAAAATAGGTGATTAAAGATGACTCAAAAATGCATAAATCACTCCCAATACAACTTAGAGGGGAAATTAGTTAAAACATGGTTAACAGCTCTGAAACATCGATTTTGCATAATAGGTCAGTTTTTTGTAATTGCAACATTTATGATTTGTTAATTGCAAAATAAGCGAAAGCATTCAACTTGGACTAGAGATTCAATTGTGTTTTATTTTGCAACTAGTCAGAATTAATTAATTATGTTTACCATTTGTTGTAATCACTCATCTCAACAGAATTATTAAGATGGTAACTAATAACACTAGCTATAGCCCATATGTACTAGAAATGTATCCAATGCAAGAAAAGATCACAAAATCCCTATTCAGCGTGCTGGACTTGGAAGAACTAAGCATAAAACCATATGTGAGTACAGACATATCTGGACCAACAGTAAAGCTGAGGTCGGAGTTGGACTGGCTAAATGTGGTGTTTTAAGAAAGAAGGCGCAGGTGGCAAGTGGAGAGAGACAGTGAAGATATTTTTACATCGAAGTGAACACAAGACCCATGCGTCCCACCTGTAGTGAACTGTCAACGGTTTTAAACAGGCATACTTGACGCGCACTGCTAATCGTTCTCTTTCTATACCTGCTTTCCCTTTGCTCAGTCCGTGACCTCTGTGTTCTTTGTCCTGGAGGAACCCTGTACAGCACCTGTCAATACATTTGAGTGGCCGCTTAAACACACATGTCCATCTGGCTTTAAAGCATGCACCTACCACACCCAATGCCTCTTAGCTTCACCTTTTACACACTCACAAAAATGCACACTAGTATGAGAAAAGATACAAAAAAACGTAACTTAAAACGTACCAAGTTTTTTTTTTTGTTATTTTGCTTTTGTTTATTGTTCTAAGGCGACCTTGAGTAAATAAAATGTGTAATAATAATAATAATAATAATAATAATAATAATAATAATAATTCATTTTTCTGTATAATCATTTCAAGTTTCAAAAAAAATATAAATATATTTGTGAAAAAAGTACCAGTTTTGCATTTAAAGGGTTTCTGGCTTGGAATGAAAGGGAGAGCACTAAAAACAATCTTTATCTTGAAATTCATATATATATATTATTGTTACCACTAATTTTCTCACGTTATCTACACAAAAGGCTGTATAACTTAAGTACTATATAATTTTTTTAAATATATATTTGTACATAGAAATAATAATAAATGTCTATATGATGGATACAACTATAACAAACAGCTAGAATGTGTGAATGTGTGAGTATTTGAACAAATGCTAACTCTAAACAAACATAGGAAGTGCCGGGTGATAACAGGCATGGACGATAATTGCGTATTGGAAAATGAATGTGTGTATATTTTTGTATTGTGTGTCATAACTACTTGCAAAGTTTCATAAATAAAAAAATAAAAGATGGCGGATGAAGCTATGAAAGCGTTATCAGGTCAGCTGGGTCAAACTCCAGATAAAGCACATGTGTAATACATTAAAGCTCAAAACCGGAGGCTATCACTTTTTTATCTTTCCCTGATACACTCACTTCACTGCCTTTCAGCCGCACTAAATCATACGTGCGCTGTGTTGTGTCAAAATCAGTTTCCAAAAAGCAACATGTAGCCCTATAAGTGGCCAATAACAGTGCATTAAATGGTATCACAGGGGTAATTTGTGGAAGTGGGATAATGTGTGGGGCTTATGGACTCGACTGGCTTTATTGCAGCCTCCTACTGTGAACTACTGTTCCTATAACTGCAGATGTGTTTTCTGTTTGGTTAAAGGGGCCTCGGAGGTTTTGATATTTTTATTACCTCTCGCGGGTCGTCCGAGTCCGCCACCCAGCAGACCCCCAAACCCACCACCACGGCAACAGAAATACTTTTGTGGGAAGTACTGAGGGGAACTGTCTGGACGTCACACTGAGCTGCACTTGAGGATAATTTAAAAGCCCCCGTTGGATCCTTTCCCTCTTCGTGTGCTTTTTCCCTGTCATCCTCATCCTGGATTATATGCTGAATCAATATTTTGTTGCATGAGCAAATAAACCAAATAACCACTCTTCTCCTGTTTTTCGTATATTGAATCGAATTCTTCCTGGTGTTTTTCTAGTCACATTTTCAGGGTGAATTAATCTAGCCTCTGCAAATATTTCTAATTCGAGCGTCCATCTGTGAAAAAAAGCTCTGGAAAGAATAATACCCCATTCCCCCTGCTGGAGTGTTGTGTATCGCCCCGACTCTGATTCATGGAGGTTGGAGGAAAAATAGGAGCATTCCCTTTTGCTCCTGAAATCAAGAGAAATACAGCTCCAAATGAGGCGTCAAGTCTGTGTAGTGGTTCATGGGACAAAGCTGTTGTGATCCCTTTTGGTCTGGAAAGACTTCTGTATAGTTAGTCTCTGTCAGTGTTTTCCATTGATACACTACATTTATGTCTAACATTTAGGGCTGCAAGATATGAGGCAAACATGCTGGTGGATACCCATGTTGATTATTGATATAGCAATATTTTTCCGAAATTATGGAGAGCAGATATACTGTCTATATTGTGTCAATAGCAAATCAAATTATTACATTTTAAACTAAGCTTACTAAAAATGAAAATAAGCAGTAGCGTAGCATGAAAACACAGATTTTTGCATTCTGGATACAACTCTATCTAATACTGTATTTAAATCAGCAATAGTAAATCTTTTGTTACAACTGTCATATTCCTGATCCCGATGGTATTTGAAATTGTTATGAGTCCAAGTGCATGTGGGTGGCAGGAGTGACAGCCCCGGCTCGGCCCTTGGCCTCTGGTCCTGCCATCGCTGTGTAACCAGCAGCTGATTTATGGCACCAGGGCCCTGTGGAGCCTCTTCCTCTTTGGGCCCTTGTGATTTCCAGGACTTGGAGAAGGCAATACTAACCCCCTTTTTGCACTTAGGAGCTTTTGCTAGTTTTGCTCAAGGTTTGTATTGTTTAAAAGTTAAAGAATTTAGGGACACAAGACAAAATGTAAATGTTTACTTTAAAGATTTAAAAATAAAAATACTGTAATGATTTCATACTGTATAGCACAATTATGAAAACTTTGCACTAACTAGGCCATCTCTTAAGACTTGTCTTTTAAACATACTTTTACAATAAAAAAAATAAAATAAAAATCTGACCTAAAGGCTAAATAAAGTAATAATACATTTTGTAGCAAGCTGTTATTAGTTACTCACAATTATCACAGATCAAACGACCCTGTCCAAGGCATACTGAACGTATTAGGGTAAACATCCGAGATGCATAAAACAGCTGTCGGTGATGTTGTTAAACTACAGTTCAATTAACTAACTAGCTAAAGTAAACAAATAACGTTTTGCTTTTGAGAAAGCTAACAGCAACAAATCTTTTAGCTCTGATAAAACACTGTTAATGAGCAGACTGATGAGCTAATGAGTTGTGATTTATTATAGCTGATATTAAAATCCAGACTTTCCAAGGCCAAAGCAGATAAATGCAAGTCAGAACCCCAACATCTCATTCCCGAGGACCACATGAATGCAGCAAACGTGGATTACAGAAACTTTAATTTCAAATTCTAACTTCTGAGGACAACTGAACAGAATCGGCATTTCTGAATGTTGAAGAGTATAAATGAAGAGGGTTACAGCTCCCATGGCAACAGAACCAGGATTTGAACCAAAAAAGAAGACAGCAAGGACATCTCACCAAGAAGAAACACCCAACTGGAAAAAATATGGATAGCACTTTAGCTTTGAAACATGAAATGGAAAAGATGCAAGGGAAAGGGTGCAAGAAGGGACCAAAGAAGGGGCATAAGAGAACCACCTAATTCAAAAGAGGACTGGATGAAAGACATAAAAAAGTATTAGCTGCTACAATGATGCAAGAGAGGAAAAAAGATTAAAGGACTTACAAGAGGGAGCTAGAGAGAATGCAAGTGTAGGCAAGTCCAGATGGCATAGAACACTTATCTGGACTTTAGTGTAACTAGAGCCAATCAGAAGACACCTTCAGAGCTGAAGCCTATCATGCAAAATTGTTGGGTGAGTGGGCTGGAGGAGCACCTGTCATGGTGCTTGACAGGTGATACTGGGTTGTTTGTCATGGCGTCATTGGATTGTTTGTCAAGGCACACCAGACGAAATAAAGAGCATCATAATCCACAAGTGAGATCTTTGCCACAAAATAGCATCTTCCATGAAAACCAGGTATTTTTGGCAATAAATATCTGTGATATCGTAGTCCATGATAAAACAGCAAATGGCTCCTGCAGCCCCACCAGAGGTGAGTTTGTGCAGCCGCTCCTGTGCCCTCTCTCTCCTGTGTCATTCACACACCTGTCAAATACTGATGTGTGGGTGTCTTTTGTCAGACTGATATCCATCTGTATAAAAAATACCATACCATTCTGGACTCGCCAGGCAAAGTAATAGTGATGTAGTCATTATTTAGCAGATCTCAGATCAATACAGTTACAGATTCATATGAGTAAATAAAATTATATGAGTCTGCATTGCAATATGAGATGAGAAAAATATTACAGATTTATGTTTATTTTATTGAATTAACCTTCTTACCTGCATATTGTTTTGGCTGTCCACTATCCAGGAGGACAGTTTGGCATCTGAGGAGCCTGAAATGCCCTTTAAGCGGGTGGGGTCAAAGGTCAGACACATGATGGGCTCAGGGTGGGCTTTGGCCTGGCTCAGCTTCGACCTCTGGGTTACATCCCACAGCAGCATGGATCCATCCTCGTAACCCGCCAGCAGGAAAGGACCAGTCCCCAAATCACCCTAAAATTAAAGAAGACACAGTTCAGAGATTTTAATTCAGGATTATAGAAGTCAAAGGTACTCAAACCTTATTGACATTTGTCAGCTTTATCGATGTTCTGAAATACTCTTGTCCCATGTGGGGAGGGTTTTTACAGTGCACATTTAATCCTAATCAAATTTTCATTTTCATACAAATTTCAATGATAATTGCTTTAATTAAAGGTCAAAATCATCCACTGTTGGATTGATTACAGAGGTAATTCAATGTTAATAGAATTTACCTTAGAAGAAATTTAAAAGCTACAATGCTTTTTAACAAAAATTTAAATAACAAGTCATCAGACAGTATTCTTAACTCCACTCACAACAACTGTAACACAGAAGAGATACTCTTCTGTACTACAGTTACAGTGCAGACGAGTTCCTCGAGGTGGGATGGGGGGGTTAAGTGGTGAGGAGCAGGAGAGAGGTGAGGAACAGAGACGGGGGGGGGAGGGAGAAGCAGAAGGGAGTGGAGGGGAGTGGAGCAGAAGAGAGAGGTAAGCAGAGGAGAGAGGTGAGCAGCAGAGGAAAGGAGTGAGGAGCAAAGAAGGGGATGAGGAGCAGAGGTTATCTTCCTGGAAGCCTGCGCTGACACTTACAGAGAGCTGTGGGCTCTATTCATCAGACTGCTGCTCTATCTTCCACACACTCCATTACACTACTGCTCACTTTGCTCCTCATTCATATTACGCAGCTTTGGGTTGCGCTGTTGGCAATGCGAAATGCAAGGATGAAGCACTCGCTGTCCACATGTTTTTACAGTGTTGTATCAGTTATAATACATTCATGATGTATAAAACATTGCAATAAAGACACAAAGTATGTACAAGAAAGTTTGATAAACATAAGTCCATTTGCACAAGAGAACCACCTAATTAAAAAGAAAAAATATACATAGAATTTTGCCTTGCATGCAGCCCCGTGTAGATTATCTCCCTCCATCTTCTATTTAGATTGATGATGGTCAATCAACAATTGTACAGGCCGACTAACATCCCAATGAATATAAGTAGTGCAAAGAGCTAAAAACTAAAGGAAAATAATATGCACCTGGCAAAGTCAGAAACCTGCCCAAAATACCAGTAGCTAGGTATTTTGCGGTAAGTGGTAAGGTTGTCTGCTGTGAATTTGGACATCATGGGACAAAAGGTGAACTGATAAAATGAGAGGTTTCATACATCTTTTGATCCCAGGAGGCAAAGAAGAAAGGGGTGAGGGAGACACTGCAGAGGTTCTGGATAAGGGGAATATGAATGGCGGACATTTTTCTTCATCACCAGACCTTTTACAGTTCATCTGTGAAGCCAGAATGAAAGAACACGCTTCCACAGTGACATAAAAAATGAATTATTACAGAGTTAACAAATGTACCCTTGACCTGTGATACTGCGCATATACTGAAGAAGAGTCTGAGCGTACCACCAGACTCCCATAAAAAGCACTGTGCCATACAAGCAAGAAGCGAAGACGGGCAAGAAATTTTTTCCATATGTGCGAAAGGGTCATATTTTCATCAATCAAGTCCTCCTCCTTCTCACTTAACGCTATATTTCTCTTCTTCCAACTTTAAACAAATTATAGCAAGGCTTGTGTATCTCTTCCAAACACATCGGCCAGTACGAACAATGACAGATTATGAAAACAAATAAAAATAAAGCGGTGAAAATCGGTGGCTTGACTCTGCAGCACAGCCATGTTGGAGGCCCAGTTTCCCTTAAGTATAGGACCTCCGTGATTGATGATGTCATGGGCCAGAGGTCAGGGAACCCTGGGCAGACACCTTATTCATTATATCCTCCACAGCCGTTTGTACAAGAGGCTCTCTGCTGGAGTGGAGCTTCAGGACAAGATCCATCAGGACCATAACAGCCGGAAAGACAAATACAAGGAAGAGAGTCGAGGGGGGTTTGAGTACTGTACTATACAGTGTAAGATGGAATTCAAGGCTAATGAGCACAGTTATGCCATAAATACATCTAACAATGACTGTAATGATATCAAATTGTATTAATTATAACAACAACAGTTTTGCTGGTCCTGTTGCTAAGTTACCAAGACAATAAATAAAAAGGCACAGACCAGAACAACCTTAAGGCAAACCACAATCGTGACGCAGCATCAGTGCAAATTAAGTTAAACAAAGTAATGAAATGTAATTATCACAGCTAATTACAGTGACAACATTGGTAACACTGTCTTTAAGAACATTTGAATCACACCACATCAAATGATTGTCACACTTGTGAGTGGGAAAAAGAATCAACAGTTGTTTGTTGACGTGACCAGCTCTTGCCCGATCACATAAGGAACCAATCGGGGCAGTGTTTTGTCCTGGTCCTCCATGATGTCATGGCCACGAGGCAGTAGGTGATGAGCTGAGACTGATGGATATCTGTATAGGAACATTTCCTCTCCCCGCCAGCCTCTGTTCACATTAAAAGCCTTGCACATCATACATCAGCACTGTCCCGCTGCAGGCCCAGCCTGTACTGGACATATGGAGACACTTTCTGGCTTCAGGCCCGCCATATTGTTGTGCACTTTCAGGAGCACCTTATAGATGAGGCAGAGGTTTAACTGTGGGCTGAGAGAGTCTGCTGATGGGAAGCTGGACTGAGAAGAACGAGCAGTTTAACACTGCATTTAATCTTTTCCATAAACTCCAGCCGAGAGGGCTTAAAGGCCAGCAATAAATCTGTTTGAGCATCTGTCCTGGTAATAATGGGGGATAATCGCTGCATGTCTCAGCAGCACAAAGAGAAAGACCGTGAGGATATGAGAGTGTGAGGAGCTCTGTCGCCTGGATCGTTTCAGAGACAGATCGAGATGATGGCTGTGTCAGATGTGCCCTCCTGCAGTGCGAGGAGAGGAAAACAGCAGGCAGCACTTTAGGCTTCGTAAGAAATCATAAGCCTTTTTATGACTGACAAACTGCATGTGTGTAAAACTCCAGTCAGGCTCTCAGAGTGCATAACCAGTATTCTCCACAATAAGACCTGCTGTTTGATTCTCCAAAACCAGTGCACTTCCAGTGTACTGATCTTTCTTGTCGCTGAAATAGATGAACACAAGTTGATCTTTAAAGCGATCAGCCTGAAATGATTTAGCTTCACCTAGGCCCTTCGGCTTTGAAGTCAGACATCTGCCTGTGCTATATTTCAGATATTATATCATTTATAATGATATAATTGATCATTATGTTTCCTGGCACTCAACGCTACAACAGCATGGCTTCATAAATCATATGATGAAAGGTGGGTGTAACACTGAAATCAGGGAGGCCAGGGCTAAATACAAACACCTTATCTATCACTTGTACAACACTTTTAGAGCGGTTGTACTTTATTAAATGATGCCATTTATTTTAATAGCAGAAAATAAAAAAGGAAGGGAAAATAGACTTTGAGTTCATAAAATGTGTCTCTTCATTTTCCTTTTATTAAGGTCACAAAAATCATGTATATAATTAGACTCTACTCTTTTTTGCATAACTGATTTTCCATGCCTCTTAAAATTGTTAATAATAATTACCAATAAAAATAATGCAACCTCTTGTTAATGGTCAGAAAATAAAACTCTTGACAGAATTGACAAAACAGAAAACAATCTCCTGCTGGGATCAGATTGGGTGTAGAGCTGCAGGCTGATATATGGCTGTGAACCCCCAGCCCTCCCAAACGCTCTAATTACAGTGTGGGGACTCACTGCCAGCTGAGAAGAAACGCTTTGGAAAAAATGGTCTGGGACGCGCTTAGGGCCTATAAATCAAGTGCCACGTATCACATATGCATTTTTTTCTTTTATTGCTGTTTTATGTGTTTCATGTCTATCAAAATCAAGCAGGTATCTTTGGAAGGTCGGTGCTACTTGAAATGTAAGGTCATAAAAATGTATGATTCTATAAATAATGGTAGAGGAGCCAAGTAATTAAATTCAAGTCCATACAGGCAACAAGCTATGATTCCAGTTTATATCAGATTTGTGTGAAGTCAATGTATTTTCAGTTTGGTACATACCTGCCACAGTTTGATGCACATGACCATGCCCAGCTTTGAATCTGGTACCAAAGTGCTGATTGGAGTCTTACAGGGCAGCTCAATGATCTTGATCTGCAAAAGTATGAATATTTAGGGGTTAATCATTTCAATCAATCAATCACATTTTAGGTGTCCAAAACACCTAAAAACACATACATTCTTACAGGCTTGCCATGAATTTGATTTTGTGGTTGCACCTACTTGTCTTCTTGTAGTAAATTAAGTTTAATGCCATACTATGGAACATTCCTGGAGACAGCAAGCCTTCCACGAAAAATGTTAAATAGAGCACCTTTAACTACCCATTGTCCAGAGTGTTTTAAGACTCATAGTTGCTAGGCTGCAATTCCCAACATGACTACATATACACTACATGAATATTTATTTTTGTTTATTGCTCTGTACACACAAACCAAAAGATTATATCTAAATTGTCTCTGCCAAGTCAAGATTTGTCTGCGTTTCCTAAACAAAAAAAGCTACATCGAGTGTTTGTCGTTGTGGTTTGGGACCTCTGTGAACCAGGGAGCCTGCTACAAACTGCAGCACTACGCGATCCATCAGCGCAAAGCAGCCGCCATGTTGTCTATAATAAATCCCATTAAAGTTCATTCTGTGACGTTGATAGTATTTCCCTGCACACATTGGCACTGATTCTGATAAAATACACAATCTAATGAGACCCGTGATACAGTCTGGACCTGTGTTTCTAATGCCCGAATCCCAACCAAAGCGCAGTCACTTCCTCCACCGAGATGATGCACAAATTTATTCTCATTAGGCTTAAATTAAACATCCCTTTAAGGTAGTGATCTGTATTTTAGCGCGAGGCCACATCTGTCCTCTCCTTGTTTACCTCCGCTAGTCTGACAAAGAGGGCCTTTTAAGGACTTCTCAGCGCCTCCGGTGATGTGCAGTTCTTGTGTGGCATCGCGCTGCCCGTAAATACAAAACCCACACTATTAATTAATGTTTCTACCATGGCAAGTATGTTACTGTGAGCTGTAAACAGTGAAACCACTTGAAAATGAGAGAGAGAAGTTGGGTTTTTGTGTGTGCACATTTGAAAATTTGCCTAACCTTTAAAATTGGCAATAAATCATCCATTGTGCAGGCATTTTTATGAATTGTTTCTTCTGAGGGTGTTCTGTTTGGTAATACATGATAAGCATCTGTCTGTGTGTAATAGGGCGGGGAGGCCAAATGACAAAATGGGCGCAGGTTGTTTAAGTCTATCTTTTCTGGGTGTCTCTGTGTTTATGTCTGTCTGTGTCTGTTTAGGACAATGGCATTATTGAGGTGGTGGGCGCCCTGATGCCTGGCCCGCTGGACTCGGGTTAGCACAGGCACGTTTGAGCTGGATCGGGTGACCGCTTTGGGCCTTTTAAGTATAGTTTCTCAGCAGTGGACCAAGTAATATGAATCTGGAGGCAATATAAGCAGGTTGGGCAACTGGCTGAGTAGCATCCAAAGTATCTGGTACTTTTAATTGGTAAACAAACAGAGATAAAATACTTAAAGGTCCTCTATTACGCAAAATTGGCTGAGCTGTAAGCCATATTAGAATGTTGTAAACTCCTAGAATGTGTTTTGTTTCATTCACACATTTGAGAAATCCTGGTTTATTAATCTTCAAAATGCTCTGTTCCACCTTGTGTAATGAAGAGAGCAGAGATTGGTGCTCCCAGGGCTGAAATTATCCACATGAATCTTGAGGTGTATTGCGTTTTAAAACACAGTGGAGCGCGGTGGAGCCTGTATTACCACATGACATCGCAAGGTGGAGCAGAGTATTTTCTGTTTGAGAAGATCTCAGCCTAAATTAGCAGGGTTTGTGTGTTAATCATGTGTCAATTAAACAAAACACATATCCAGGTATGTTTCTGATGAGGAAACAACATATCAGAAAATATAGGCCCTTTAATGACATTTTGATTTCATAAACTTGACTCATCTGTGTCCCAAATTATGGGGTAGACATGTTCCAAATATAGTCTTTACTGATAGCAGCCAGCCTGCAGCGAATCATTTATCAGTGCTAGTGCAGTCTCTGCAGCTCACCGAGTGATTTCTGGAGATGCATATTTAAATGAGACACTTTATCTGCAGGTTAAAGCACTGGCAGCAACCCAGGTTCTGTTGAGATTGTAGTACATTTTTTAAACCTGTAAGAACAAATGCAGTATCACCGAAACCCGATGTTAACTGTGAGTAGTTTCTTGTCCAATTTTACAGAACAGAAGCAACAAATTCAATTATTTGGTTTAATTGCTTTAGAACATTCTGGTGTGGGCTGTCTAATAAGTAGAAAATGCTGTGGCAAAAACCCACAAACCCAATCGAGCCAACAGATAGTAGCTTGTCTTATCAGGTCCATACAGGTTGAATGTTAACCAATTACCACAACCACCCACTGAGCCATCACACCTACTGCAGACTTTCTTCTAGCACAGATACTGTACAAAGATGGCAAAAATATACTGTAGTCAAACTGTAGGACTAAAATATAATGCAAATCACTGAACAGTACAGCAGATTATAACATCTAACCTCTTCAGTTTGTTCTCCTGGAAAAGCCAGCAGCCACTTCCCAGGACTTGTCTCCAACATCGAGCTTTGACAAAACCCCACACTGCCGGTCCAAATGGAGTCCACAACATCAGTCCGGCCTTCAGCCAGATCCCATAGGGAGATCTGCATGTCACGTCCTTGACTATAAAAACATTATATAAATTGTATATATCCCAATGCTATAACAAGGCTGATCAAAGCTTTATACTTTATACATATTTAGTTCACCTGATTAGCTTTTGTCCTGACTGAATGGTGTTGAGCCATATCACAGAGTTTCCAGAATGTCCTTCAATGACCTTTTCAGGCCGCCGCGTGTTCAAGTTCCACATGTGGATAGCACCCTTCCCCGAACTAGAAAACACACATTGATTTATTAGGTTCTTGTGCCCTCTTACTGTCTTAAAGCATATCATTAACTTTGATTCACCCCACTCTAACCTTGTTACAACAAGATAATAAAAAAGAAGGAAAAGGTTAGACTAAATAAATAGAAAACTTTCCCCATTTTGGCTGCACTGTAATTTTAAAAAAAAGAGAAAAAAAACAAAATGGCATCTTTGTCTTAAAATGTATGTCATAGAAAATGACTCACCCAGAAAATAGCAGAGGAGTGGTTGCCTGGCTGCAGTGGAAGTGGAGGGTGTTGAGGGGCCCACCAGCGCCCCTCAGGGTGTAGATGGGAGTTGGAGGTGGACGAGACATCCCGGGATCAGGACATCTTTAAACCAAAACAACAGCACCAACTGCAACAGAAAAATGAAATGAGTATGTCTATGCATACAACATAGATAATATGAGTAAAACAAAAGCATGTCAGTAAAACTGCGCCATAAGAGGTCACATGCACTTCATGCCAGTCCTAAACCATGATAAATGCAAAGTTCCTACTGAGCCTTGAAGACTGACTTAAATTTACTGTCTGTCTTTGACTATTGTTAGTACAAAGCCTGTGGCTGCTGGAGACACAGTTTTTCTTCCTACTCGGAGTCTTGATAATACCTCTTACTCAATGCATTATAAATCACATCCACTGACAGCTTAATTACAGTAAATAGTGGCAGATTCAGGCTTCTCACTCCTCCTGTGATCAACAGCCGTTGTCCCAGAGGCACAGGTAACAGATCAGGCTTTTATGTTGTTTGTAGACTGAGGAAACCCAAGTGACCGCAGGTATGCAGCAAGGAAATGATGCATCAACACTAAAACACTGCTCCAGCAACATGATGGACTGGATGAGATTGACTTTATCTACAAAACAAGTAACACTCCATGTTATCACCAGATTGTTAATCATATCAAAATGAGTAATAGCACGCTAGCACAATATCAGAAAGACATGCAAGAGGCAGCGTACACTTGGTACCAGTCCAATGCAAATATGAAATGATTGTATCAGGAAGAGCATTCAGAATTAAACTCATGACAAACTATAATCCAAACACAATAGGAATGTGCAATATATTAAGGTTAAGATTTAAATGATTGCTTCTACCGTATGTATTTTTAATGTGCTATTTAAAATGTGAATCGTAATCTGTTCTGAGTGATATGGACTTTCATTTTTTTGCTCCACATATCCTGGAGCAAAACCAGTTAAAATGTTCATAATTGTATTTTTGCTAACTCTAAAGGTTTCAAATAACCCAAATAACTCTGTACACAAGCTGGTTGAGATGACAATACATTAGTTTGAAAATGTTAATTATTGCATGTTTATTTCACCAAGGTTAGGAGGCTACAACATTGAAAGTCATCTTCTTTCACTTATCATAACCTCTCCTCTCGACCATTGGGCTCAAACTGTGAAACCAGAGCCTGAGACATTCAGGAGCAGCTCATTTCAGAAGGTTAGTGGTTAAATTGTCCATGTGAATCTGTGGAGCGGAGAGACGGACCGGGCCGGCCTGCATAATTAAAGACACCACCACGAGTCTGCAGTCTGAGGCACTCACTCATGCAGCCAGGCCATGACAGGCAAAACAACAGTTAAACAAAAGCGGTTTTAGCACTAGCTGTGTAAGATCTACAAAACTTAGCCAAATACAATAGAGCTGCAAGATTAATCGCAATTTGCCAATCGCAAACCCTGACATTTTTAAGGACCACAATTTCCTCCACAAACAACTAAATATTATGTTTTATTCTGCATAAAAACAGCTAACCCTATAGTTAAGATCGGTACAAACATCTTCTGAAAAGTGATTCTTGTATTAGTTTGCCAGTTCATATTTCAGCCAATTCTTCTGGATGCGTTCAATGTGACATTGAACAGAATCCTATATTAAAACATAACTCACAAATCTTGTCATAAAATCTGCTATTTTTCCCAAATCACTAAGCATTAATATAAAGTACTTGACACGTTCTACATGTTACTATACTCAAGATTCCAAATAAAAATACACGACTGCAGGAAATATTTGTCATGGAGGAAATTACTTTTGCTCTCAGACTGAAAGAACTAAAATTTAAAGAAATGGTTAACATTCCAAAACTCTTTGGACATCACATGACTGCAGTGTTATCTGAAGGCTGGTTGCTATTTTATCTTATTTTATGTTTTTCTTGTTTCCTTTAAATTTTGTTGAATATTATAATATTTTGCTTCTACTTGTTTGAAATAAGGTAGTAATACTTTATGAAAAAAACAATAAAACATAAGTGACAAATTTTTTTATAAAAATACATGGTTAACACAGAGTTCTGCAAGTTTATACAATGTCAATAGGTGGTTAAAGGCAACACATAATTTCTTGGTTCACAATACAGATTACAAAAATAAAATAAAATTTCCACAATACGATACGAGATACAAGACTGGAACTACAAGAATGAGATAAGACAAGATTTTGATATTCTTTATCATAAATAATAAGTGTAGTCCAGTTCCTAAGTTTAGCCTCACCATTTTTGATTTACTCTATTTAATATTTTTGCTGTCATTGTATCAGTGCTTTTTGCAACTACAGGTTCTCAAAAAATTTAACTCACCTGTACCTAACTTTTTTTTTTATCCAATCCAAACGTAAAAACAATTGGCAAAAAATCTCACAGGATCATTTTTAGCATGTGTGCACAGTCTTGTGGCAATTATGTCTCGCGAGTACTTGTCCCATCCCTTTAACTTGTAAAGTACCCCATAACACATAGTACAAGGTTGAAAATTGTGAGTATATTCTTTCGTAGTATTTCTTTAGGAGGAAAATGCGTCTTATTCTCAAAACCAGATCTCAGTCGTTGCAAAGAAAATAAAGAAGTCACACAGCTGAATGAAAATTGAGCAGCTTAACAACTGACTGTACAAACTAGTTGTGTGGTATGAAGAAAATGGTAAAAAATGTCAACAGTGTTTTTAGTGAGGGTCTGTCTGTTAAGCCTCTGGTAAAGGGTAAGGCCGCATTCCTATTCCTCAGACTGTCCTCCTGAGAGCCAGTGGCGGGGAAGTCTGGGTCTGATAACAGGTGGATTTAGGTGCGCTTATTGTCTTTCTTTAGCCGACCACAGAATACCCTATGACTCACACAAACAGAACAAAAAAATCTGTCTATTTTCACTGTCTGCTCTTTAAGACTCTCCATTGCCTGTCAAAGCTTAATGTCACTCAAAATAAACCAGTTCAGGACAATGCTGGACAGGCACTCAGTCACTTTGTTGGGTACATTTTATTTTGTAATTTTATTTTATTTTTGATTTACTTGTTATGGGAGAGCACATATTAATGTACAAATAAAATGTAAATATGTAAAAATCATAAACAACGTGGCTATTTTCCATTTTCAGTTCCCCAACAGGTTAAACAGTCAGGGAACAGGACAGGGAAAAAAACTTCACCTGTCACCTGTCAAAATGCTTGTTAACAGACCTATTTAAATTTGATTGTGATATAAAGATTGTATTAGTTCATAAGTCAGTTTCATAGCCTCTTTATGTACCACAGAACTGAAAAAAAGTGTTGAAAATAAATTATTGAAATCCACGTAACTTTGTGTGAAGTAGTAGTATTGTAGCAGTAATGTGCAAATATTTCATCTTAAATTTAAAAAAAGTGTTGAATCAACATCACAACAGTAATTATTAGTATACACAACAAAGTGACAAGTTATTCCACAAGCCAAGTCTGCAACACAAATCTAACTCCTGTCACTACTTCCTGAGGTATTTTTCTTGTTATCTCAAAGTCAGCATTTCCAGCCATGGAAGTGCCACCAACAATAGGTATGCTCCAGTGGTGCCAGCACGAGACACTTAAAACACCCAAGATACAAGTTTGTGTGCTGCTCAAATACTGTAAACAAACAAGATGGAGGCCAGTCGTCACTCAAATTTGTTTACATGGATGCTTGAATTGTTCTCTGGTAGCACAAAGAGACAGAGGAGCAAATATTTAAACCCGGAACTTGAATACTCAGGCTAGTCCCAGATAATGGATTAACAAGAAGCTTCAAACTTCAAAACTAAAATAAATTAGTAAATTGAGCAGGAACGTCAAGTGAGTATGAAAAATATATGATTAATGAGTAGTTATCAACAGTGTGATATAGCTTTAACAAAGCACTAAGTTAAAAGAAAATTTATTTGGTCATGCCAGTAAAGGAATCGCGCTTATGTATATTTGTTTGTATATCCACACTGTGCTCTTTTTGACATTTTGTGTCTAAGTTTGAGGTTTTTGGATCCTCACTGTTTTCTAATATGTATTTAATTTTTTTATATGTTTTTTTGTATTTTGTGTAAAAAAATTATAACAACAATAATAATAATAATACATAAATAAATAATTAATTAATATTAGTATTATAAAAAAAGGAAACACATAATTCACTAGTAAATGCTTAAAAACTAAATTATCTCATAACTGCAAATTGAATCTGAATACAGTTGAATGGATATGTGCAGTCAAAATCAATTATAAATAATAATAATAATAATAATAATTTAAAAAATAAATAGATGTTCTTTAGTGAGTGAAGTTATACTGTATATGCCATAATACTAGAACAGTGACCTGGTCTACCTTGCTACAGTGGTCAATCAAAACCTCTTAATAGTGTAACAAGTTAATTAAAGCTGTGAGTCCATGACAGGACATAATAAATCAAGGGGACTTACTAATATACCTGAGTAGGAACAGGAGCCAGTGGGAAGAGGCTGGAGTGGAGGGCTGCGGCTGCCGTTGGCCCTGAAACAGATAAGACAGCTCTGTGTAATCTGACTCTAAGTCCATGGATAAAGGCAGTTTGTCTGTTCTTGGGCCGTCTGTCCACACCTACTGCGTAATTAGGCCTAATTATGAGAGAAAGGTCCGCTTCCCCTTCATGTTATTAAATAAGAGCCAACCCAGTCCGCCAAGCATCTCTCAACACCGGCAAGGGGCTGGCGACCTTCAGATCAAACGTACCCCACTATCTGTGCAGCTCACCTCAGCATCACCACACATACAAGAAGGAGAGAGGGAGGGAGGAGACTTATGATATGAGCCATCAAATGTTATGGGGGCAGTCCAAATTCCTGCCTCAGTATCATGTGATCAGCAGCTACCCCACCTGAGCTGCCCCTTGTCAAATTCAGCCATTCATAAATAAGACATAGAGGATATACTGATCACAGGGGGTTTATTATAGAAACTTTATAATGCCTGCCTAGACAGGAGCCATTATGGGGCATAGGAACCCAAGATCTTGTGATATCGGAGTGGTCAAATATGAGATCTGAGCTGCTTGATGAAAAACAGAGAGCAGATTACACATAACTAAAAAGCATGCAGTCAAGATACTCTACACAGTGAAAGACAGATTTTAAACCAAGAGAACCAAATATTAATCCTGGCTAAAAGAGAAAGGAATATTCTGTTTTCTTACTAAGCCTAATAAAAATGTATGTGCACCTATCAACAGACAGCTATATGGGCCATTTTTGAGCACATGAAACTGGTAATACATGCAATCTAAAATATGCGGTTGTAATCCATCATAGTCATCATAGATATCTGATAATACAACAGTCCACAACATTGCAGTAACCAATAACAGAGATCTATGGCCAGTCCTTTACGGAGCTATATGACTCCTGTATTTAAACTGAGCTGGCTAGTCTTCCATGAGGGTGAATAAATGTACACTTATATAAGGCTACACTTGCTGTCCTTAATATTAGTGGTCGGCAACACTGAGCTGAAGTCTGGATCAATTATGAACCAAAGACAAACTTTACCTATCGCACTGTGGAGGAAGCGCTTGTGCTGAAAGCGGAGCTGCTCCATTATAAAAGTGTAGTTAGACAAACAGTGAGGGAAGTGTGGAGGAAGGCACACGCCCTTTATTGTGTCTTGGTGGGGGGGTATGGACTGGACAAACAGCCAGCGTCAGATACAGGCTCAAGATGGACACAAGTGCACCAACACCCACTGTCAGTCACAGGTCCAGTGAGCGGGAAGAGGTGGCATTGTTCATGTGAATGGCGTGAATGCTAAGCAGGGGCCAGGCCTGATAAGAACTCAGTGGCTTGTGGGTGTCATTGAGCCAGGCTCTGATGGAGTACCATGTCAGCCGCTTTTGGTTTAGGACCTCCTCACTGCAACAGTCAGGTACCACAGTCTTATCTGTTTGCCCTATCGCCCATTTCCTCCACAGCATCATCTACCTGGACACTCCTGGATAAAGAGACACAAGAGGGATGACAGCATCATGTCACATATATCAGCAGGTATCTTAGGTGAGACAGCCTACACACCACTGCGATCTGACTGGTTAGAACTAGTCAAGGTTATGATCACAACAGGATGCCGTGAACAATAAACAACCTGCGTGATGCAATGGTCAAGTTTCTGTTTTTGAGCAGTGAGTGACAGCGCAAAGACAGAATAAGTAATAGAGAAATGCTTGACAGACAAACCCTGTGCTGAAGGCTAGTGTCCGGCGATAAGCCAACAGGATTATAAGTCATCTGTTAGGTTTAGCGAACACAAACCTCGTGGACTGAATTGCAATCCTCATGTGGAATCGTTATATCGTAATATATATTATATTATACATAATATGCTCGAGTACAGAAGTGCTAGTAGTGTCGCTTCCACTGTTTTAATCCGTTCAATTCCTCTTCCTAAAACTGTGACCATCACGGTTAACAACAAGCTAATATTCACATTAAGACACCACTACTACTGTGATGTATTTTTACGAATGAAAATATAAACTACCATGTGGGTCAGATGGATCCCGCTGCATGTGGTTAAAGTCAGTCTTCTCTTCAGTTTACTTCTCCCACGCTTCTTCTCAAAGCAAAAACAAAACATGCAGGAAAGACCCCGGCTTCAGTGGTGTGGCTTCCCGTTAAGATGCCTGTATAGAAAGAAACGATCTCTCAGGGTTTTATTACTGATCATATAAATGACGAAATTCAGTTATAGGTACAAGTTTTGTTGTAACTAAATCTCGTATATGTATGCATGTATAAACATTTTCTGTGTAAAGTAGGTATTTTAGTATCCTATATGAAAATGCAGGTGTTACACTGATGTTGTTTGAATATACTGATGCCGAGGAAAGAATAAACTACTACTCGTTCATTAATTAATAATTATTTTATTTTAGGCCTACATACAAAACTAAATAGCACAATAAATTATAATGGTATATTTGGTTTTCGTAAGCTATGTAAAAATTTAATTGAATAATTCCACGTGAAACTCATAAGTTCCTATTTTGGCCTCTCGCTGGATCCTTTGTAGTCTTCTATATGCCTCTAGTATTTGTTCCCATGAGATCTTCCAAGACCTTATTTACCTCCACTGCTGGTGTCTTCTAGTCTTCTTCACCCTGTTTCTGGTTGAGAGGTTTCAGTCACACAATCCAGAGTCTCTATTTCTTCATCTTGAACCACTGAACCACTAGTTCATTTATCACATCTTCTCTGGTGTTAAGTAAGTCCCCATTTATATAGCGCTTTTCACAGACATTTTTGTCACAAAGACGCTTTACAGAGCATTACATTCAGCATATATTATTCATTCACTCTATACCTGGTGATGGCAAGCTACTGTTGTAGCCACAGCTGCCCTGGGGCAGACTGACAGAGGCGCGACTGCCATTTCAATCGGCGCCAACGGCCCCTCCGACCACCACCAGCAATGTGGGTGAAGTGTCTAGCCACTAGCACTAGTGCCCTGGGCAGGTTCATTGATTGATTGTATTTAACTGACCATGACTATTAACTGTTCTTGGAGACCTGTAGCATGTTTTGGGTTGATGGGGGAAACCGGAGCGCCCGGAGGAAACCTATCCAGACACGGGGAGAAACATCCGTGACTTCCATCTCATCACGCCTAGTTAGATGCTTCAACCATGTTGATAGGAGTAATATCAGGTTCTTCTAGTGCTGAGCTGACCATTGTATTTATTTGCAGTCCCCTGAAGGACAATTCCTGACACATCTACTTCAAAAAGCTGAGTAGCATTGAGTAAAATGACGGTAGCCTCACCAGAAGGACCTCTTCTACATCTGCCACTGTTGTTTCCTCTACAGTCTTATGAAAACCACTCAGGACCACCTCTAGTGGAGTAAACTTTTCCACAGTGATGGTAACAACACTGTGGTTGTAGTTGTCCCCAGACTGTGTCAAACAATAGTCTGGTGTTCCCAGCTCGGTCTGTGTCACCTGGTGGCTGAAGTGAGAGACTTTCAGCTTCAGACCTGAGACAATGGATTTTTCTTCAACATCAAGATATAAATATAAGGGTTCTCACTCTCTTTCAGCAGTTTGAACAGGAGCTGCTTTTGGGACTTTCACTCCTCAGAGGCCTTAGCAAACTCCCACTGCTGCTGTTCATATCTGAGTATACAGTAAATGTGCACAGGTTTTGTTCCATTGTTCCTGTTTTCATGGAAGTTTGTTCTGAGCAAACACAACAAAAGTTCAAACTAGGATGGGGCAAGATCTCGAGCCACAAGATCTTGCAAGACAAAATTACATTGCACTCCCATTCTCTTGTGAGGCTTTCTTTTCCATGTGATTACATTTGGATTCCTTTTTTTTTTTTTTTTTTTTTAAAGAAGTTGTAGTTCCAAAAAGCAGTTCCAAATATAAAATAAAGAAAAGAATGGTGACACCAAAATTGTGAACTGCACTGCATAATTTATTTGTTAGAAATGATGTCAAAGTCCCTGTCTCACCTCATTCTTGTGGACCCAATCTCATGTCTTGTTTTATCTAGTCCCATCCCTAGAGTTTCTTCAATAAAATCCAATAATGATTTCCTTCCCCCTCCCTGCACTTGTAGTATGAAGCATTTGAAGTTTGTTTGTTTTGTTTCTTTATTAGACTGATATGCTATCAAACATCATGACAGAAAATATGTAGCAAGCTTCACATAGCTGCTCAAACAGGGGAGGCTTTATTTTTCATCCTTTTCAGTCTAAATGAGAAAGAGAGCAGGGCGAACAGGCCAGTAATCCACAGTGCACACAGAGCCCTTTCATGAGAGTGGTGGGAGAGACTTTTATTTGTCCATTCCTATCATGGAGAAAGCGGGTTTCAAGCTCGACTAGGTCTGAGCTGGAAGATTAGATGAAACCAGAGTGTCTTAAACCTCTTCTGTGGCCTTGGATTAGAGTTGCCTGTATCCCCCTCAGCCCCCTGAAATGAAACAATCAAGAGTAGGCCTAGGTATTGGATCAGTGAGAGTCTGGGGAAAAGCAAAACAAAAAAGTATATTTTTGAACCATGTGTCAAACTTTGAAGGAGTATTTGTTGACCTTGAAAGCACATATCCTCCTTAGTAAAGAAAGTAAATACATAATAGGCTAATTAATATAGTTCACCGTTACATGTCGTTTTTAAGATAAATATAGTGGGAATTACAATTGTCGCCCATTAAAGTACTGAGTATTTTAGCAGATATTTTAAATCTTGGGAAGTGCCTAAGTACCTACAGAGCAATAGAAAACTTAAATAAGGCACCTTTAATATGCATTTTTAATATTTTTAGAGAAGACTTTTGTGTCTAAAATATATATATATATATGATATATATATATATATATATATATATATATATATATATATATATATATATATATATATATATATATATATATATATATATATATATATATATATATATAGATAGATAGATAGATAGATAGATATAGATATATAATTTAGACACAAAAGTCTTCTCTAAAAATATTAAAAATGCATATTAAAGGTGCCTTATTTAAGTTTTCTGTTGGAGAGTCCATCACCTGCTTGTTTCTATTGATATGTCATTGCACTGCCTGGAATGTTCCACAGTATGGCATTAAACAGTTTTACCTTACATTTATTAAATTACAGGTCATTTATAGCTCAATAATAGAATGGCAGAAAGGCTTAATATATACCATACTATGAAACGCTGTAGACAAAGCATTTACATCTCCATGGAGAAAAGCATTTCATGGACTCTCCAACAGAAAAGTTACACAAGGCCTATTATATTTTAATCTACTATAATTTACTGATGGAATGGCTCAAAGTCATGAGCAGCTGATGAAGCACAGTGAAACCCTATGCTTAGAAGAACCTGTAGTGAGCTTAAACTAATTAGTCCAAATGGATGAGCCTGGACACTCACCCCTTTGCAGGAGGTGGTCCCCTATTCCTCCCATCGCCATCAAGTTCATCAATTATTCTTACAGTCTCATCTTACCCAGAGGTACGGAGTCTGGACGGAGCTGTGCCCGGGCTGCACTTTAGAGCCAGTGGTCCCCTGGTTGGTGAAGGAGGTGAAAGACAGAGGAACGTGACATGCTTAGGGTGTGTATTCTGTATCGTGCATCCAACGCAGGAGTTGTAAGGAAATCCCCGGAATCTCACTTTTAGTCCAGTCGCTTGGCCGTGGGGGCAGGCAGGTCACTTTACAGCTCATCACCAAATTAGAAAGGCGGCTGGCGGGTCAGACGGAGCAGCAGCCAAAACCACACAAGGTCAAAATAGGCAGGAGATGTGGCATACAGTCTGCAGGCACCGCTCATCAAGAGACCTCTCATAATGTAAAAGAACTGTGTGTGAGGCAAGAAGATCAGAGCAACCAGGTCAAGGAGAGGAGGTCAGTGAATCAACTTGAAAAATGACATGACGCTGTTCCAGCAAAGAGATGAAAGAAGACCAAACAGCATAGACTTTTATGTATTTTTGATTTTTTATTTACGATACAGTATTAATCCTTCTTGAAGTAGCACATAATCTGCTTTTCACAGAAATAGAAAGTTAAAATAATCCTTCAGAAGGTAGATATTTTGGAAACAAGCAGGTGGAGATGTCCAGGGCCAATGAGGGAATGCAAGGCCGCTCAGAAAAAGGGCCCATGTTTTTAGAACTTTTCTTTTTGTCTATTTTTTTAGTTAAAAAGCTACATACTGATACTTTAAATAAAATATTGCAATGACAGGCAGACAATATAATTTATTATGATAATATTACAATATTGCAGTAAATTAACACAATGTTCTTACAGTAAATAGTTAAGAGAAAATCTTCTATTTTGACCTTTTCTTCTATAACCACAGTAATCAGAATCAAAATAGATTTTATTGCTTCAGTGGTATGGTGCAACATAAAACAATGATGTAAGGGAAAGAAGGGAAGAAACTGTTGTTGTGGTGAGGGGTTCTCCGAATGGACTGTAGAGTCCTGCCCGAGGGGAGAGGCCCATGCTAAATTGTAAGCATCACAATCCCATTATATCACTTGTAGGCTACAATCTATGATTTGATATGTAATGTACTGTATAAATGTATCTTTCAATATTTGTGAACTGTAGTGAAAATATATTATATAAATGGAATTGAAATGACATTATATTTTACTTCTTTGACTATATAACAAAAACTTTTGCCATACTTTCCCTATAAAGAAAATCTATTAGCAGATATGACTTCTGGGAGTAATGTTTGGGTGCTGGTTTCAAGTTTAAATCACCAGGGGCTACATGTTTTTCTTAGACTATTTTTCAGGTGTTAATGAAGAGATCTCAGAGAGGGTGAGGAGTGACTGGCCAGCCTGCTACATTTAAGGAGTAGAACAAAACAATGATTCAGTACTCAGCGGAAAGCGAGAAAGCAGATGCACAGTCCCTATCTGGTATTAAGACATCCTCCCTGAATGAATGGAGGAGGGAGGCACATTCAAGTCTAAAGTTAATATTGTTATCAGCTCTTCTTCAAGCTCATGTGAATGTGAGGCCGTTTCTCATGGTTAGGTTAACACACAGCAAGCTGTTATCTGACCTCTAGTGTTACTCCCAAAAGCATATAGAGGAATAAATGCCACTCAAATGTTCATCAACTGCTGGGATACAACAGTCATCTCTAAATAAATAAATCCTCACAGTTTATATTTTTTCATTTAGAATGATAAAAAATAAAAGTGTATTTTAACTGCACAACTCAAAGGTTAAACATGCGCCCATTTATATATTACATAAACAGATTTGTGGCAGGTACATTAATCAGGCAATTTCCTACAATACCGTAATCCTCTGTGTCCTAAATAAAGTAATGATAAAGACAGACTAAAAATGTCTTGTGTCTGGATACACAAACTCTAGACGAGTTATTTGAGACACATGCCTCTACTTTGAGCAAACTCCTCCGTGTACAGTAATGAGCGGTCTTCATTCTGCTGCTGTACGGGCCCATTCGTCATATGGGATGACATTAAGGCCAAAGGTGACGCGGTGAAGACTAATTACTGAGCTGGTTATATATACATGCTGTATGTTTGTCTGTGACAGTAACACTCCTGTTTTTAGAAATGTCTGATCAAGTTTGCTTTGGAAACACAAAACTGAGGTAAAAGAGTTTTAAATTAGGGAAAAAAAATTGTTCAGTCCCATATGGCTTCTAATAGCAATAGTACATACAAGCATAGTTAGTACATACATTAGGGCTAAAGTTGCATGACACACCCATTCATGCACATTCCCACCTGCCCCCACTCACATGCAAAACATACCACGCAAGCCATCTTTCATCATATCACTGACCAACAAATAAACACGCGCTGGCATAACTGTGCGCTCCACAGGCTAAGCTTACAATACACCCAGCATGCAATGTTAGGGGCTCAAGTCTGCACCAACACACAGAGGTTTTATAGGCCAAACAGGAAAGACACAATCAATCAAAGAGGTACCGACAGCACCCGCTGGGTGAGCCATGTGCTCCACATAACATGTCCATCTCTGCGTCAGCACTCTGAGTGGGGTTTCACCAAGACATATTCACTGGGACATCAGCGAGATTCTCAGTCTGTCAAATCCGAACGGGTCTTAAAGTTAAAATATCAAACCTATAGCTGAATAGCAATTCTAAAATAAAGTCGATCTCCTCTTTGTTGCTGTTTGAGGTTCTGTACGGTTATAGATATGCTCTTTGTAAGACAAGACTCTTTTCTAAACACATTAGCAATGATTTTTTACAGAATGTAAATTCTTGCTTCTCAACCCAAACAGTTTAATCATATTCTGCATTGTGAAAAAAACTGAGCAGTAGGATTGATGGGAACACATTAAGCCTTCAAATCAACATTACATTCCCTTGAGGCCATTAGAAAACTCATTCTATCCAAGCCTTCTCCTAAACATAGCACAGATCAAACACTCTCTATAGGCAGGAATTACATCAGGCTGCAATATAGGCCTATAAATACAGCGATAATATAATGTGTTTTGGTGATGACATGCAAATGAGGTAATCAGATTAAATCAAATTAACCAATGTTCAACCGTGTAATTATTCTAAGGCTTATCATGTTGTCACCTCCTATTGAACACAGTACAACAGAGGTTTTGACCTGTATTTTTGACAAGTGCACAAAATGCCAACAATATCTCTTTGAGCCTGATTATATAGTCCAAGTCTATAAATCTCTATAAGCAGCTTCCAGGAGTAATAAGATGGCTTCCTGTGTGGCATAAAACCTGCCCAGATGATTTAAGAGCTGAGGTTTCCAGTTGTGATAACTCGTTTAGAGAAAGGAGGAGAGTCTAACCACGAATAATAAAGTTTTAGCACACCTCTTGCCTTTAAACCCAGACCATGATGTGCAGCTTAAATCTGTGGTCAGTCTAGATAAGCCAAAAGCTACCAATGCTCCATCACAGCGTGTAGATAAGGTCACCAGCAGCCATGTGTATTGAGTTTGGGTCTTTCCTGGGGGTATCCTGTCCTTATCAGGAGTCAGATAAGAACATTTCACAGACCCTCACCTCTGCTCGGCAACTAACGGGAGTCTCCTTCTTAAATGAGTTGCCAACTGTTCCACCAGGCTGCTTGTCCATGGAATGAAAAGGGTGTAGCTTTTAGAAAAGAAAATGCACACTTTGTAACAATTATCAATAATCCTTGAAATTCCTGTAGGGAGTTTTGATTACAATCCCATTTCAGGTTTTCTGTGGCCTTGCTTTGGAGCTTGTTGTTCGGGCAGAACAATAAAGTATCCATTTCACATTTCTGAGCTCACTATTACTCACTAGTTACATATTCTGAGCTGACTGACTTGAACTTGGGAGGCCAGACATAGTTGAGAGTGTCAGAATCCAGCAGACCATCTTTTATACTCACATGGGCTTATAGGTTTCGAGTGGTCTTTTCCTACATGAGCCGTCCCTACTCTTTGCATCTCATAGGGGCCCTGAAGGCATCTCAGGGTGACAGCTCTTGAGCCTCAAACTGGCAGTACAACAGAGCAGTCATAATTGGCCCCTATTCATTTCTTAGGGATAATCCTCACCCAGGTTTAGCCTTTTTGTTAGTAGCGTCAGCTTTTTGAATGTTTATACAAGACTTGTATCGGTTTCTCCTCCTCCAGAAGCTTTCACCCCGGTGCAGAGCTGTGTGTTTTAGGTTGTGCTCCCTCAGCATGGCTCAGGACCTGATGTGACAAAGGCCTGTGAATGTCTGACTCACAGACGACTGTCAATGTTCAATGGGCTGGATTAAGTCGAAGCGTCGATTCGAGCGCACCCTGACATGTTGACATGTTCCACTAAGTGCATTTCAAGGTGGATTTAGCCAGTTTGCTCCATTGTGAAGGACATAGGAGACACCATTGCTAAAAGGAGGTGGGTATTTGTGTATTGGGGAGGGCAGTGTCTGGGTTAGGCCTGACACGGTCATCTCTAAGGGTGAGTGCGGCTGGTGTGGATCCTGAGGAGGTTCAGGGGTTTCGGAGAGCCCTGTCCTTAACCAAACAAACACACTGGAATTTGTGTCATTGTTGGTGCACAAGGCTGAGTGACAGGGCTGCTCCTGTCAGCACAGACAAGTCAGGGTCAACATGTGACCTCTTATGACACCACTCACACCAAAGATGAGCTGTTAGATTACACAGACAAATCCTAAGAACTGTGTGTTATCTAAAGTATGTAATAAAACACAGTGCACAGATAATAAGTGAACATAAATAATTTAATCCAAAACATTGTTTCATTATAGTTTGTACACTTACATGAAATACATAACTTATGTAAAATATTCTCTATATACAATAGTGAAGTTGTTAGCCAGTGGACATCAGGCCTGCACTCCCCAGGTATGGGCTTTAGTGCAGGTCATCATAAACTGGCCAAAAGGATAGATGACCCTGACCACCAGTGGGAATCAGCTTAGACACACTAGTAAAGAACTCCAGAGTCCAGAGTGTCAACAACAAAAGGAAAAAATATATTAAATGCTTAATTTGTCAACTAAAAAAATGACAATTTCTTCTTCCAAATGTACACAATGTGTTTAAAATAACAGAGTAGCTGAGCGAAAGCTGAAAGGAAATGGAGGGTTTAAAGCAAACAGACATTGCAGTTACACCAATGGGCTGAATGACTTCCCTCATGTTGCTGTGGGCCAGTCTGGGGTCTCTGAAGTGGCTCGTTAAGCACAGGAACACGGACTCAATTACAGCGGGCAAACATGGCTGCACTGGTTGGCTCTGTCCATCCCACCCTCCATAACACAGTCAACTGGGATGTGCCCCTGTATGCGCTGCATGTGAGCCCTTCATGCTTCGAGTGATAGAGTCAAGCTGTTCCCGCTGAGAGGAGGTCAGGGTCCTTCAGTCAGCACCTCGGCCTCAGCACAGCACACAGGAATCCCCCCACCCTACCTCCCCGCGTCCCTCCCCAGCGCCAAAACTCAAAAACTTCACTCCGTTCCAAATAAACCTGCAAGTTGGTTCATTCTCTCTCTCCATCTCCTGGCACTCTGTCACTCCCCTCATCAAACCCATTAATCAGACTGGACAGATTAGACTTCAAATAAAAATAAACGACTCCCACAAGCCACTCCGGTCCACCAATTTTTGTGGAAACCCACGTATTGACAGCTCTAATGCTCCTCTACCGAGAAAACCGACAATTGGTTGAAGATGTTCAGAATAGGCGAGTGTTTGGCCAAACTAACTGCCACTGTTCCAGTTTTATTGATGTAAACAAATCATCTTATCTTGGAGTGTGTTGACTCTTTAAGGCCAGTCCTCTATCCATATAAACATACAGCAGATAGCCTTATCAGTTTGGCTCAGAGAAAGCCTTCGCCTGTCAAGCAAAAAGTGCATATCTTTAAAGGGATTAAAGGATTAAATGTGCAACATCCATAGAGCTGAATGTTATATTCAGGACGCCTGTGCAGAGAAGACTGTACTAAGAATTGGAGGGCAATAGTGCCATCTTTGGGTAGAAGTGAGTAGTGTATCTAAAGTTGATTTCAGCTGTCAGTGGTTTAGGATTGCAGTCTCCTCTTGCTGTCAGCTGCATTGTGTGGTGCCCTGGTTAGGAGCAGTGCATGTTGGGAAAAAAAGAGCTCTGTGGTTAGCTGGACTCATAGTGGACCTAAACAGTGTGGGGTTCCCTGAGTTGCTGGCCTGGCTGACTGACAGCAGCCCGCTGACTGTTTGTGTGTGTCCATGGGAAATGGGGCGGTGTCGCTGTGCCGAAGGCCCTCGGGCCATCCATCAGTGTCATGGGGGTGTGGAGGTGAGGGGGTGTATGGTATGTGTCACCTCCAAGACTAATGGACAGGAAGTACAGCCAGAGAAACAACAATATTTGCAGAATATTCAGAGAAAAGTTTGGGTTCGGACTACGTTACCTCTGTGATTTCAACAAACCCTTAAACATGGTCTGTATCCTGATCGATGAGCCTGTTTATTTTTAGACCCTCTTTTTTGGACCAAATATGCATAGCTTGCATGTTAGAAGGATAAGCAGTCATTTTTCCATAATGTTCTATTGATACATGGTCATTTGTATGGAGGTATTTCAGAAGGAGAGGGAGAGAGAGGATCCCTGTGTGCTTACGGACCAAGGGGACTTAACCTCAGCAGCCTGTGACTGTAGCATCCAGCCCTGAGCGCTTTGTGATATGAGCCTTTGTCACCTCTTCAGCACAAGTAGGATGGATGCCAACTGTATTCAAGAGGTCAGAGTACATAGCACCACATCTGGTTTAAAAACAAACAAAAAAAAAGTATATTACTTACATAAGCTCTAAATCAGTTACATACAACACTGATGCCACTTACTGGAAGCCCAGAGCGAAGCCTTGTGTAACTTCTCCTGCATTTGGTCCTGTAAAGTGCAAACCCAAAATCTTCTGGTTCTCACCACGCTCACATACAACCTGACAAAAAGGAATAAAACAGTTAAGACACAAGACATAATGTAGCAAACTCCCAACATTTTAGACACACAATTCACAGGCTGCTAGATATGCAAAACCATATTAATTTCAGCCTCTTCTAATTTTACTCTGAAATGTACACATGAATGTCTGCAATATAATGTTAAAATAATTTACATAATAAACATACCTTCAGATAACACTGGCTGGCATCACGCTCTGCAATAGTGAATTCCAAAGGCTTGTAGAAAGCATGATAGACCTAGACAGAGCAGAGCACATATCAAAAGCAAAATATTTCAGTTATCACTTCATATATGCATAGACTTTTTTTTGTTTTGCAGAAATCTATAATGGTTGCTATAATTTTATTTCAATGTTTAAAGTTCTGCATGTTTTTATATTGTGTTGATTTTACTGTGAAGCACTTTGGTTACCTTGAGTGCTGTAAAAGTCTCTATAAATAAAGATTGCATTTGGTTCATGTAAGCAAAATTGTCAAGCCAAGTTAAGAGTCTACCACTGGCTACAAAAACACAATGTAGCTACAAAGTATGTAAAAACCTGGGATGAAATCTAGAGCATGTTTTTAGTTCCCGATAGTGACAGGTTTGGAACATTTTACAGGAGATGCGAGTAAGTTTGCATTATCCGACAGCCAGCGTGCCGACACAAGTTACCGGGGCCGTGCAGCTGTTAGAGGCCGGGGTTTGCTGTGTCCTCTCTGATCTAAGCGCGCCTGTCATCGCCCCATACACACCTCCATCAGGCCTCCTGCTCACCTGTCACTCATAGCAGGAGCCCCACCTCGCAGCTCCAAAACCGTTTATCAGCTCCGTGTGCAGGTGCTGGTGAGTGTTTGTGTACGTGTGTTCATGTACACAGGCATGTTACATATGTGGCTCTAAATATGTGTGGAGGGGTTTAAAAAAATGTATGGTTTATAGGAGATGAACGTTTTCTTTTAAAGTAGCAGCCTGGTGCAGCCTCTGGCACAAAGGATTATATTCATGTTCAAAAGACACATAATCAGTAATTAAAATATAATGTATAAATTGTGTCTCATGCACTGGGAAAGCACTTTAGAAATGGGGTGGGAGGGGGCTGTTTTTAAAGACTGTATTGACACAATATTTTAAATTATTTATTGTTTTATTTATGCTGCTGATAACCTGGACAGGAGTACAGTGTTTCATTTATTTATTTTTAATAGTGAAATGACCAAATAAATTCTGATTCTGTTTCTGTAATAATGGGGTAAATATAGCATTTATGGTGTAATTAACTTACCTCTATGCCATCTTTTCCATATCTTTTTTCAGCATCCTCTTCAGACAAACCCACACAGCCATACTCAAGAGGAGTAAAGACTGCTGTTGGAACCTGGAAGTCAATGAGAAAACCTATTATTCATATGTTTCAGACAATTCCTTCCTGATTTAAAGGACTCTGTGCAGATATTTCCCCACTCAGAAAATATAATAGTAAATTTTAATTGCTTAATTGCTATGACCACTGATGATGGTTAAATTTACAAATTTTTTGGGTGTGGTAAAAAAGGTTGATCTTTGTAGCTCATTTTAATGAATATCAGGAATTTCAATCCCATATAGGTCTGAACATTTTCAGTAAAACACATAGTTAAAAAAAAAGTAATTTAGTATTTCTATAATATGATAATATAACTGAATATTTTGTATATTCAGTAAATGTACATCCTAAATGACTATAATTAAAGAAACTTAAGGGCTATGAGTCATTCTTACATTGTCATAGTTCATGAGCTGAGCACTCTGGCCAGCCAGTCTGCGAGCGAGGAGTCGTCCTGCATTAATGGCCGTAGGAGTCAATTCTGGCCGACCCTAAAAAACACAAAATTACCAGTAAAACGTCATTAGTTGACCGAAACATGTAAATGAAGGTAGGCATTTTATTTTATTATTATTATTATATATATATTTTTAATCTTTGCTTAAGATCCACCTGTTAAAACATAAAGACATAGTAATAATCATTTCACTTCATATTGAACTTTTCAAGGCACACTGCACATTTTTTACTAAAAGTTGCCTCAAAAAGTAATAGAGAAAAACATATACATCTTAAAAGAATATCTTTCAAAAATACTATTTAGTTGAGGATGCCTGATAGTTACACACAGACATTACTGCACATTTCAGGAAACGGTACAGCTGCAGGCCAATACTAAAGGGATGACTTAGACCTGTTAAATCACCAGCTTCACATCCTGTTGTTCCAAACATATCTGCACGTATGTCGATCGAAGCCGCCATATTCACCTTAAGTGTTTACACTCCAGACAGCATGCGTCACTGTAATGCATTTCTTGGCGGCGTGTACTTGTTTAAATACAACAAACGCGAGAATGACAACAATGCTTTGGACGAATTGATGGAGAGATCTATCCTCCGCCTCAGGAAAAGAAACTTCCCGCTGCAGTGGAAGGTTGACAGACAGATTGGGGTGAAGTAGGACTCATCAAAGCGGCTGTCAGTCTGAGAGCGGTGTGTGCATGCAGTGCTCTGAGTGCGTGTGCAGGTGAGTATTTAGCACATTGTGGGGACTAAAACCTGTGTATACGCTCATGGGGACCTGAGTCTGTTATGGAGTTAGAAATCCAGTCCCTATAGTGTAAATCGGTAAGTATTAACTACAAAACAACTGCAAATGTTGTTTTTTTTTATTACTGCTTTAACATCATGGCCAGGGGACTATAGATGAGAAATAGCCTTTTATACCTCATGTTTAACTGTGTTAACTTTTAATGTGTTTTATGAAATTGCACTTTCCCCTTCAAAATAAATTAACAACATGATTTACAGTTTTAGATTTGCATGCAAACACTATATTATGTTTTTCAACGGTAATATTTAGGTTCTATAAAAATATGTAAAATAATATATACAGAAAGAATAATTTACCATGTAAATTTTTTATATATTATTTAATTGTATTTTTTTTAAGTTATATTTTTTTGTTTTTGCTTGGTTCTTGTGCAAATTCTTCAAAATTTACAAATCTTGAGTTTGTGAGTTGTCAAGTGATGTTATGTGATTTTAGATCATATTTTTGTTTGTTTTCTTTTTATGTGTTTAAAAATGTGTTTGAGAAAGTCCAATGTGCATACCTTTAATGTACATAAAATGATTGAATGAAAGTGCACTTGTCAAGGTTAAATAAAGATATTGACTGCCAAAAAATAGATGTGTATTAATAGGGCTTATGTTAAAGGTTAGGCGAGTAGTGACTGAATGAAAGTCAATGTAATGTCCCCAAACAGCATGGAAACCCAACATTTGAGTGTGTGTGTGTGTGCATGCGCGTGTGTGTGTCAGGCAGGAAGAAAGCACACAGCTGGTTGTGTTGAAAAAACAGCGGTATAAAACATACAGCAGGAAAAACTAGTATTAACACAGCCCTTGTACTGTCAATGCCAAAGGTCAGATCAAAATGGAGGATGTATCTTTAGTATACAGATAAAATTATTATTTTGCACATTTACTACTTATATTTTATGAATATACAATGAGTTCTTTTCACTTTTAGGATTGCCACATCAAAATACTCTTTTTTGGCCCAAACATAAAGAACTTAATTTTGCAGTATATTTCTTTTTCCAATACACTTTGCTCACATACATTTTGAAACTATACCAACTGACAAACCTTGATTTGACTAAAAACAATATGTGTTATATGTGGTTACATCATTTAAAAAAGTTGGCTTTTATTAAGGTCCCTAGAATAATTACAGGGTAAAGTAAGCTATTAATCTTACCTCACCAATATCACCAAAAGCATAGATGTTTGGCACCGAGGTGGATTCGTCAGCTCCCACAATGATTTTCCCAGTCTCCTTGTTGAGTTGCACGCCAAGCTTGTCAAGACCTAGTACTTTAGTCTCTGGAGCTCTACCTGGGGAAAAATAATCACAACATAATGTTACAATTCAAAAATGATTAATGGGAGACAAAATCTGTAAATAGTCCCCACATTGTTACATATTGCTGTTTGTGCCAACATCTTTAATGAGCAAATAACAAAGCATAAATGATCTATACAAAATGAACAGATATAGAAATGGGAGTAAAACATTTCATACAGTACTATAATAATAACAACACACTGCAACGATATAGAAAGATATTCCTATCGAATGTGCACTAGGAATTCATAAGACCAAATTTTAGTCGTAAGAAAACGATAATAATGAAAAGAGAAATTCATGATTAATGACCTAATGACAAAAGAGCAAAATCCTTTTAATCACATTATTTGATAAATCACCTCTCCTCTAACAGATGACTAGTTTTATTAAATTAAACTGAAGAATACAATAACATCTTAAAAAGTAATGAGACATAAATAGCCAGAAATGGGCACTCAGAAGAATCAATTGAATTACTTATTTTGTCTTTGCAATTAATGTTTTTAGAGCTTACAATTATATTGTGAGTTGTGCTCTGTATAATCACAATTATTGCTTAACCAGTTAATCTCATCATTCCTCTTGGTGAATGGTTCAGTACAACAATTGTCTAATGAAGCAAGTTCATCTTTATTTTTTATTTAAATTTGACGCCAAGGAGATATATTATTATTGCAAACCAAAGTTCCGAGACAAAAGCGTCTAGCAGGAAAACAGGTCAGCCTTATAACTGACCAGCTGGGACAAGACTTCCCATCACTCCCAGGGGACAGACTGAGGTGCTATTTGTAACACTTCATGGGGGGGGGGCAGCTGATGGATGCTTTTCGACGGCGCACAGACCGCTCTCTGCCCCCCTCCCGCTTTGGCACCCCTCACAACCTGCCTGGGTAACATAATAAACAGCGGGCCCTGAGGTACCCATGTAGATGCTATCGGACAGCAAAAATAACAAACCCGCAAGACCCTTTTTCCTGGCTGGAGCCGTGCCCCCCTCCGTGACTCGGACCGGGGGGCTACAGGGACTGGCCTAATACTCAACTGCATGGGTGGCTGAAGGATATGGAGAGCACACTGGAGAAGACATAGTCCCAAAAGTGTGACTTGTAAATATTTTCTTGTCTTCTGTAACATTAGAACAGTCTGCCATACGTGACATATTTCTGTTACTGTGCCTGGTTGAGCTGGAGTAGTGCTGAAAACTAACTACACAAAGGGATAATACTATGAGTGTTTATTTGAAAGTTTTTATATATTAAATATTAACAATATGTGTTCACCAGTGGTATATTGGTTTAAGTCATTGCACATACTTGGTTGTTACCACCTCAGTATCGTGGGCTCAACTCCCAGCCATGATCATTTACTGAATGTTTTCATTTCACGCTACAGCTGTCATGTTCAATAACATCACTGTGCCAGAAAATCTTTAATAAAAAAATTGTAATAGTATAGGGGCCTTTTTAATGAATCAGATCAAATAGTATCAAATATGAATCCAAAAACATTCTTTCTACTCCTAGTATTTATTTTCATAGTAAAATTAGCTGTGGCCTATATAAGAGCATATCAGTCGAATCTCCCGGTTGAGTGTAGCCAGTCTGTTTCTATGCGCAGAGGCGGTCACTGCTGCAGCCACAGCTCCATTGTAAGAGGAGGACACAGGGAGCGCGCCTGATAAGACAAACAGTTAAACACTATCGGTTGTGACATTAGAAGGAAGTGCCAGGCCAACTAGTCAAAACAACCCTTTGCAAGTTGAAATGAAGCCGGACACTTATCTGATCAATCAAATGAGCAAATACAAAAGAGTAACATGAAAGAGTAATTGGAAGGAACATAGCACAAAGACCGCCAAGACATGACTAAGTTAAAGACAAAACGGGAGTGTATTTTTTTTTGAAGAATTTTTATATTGTAATGTTTTTTAAGCCACAGCGCATTATTTGTGCCAGTCCAAAAATCCAGAAAAAAGTAGAGATGTATCCTGCTGGAGATCAGACATAAAACCCATTACAAATGAATACACGCATCATGACCTACAAGGCAGACAGTGATTTGTTGCAGGTGAATGACAGGTAAAGAAGAGAGCCCTTTTTACAGTACAACAACCAAATAAGTTGAATCCAGATTTTTAAGTCATTGTGATTTATACAGCATACACTGACAAATATATACATTATTTTTATGAAGTAGAGTTTCAGTCTAAACATAAAGACCCTACACATTAATGGTTGAGGTCCAGAAGGAAACAGACAAATGCACCAGTGTCTTTATTCAGACAGGAAGAATGTAATGTTGTTCTTCCTGGTGAGTCTCTGTCACACCTGGTCAAAGGAGTGGCCCTGGGTGCAGGAAGGGCCAGGGGAAAGGATGTATCCAACACTGATACAGCCCCAGAGCCCTGCGGCTTTAATAACTCCACAGAGGTTTGGAGCACTCTGACCTCCAGTGAGAGGTCCTGTTAGGGGAAGTGGCCTTGTGCTCAGAACTGCTGCAGCAGACATCAAAGAGCAGGAGCCAGGATTCAAGAGGCTCTCACTGAACAGTCTGGGAATACAGGGTATCATGGGCATACGGGTCACAGCATTGTTGTCTGTGCCTTTTCCCCTCTCGCTGTCTTTTTACAGATATTTATTTGGAAGACATTTTACACAATTAGCACAACATGAATTGATTGCCTTTATGCTACTCTTGAAAAGCTTCTGAAAGTACATTATATGAAATGATTATTTATTCACTCCACATATACATTCTCTTTGAGATGAATAGAGGAAGCGTGGCTGCCAAACTACACCTACCTCCCTCAGACCACCACCAATGTATTTTTCTAAATTGAAAAATGTTGAAAAACATATAAACAAAGCACTGTTTAGGGAATTTTAAATCTTCCGTAACCAACTTGTTGGTGTAATTTTGAGGCTTTGTTTCTAAAAACCATCTGGTGCCTCAATCACAGATTGCAGTTTTACACCTTACACTCATTTTAGAGGATTTGAACAGCTGTGCTTTTCCTGTAGGACATCATCTTGTTGCCTATGCAACAGATGTCAATGAAACATTCATTTTATTGGATGTTATGAAATCAAATTTGAGTTTTCATATGTACGTGGAACTTTCTATTTTTACCAGATTAATATCATTAATCAAATTGTATAAAACAGCTCTCTCATTAATGGTTTAGTTTTGATGCAGTTACAGAGTATGCACACAGTGACACTTTCTTACTGGCTTTTTTATTCTGAGGGAAACACTGGCCACAGCAAATCACTTATTGTTCAGACAGTATTTTTATTTAATATACTCATGCCAAATTAACATTTAACATGCCAAATAAAGATATATGAGAGTATCTCTGCCATTTTATTAAATGAAGATGTGCACCCTTTAACAATTTTAATAATTGTTACTGTTTTGGGTATAGCAGTCGCTTGAGGACGTGCACTATTCAACACTTGAAAAAATGAAATTTCATGTATTTGATGTAAAAACCCTCTCTTCTTAATTTCTTCGGGCTATATAATAAATAACACTAAATCATGCCTGTTGGCAAGAGTTTCTGTTAACAATGACATCACAGCTCCATGTCACTGTAGCACCTGCTCCTAACAGTGGATGAACGCACCCTATGCCTCTCACGCTGACAAGAGCAGCACAGTCACGACAGGGAAGAGCCAACATCACATGAGCTACAGGGTCACTCACATCCTTGTCCCTGTCACACGCAAAGGGGCACAAAACGCCTGCCATACTACACAATGGGAGAACTGCACGAGTGAAGCCCTGGTAAAGATAGTGCACTCAGACCCAAGTGTAGTGCTGGCAGTGACAGATACAGGGGTGGTTTCCTGAAGGGCTGGCATGATCAGGAAGGCCCCAAAGAAAAGAGAGGGAACAGAGAAAAATGTGGTGACCCTGTGTGTGGGTGCATCCTGCCCCTCTGCACGGCTACAGCCACAAAATAAGGTTTAGGTGATTAACACTTCCCCTGGCCATTCCCATCACTCTATATCACTTTGTTTTTCTCTTGATTCATCTGCTTTATGCTGACACTGTATTCACATTGTATTCAGGGCAGGACGGAAATGTCTTAACAGATTTATTATTATTTTTTAAGGCTTTTTAAAAACACATTCAGGGAAGAATGGAAATTAAGGTCAAAACAATAATTAGTTGCGAGGTAAAGGCAAGCTGTTCACTAATATGATCAGTGGTAAACTTACAAGAACACAAAGTAGCTGGAATTACCACAAGATGACCTATATTAGTGTTTTGGTTGAACATGGATGAATGCTAAGAAAAGTCAGATTAGTCTAATGTATGATACAAAATTTTTATGTTAATTTATCATGAGAAAACTACTAGATAACCATTCCTCTAGTATGTGACAAGCTTTATGAAATCTATCATTTTCTGCAATAAACAATTAGGTAAAAAAGCACTTTATATTTAGGTTTACTATAGTACTTTATCATATAAAATGTTATTTTCATAGTTCATATAATGTCTTGTGACCATAAAAAGATTTTTATAAACTCACCAACTGCCCAGAGCACAGTGTCGTAGGTGTCTTTATGTTCACTACTTGTCCCTGTGTCCATCCACGTCACTTGTAAGACTCCAGATGGGAGTTTGTCTATTCTTCTGGGGACACACTTCCATGCAAACTTAGTCCCATAGGCCTCCATGTAGTCAGTCACGAGACCTGACATTTGCTACATGAAACAAATATACTGATAATTACTATTAATTCAAAAGTTCATTACAGACAGAACATTGTCCCTCATCTATACCTGATCAAAGCCCCGAAGAGCAATGCTGCGGACCATTATAGTGGTGTCCAAGCCAATACCTGTGAGGAACCCTGCACACTCCAAACCCACATCTGACAAATACAATGTTAAGAAAGATATTAACAGTATCTGCTATAAAATACATGTATAATGACAAATTGTGACAAATTCTTCAAAGAAAAACAAATGAAGGATACAGCTCGCTCCAACCACAAGTCTGAAAAAATGAAAAGAACACATTTTATCAGACAAAATACAGTAAGACTGTATCAAAATTCAATGCAGATAGTCATACTCAAAAGATATCAAAACATATGTAATGCTGACTTTGTGATCAGTTGCAAGTGATGATGAACTAAACTTCAAGACAACAGTGTAAAAAAGCGGTAAAAAACTTGGGTTCATTTTGAGTTCTCAGTGCATATATGTGTGTGGTCCAAGTAAATCACATTTCAAATCCAGTCCTTGGACTTGTGTAGATGTGGAGAGCTAATTGCTAGCATTTAGGCTAATCCCTAAAGATGGGGTGTGTCGTGTTCAGGCTCCAGTCCACACATCAGGCTGCTGAGTGAGAACTGCCACGCACAGGTGAGGCCCCCTTTCCCTTGTTTTAGCGCCCTCCTCCACTGTCTGCACATCCTCCTATTGCCCATACTAACAGTAACCACTAAAAGCCCCTGTACCCACATCACCAGTGTGTGGGGCACTCAGACACTCAGCACGTATTGTAGAGTGTTTTAAAAGAGATTAGGCAAAGAGCTGCTACGACAGTCTAGACTCACAACCAACAAATGTCTCCTTTCATTAACTCTTATGATTTGAGATGGTGTTGATAGAATTTTAAACCAATATTCAATAAGGCAAAGTAATGTAACATATTGCTATCAACTGATCTTATACAAATGTGTAAAAAAAAAAATCCAGTGCTGTTATGCTTTGATTTTCTTCAAATGAAATGCTGTAACATAAACCAATTTCCTGTCCTCAAGTCTGAGTGGAACACTGTAGACAGACTGTCACGTTACATTAGCAGAAATATTACTGAGCCAAAAAAGCTACAAGTACTTTGACCATTATTCCGATACCGTAACTAAAAGTAATTTTGCTTGCAGTGACACATTTCAGAAGTATCCTCAAAACAAAGAGAAACACACAGCGGGTTTGGCCTGGCAGAAGGGTAGTATGTATTATGAACTCTGGCCAAAGTTTTGCTGTACAAAAGCTGCTATCCAATATCAGCCGCTGCTGTTGACCTTGGCCGGCTGCAAACAGGACCTGCCACTGATAGGGACCCTTGCGTGACTGTTCGCAGTGTGGGTGGTATGAACAGAAATATGAAATGTTACAGAAAACATTGGTTGGGATTTTAAAATACTATTTTTGTTTCAGTCAGCATCAAAGGAGTGCAGACACATATGTAGTGCATATAGGATGAAAATGAGCAGTTCTGCAAAGCCGTCACTTTGTTGTGTGCACGCTCCAGGGTCCATTAGATGTCTGTCACTCACCTGTCCCATCAAACTACCTGTCGACATCACCTGCACCCTAACAACAAACCCATCTGCAAGGAATATCTTTACAGAGGGAGCTAAGGCTAGTGCTAACCTACAGCAGACAACAACATCAGCCTGCAGGCAGAGGGGACATAAGAGACTGTCCTGCTTCAAAGGACTTCCTAAAGTCAAGTGCTCTCCTGAAGTGGATAATTCTGCTTCCTATACAAGAGTGTGCTGTTGAGTCAGTGAGAGGTACAGTGGTAATTGTCAAGGACTGGAACAGTGAGTGCACAACTGTAAATACTACAGAACCTACAGGTGCAGCAAATGACTTTCTACTGCCACCAAGTGTTCACAAGAGGAACAAAATCTTGAAGAAGGGTTGGGCTGAAAGTTCAATAATATAATTCATTCAAGTTTCAAGTCATTATTGTGTGCAGTGTAGCTTGGAGCCAATGTGTAACCAAAATTACAGTTTAAAAATTCATATGGTCAGACAGTAATAATTTCCTCTATTGCTCTATATCTATAAATTCCCACACCAACATGTATGGCAAAGACAAATTAGGTTTCAAAGAAAACTCTAACTTTACAATAACTATTTCCGCAGTTCTGTCATCATTTAGCAAACAAGCACATCAGGTCAGGTACACCACCATCACTAGTCACCGTCTGCTGCCAGTGCCAAGAGGAAATGTCAGGGAAGGACCAATTAACCAGGTGATGACAAGAGCTAAATGGCTGGATTAAAGGCCTTGCTCTGCAAAGGTGAGGATGCACGCCGCTAATCTGAATCACGAGGCGCGGACAGGCTGACAGGAAGAGAGTTAAACAAACTACATGTCCCTGATGAAAGATTACAGTGCGTGACAGAGGGATGTGACATACAAGCTACAGATTGCACTAAGACTGTAGATGCAAACATTCACATCACAGCTAAAAACACCTACCACTGTCTGCTTCTTTGACCAAAATGTCTGAAAGGTAATTATAGGGGGATATAGATGTGCTTACGTTTTGCCTGGTGACTTGTTCAACCAAAATATGTCATCACTGGTGATGCCATGTTCTATTGCCCCAGGAATCTGTGTGACAATTAATAAAACAGCAAAAAATATTTGAAACCTTTGCTACAATATGCACATTACAAATCTACTTGTTCTTGAGTTTGGAACAATACTTACATTAGTGGGGTACTTAGGACGACCTCCTGTGGCAATTACAATGTTTTTAGCTGTCAGCATTGTCTATGAAACCAAGGGAAATATAGAAAATTATATGAAGAGCTGAAATTATAGACATGTTAAAAGCAAAAAAGACTATATAAGATTAGTATTAACTTAAACAATAAAGAAAATTAAATATATTGAATTGTTTGGTGAAATCTGCTTACCTCTTTGCCTGCTTTAGTAATTCCTTTAACTGTATGGTCATCCAAAAGGCTTCCTTTCATGTTCAGATATTTCACTTTCCTATAAAATATTTAAATTGCTATTTTTTATCACCCAAGAAATGAATGCTGAAGACAATTCAACGCAACAGCATTTTTAATTGATTCAATTGTTGTAAAACAGCAGAATGATTATACTTACTTTTCATTAAGCTGCACTCGGTGACCCCAGTTTAGAGACTTAACATAGTTTTGCACAGCCCCAGCCATTGTATTCCTGAAAACAGAATGACAACAGAAAAGAAGTTCCACATGAAATATCAAACTTTTACCATGCAACCATACAAAAATAACACCACTAGATGGTGCTGTTGAGACATAATTATACCCGCTCTCTCTGGACGTTAAGAATACTTCAAAGATAAATTAAAAAATGTACCAGTCATGGGAGAGTGCTTCTGGGATTTGCCAGCCAAATTTTTTGGCATCTTTGACAGCAGTGCCAAGCAGAGCCGCTTGGTGCATGAGTTTCTTGGGGATGCAGCCCACATTGACACATGTACCACCAAGACCCCATTTAGTACCTGTGTAGAAAGTGTTCAACACTGTTAAAAATGTGTATGCTGGCTAGACTATAACTGTACTATAGGAAATATAGGCATTATTTTTACCAGTAGGTGAAGGCTCCACATAATCCAGCACTGCCACTTTCAGCCCCAACTGAGCCGCTACAATGAATATGATTTGGTCAGAAACTGTAAAATAGTTTTAAAAAGACACCCATGTTTCATGCTGTTGCCTGACCTTCTTTGGAACAGGCGAGTCCTCCAGATCCTCCACCAATAACTACGAGGTCATAGTCATATTTACCTATAGAAACAATCAAACTTCAATACAGGCGTTTGTCATTGACAATTAAAATAACAAACCTATAGACACACTGATATATCTTCCATTTTAGAAGAATTTGCTTTAAAATTACCTATACTGGTTTCTGCAGGTGTATACAATAGATAAAACACTAGTTACATCACTCAGTTCAATTTCAATGTCGCTAAACCGAAGCTGATTTTCACAGTAAAAAATAATAACCAAGTAGCTATAACTGATATAATTCCTTCTGAGACATTCTTCATTTCTTACCGGTAAAGGTTCTTGATAAAACCTTAAAATAAGTGATTGTTTTCCACCGGTGCCTGCCTCTACTCAAGGCAGCCATATTGTTATGGTGAAAGGACCCAAGACGGACAGATGTGCCGCCCCAGTAAACGCCTGAATACAAATAAAACATTTAACATTTAGTTTTATTTGATTGGATTTGATTTGATTTTTTCGGGTACAGGCTACATCCGAATGCAAAAAGCCTGAATATTTGAAATATATGTATGGGCAATTTCATTACTGAACAGCATTAAACACTAAATAAACTGAGTTAAAAATAATCATCCTGCCTCCAAAACAATTTGCCAAATGCAATGAATCAAGTATCAAGTATCAAAATCGCATTAGTCTATCTATAAAATAAAATAAGCTTGAAATAAATTGCACAGACACTCAAGATTTTCTTTCCAGGCATGATTTATTGAAAACACACCAAATTTATACTCTACAAACCAGTATTTTTCCATTATGTTTAACAAGCGTAATATTTGCCTCTGGGTATTAGTAAAATTAACATAATACATTCTGTCACTGTGACATGGCCTCAACTCTCTACCGAACAATTTTTACTCTTCTAGGAAATCAAAACCAGTTTTTGAATGACTATCTTTTAAAATCTTTATCATACAATGTTATACAAGGCAGAAATTAGCCACCAACAGTCTAAACTACTTGGAGGGATGGGATAGGTGCGCCATTGGGATAACATGGGGATTATTTTAAAGGAATTTCTTGATCTGACAGATGATCAGAAGAGGATACATATTAGGGTAAGAGCATTGACAGCTGAAAGGGAGGAATAACATTATATAAAACACATTTATTTTGATCTACCATGGAAAAGGTTAAGGCACGTGATAGGTACAAACACATCTGCTACTGAGTTGTACAGTAATTTTGACAATGTTGATTCAGAAATATCTACACAGGTAGGTTGGTTTGATTCACTGTGTGTCCTTCATGTTTTCTCAGATTTTGTCGATGTACCATGTAGAGTGAATCCTTTGGTTGTGTCGTTGCTAACTGCATTTAGCAACTGTAATGATTTAACAAAATTCTTACCAAGGGACAGCACAGACTTTTGAGGACACATAAGAGAGGGGATACTTGGATTATAAATAGTATTCTTTTAAAACTCTGAAATTAAAACTGTATACATTTTTTGTTTACTGACTTTTACCACGACGCACATCTTTGTAAACACTGTAAAATATGCAAGCTCCACAAAGTCACAAATAAAATGAAAATTCAGACTTTGATGCAGGCACATGCCGTTTGCCTATAAAAATGTTGCATGAGTGATTGAAACCGATTTGCCCTTATCTCATAGTTTGCAATTTTATAAAATTAAGAGATCCAAAATGGCTGCCTTCTTTAATTCCCAATACTATCCTCCTTTAGCTCTTTGTAAAAATATATATACTATGGCGGTTTCCTCTGTACAGTGTCTTTAAATTGGCCTCATATACCATCTGACTCCTTTTAGCACACTAATGAGTTAATATCCAAATGACACCACGAAAACTGGCACTTGGAAAGAATATAATATAAACATTTGTACAATTGTTTTTTTGTCATGCTCACAACAGAAACAACCCCTCTTAAAGATGCACTGGTGAAGAATTCAAAATGATGGAGCAATAAGCTATGAAAACATTTAACAACAATGCCATTTTGTCCATCCAACTTCCAATCTTCTCATGTCCTCTTTGCTGTCATGGTTGAAGAAGCATAAAATTACAACACACTGGCTTATGAAAAACACATATAAACTTTTTCTTTTTTGACAATACAAAATATAAATAGTTGACACACATTTCTGGTTATTTGCTTGATGAGACTGTATCAAATGAGATGTGCTTTCCAAACAATGTATTATTAATATACAACTAAGTGTTTTGAATTTTTTTGTACTTAAATTTTGTATATTTGTTCTCAATATACATCTCTATAAAACCATCAAATAAGAAAAAACAACATATTTTTTTAAGAACAATCCATTTCCAGGGGAGATCAATGCCGAACCACTCTTGTCATAATCATAATCAAATGCCTTATATCGTCTTACAATACAATTCATACATACAAACCATGTTAAAACTTGCAGTTTCTCAGTAAGGAAATGAACTTGCTGCTTGCTTGGCTTATAGTCCAACTAAGCAGTTTATCTTCATTTAGAATTTTTAGATTTCATTTGTAAATTTTTGACCAAATTAAAATAACTTTTTGTCCCTTCCTTCTCTGCAACCTAGTCTACACTGATACATGTCTCTTTGACATTTAAGCAGCTTTTTCAAAACACAGTGAACCAAACAGATTTTAAATTATTGATACTAAAATTGTGGAAATGCACGTCTCCACTTTGCTATGGCTCGGTTTTACCATCTTTATCTCTTATTCAAATGTCCATCTAAAACCTCCAAACATTCATTGGCTTTCCCACATGCTCAAATTCTTGGCTTCAAAACAAATACAAAAGCTCAAGATCTGGAACAACTTTCTATTTTCATTTCATTCTTCTTACCAACATAATATTTTCTTTCTTATCCATCTCTTTGCACCTTCAAAGTTTATCGCATTTCAGAACCGGCCTCAGTCCATTTGTTTGTAATGGTAGCTCTCCATAAGAGTCAACACTGTAAAAAAAAAAAAAATCACATGATGTCCAGTCCAGTGGGAATGTAGATATGAGAAAAGTAGTTGAAATTGTGGTCCTTTTTTCGTATTTTTTATTTTCCTCAAAAGCAGGAAAATGCTGGCTGCTGCTGGGTAGTCGCAGTTGTGATTTTTATTTATTTTTTGTTATTTATTTCTTTATTTCTTTTTCTGTACAAAGTCTAACTCCATGTGGCTTCTTGTGAAATGGCAGTGGTGATATGAGATCTTCCTCCAGACCGAACTCACGCTTGGTTTTATGTTAAGCCTGGAGCAAAAGAAAAGAAAACCATATTAGAAAAGTTCAGTTTAAATTTGACAAAGTTGTAGTCCAAATCTCTCTCTCTTAAAACAATTATACATGGTTAAGATATACCAAAAGGGATAGTATTTTGTTGTCAATTATAGTAACAGTATCTTTGTACACTGCCAGCTCAGTCCTTGTTACCTTGGCCCACGTCCTCTGATATAATGACATATAATACTCCCTACATCAGAAGCATACTACATACTTCTGTACTACTACTTCAACCTCATGCCTCTTCTTTTTCTTGGGCTACTGCAAATTATTCATAATAAAAGCCAAACATGTCATGTTCTTTCAATATCACTCCAAAAATAAATACATATTTTTAAAGATTTTAAAACTCTATATGAAGTTTTAGTTTGCACCCACTATTGGGAACTATCTTGTATGATTCATCTTGGTTCTGCACACCTGTGAATCAATTTGATAATGCTTACAAGTGCAAAAATTGTCTCTATGATTGGATGCAGAATACAAATTTAGATTTGGACTACAAACTGACAAGTCAATCAAATGAATAAACAAATTCAAAACAAGGCATCGGTCATTACACATGGAAATGAGAGACAGCCAGACAGATGCACTAAGCAATGTCACATATCCTTACCTGTTGTCTCGTTTCAGTAATTACCCGCTATAAATGATACTTCTAACTATACCTCAGGGAACTCTGCAGAGGTAATGCACTTCTACAATGGCATGAATGAAGATGAAGCTCTAAATCACGACAAAGATAAAGAGGCGATGATGACAAGGGTGAGAGAGGCACAAGGAGTTATGGCGACAGCTGAAGCACACCCAGAAGAGTCTGTGGGAATGCCATAGTTAGGGCTATTAGTGATACATCCCATAAGGAAAATGTTTGAATGCTTTCATGCACCAAAAGAAGGGTTGTTCAAAAGGTGTGTTAATGGGATAATAGTCTATAGTCTTATATACTATAACCAACTCAACTATTACCACTACTGATAGTATATTATATAGTATCTACTATTTAGATACCCATTTTGTGTATTCATATAGAACTATTACTATTTTTTTAAACTATTATGATCTACAGTGTGGTGTTAAATTTAAAGGTTTACCAAGTAACTTTTTCAGGTGAAGGATCCACCATATGCTTACATATTACACCTTTAAGTCTGTTTTATACTTTTTATAATATTCATTAGTTATGTTTTTTTTTTTTTTTTTTTTTTTTGTAGATTTCTATTCCTGCTCTTAAATTGTGCTCTACACTGTAAAACTGGAATTTCCACATTGTTGGACAAATAACGATTCTCTCTCTTATCTAAATAAAACCTTGGCACCAATGCCAAACATTGTAAAACCTAGAATAATAAACTCAAGGCAACATTTTAAAACAATATTATACAATCACTGTATATTTGCATGGGTTTACATTCAGCTCTTGATGTATATTGCCAACTTATGAGAGGACATACATTATTTATCATCTCGTTCTGACCCAGGGAAAGTAACGTGAGCTGGAATAGATGTTATATGTGACTCTGCATGCATATATTTGTCTTTGCTGCTACTGCTTTTCACTGGGAAATAACTCAGTCCCTGGAGGATCCTCTTTGGAGTGCACTAGAACGATTCCCCTTCATCATTTACCACCAATTTCTGCAAAGTCTGTCAAGGGGAGGCAGTGACTGGGGCTTGGCATACATTTCAATCAGGCGGAGCTGCGGCATCGTGAGTTGAAAACAAATGTCATTGTTGATTTCAGTGTGATAGGTCTACATAGGAAATATATCTGCATAGCTTTTATAGTACTTTTGACAACTTGGTGGCATTTGACTTTAAAATACAGCACCAATGTAGCTGCAATCTTGAAGCTCTATCAATTTTAGAAGTGCAGATTAGAAACTGTAGTCATGGAAACAGTTTTTTTTTTTTTTTTACACTTACAGATGAAGTTTTTGAAGACTTTCTTATTCTCCAATGGACATTATGAGCCCTATAAGAAGTCTATATTACATCAGATTTAATGAACGTAGGGCTGGCCGATTTGGCAAAAAATAAATACATAAAATAAATCTATTCAAATTATTTACAAGCAATTTCCTGAAAAAACACAGACTTTCAATTGTTGCTTTTTAATACAATTGACAATTTCACATGATTGAAGTTCATTTTTTAAAATCTGTCACATTAATTATAATGTCTACCTAAACCAAATATGCATGTGTGTAATTGTGAACTGGTAAATGTGGATATGTAAATAAAAAAATGCAATTTAAACTCTTTAAAGGTGCATTGTGTAACTTTTTGGTTGTGGGTCCATCGCCTGCTTGTTTTCTTAGGATATATCACTGCTCTGCCTGGAATGTTCCACAATATGACATTAAACAGCTCTACTTTACATTTATTCAGTTAAAGGTGAATTTATAGCTCAAAAATACCTAGAAAAACTGATGTTTTAACTGTGAATGGGATTGCTTCTCCACAGTTCTGACCTGTAACTTAGTCTGGTTTGGTCTCCATGAAGAAGAAAGGTTCAATACATACTGTGAAGCATTCTAGTCAAAGTAGTAAGATCTTCATGGAGAAAAGCATTTCACTGATCCTCTGTCTGAAAAGTTACACAATACACCTTTAAAATAACCTTGGTAGCTTTTGGTAAGGATACATTTTTGGGGAGACAGACACTGACTGATCTGGGTGAAGTGACACAAGCAGACAGGGTGACCAAACAAACAACAAACTAAAGTGATGTTAAACTGAATCGATTTGGGTGCCATTTTCTTGACCTACCGGGCATGCACTTAGACCCAGGAGTCTACAGGCTGTGGCTTAACGTCGCAAGCGTCCACCAGACTGACTGCGGGCCTGTTACTCCTGATATAGTGCTTCCTATTTGTGTCATTCTGAGGCAAGCGTTATCAACAGAGTCCACAAAAAACAGCAAAACAAAAGGGGAGAAAAGTCATTACATTTGACATTCTTTTCAGACATGCACCTAGGATCAAAGAAGAAGAAGTGTTTGGGAAAACTTGGAGTCACGCCATAGTGATTATAGAGACATGCAAAAGAAAGACGGTGAGAGAGAGAGAGAGAGAGAGAGAGAGGGGGGGAGGGAGAGAAAGATAGAGCAGATTTAAGCAGATTTAAACCAAGTGGCATTCAAAGCACACTGAACACCTCCGGCAAGTACAGATGGCAGAGTTGGTAACGCTAGGAGGCCTGTGCTCTCCAAAGACCACAGCAAACTGTTCACTCTGATTGTTCCTGGCAGGCTTTACTGGCTGGAGAAAACTTTCTGCTTCAAATAAATATATCTACAGCTTCAAAGTGTCACAGTATCTCTGATTGTGTTTTGCCATTTGGAGAACTGCGGAATTAAGCCCTTTGCTTCTGACCAAAGTGAAAAGAAGTGATCAGGGGATTGAGAATCTCCAGAAGAAGCCATGTGATAATGTTGTTACCTCCGCAAAAACATACATCGAGTTGTGCTTTGCGTCATTGTGTCATGTCACATTTTGAGTAACTAATTATTAATAATAAAATAATTATATTAGTCTGTCTACATCTCCAAAGCTCAAAATGCTCAGTTCCACCTTATGATGTCATGTAGTGGTAATTTTTAAGTTAAAAGCTACCTATTACATTTTGTTTAGTAGAGACTGGCAATTCCAGAGCTGAAATGATCCAAATGATTCTAGTGAAGGTGCATGAAGTTTAAAAACACAGTGGAGCTCTTTCTGTATTACTACATGACATCACAAGGTGGAACAGAGTGTTTATGTTTGAGAGAAGAACTAAGACTAAATAAGCAGAGTTTGTGTCCTAAAGCTGTGTGAATGAAACAAAACACAACTCCAGGTATGTTTTTGATGAGAACATTATAACAGACCAGAAACTAGCGTAATATTGGCCCTTTAAAAATAGTTTTGTAATTAGAAGTATGTTTATCCAATTTCAATAAATTCAAAAGTAGTAGCACTATCTTTGAGTCATGTGGAATCTTGTTAAATTAGCCATTGCTTCACTTTAACTACTATTCTAAATATCTGAAACACTTGGAACCTTGCAGCATGCAGCAAAGTGTTTTATTGCCATTTTTACGCTTTCTTACGGTTTAACAAATCATAAGCCAAGGATCAAACATAGATCTTAGGCTGCAGTTATCTCCCATACATACTTCTGACCTTGCCGGAGATTTTTGCTGTGAAAATGTCATTCAAAACAGCTCACATCCTCAGCTATATTGATCTTGACCTAATAAACCAGCCAAAGAGCCCTTAATAGTTAAATAACTCAAGGCGGTGTCCTCGGAGGCCATTATCCTGTGACTTCTCTTTGAGGCTGGATTACGAGCGAGACAACAAACAAACAAACTCTGGCCCGGGTCTGAAGCAGCTGTGTAATCAACCCGACCGGCACTTGATAAGGCACTCCAATGTTCAATGCCATGCCAAGGGTCGTCATCATAAGGGGCTTTTGGTTGGCGGTCCTTTTAATCACTCCCAGTTTAATTACTTTGTAGACGCCAATAGCAAACGTCCCATTACCCAGTCTCTCAGATCTGGAGCTGTCCAAAGTGCTGAACACATTAGCCCTGAATGACAACTTCCAGCCTCTGTAGAGTGTGGAAAGGATTAAGGGCCTTTAATGAGGAGGCCACCATAATGAGTCAATATGAGGGCACTGGAGGGCTGCACTATATATTTAGATCGGTTATAATCATTGATACCTCTAATAAGGTTAGGATTTTTAACTTGAAATGATAAAAAATGTCTTTCGCTCATGGATATACTGGCTTAAAAGTTTCAAAGAATATTCTGTAAGGCAATAACTCTACCTATGGTTTACAATGACAGTACTATCACAACAACATCAGTCAGGATACATAACATCATGGAACTTTTTCAGGTTAATTTCAACTGGTTTTGGGCAAGCAAAAATGAAAACCAAAAACACATATATAATTTGCGCATTGGGAAGAAATATTGATAATTGTAAATAACAACAGTAAAATTAATATCCCACCCATTTTGTACAGTTATGTTATCACACAAGGAGAGAAGTTGAAAGTTACAAAGAAAGAGGACCATAGTTCTTATTTGAGACATCATTATCTTGGCTCTGTAACAAGAGAGAACTAGCTGTACCTTCAGAGGCTCCCGTTCTGTCATGTCCGCCGATCCATCGTTCCTATATTTGCACTCTTTGTCTCTGTGGTCAATGGTGGTGTAGCCATCTAATGAGGACAGAGAAGAGAGCTCTAGTTAGTATATGTAAAAATGACCCGCTGTGGTGGATTGGACATGGGTGAAGTAATAACAAAGCATCGTCATCTCAGGGCTTTGTGCCTAATAAAAACATTTTTAGAGAACATTTTTTTCATTTCTGCATCATCTAAACAGACTGAAAATGAGGTTGTACAAGCACAGTATGTGACCTTGTCCTCATTAAGCATCTTAAAAAGCACTCCAGCCCAAATGCGGCTGTGTGAACAAGATGCATTAAAGTGCATTATGAATTTATTCAGTGAGAACACATCTGAAAGTGAGATGAATAGCTAAATATTTTAACAATTGTGTGTTTCTGAGTACACTAAAACTGAAGTCTTTTACTGTGGAGTTAATATTCCAGTAAGCTTACTTTCTTACCTTATCATAAAATACTTATTTTTTAGTGCTTGAGAGCTGTTTACAGGCTATATAAGCAAAACCAATGTCCTGTTCTATAATGGTTAGGATAGCATTTGCTCATATCCTTTTCCGATTTGGCCTACATTTGTCCAAGCTCATGTTGAATTTTATTGTACATGCAAACTGTTGTAGTTATATTGCAATTAGAAGCTAAACTCCAAATTGTCACCTAATGTGAAATATGGGTGCGAAAACAGCTTTGTCTTATAATGTGTCATTTTCGTTTCTAGATATAAAAAAGTCAAAGTTGATGGAAAAAACACACCAAAATAAGACCCGACTGTCACTACTGTATTTTAAAACCGTAAGTAAATACTTATATTTACACTACAAAGACTGTTGTTTGTGGTATTAAGTGCTACACGGACCCACCCCCACCAGCTCTTTATGAAGGTCTGACTTAATAAGCAAACAACTTGGCAAGAGAAAAGTCTTACATCAAACATCAAAGCACAACATGTCCAAAATGTAATGTACAACCAAGATATATGATGTGAGAGAAAAACAATTGGTTTTAAAAAGGATGAATAATGTAGGGAGCTATTCTATACTGGAAATACATCAGAAACTGTTCTTTGGCAAGCACAGTATTACTTGGCCAAACTAATGTATAGGTCTTTTGTCATCCTTGCCACATTTTCTGGGGTTTAGAGAGCATTTAAGTGCCATTTGTACAACAGCGCAAAAAGAAAATAGTGCCAAAAATCCCACTGCTTTCCAGGTAATGAGTCTGGGCCAATGACTGAATAATGCAAATTTGGAGTGGGCTGGAGTGTGTAGTATGTAAGGGGGAAAAGAGGCAGAGCTCCAAGATTCAAAGCATTGAAACTGCTGCTGTGCTATTGACTCTTCTGTCAGGAAGATGTTTGATAGTCGGCCAAACCACTTCAAGAAGCTCTCCCTCCCCCAGTCTCTGTATACTACTGCTGCTACTGCTGTGGGAGGCTAAAGCTCTGTTGTATAATATGCAAAATATTACTGCAATGGTATTTACTTTCACTTTTCAATAAGATTATTATATATATGAGACCCAATTACATCAATTTTAACATAACATCAAAGTTGTGCTATATCAAATTTCTTGTTTCCTTGTCTTCATGGAGATTGATTTGTGCTGCCTGGAAAGTTCCAGTGTCAACTTATTTATATCCATGGAGACAAGCAGGTGGCAAAGCTACAAGTCAGATCTGTGGAGAGGCAGCCACACTCACAGTTTGTGCATGTTTTTCAAGAAATTCATGAGTTATAAAAAAGGTATGAATGACTGAATGCAACATACTAAAATCATTACTAAATGCAGCTTTAAACACTGAAAGGAGGTAATGTTATATTTAAAAAAATTCTAAAATATAACAATGCCACAAACCTTGGTTCTTCTCCATTAGTGGCAAAGTGGTGTCATCGTAGCCTGTCCTGCCGTTCTTTGTTGCTTTTGGGGTTGCAGTCACTGTAGGCTATCAGACAAAATAGACAGTTTAATACAAGATGTTGTTTTATTCCACAGGGCAACCCACAAATAATCATAATAATTTGACTTGGTTACCTGGAAGTGGCTTTTGTTCCACCCATCCTTGGTCAGTGCGTTTCTCAGCTCCTTATAACTCCAAACTGTCTGTAGAACATGGGATGCTGCTTTTGTTTCACGAGATGATTGGCTGAAATTTAGAGACAAATTAAAAAATGAAATGTCTGGAAACCTCATACAAAATGCATCAGTTGTCATTATACCTAGCTAAAGGGTCTGTTTTTTAATTCATAACTTGATGAGTGCACATCCTTCCTTTCATTCTCTACCTCTAAGCCACCAATTATTCATGGGATAGTGTAGTACTCAAAAACAGCAATTTTGAGAAGGATGTTACACTGCTATTTGTGTAAGTCTGCAGTTTCAGGTAGTGTTGGCTAAGGTTAAAGGTTAAGGTACACTTTATTGTCCCCATAGGGAAATTGCTGTATTTGACCCATCTTGGCGACCCATCTCCAGATCTTGAGCAAGGCTTGTTCAGGGCTACCAAGGATATTACCTATTGTGGATGTTTTGGGTTATTGTATTATATAAGCAATACTAAAACACTTAATTCATACCACATCTCAATTTGAAACAACATTTTACCATAGCACAAAACACCTCGTGCTACTTTTTCTTATCAGACTAGAGAGAAAGAAAACATCAAAAGCATAAGCAGCCCAGTTCACAATGCCCTCTGGTTGTAAAGGTCTTGTTAATTAATGGATAGCTCTGAGTGTGTGGGCTCAGGCTTGTAAGCATATAGTATTATAGAAGCCATTAGAGACACATTACATTATCCTCCATGAATACTGATAATGCCAGTCAAGGTCACACACTAATTATGACTGATATCATGTCTCTGAGGTATGCCTATTCTACTGCTACCGTTAACATATTTATGGCTTGTATGATTCACTGTATGAAATTACTGCTTGAGAGTAAAAATTAATCAGATGATATGACTACAAGTTATCTAGATTAGGCACAACATTATGAAATTATCCACTAGTTCTGATGCAGCCTCTAGACAACAACAGTAAATCCACTAATTTGCAGAAATCCACCTTTTCCACATATAATTGACTCTTGTGAGTTTTAAGCCATGTTATAATGTTGTTACCTCATCAAAACATAACTGGAGTTTTGTTTCATTCACACATGTTTGACTAACCCTTTATTATTAGTCTGTCTACATCTCCAAAGCTCAAAATGCTCTGTTCCACCTTGTGATGTCATGAAGTCGTAATTTTCAAGTTACCTTTTACCTTTAGTTCAGCAGACTAACTGGCAATTCCAAGACTTAAATCCAACTGATTTTAGTGAAAGTGTATGGAGTTTTAAAACACATTGAAGCACTTCCTGGATTACCACTTGACATCACAAAGTGGAACAGAGTGTTTTCTGTTTGAGAGAAGAACACAGCCTAAATATGCAAGGTTTGTGTGTTAAACATGTGTGAAAGAAACAAAACAGAACTTCAGGTATGTTTCTGATGTGGAAACAACATTGTAGCATAGCTCAGAGCATGGCGTAACATGGGCCCTGTAATGTCTAATAGTATAACAATGGAAATAGAGGTTGGAGAAAATGTCAATAACTCCAAATCACCTTGTCCTGTTGATAGCCACTAACTTCTCGATGGCTTGTGCTTGAATGAGAGAGCGGGCATTTTCAGAGCTGTCCGTCACTATCTCGTGGATGGTGTTGAGTATGGCCACGACAGTGTCCTCTTCCAGGTTTTTGGCTGGCCTCTGCTGACCACTGGGCAGATTACTCACTAAGTCCCGCATGGCGTAGCTCCCTGTAATGTAATAATGCATTTTAGGTAAAAAAATAAAATAAAATAAATCACAAGAAAGCTCTATGGTCAGTTTGTGATATTATGTTGCATAATGATGCAACATAATATTGGCCCAAAAAAACAAAAACCATACCTGCCTGGAGCCGCAAAAAAATGAAAAGCCTTATATAAGCCTAATATGAAGGTAACATAGGCTCAGGTCAGTATATTAGCTATATAAGCCTACTATTAAAATGACTAAGTAGGCTACAAATACAAAATGAGCATTCATGATTACACAAACCCCTTTTGCGACCCTCTCATACTTGGTGCGCCGTCTGTAGCCACTGAAATCAGGTGGTTAGTGTTTATTCCTTTGTCATTTAGGCCCCATTTACACGTACATGGGTATTTTTAAAAATGGAGACATTTCCCTTCGTTTGTTCACATCGTTTACACGCAAACGGGAATTCGCCTCTGAAAACAAATCTTTCTAAAAACTCCGGTTTCACATTTGCGTGTAAACTGAGATAAACGGAGTTTTAGGAGCTGACGCGCTGAAAGTGCGACCGACGTTTACCTGTTGCTTTTGACGACGACGATGATGGAAGTATTCAGAGCAGCAGTCGCATTTCTTCTGATCGTGCATAGGAGCACTCATAAAACAGCAGCATGTAGAACTTTGTACGCAACATCAGCCCGGAGCAGAAGCTCTGAGCTCGGGCAGCAGCGCAAAACACACGGGAGCAGTCAGCGCGCAGCCCCTCTGCACGGGGCTGTGGGTCCAGTGTTGGTCAGATTGTCCGGAGGCTTTGTCCTCCATGTCCTGGTTCCAGACGGGGGCGAGCAAGACCGGCGCGCAAAGGACTGGGTCCGAGCGGTTCCGTGTCTTCCTCTGTGCGCTGGTTCTGTGCGGGAAAAGCGAGAATGCGCTGTGGACCACAGGTCCAGGCGGGCTGCTCCAGTCCTCCGCGCTCAACCGCAGCTGGTTCCGAGGGGGTGCAAAGCATCCGGACAGAAGCTTGAATCCAGCTTGATTCGTTATATGTTGTTCTGAGAGGTCAGTCTGCGCACGTGTTTTTTTTTTTTTTTCGGGGAAAGCGCTTCTCAGGTGGAGGCACCGGACACCACCCCCGCTTCAGCTCATCTGTTTGTTCTGCTGAAACACTTTTAATGTCTTTGCATTTGCACACACAGCTGATGGATCAGATCCATGACCAGAGATGAACGAGGGTTTTACCCCTAAAGAAACCATATTAAAACAACAACAAAAAAAATCATTCCTTTTCCATTTTCACTAATTTTTGAAAAAGGTCCAGGGAGCCACTAGGGGAGTGCTAAAGAGCCGCATGCGGCTCCGGAGCCGCGGGTTGCCGACCCCTGGTCTATGTCATTGCTCTGCCTGGAATGTTCCACAGTATGACAATTAAACACCTCTACCTTATATTTATTAAACTGCAGGTAGTTTTAATACTCAAATATACCTAAAAAAACAGGCATTCTGACTGTGAGTGGGGTTGGCTCTCCACAGATTTGACCTATAACTTGATCTGGTTTGGTCTCCATGAAAAATGAAAAGATTTACTGCCATACTGTGAAACATTCCAGATAAAAAAATAACATCTCCATGGGGAAAAGGATTTGATGGACCCTCCACCAGAAAAGTTATACAATGCACCTTTAAATATCTCTTTATTTGAATAGAGTATTTTTTTTTTTTACCGTTTACGGCTGTGATGATACATTATGGATAAAGGTTCTAATATGTTTTCATTTTTTAAATGAATATGAAGCCACTACTTTAGCTCTGGCTTTACCTATCAGATCCTTGTTACGGCGGTCAATAGAGAGATTCCGTAGAGCGATGGCCACAGCTCGGACCACTTTGTCTGAGTCGGAGCGCAGTAGTTCCACCAGGATGGGCAGCCCCTTCTCCTTACGCACTGTGGCACGGATGTAGTTGGACCACTGTAAAATACAAGGGCATAGATGACATGTGAATGCCTTTTAAAAACAGTAGTTTTGTATCTCAGGAGGTCAGTTAAACACAAATGTATGTCGTTAGAGACATCCTGTTTGACATTCTCACAGATGTACTGTTTCCTATCATGAGAGCTGCCCACACTGACCTCATCCATTTGCTTAGAACCACTGGGAACGCTCCACAGAGAAGTTCAGGTCAAGAGCTTGACATTAGCGGAGGTGAGGGAGGTTATTTTTAGTAATGGCACACACCCCTCATTCAGTCTGAAGAGAGACGCACTTCACAGTATTACACAGAGGGGTTGTACAAGAACATGATATAATAATTTGTCTTAATTTAAATTCACCGCATTTTACTTCTCATTTTTATGTAACATGAAACATTAAGTGTGACATAAAAGAGCTCCTCTTCTGAGTAACTGCTCCCCCAGAGATGTAATTAGATACCAATATGCACAACTGCACCACAAGGTGGCAGTGGTAAGCCTTGGATGTGTTACTTGTTGTAACTATGAGCAGCGGGAGGAATGAGAGTTTAGGGGGAAGCTCAAATGTCCTCAGAGGGACCAGGGTCTGCTTTTGTCCTACTCCAGATGAAACTGACTGATACATCTGCCTAACCTGGTACACAGCACGTATTCTGACCACCTCCACCCCAAAAATACACCTGCCAGAGAAGGCATCCTTTCAAAACAGCTCCTTAGCTGAAAATCACTACTACTGAATTATTCAGACTCTAAATGTGAGACTCAAGAGCTGCTGGACCACTTTTAGTAGTTGCAGGCTGCAGTGAGCGAGCCGAGTGAAGCCAGAACCCAAAACAGTGATGAATGTGTTTACAGTGTGACACATGGGTGTGAGAAGACGTGTGGTGGTGATAATGCTGCCGCCGCCTGAATACAGCCAGCTCACTGAGAAACAGAAGTGACCGCTCACTCGTGCCTGAGGTGCAAAGTGAGAACTGGAATCTGACAGCTCGGCCGCCCTGTTGATCATTCACTGCTGTCTCACTGTGAGACAGCAGCACAGCCTTCTCTAATTGGAATAAATCTGGGCTGTAGCTCCCATACCATCGCTCAGCAACACACATCCACAGCCTGAGCTAACCCTGAGCTAATCCTGTAACTGCGCCAAAACTACAGAGTTCAGGGGGACTGACCAAGGCTTGAGGATTAACCAATAAATCAACTAAACTTCATTTCCTTCGCCATTAGTAAAAGTGCTTGATCCAATTTTACTACTCAATATTTAAATGTAATCACATAAAGGGTGCATAATTGAAATGTACATCCCATTTAAGTTTGCATATTAATTAAAAGCTGGTGACAGAAAAAACATTATTATTGATGTATTTTCTAACAATAAAAATGTACTGAATGCTCCAGTTAATAACAACATTATGTGACCTTCAAATGGTTCACTTCTAATGCAAGAATGTTACATAGATGAAGAAGATGAGTTCCTGTGTGAACCAAGGTCACACAATAAACAGAATAGCAAGATTCTGCTTTAACCAATCAGCTCACTTCTTTTCACAGCATAAAACTTTTGTGACATCTTAGACTTGGACAGTACAGGAAATTTGTGTATGTACTGTCCTTTTTGATCAAAGGGTGATTAAACTTTTAAACACCGGATGGCTGGTTATTTTTGACTTATTTTACTGAATAGTATATGCTTCACAATTTATCTCAAATGTGTGTAACTATGTTTATTTAGATTAGCTGGTTACTCAAAAGGAGAAATGATCATAAAATCAGCCACCAGTTGCTGCCACCACATGCATTATATTATTATACTATACAAAGTACTTAGTATATTACTTACAATATATAATCCAAGTACCAAACTAGAGATGTAGAAAATAATCAATATCCAGGTACTAATTGATATAAAACTAATATCAAAACTAGATACAGATGTGCAAGTATCACTAACTAAAAACAAAACAAACAAAACGCATGAATACGACAAAGTTGAAACTTTCCTGAATAGTTTAAGAATGGTCTTAGTGCAGTAAATAAACTATAAATATTTTGAGAATTTTTATTATAATTGTACCAAAATTGACACTGAGTATTTTAGTATCTTGACAACACTATATGAAACTGAGCACGCATAAATCCTAATATCACCATGTTGCTTAAAGTCCATATGACAGATTTTTATGATTCAGTAATTATTATTTAATTTGGTGGGATTATAACTATTGCAAATATAAATGATAATTTTACACCAATCAAGAAGCAATCCTCAAAGAAAAGTTGAAAAATATGTTGAAAATTACACTAAGTAGAGAGTTTTAAACATCACACTGGAAAAAATTCTATCCAGAAGTTCAACAGTTTACACAAGAAACACATTTTTTCTGATACTTCAATAAAATACATGTGTTTTCTTATATTTGTATTTGTCAGATAATTTCTGTGTACATAAGAGGAGTTTGCTAGGTTAACAGTTACAGAATTCCCTAGTCTGATGTCACGATTTGCAACCAGGAAGTAACATTTTAAACCTAAAAAATGGCCAAAGTGGAAAAACAAATGTGCATGTTTTTGCTAAATTCTTCAATATAAAGATTTTAACCATATTGTAGTAAAATTAGTCTAATCTGACATAGGCACTTTAAAAAGAATGCATGTGCCATCCCTCCCCCCATACTCACGGTCCACTGCCCCGCGCTGAGGTTTTGCAGAGCTCCCGCGGCGGCCTCCAGGGTGTTGTAGTTCTGGCTCTCGGTCAGCAGGGACAGGTACAGGCGCACCACTTCGGGCTGATAGAGCAGCTCAAAGCCTGCAGGGAGAAGCATAAACACTGGTCAGGTACAGGCACAGACACACAGCCAATTAGACTGCAGACAAACCAGGAGCACCCAAAGGAGTTCATCTCACACCATAGTAACTGATTTGGTACAAAGGAGAAAGACAGAAGATTAGGTTCAGTACACTACAGAAAAATTTTGAAAATATTGTGTAAAATGTATATACCAAATTACGGAATATGGAATTTCACAGAAAACCTCACAAAACCCAATTTTGGAACATGATATAAACAACATAGCCATTCAAAGCATTCTGCATTTAATCAAGCTACTTTGTTCAAACTTTGTGAAAGACAGTGAATTCTGTTTTTAGTGTATAAAGTGATTGCATTTTTAGTCTAACATAGTAGCTACGAATCAAAGTATTTTAAAGATTTGTAGCAGTCCAGCTTGGCTTCTGTTGCAAGGAGCAGTATACCTCTGATGACAAAGGCCAATATAACAAGAACAGAGCTGGCAGTGAGTGCCTTCAGCAGAGCTGGAACTTGCAAGTCGTGACTTGGACTCGAGTCAGACTTGAGTCACTATTTTTTTTTAACTTGAGATAAAATAGACAGAGACCTGGGACTCCACTTGGACTTGAAGGTCAGTGACTTGGGACTTGACTCGGAATTGAGGCCTGTGACTTGAGAAGACTTGATGCTTAGACTAGTTGGCAAATTAACAGTTATTAAGCACTTTTAAATCTTCACTCTTTCTATTCTGACAGTAATGATTTTCATTCTTGTCAAGACATTTAAAAAGGAAAAACTAACATTTCTACAACTCTTAATATATATAACATAATAATATTAATACTCATATACCATGGACTTGCCTGTCTATGACTTGGGACTTGACTCAGACTTGAGGTCAAAGACTTGAGACTTACTTGAGACTTGCAAAACAATGACTTGGTCCCACCTCTGGCCTTCAGTATACCACTATTTCTCTAACAGTAGTTACCAAATTCAGAAATGAGTCAATTTCATTAAGAGTAAAAGAGACAAGCACCTTCCAACAGAAAAATAATACCTTCAAGAAGTTATAAGGGTAGAAGAAGTGTGATTTATATCAGTATCTTCTCAGTGACATTCAAACAGCTGCACCCATATGTGATAGAGAACACTTGAGCCTTTAGAGAATAAGGAGGACAGGGGAAGGAGAAAGCATTGATCAAAGCATCCATCCAAAACTCAGCATGTTTCTGAACCAGGCTTATCTCCCCACAACACACAAAACAACCCCACGGTCTCCAGTCAATCATTAGGCCTCCCTCTGATGAAAATGCAATTACATTATCAGCCATTAGACTGAGCAGGCACAGAGAGCGGGAGAGGCAAAGACATCCAAACACATTAACAATTATTCTTCAAGGCCTTTTTGAATTTTGCACAAAACAATGTAAAAATAAACATGGGATCCACAAGGCAAGAAGAAAGAAGTTCAAAGCTCGCTCTTCTCAAGGTCATATAATCATACATTTTTGATGCCACACACGGCACTTGGAGAAGGAATGCTGTCATCCTTCAACTGTTGAGGCCAGCGCAGTTCTGAAGGCTGTTTATCTGAATGGGGGTTTGTTGTGGTTGAGTGGTTGACATTTTTTCCAATTTATAGCCTCAAGTTACCTAAATGTTAGTTGTCTGTGGATTTTAGAGTGCCTTTCTCTAAAATGTTTTCAAATCAAGTTAATTTGAAAAATGTCTTTTAATGGCTCCATATGATAGGTTACCATTTGTTTTTCTCTTGCAGTTTCTGGACAAGAATAATGCTTAATTGTAAGTTACAAGGTTTCTCTATTGAAAAGAACATATTTGTGTGAATTCAAGGAAAGAAAGACAGACATCAACTATGCAATATTTATTTAAAATGTTTAAGAGTTGACACTAGCCACGAGAAAAACCTTTGACTCCAATCAAAAGTTACCCCATACCAATACAACTGTGGTCCAAACCAAAATGCCTCTTTATATACTAAAATACTGTATAAAAATATGCTGTTGAGACTGCATATAATCTATATAATGCCATTTGGGTTAAATATTTTTTGTACAACATTCTAATTTAAATGTATTTAGAAGCATAGTAAATTTTGATAAACTTATATTTTCAGCTGTATAAATTAAGCATCCAGCTCTAAAAACTGTAAAATCCAATTGATAGTCTGTTCCTCAATTTTGCTACTTCAGTGACTTAGCTCACATGTAGCAGTTGGCTAATGGTGCATAACAGCAAAGTCAATGCGATTACACGCTGGGGTACAGATTTCTACATTTCGGTGGCTTTGAAACCACAGACTGAAACCAATTTTTACAAAAAATATCATTTCGAAGACAGCTTGTTTCCTATCCTCTGCACAAGTAATTTCAAATCCTTCATGTCCTCTTGTAGGCTGAAATTAAAGAAAATAACCCACTGTCTTCTCAAGTCTTGTGAGGGCACAGTTTCTCAGAGTTCTTTTGAAAAACTATGTATTATGTGGGTAGGGATCCCGACGTGACTGATACACAAAAGCTGACAAAGCCCAGAGTACTGCTATTTCAAAACTTCACAGTTTGAAAGCAAATCTAGCCCCATATCTGTAACGACACATGTTTTTCATCTATATCTCACCCATAATTTCAGAGCAAGCGGAAGTCTGGCTGCTAACAATCAAAAAGTCATAGCCTTCCCCGCTAGCACAGAAATACAAACGTTTAATTGGACATCACTGCAGGTACTTAAAAAGAAACCTAGAACTTATTTTCAAAGGAGAAAGTCAAGCCGCAAAAGAGACCCAGGCTGTAACTATGAGCCAAAACATGCGTTGTACATCAATACAGTGTCTGAGGGGCGCGTGAGAGGGCAGGCCCCACAATCCAGACAGTCAGCAACATTTAACATACTCCTCATATTTCGAGTCCCGCTGTCTGCGCACTCAGCAAACCCGCGGCCATCTTGAAGGCATTCCTGTTGACACACACTTCATCTCCAAGGCAGATTCTCCTCCCCGCACTAAAGCACAAAAGCCTGGTCCTGTGCCGGTGCCAAGTTCCTCAGAAAACCCAAACAGTGGTTTTATGAGTGTCTAGCAAGAAAAATGAAAAGACTTCAAAAGTGTATTTTTTGTTAATGTTTTTGTTTCATTTTGGTTAAAGGCATGAGAAGCAGGATTATGAAGTCTAACAGCAAATACAGAGGACAGACTGTAGAAGTACTTCAAAATACAAAATACTTATATGTATAAAGGGATATATACTTTAAAGTACTTTTATATGTGTCATTATTTTCAACATCTTGGAAGTTATATAATTGTCAACTGCATAACCACGATGATTACAACTGCAGTATAATTGGTCAACAACTATTATTACTTACTACTCATTCATATACAAATGCAGTAAAAAAAATACTTAAAAATCCCATGCTATTTGGGAAAAATAAAATATTCAAGTACATTAAAAAGTAAAAGGAGCCATTACTACAGTACTGCTCTCATATTCATGGCACTGAAATTAAGACGAAATATTTCACTTTAATATTCAGAAGCAGACATTCAAAACCTTTAATTTTTAGATTAGAATTTGATCAGGCACGTTATTGAACAACTTTTTACTTTCTGAGACAAAAGACTGCATGAAACTAAACCAGTTTAATTCTTTCATTGTAGAGTTTTCTTTTATCCAGCCAAACTTTTCCCATCTAATTCTCACGAACATGGCCTGTCCTGGGTCTGTCTACAGCCCTTCTCAGGTCAGGACTGTTTCCAAGTGTTATTTTGTTGTTGTCATCAGTCATCTGCTCCTTGTCTTTTGGGGGCAGTCGTTGTCAGGTTGTTAGGGAGCATTAAAATTCAGAAGGGGAGAAGCCATGTCAGTGTGGAGTGACCTCGGCTTTGCTCAGAGCCACCTGCAACCTCTGACACACTGCAACCATCACACTTGAATAGGAAACAGAGGTGAGCACATTTTATTATACATTTTACTGCTGCCTAGTATAAAATATAAAAGAATCTGTCACTTACAGTGGCCGGCAAGTGCAAAACACTTTTACATTTCACAACACAAACCATAGTTACTAAACAACATGGAATTTAAGGAGCTTTTTTTCCATTTGTGGTAAAATTTTTGATGGAAAAACTATTAATAGGACATATACTGACACATAGGTGAAAGAAATATAAAAAAGCTGTGGCTAGTTTTAATTACTGCGCTACTTACTACTAAGACGTAAAAGGATTAGTAAAAATTTGTAAAAATCAGGATTTGCTCTTCAATAACTAACATACAGTATAATCACAGAACTAAGAAATAAATGACTACATGGATGAGATTGGTCAAGTTTTGTAATTGTAATGGAACATCGAGCAACATTTAAGCAAGGTATCTTACTAAGTAAATACAGAAACATGTCTGCATTCTTATTAAAATTTCATGACTAGATGATGCCTATTTCAATATTATGAAGGGGAGTATATACAGCTTGTCAAATTTGTTTAGTTACAACTTCCTATCAAACAGCATTTTGTCAGCCTCAAACAGTCTTCTCTGTGCTCTTCTCTTAGAGGCGTTCCCCAGGGTTCAGCCCTCATCCCCCTGCCCTTCCTCCTGTATGTCCTCTGGTCTCAGTCACATCATTCACAGACATGCCTCTCAGTTCCACTGCTGCACCAGTGACATTGAGCTTCACCTTCGACCAAAGACTCCAGCCCTGCCACTCACTCCAGCATCAAAGGCTTCTGTGCACAAGCTGCCTTCACAACACATAAAACTCATTCTTATTCTCAGTGTACACAGTAGCACCAAGATTCTTTGAGCATCATTGAGTACACAAGAATGCATTTTATTACTTTTGGGCAAGATCAAAACATGACACTAAGATGAAGACAGTGTAAAGAATCTAATTACATGTAATGTAAAATTACACAAATTGCATACTGTACGAAAAACTGTGTGTAATGCAATCAGGAACATGGCATAAGGGATAGGAGATGGGTAAGAGATGATTGCTTACATGAATAATATATTCCATAGAATTAGAATATGCACCCATCTGTATAACAGGCATTTAAATTTGATATGAGGTTCTGACTGATTAAAATATTCTGTGGTCTATCATAGTATGGACTTTCCACAAGGTACACTCCTTCACTATTTTCTGATCCATGTTATACTTTTAGTGTTTTTAAACTCCATACACCTTCAGTAGAATCATTTGGATAATTTCAGCTCTGGAATTGACGATCTCTACTGAACTACTACTTCATGACATCACAAGGTGGAACTGTGCATTTTGAGTTTTGGAGATGAAGATTAATAATAGACCTCATAATAAAGGATTACTCAAACGTGTAAATGAAACAAAACACAACTCCACATACGTTTTGATGCGGTAACAACATTCTAACTTATATTCAATCTCACAAGAATCAATTTTGCGTAATATAGGACATTTAAAACATTATATCATGGACAAGATTCAGGAAAAAGGAAATCACACACACCATAGACAGCAGGAGGAAGACCAAATTTGATGGAACTGATGACATTAAATTAGAAAATATCTTACACTGTGAAATTGAACACATTTTGTCCAATAAGCATGCTTCAGTATCAGACTATGGGTCTCTAGGAAATCTGAAAGAACAGACAGATTTTTCTTAGATCCCATACCAACCATTAATGTGTGGAATGAAGGAGCAGCAGTTATTCATCAAAGCAAAAGACCCTGCTGAAAACTCCCGCACAACTGAGAATCAATTTATAAAAAAATACAGCTTTACCTAAACTAGGTTAGAGACAACAATGGGATTATGTGATAGAGTCCCCAGTTTCATGCCAATTATATAATATGGACAGCCTGGCCTCACATGGCTGTAATTAAAGATGTAGCAATATGACAGCTGGAATAATTGATTAAGTGATGAGTGAGGTGAGAATTAGACTTGTATCAGTAAATAAACACAAAGGGGGCACTACAAGCATCTAGACTATTAAGATTTTGTACTATGACTTCCAGTAAAAACAAGTATTAACTACTTCTCACTTCGGCATTTCTTGCAACTGACCACTTGAACAGACAATGACATCAACCACATTTGGATGTTCAGAACTGTATCCCAGGTGTGACACAGTTGGTAGGCCCCAACATCCTGATTTACAGTCTGGTGGGCAGACTGTACCTTACATTGTCCCAATCCATGAAAATGTTTTCCCTTTTGCAGTGGTCTGACATTGTGGACTTGAGTTGTTCTTAGTGGGCTTGCCGCTTAGTGGCTCATGTGCTTGTTTACTGAGAAGGTTGCAACCGAAACTGTTGAGCTATGAAAGTATAAAATCTGAATGCCAAAATGGTCTGTGTACTGTTTTATGTCATCAGCATATGAAAAGCAGATGTAGTACAGTATGTGTTAGAAACCAAACATTATCTTATGGGAAAACTATCTTTTTCAAAGTCTTCATTTTCAAGATGATTTGCTCAAACTGTCAATCTAAAACATTCACCATCCACACAGACATAGCCCTTCAAACGATAAGCTAATTGATTCCAATGAGATTTCAGTCTATTTGTGTATTAGTATGTTTCTCCTTCAGCAAGACTTACTAATGTCAAAAGAGATTTAGTGTTTTCGTAAAAGTGACTGACAACGATTTCAAACAATGTGAAATTTCGTCCTGCAATCCATCAAGTTTTAGATTCGTAAAAACATGAAAAACAAGGAATGATTATTCCTGTCAAGATAAAATAGCCAGGATTTTTAGTTCCCACAAAACACATGAGATTTGCAGCCCACAGAGGCACAAATAAACCAAGGCTTGGCCCAAACATGTCAAAAAGTGATTTCCATCCATCACACAACAAGCGTGCCTCTACACCAGAGCTGAACTAGGCTGTGTGTATTTACAGCAATTTCTCCAGCTCCGTCAAATCATAAGACATGACGCTGAATCTGTCGACATCTCACAGGGGAATGTTACACTGAGTTTTTTGAAGGAGCAAGAAAGAAAGTAGCTGTACCAAAAAAAAAAACAAGAAAACAAATCACAATTTTCCTGTCAGCGTCACCAGTACTTTCATTCTTCTTTTATCACAACATTCTGTAGTAATGTATTGGTTGTCAGCTGGTACCTAATTAACAGCTGCTCTATGTAACTTTTATGGTCAAGAGTCCATCATTGTCTTGTAGAGATACTGCTGCTTTGCCTGAAATAATTCACAGTATGGCATTTAACATATCTAAACACAAACACATGAAATCTAGCAGTGAGTGGGGTCACATCACCACAGATCTGACCTGTAACTGCCTGGTGGCGTTGGATGCTTGTCTCCATGCAAACAGACTGGTTGTATGCTATATTGTGACCAATCCAGGAAAAGCAATAACATCTCCATGGAGACAAGATGGTGGTTTTGAGTCAGGATTGAAAGGACACTTATTTCTGAAGATTTGTGACCTGTATGAGCGGTGAGTGTTACAAATGTGTCACTTTTTGAAGCTACTTTTGGTTCTTAATGGTTGGCCCTTAGCTGCTGTAAGCTACCACACGTAAACAGCTGTCTCTTCACTGGCCTAGAGTAAAGTGACTATAGTGGCTGTATGCATACATATTACTGGACCTGCATTAATATGTAAATGAGCTGTGAATAGAGGTGTGAATGATCTGCATTTAGGCATAATTAATTACCACGGTGAGCATGCATTTACCACTAAAGTCTGATAGCGGTAGTTTCCTTACTTTCTTTACTAGCAAAAATGCCATTAGGCTGACCTACTGTCTTTAAATATGACTGTAAAGAGGCAGAATAACAATAAATGTAGCCTAAATAAACACAATTTAAAATCCAGTAGAGTCAGACCTAAGTTTTATAATCAACTGAAGATTTATAGTGATTTTTTACATCATCAAATATATCGGCTATCGGCAGGTCCTACTCCCATTTTATCGGTATCATATTGGCTGCAAAAAAATCCATACTGGTCGGGCCCTAGTAATGACTAATTTTATGTCGTCCCAGATTAATGTATTTTATAGTACAATGTAAAATTTGAATATGAGAAATATCCCTGAATCATCTGCTACTTCTTAAAACTCAGTGTTAGACTTTAAAAACAATGAAAAAATATTCACACATTACAACAGAAATGACCTTTGAACTTATGACTTCCTGACAATTTTCCGCAACAATGGAAAAAGCTTTTACTCTAATTGTTCAGTCACTCCAAGTAAGTGTCACTGCAAGACAGCTACAGTGAAAGGACAGACAGAGACAAGACCCTAGGTCACGCTTCCTCCTTATGAATAAATGCATACATATCCCAGGCCATATCTGTAGGGGATGTAATAGATGGATTCTCCGATCTGAACTCCTCTACACATTTACCCATGCTGCTCCTGTTAAATAAATGTAGAAAAATGCTAATGATGGTTTACATAAGGGAAGAGAGACAAGGGCCAAAATACTTTACAATGTCATTAAAATAGTATGCTACCACTGGCATAGTAATAATCCTGGCTCTTGTGGCTTCGTTAAAAAACTAAAAGGTGAGCTGCTTGCGACTGTGTAAACAAAGCAAGTGAATAGGCAGAGGTCACAAGGGATGGTGAAATGCCTTGAACAAAATATGCTTTTACAAGTTGTGCAATGTGTAAGCAAATTATTCTTTGCGTGCTACAGAAGGAAACTGGGATAACATGCTGTATATATTCCCAAGTTGGATAGGGTAGTTAAAAAGTTGGAAAGAGTCAATTCAGGAAAACCAGGGTCAGATTTAATGTAAAGTAACTTGTACATGCATCAAAATTTGCACTGTCAAATTATATGGAAATCTGGATCATGAATAATATGTGATACGGGTGAATCTAACATTGTGACCACCGCAAAAGTCTATGGTCAAACGGTCACTACATCTGGCACTACATATAATAATAATAATAATTTGATTTTCATAGCATTTTATGCAACACTCAAAGACACCCCACACTTATCGATGGTAAGATACTTCTGTAGCCACAGCTGCCCTGATGGACTGACAGAAACAAGGCTGCCAATCTATGCTATCGACCAATTTGACAGACCACATTGGAAAGGTGGAGGAAGTGTCTTGATTAAGGAGGCGACAACAGTATGCACTTCTTCACTATAGCCACTGCTGCCCCACAGTTGAACTATTATACGTTCATATATATATGTTCATCATATATAACAATCAACAAATCATCATAGATTTATGAAGTTTCTATGGAGCTAAAATGATTAAAATAAACTTTCACATTAGTCACAAAATAAAACTGCCTACTTCATACTCTGATTTAGTATCAAACAGACACAGACATCATATCTGACTGTAGAAAACAATATGGATTTTTTGCTAGTATAATATTTTCACATTTGAGGTGTAATCTTGTAAGATGGAACAGAGTTACCTAACATGAATGATTCAGAACACTGGGATAATTTTTTATGTCATTGGTATGCTGGAGGAGGATCCCATACACTCAGGTGTTAGAGTAATCAGGCCCGGATATGAGGAGCATGTTAATGTGGGCTATAAATTACTATGAGAAGTGCACTAATTGACTTTCAGCATGTCGGAGACGCTTTTTCAGGTGTCAAATCTGTTGCCACAGTGCTACAAATCTTCACTACATTTAATTCAACCTGTGAGGTAGGGAGTCTGCTAAACATAAAAACGAACACTAATAGTGAAAATGCACCATATACATTCATAAACAAACATACTATTTGCCTATAGCTAGAAATAAAATGCTTTTTATTTTTTAGATGTGTGTAAAGTGAAGAAGTCCAAATCTCTCTTGGGGAATAAAAGCTAGTCTCCAGTCACTAGCAAGAAAATTAACAATCAGAACAACAAATGCCTGAGTACTGAATAAAGGAGCTAATCGGTGAAACCATCTGCATTATTACTTGGAGTCGTGCTTCAAACCATGTGGAAAAAACACTAGATTAAAATTAGCAATACCCTTCAGTTATCCGTTCACACAGACAGTATCTAGAACTCAAAGCTTAAATTACAACATGAACTCATTTCAGACTTCCACTCTCCATAGAAACTAGGGATACACAATACAGATACTGGTATAGAATATCGACGCCTCTCCAAGGAAATTAGCTGGATCGAGTATTGGTTCCATGGTAGCAATTCAGCCCATATCCTCCTTAGGCCTTTAATTGGGTGTATTGAGGCTATTTACTGACTGATGTAGACCCAGGGTGTCTCATAATGTTTGAACTTTAATTCATACAAAGCTGTTCGTGATAAATAAGTTACATAACACAGTTGGATCAAATTTGTCAACTATTTCAATCCCTAAACTGGTATCAACATCAGATATCGGCTGCACTGATGTCAGTATTGGAACTGCTGGATTGGTGCAAACACCCCCAAAACTAAAATGTAGCCAAGTTAAGATGACTTGGATTAAGAAAGTTTTATCATGTTTGGAGTAAATTTCACTTGACAAGTAAAATGTACCAAAGGAACAAGCCTTTTTGTACTTAAAATATGAAAATACATCTTGTTACACTTAAGATAAAAACAACAACTCTTTGAACTCAAAATAAGAATATCTAATTGGAAGATCACTGTAGTTGTCAAGTTAAATCTACTCAAATAAAGTAAAATGTTCATAATTGAAGTCATTTTACGTGCCTAGATGAGTTTTTGCAGTGAATGTAATAAAACATAATACATTTGCATATCCACACACAATCTTCTAGTTTTGTTGGCTGTCAACATAAGCAGTAAGAAAGTGGCTTTTTGGAGTATTTTTTGGACAGTGTAGGACCAGCACTGGGTCACAAAGATGCCCCGGTGTGGCGAGGGTAGCAGAGGAGGGGAGTTTTGAAAGACATGTCTGCCATAGCGAATGCACACAAAAAAATTCTTCTTCCTCTCCTGCATCTGAACTCGCCACTCTCCACAGGGGTGCTTCACCAACCCAGCACTGTCCCATCCTTGAATGCTTGTTTTCTACCATTTTATACAATAGTGGTCTTTCCAGTCATCTGCCTTTGAAATGACAGGGGACCACTTCCTCCTTCCTCGCACGGATAGGCCCAGAGACATCCTGCTGGGTTCCAAAAAAGCACACATCACCACCAGCAACACACATGCTGACAAAGTGACATAAGATCGTTGAAAATGCCAGCAAATGCTTTCCAAAAAAAAGTCAATGTAAAAATTCTTTTCAGTTCAAAACTTACAAAAATAGACAGTTAAAAGGTATTGTCTTGAGGACCAAGGTGGTAGGGATGTAACAGTAACCGAAATATTGTGATATTATATTGTCAAAAGTCTCCCAATAATATCGAAGGCCATCACAATATATCGAATTGCAAGTCTCTTTGCTTAAATAAATAGTGTTTATGATTCTAATTGTCTTTGTGATTTTAATGTCTTTCTTATTCTGTAAATCACTCTGAATTACTTTGTGTATGAACCGTGTTATAAAAATAAACTTGACTTGCCTTGCCATGGTAGCCTGATTCATCAGCCGTTTCACTTCATGGAAACCATCTGACCTCGCAGCATTAGAATTCTTTAGCTCGACGGTAGGTTGGTACTTTTTTATTAAACCAATCACTGCTATTTAGTCATGATGTATGTAATGCGCCGCTAACGGGGCTAACTGGTATATTAAGCTTTTCCCAAAAGCCGTAGAAAGAAGGGCAATAACGTCTTTCCCCTTGATAAAATTCACCAAACATTCTCTTTGTTCAGGCTTTAAATCCTTAATCGTTGCCAACACTGAATGTATGGCTCGTTGCTGATTGGCTGGTGCCCGGACTCGCATTTCCGGGGTTCTTGTATACCATCTAGTGTATTCCAATTCCTGACCCAGGTGCTGGAGAGAAATAAAATTTTGCGGAGGCACAGGTGTCACCAGCCTGGCTATTGCCATGGTGCAGCAATAGCTAAAAAAAACTGACGGAACTACATAGACCATGATCCTTTGGTATTGTCAGTGCAGACTACATGAAGATATAACTGTTCTTGAGCACTTTTAAATCTTAATTCTTCATATTATAACAGTACCAAAGGGTTTTCAAGGCTTTTCTAAGGCTTTTAAAAGGAAAAAGTAGCATATCCACAATTCTATAAGCCTCCACAAAATATCTCAATAAATATTCAACCGTGCGATGCATATCGTGAAAATATTGTATCGAGGGACTTTGGTATTGTTTTACCCCTACAAGGTGGTATTATGTTTTGCTGAAGAATTTGCCTGTAGCCATAAAACCAAGGAAGTAATAGCTTCTACTGTCCTACCATTTAATGAAATAGAGGACCAGTGTTTTGCCTTGAGGTGAAGGTAGTAAGAAACAGACAGGTATTTTTTGCTGAAATGAACTTTTGACCTGTGTAGTGAGTGCAGGAATATTAATAAAAATTTGCTTTTCTTGGACAAATGGATCACAAATTAGATAATGTTAGGATGTCAGAAAGGAGAGAAAGGCTGAGAGGCTGAGAGCTATATGCAGAGTGGAATTGTGTTTCAGCCTACTCTCTTTTGGACGTGAAAGCTACATGTCAGGAATCCAGGTGCTCCGAGCTGGAAATAATAACAAAATGGACTGGGGAAGAAGGAAAAGTAAACTCCATTTTCAAAGTTGCTGGACCAATCATGCGCACTCAAATGTAAATGTGTGACAGTTACCAAGCTAACAATTTGTGCACCAGCTATATCTAATCCCGGCTTGTAATATGAACATGTCCGAGATAAGAGTGTATCCTACTGATATGTTTTTGCGGAAAGGATCACTTGTCAGTTTTCATCATTTTTCCACGCTATCAGACCTGCTCAACAAAACTGTGGTTAGACTCTGTGTAATGCTGGGCCTAGGATGAAATATGTAGTTGTAATATTGAGCACATTCAGTAAAAGGAACTTTTTTTTTTTAAAGACATGGGGAGATTTAACTTTATTTAGCGCAGTTTTGTTTTTGTCTTGTGTCTTTTGTGTCTAACCAAACCATCGGCTACAGTTGGGCAGATTCATAAAAGGCAGGGATAAACCGATTCAGCTTTTTCAGTTTCGATACCAATTTCAATACTAAAGCTTTTAGTATCTGGCTATCCTCGATATCCGCCGATACCAGGGTAGAGAATGAAAAAATTCCTTAAAACAAAAATAAAATAAAACAAAACTGATCCAAATGTGTGTAAGTGTTATTTATCTCAAGTAACTACAGAATAGCTCAGTATAAATAAAAAATCAAACATTATGGGACTTTCTAACACCAGTAAATAGTCCTGTTAGATACATTTCTTGACCCCAACAGGATATCAGTTGAAACGATATTTGGGAGCCAATATTTGATCCGGCAATTTTTCCATAATCAATGCCAATATCTGATACCAGTATCGTGAATCTCTAGAAGGGCATCTGATATAAAATGGGGTAACTTAACGGAAAGACAGCCAACTGGCAAACATAAATAAACGGGCCAAATTTTGCTATTCAATATAAATTGCTGTGTAAAACATAGTACAATTGCAGGAACAGTCAGTGACCAAATATATTCCATTGTAATTGTCTGTAATTGTCCATAATGAGTCCAGAGGATGCAATTTTCCTATTTCCCCTCTGGCCCTGTTTGCCATGATCATTTTATCCATGGCAACAGCACAACAAATTAATGACTGCCTTTTTCGTTTACATACACTAAACTAAATTGGTTCATGAAGTGAAGGGCATAGAGATAATAAGCAGCCAATAATCATTCACATACATTTGGGAAACCTAAAAATACGATTTCAGAGCCCAGTTCTCTGTCCAACATCACTGGCAGCAAATGATATTTTAGCAGCCAATTTTCTCAAGTAGTCTGGTTGTTATATCTGCCTGCCTAACCATCTGTATTTGTTGAAGACTATTAAGTATTCTGATTAAAATACATATAAATAATGTGTCATTATTATATTGGATTGGATCTGAACATATGTGGCATTTGGTCACATTATTTTTGGAACTATAACTGGCAAGTATGATTATTGTTTAACACAAAAAAGTTAATTATTGTTTCTAAACTTCAAAATTTTGCTCATTAGAACATTACCCACAAGAAATAAATATCAACTTACTAAATACATAAAATAAAAAAATGTAAAAGTCTGCTGTGGAACTTTTTTGCCAATAAATAAATAAACACAAATCTGACTCTTACTTGGCCTGGAGGAAGGCCTTCTCCAGCTGGCCTCCATGGAAATGTTATTCCTTTGGCTATACATTTCCACACTAAGGAATAAAATGTTTCTATCTCCATGGAGAATGTTCTCAAGTACAGTTTTAAGTTTCTACTTCCATGGAATCATGCAGGAAATGTACCAGCTCCAGAAAGTTGCGCAATGTTGCTTTAACTAAAATTTCAAAATATATAGGCCAATCACCTCACGTCACAGTGAGGGACAGGAGGACACTGGACAAATTGCTCTCCATTATGGACTTTTCACCTGACTAGAGACAGAGAAGTTCATTCTCCTACAGCTCCACTTTAACAGTGGGAGATACAGGACTACATTCATACCATACTCCATACAACTGTACAGCAACTCATCCTTATGTAACAGATAACCTTATGTCCTGTCAATCAAATAATGTCTGCACTGTTTCTCCTTACAACCTTGTGTATATAGCTAAAATATCTTATATTTATATATACATATACATTTATGTAATTATGCCTTATTTGACACCAGTCTCTTGACATTTTTGCAACTTATTTAAAATGTATTACTACCATTATTACCATTATAATACATTGTGATGTGTGTGAGCTACTGTGTCCAAATAATTTCCCTTGTGAATCAATAAAGTCTATAAGTCTAATCAACTTTGGTACAAATCAATACAATCAATAAAAGACACATTATTTGAGTTTCATGTTTGAGCATCAACTATTTCAAGTCTAACACTAAAAACTAACAATTCACCATCATGAAACAGCAGAGAGGAAGGAAATTGGCAGAAACTAAGGCAATGGGGATGAAGCAAAAGCCTAGGGAGACAAGCCCAATGGGAGGTGGTGATGGACAGCCTCCCCTGCTTCCTGGGAGCTGGCAGCGGTAGTCTCTCACCTGAATGAATGAGAGAAAATGGCTTAAGTTGTCAGGACGCTGTTGTGCATTCAAACTTCATAGGTTATGTCTGACAGGGATCTGCTCGAGAAAATTGAGAGTGAGGAGGAGGGAATAAAATGTTTCTATGTGTCTGTACAATTTTCAACTACCACCTCTGTTTTTGTTCTGAGGAAAACAAATGTTACTTCAAATATAACTGACACAAAAAATCGAAATAATCACCAAAACAGGATTTTAATTTCTTGTAAAATATGCTTAAATGTTCACTTTTCATCATTCAAATTAATTAATTAATATCAGTGTTGCCACAATACTAAAACTTCAAATCAATTTCTATACTAACAGCGAAAGGCTCAATCGTTGACGCTGATTTATTTAAAAAAAAAATCTTGTACTGAAAATGACAGGGTATTATAAAAGTACTTTCTTTAAAACAACCCTATGGTCTTATTAGTTCTAAAATAGATCAAGACTAACCAATGCTATTCAGAAAAAAGGCAAATTATGTCAGATGTATGTGATTTTTTTCAGTACTGCCACTTCTCATGAGTATCTAGTTTCAATGTTTGATTTAGTCTTGATTAATATCTGGTTTTCAATACAAATCTGAATACAAAGGGACAATAGACAGCAACTTCAATGTGCAACGAAAACACTCTTCACAGCTACGCCAACATCTGTTTTTGAGATATGAGCCATCATATCACCATAATGCAAAGATAACAAATGTTGGATATTGTCTAGCTTTAACCTTATATATTACTGACATAACCACTAATTCTCCAGAGACAGTTAATAAAAATGAATGGATGTTATACAACAGAGCTTAGGGGATTTATGTCAAAGCGAGACAGCACTGCAAGTATTTCCTGGTTTTTGTATGACTATTTTGATTCATGGGTCTGCTTTTACATTCTCCCTGTGTTATTTATTCATTAGTCTGAGAGCTTCCAGTTGTGTGGTGTCTGCAGCTGTAATGCACTGTACATCCTCCCACACAGGTTCTAAGTCTCAGCCCGAATACTGGACATTAATACACTGGACAATCATTATGAAAAGTGTTTTAATAAATGTAGCTTTTTACATTTGAATTGTTTATATGACCACTTTAGAATTTGATAAACACATTAAGAAAATATTCAAAACGAAAAAACACAAATAAATCTAAACTGCTTCTAACTAATCTGCAGTAAGGCCCACTGGAGAATGTACTTCCTTTGCAAATTGAGAAATTTTAATATAGATTGTGTTTTTATGAAAATGTTTTCTAGTTGCTTCATTGAATCAGTCCTCACCTTTTCTTTTCTTTACTTGTTCAGTCTGCTAAAACCTAGAAGTCTTAATGGTCTTCTTAAAGAGTGTTTTGATGCGCACTTTAAAAAATAAAAATAAAAAATCCTGCAGACCCCCCACACCCTTTCAAATAATGAGCCACAAAATTACATTTGAAAAAAATAAATAAATAAAAATTGTGTGAATTTTCTCAAATTTGACACAGGGACCAATTATTACTGCTAGAAGTGTCATTATCTTTGTGGGGGATACAAAAATCTAGATATTCTTCAAAACAAGAACAATAGTCTAAGTGTACAATATTGTTAAAAACAAAACAAAAAAACATTGTAGTACATAGTAAAATGAATCACTTTTGTGGAGTTTGTGTCTATAAAGAGGCATAGAAGTTACTTTCAACTCTCTACAGTTCAAATCTTTTACAGAAAAATAAAGTTCTACAGTAGTACAAAGACAAATTACACACAATAATTACTCCCCAAAAAATTATAGTAATTATCATGATGGGCCTACATGTACTAGTTCAAACTCCAGGTAAGGGCACAAAAATAAAGACCTCTCAAACCTAGAACCTTCCACATCGCAAGATGGTGTCTATTTTTCTACAGTATTATTATTAATATGTATTGTAGATGGTGACATTGGTTTATCTCTGGAAACCTGTCCTCTTTCGTGGTAGTGATGAGAGATCACTGCCCAGCTCTGTCAACAAGCCCTTGACAACATGGCTGAAGTGTGATGAATACTTTGCTCTTACCTTTGATAAGACCGTACATGCTTTTCTATCTCCAAACCATACACCTGATGCTAGAACCAATTTCCCTCCAGTAATATGCTGTCCAACACTGTGACAAACTACACATGTCGTAGCTGGAATGTAATGGCCCCCGGATTTTCAAGGACATGGCAATAGTGAAAATCATTCCTCCATAAAACCCTATATCTCTACATCCTCAATCTTCAACTACCTTCATGGCATCTTTCAGTATAGAGTTGTACTAATCGATACCTAAAGTAGTATCGTACTTGTCATTCATACATCTGTAAATAAAGGGATTGGCTTGCATCTTGCAGTTAAAGGTTTGAAGTATCTGTAGACCATGAACTGGAACTGTAATCTTATACTCGACTGCACCAACTTCAAAAATGTCTCAGAATAAAGCATTAGAGAAAAAGAAATGTGCGTCAAAAATAAATACTCACTTCATCAAGACTTGTACCTTTTTTCACAATATGCAGAGTGTCACGGATGTTACTTTTAAACTTAGCCTTTCACGTACTGTCTCTCTCTTCTCTCCTTTTACTATGGACTTGATTGATATTACAACTAGTCTAAGACTACATTGTGACATTTTTACTATAGTGGTGAAAGCATCAAGCATTTTCCTTAACTATTGAGTACAAATGCATATCACCTTTTTACTGTTTTATACTTGCTACTATCCTAATCACTACTTTACTACTAACGTCCAAATATGTACTTGTCCAATGAATCTGTTGGCTGTGAATTAAATTGAAGTCATTGAAGCCACGGTTGAAAGCTACTGAACTTTTCTTTGTTTGTCTGACTGTTTTATTCCTAACACTTTTTATTATAGTAAAATATTTTAAAAAACAAGTATTATGCCCTGACTAGACTCGGTAGTGGCAGCGGTCCTGTCACTGTGCCATTAATCTGCTTTTAATGAGATTAAAGCCTATTGCAGACACAGGAAGCCACACTCTTATGAGCCAAACAAAGACTCCAATTGGCAAAGCAACCGCACTGTGCTTCTTCCCCGGATCTTTTCTCTACAAATAATTATCACATCCGACCAACTGCTCATATTTTTGGGACATGGGGAGAAGGGTTAACTGAGTGAGAAGACTAACTCCCAGTCATTCAAAAGCTCATATTGTGCAGTAGTTTTGAGAGCTTTTGTTCCGCAAAGAAAGAGTTGGGAATTGGTCCTTTCCAAAATATACCAAAATGTGAACAAATACTGCCAAACAACAGTTGATTGCTAAGCAGCAATGAAAGAGTATTGTTTAATTCTAACAAACTACTGATAAAGTAGAAGTATAATGTCAGAACTACCTTTAAAAGTATAAGTTCTTCCAAGTAAATTTAGAACATTTTGATGGACAAGATATCGAGTCCAAGATCAGTTCAGTAAATATCCCATTCTGGTCAATAAATTGGTGTAAGATGATTTACTGACCAGTGTTTGCCCAAACTACTACATAATACTGAACTTGTATTTTTTGTAGTTTTTCTGTAGCTGTAGTTACTTTAAATGATAAATAACAAAGACAAAATAACTTTTTACAATAAGTCATTTGTGTTTAAAGGAATTCATTTTTGGTCTCTGCCCTAGTATCAGTTGATATCGACTATCAGCATCGGTAGGTAAGCCAAAATATCGACATTGGTATTGGAACAAAAAAACCTGGATGGGTACATCTCTAAATGTAAATGAGTAAATATAACTGAGTACTAGCCACCTCTGTTACTACTACTACTACTACTATCGTTACTATACTAAAATACTTCTACATTTTGGTAATAAAAGTTGACAGCCACTGATCACTACTACCCAATTGTGTATTTTGATTGTCTCTGTCTCTCTACACCCAGAGATGGGAGTGTGTAGCATCGCCAGAAACAGGTGAATAAACGCTGTTATGGCTCAGTGCACTGCTAATCTGTTCAGGACTTCATTCCACTAACGATGCATGGTGCCGGCATTCTCCCCAAGACCTCCCAGGAATACGATTATGCAAAGCTTTGTACTTTTAACAAAACACAAGGTGGTCCCAGTGAAATGATGCTCTCCAAATTTGTTTTCTACCCATTGTCGGCCTATTATCACTCCTTTTCATCATCGAGAAATGCCCTGGAGAGGTGAGGTGTGGAGATCCAAAATGTCAGCTGTGAGCCGCTGGCTATTCTCGTAATTAGTGTTTTTTTTCTTCTTTTGTGTTTAGTTTTTCATGGACAACAAAGGCAGTGGAGTAAATTGGTCAGAACAGTGGAGCCTTATTGGACTGGCTGTGTGATTGGACCATCAACAGCTGTGCACAAGAGCTGGGTTCACTTTTAATCTCCAATGAGTAAAGGAGGAAGTGAGTGGACCGTTTAGCATCTGGCACAGGCAAAAGAACAAAAGAAAGTGGACACAGGGTAATTTATGGATGAAATAATTGAATGGAATACAAATCTATGACGACATACAATGGATAAACATAAACGAGTAAAAAAAGCTTGCCACTTTGGCTGGGGCCATATTGTATTGTTGATGAAATAACTGTAATGTTGGGGGGTGATATGGAATATAAATATTGTTAAAAATAAAGTAATTCCACACTACAAAAAGTTTTAACTTCTGGTTATGAAGTACATATAATTTATATTGTCTCATAAACTGCAAACTCTCTATATATACACCAATATACATTTTAGTCTTTAACGCCCTGTAATATTTGAAACAACAAATGAAACAGGTACTTGGCGTCAAGAGTCTTTTACTAACTAAAAGAAAATTCAAGATAACTTTCTTGTCCAGAGAGTGGGAAATTTGTGCAATAGATAAATATAGTCCATAAATACAGAAGTAACACAAGTTAATTACAATTCATCACTGATACGATACATACCATGATAAATAGGCCACGATACGATTTTCTTTTCAATACAGTGCACTTTTGATTCAATATGATTTGATACAATATACTTCAAATAGATTCGATACGGTTCAGTGGGGAAAAAAAGGCTAAATCATGGCTCTGCTACTAAAAGTCTATTATGTCCACTAAGTCTGTACAAAGTTAATATGAAAAACACCCATTTTACTCAAAACAGTGAAAATGTCAACACAGTTGTAGTTCTTACACGAAATAATTTAGGAAAATATAACTAAAAATACTCTTGCCGATATATCGATACAGCAGCTCACGATATCAATACTGTATCATTAAATTAAAATTAAATATTTTTGCACACTCCTTAAAAAGAGCTGTATGTAGCTCAACAATTGCCACCTATTCAATATCCTATAGACAATGGGACGAAGGAGTTCTGTTCTGAGATCTGTTCATGTGACAGATATAGATTTCAATCCAGTCAAATCCACTTTATTTACAGTATATAGTAAACTTTATAAACCTAACCCTGTTTCCAAAGTGCTACATAATAATATATAAAATATAATGTAAAATAAACCTATATTTCACTCCAGTAGTCCTTATGTAAAGCAATACAACTATTAAAACCAAAACAAAACTAGTAAAATCTCAAGTGGGTATCAAACTGACAACACCTGTAAAACTATTTGTAACTCATCTTGAAAGTATAACAAAAAAGTAGTTCCTTCTCCAAAAAATAAACTGTGAACAGCTTTTGAATCAGCCCTGTATTGTATATTTGGCTTTAGCTGAGGTGTAGCACTGTGGGAAATGTAATGAGAGGGGCTCAACACAGACATCTTGGGTGCCAGACAGTCTGAACTCATGCCTGTGTAGAGTGGACACGATGTGAACCAAAGAGGAAGGTGTTATATTAATGTATGCCTTCGTTTGTGCACATGCCCTATATATATTCTTATATGTGACAAGCGCCTCGGTATGTGTGTGTGAAGCTTGGAGCGTGTGCTGGCTGCAGTTGTACCTGGGATTTGACTGTGAAATGTGACAGGAGAAAGGAGGGAGAGCAGAGGGGTGACAGCAGCGGGGCCCAGAGCTGCTGGACAGGTGGGCTATGACGAGAGTGTTAGTATTCACCATCATAGATTATATAAGAGCGGAATGATAAAGTATGGGAAAGTAGGGCAAAGCAACTTGTTGAAAAGTCATGTTTACGGTTATATCCAATGTGTGCAATATGACTGTTTACTGTGCAGGTTATGACAAGTGAAATTATGCAAAAAAAGCGGCAAACTAATGTGTAACTTTATTCAAAAAAAAATTTGTAATTTGTTTTCCAGTTTTATCAGTTGCTCTAAAATCCATTTGTTAACTGTCACATGTCACCAGGTGTATTTCCTTGTGCTTGTAAACACATCAAAAATCTGATCTAATGATAGGGTCATCGGTTTATTATTTGAGTTACCCCATTTTAACTGTACTCACATCATGGTCCCACTTCTAGATCTTTAGCATGGTTTGTTCTGGACTACTTCACCTGGAGGATTTGAGAACATGCAAAATGGGCCATAGATTGGAGTTAGTTTTTTTTTTTAATATACTTTTTATTTACTCAGTTTTTCAAGTTTTGTGTAATAAAGAACAAACAAACAAAAAAAAACAAACAACCAATACAAAGCTTGGGGCACTGTTCCACTGCAATAAGGATGTTGAAGGGTGAATCAAGTCTCTTTTTGTTTATTTTCAACCATTTTGTCCAGTGTTTAATTAAGAAATGTCCTTTGAGTCGCAGAAAAAAAGTCAGTCATTCCATGGAATATATTTCTTCTATAACATCTAGTCACTGATTCACTGATGGTGGGTCCTTTTTAAGCCAGCTTCTTGTTATTGCTTTTTTTGATGCCAATGTCAGAATATTAAAAAGGTATCTGTCCTCTTTTTCCATCACCTCTCCAAGCAGAAGGCCTAACAAAAATATCTTTGGGTCCTTGGGGACAACATAAGTCAAGATCGTATCTGTTTAGACTGGAAGTTTTAAAGTACCACCCTAACCTAATTCACTTTAAGAATGTTAATATCAGGCCTGTTCACATCAAAATGTTTAGTTATTTAAGTTATAGTGGGAGACTATTTAAAGGTGCATTATGTAACTTTTTGGTTGGGGGGCCCTTTACCTGCTTGTTTCTATGGATATGTCATTCCACAGTATGATATTAAACAGTTTTACAGCTCAAAAATACCAAGTAAAACAGGGATTCTGACTGTGAGCGGGGTTGCCTCTCCACAGGCCTGTAACTTGGTCTGGTTTGGTCTCCATGAAGATAGAAAGGTTTAATGCCATATTGTGAAATATTACAGACAAAGCATTTGATGGACCCTCCACGAGAAAAGTTACACAATGCACCTTTAAAACTAGCAATGAAAAGTACTTACCAGCATAATGTGGGCCAATTCACCAAAAAAATCCAAGAAATATGTACCTGAGGGCTACATAATTTGGACGATCCTGTACCAGAGCACAATCCTATAATGCTTGCATGATACTTGATTAAAAATTTCACACAACAATACTTTAACACAATCCCTAGTACTACTTCCACTACTAGTACTTACTGTACACCTACACTGTAAAGAAACTGCAAGAGTGTGTGAATAATTTGTGAATATTTCTTGCAAAGAAGTAGGCAGCTAAAACTTTTGTCTTGTGGGAGGACAGAAGGCCGCGGATGGAGCTGGCAGCACTTAATGATGCAGAGATATTTTATCTTGAAAAATGAATGTGCCTTAACATATTTGCTCAGTGCGGCAGGATGTTCATCTCGCCTTCAGGCAGGACCATAGCTTTTCCGACAGACACAGAGATACGGGGCCGGGGATAAGAAAAGATCTGATTCATGCATTCAGCTATTATAGCACAAGAGCAGAAAGTGGGGCTGGGTTTTATTAATTCAACTGTGGGACAGAGGTGTCCAAACTTTAGTCAAGAGGGTAAGATGTGCAGCACGAAAAATTGGCTATGAAAGGGTTTAGCACCAAATAGGTTTCAAGGATGCAGGGTGTTATGAGATATTGGTCTAAAAATCCATTAACTAGGAAAATGTATTCATCGCCACTGCAAAGATAACAGCATTTATTCTTGGAGATTGTACAGAATATATTATAGGTACGTTCAACACTAAATATTTTAGGAGTAGCATATAATTTAATAATTGTAGTACTTAAGTATATATGAGCTTCTGTGGGTATACGATCTTTTAACATTTGTGCAGTTCTACACCCTCAGCTATCAAAATGACATATTTTTGGAAGACTATTTAAAGGTGCATTATGTGGACTTCCAGAATATCATCCAGTTATCATTATGTGGATACTCGACTGGTAGCTAGTAACTACAACTGTCAACTGTTTTCATGATGGCAAAACTGGCAAACTCTAGTCTCTTAAGTGCCTTATGCAACCTTTCTGGTAGAGGGCCCATCATTTGCTTGTCTCCATGGAGATGCTAATGTATTTCCGGAGTTGTTCAACAATATAGCACTGAAATCATCTATGTTCATGAAGAAAAGCAGGTGAAGGTGATACCACTAGGCCATGCTACACGTCAGATCTGTGGAGAGGTGACCCTGCTCACAATGTATATAAAAAGTATGCATGTTTTTAAAAGGTATTTCTAAGCAATAAGCAATAGATAAGTTTTGGGAAATTACAGGCAAAGCAATAACATGTTCATTAAGACTACATGGTGGCTGACCCCAGACCAGAAAAGTTACACACTGCCCCTTTAATAACACTACAAAATCACAATTGGGACTTTATCGTAGATGGTTATCCGATGTGATACATAACTGCCTCTGTTGGTGTTATTTGTCAAAGCTAAGACCTCTCTTCAAATTAAATGCTCAGCTTGCAAGACAAAGTGGCTGGATGCGTCATTTTGTTGTTGTCGTCTTGGTAAACCCCGCTGTTTTCTCAATTGCTCTGTGTGTGCTCGAGAGGCAACGGCAGTGCTATAAATCTCCACGGGATGAGGGGTGCACTGAAGTGGCAGAAAGGAAGAAAAATTAGGATCTGAGATGGCGAGACAGTTTAAAATATAGTATAGTAAGTTTTATCCAGCTGGAGATGTCTTTTTGGCAAACTGGCTGTCGTGCACTGACACATAGGGCTAATTAGCACTGCTTAATGCCTTTGTGATCAATCAGCATCACACTGGAATCCATTAGTGGTAATAGGAACATATACTCGATCTTTTCAAGACAAGAAACTCCTCTAATTACGGCAGGCTGACAGATCTGACTGAAAACACCTGCATTCTCGGAGAAGTTATGGCTTCTGTTTTGTGACACCTTCAACAATAAAAAAAGAGATATGTCTGCTAGACAAAGGCTACAGTGGTACAGAGATAATTAACTTTAAGTAGAATTTTCAGTTGAATCTTTTTCATATTTTTCATATTTTTCTGAAAAGGCTTAACAAAAAAGAAAAATCTGTGCTATTTTGGTCTTATTGGAGCATAATATATAAGTAGCAAAACATTTTCTAGATGATTTGATTTAACTCTTATTGCTGGATTTAGATGGCATCACAACATTCTATAGACCATTCATATTTAATGCAGAAGGGAGACAGCTAAAAGTCTGAATTATTAAGTTGTTATGCAGTGAGATCTTGGGTCTAGTGACTAAAATAAATGGTCAGGTTCAGCATTTGTGCATTTCCTCAGCAATATTTCATGACAAAATACAATGTAATCAATAGGAAAAACGGTGTCTAACGCCCAGCTGAATATGACCTCATCACATTGCACAATCCAAAAAACACCAATTAAAAAGTCCATTATGTAACTTTTCCGGTGGAAGCCAGCCACTTTTTTCTTAATGATGTTACAGCCAGATATGTTCTTCTTGTAGATAAGCAGGAGACCACAAGGCTAAAATTACAGGTCAGATCTTAGGAGAAGCAAGCCCGCTCACAGCAAAGACTCATTTATGCTCCATTTTAAAAGATAGGTGCGTTCCAAGTTTAGTAACGGTCACTGCATTTACTTCCAAACGTCCATAATATTCTTTTAAATAACCACCAGAGGGCAATAAATGGATAAAAAAAAGAAACAAATAAACAAACATGGAGGCGCCCATGGCAGATTTTAGATCACATCTGTTGGAAAAGAGTCAACAAAACGCAAAGAAACATTTATTTGGCTTGCAATTTTTTCTAGTCACTTTTTAGCTTCCACTATCGAGCTGTGTTCACTACTGTCCCCAGTGGTCAGCTAATGAACAGAAGGATCAAATGACGGACAGAAGCCTCCATGCATATCTGTATGAGTTTAGAACATAGCATAAATGAGACTCAAGAATGCCTGTTTTTCAAAGGTGTTTCTAAGAAATTAAAACAAAACATGTAAGATAGGTCAGTATAATGCCATACTATGGGAAATTTCAGGCAAAGCAATAACTTCTCCGTGGATACAAGTAAGCACAGTATCTTGATTCTGATTAACCATCTGGAATAATTAAATAAATATTTCATTATCTCAAGTGCTTGTGTGCCAACCAGCGTTCTAATGAAATGCAGCTTTGTTAAATTACTTTTGTTTAAGAATGAGATAATTAATGCTGTGCCACTTACTCCAAACTTCTTTAATCAGGGATTTCTTTCAAAACAAGTCCCATTTATTGAAACTATAGGCAAAAATAACTCACTTAATCACTCCACTCGAAAACAAACTGAACAAAACCCGCAACTTCGACATAAATTATGTCAACAAAAATTTCAATGCCCTCAACCATCAGCTGATGGTATTATTTTAGAACAGTATTTTAGAACATTATAATTCAAGCAGAATGGTTCTGGAAAAGGTTAAAACCTAGTATTATAAAATTCAAAATATAAAGGGATTTTTATGGTGAATGTTAATAAATGATTGTGCACACTAAAAAGGTTAAACCACAAAACTTTGCTTTGTGACCTGCAGTTTCACACCGAAGAACTTAACTGAATAAATGTCAGACTTGTGAAGTACTTGGGCATGTATCTTTAATACACCATTTAATCTTACTTTTACTTATAGCAAATTAGTTCTTTGACCCTCATCTGTAAAATGCATATTTGAAATACCAAAGCTTGGCCAAAACCATTTAATGAGGGGGAATAAGACACAAGAAAATATAGAATTCACTAGAGACCTTCACAGGCAGTTTATTTTACTCATTTTCAAACAAAATCCAGAGCATCAGAATGTGCAGTAGTTAGTTAAAGCCCATATATTTGCATAACAACTGTGAGTAGTGCTGACATTTGTGTAAAACTTTCATATGCATCAACAAGTCAACAGTGCACAGATTAGGCTCTAAAATGGCTTGGTAATCAGAGTACAACCTAAATTACGATGGCTGTACCCACGACAACCTCCGGAATAAGTTGAAGAGTGAGATGTAGCTGACCTTCACTTGACCATACCATGACAAGCCAAAACAATATTGTTTTTATCACTGTGTAGTAGCAAGACCAGGTGGTATTTTCTCTGCTGTGTTCTTTGTCTGGGCCCACACCTAAATCCAAACACACCCAAAGATTAATCACTGCTGCCACCTCTGCCTGTGTTGACCCCTCTCCCCCTCTGTCATCAGATCTGCTCCTGGATACACATGTAATCTCCAATATCTCACAGGGCCATCGCCACGGCACAGTCTCCGTCCTCCAAAGAAGAAGATGACCGGTGGCTACTCACACAAAAAAACCATTTTTTTTAAGGTGAAAATCCATCCTATTGACTTTCACTACAAAATAGACACAGGCACTTTTCTTTTTTCTTTTCTTTTGACTTTTCACTTATCAAGAGGGAACAACAAAATCTGCCTCCCAGTATACAGTGACGGGTATACTGATTTAGCATAGGATTTAACCCAGATGCCCTTCCCTATGAAAGCATCTTAATTAGTTCAAGTTAGTTGGGGCAGGCAGATTTGTGGTTATTATTATTGTGGTTGTGACATTCCTAAATACTGTATTATTGACTTGACAGTCAATAGAAAAGTAATGTAGAAGACTTATTTTATCTATCTTTATATAACTGCTTTCACAATTAATTAGCAGAGTGAGGAAACATAGTAATGTATTGTTTTGAAAAGAATATTCCATGCTCCACAGCATGGCATCAAACTATAATTTATGGAAAGGACGCTAACATCATCAGGCCAAGTTACAGGTAAGATCTGTGGAGAGGTAATCCCGTTTTCACTAGGATTGCATATTTTTCAAATTTTCTTGACCTGTAGGAGTAAGGTTAAAGTAAAATCTAGCTTTCAAGATATCAACTCTGGTTTCTGGTACAATAGTCTACGTTTTACATACAACGTAAAAATAATGTAACGCTACAACAATGTTGTTGTAATTGGATGATATTGCCACAAGACAGGAATAAAGAGAGCAACTAGCACTAGAAAGAAATGATCAATGCACTTTCAAAGGCACTTGGGGTTTTGCTATTGTGATGAGACCTATTATCTCTGCCCTCATTACGGCTGTCCACTTGTTTGCCAAGCTAATAAATGTCAAACATGATTGGCCTGTCTGCGTGAGGGAAAGCTGCGGTAAACTAAACAGCAAACATTTCAAGTGACATTTAGACTTAATGATAATTGCTTCCTCGGGATTAAAACTTCCAATCAATGCTGTTACCACAATATTCTATAGTTAATAGATCTAACCATTTCATGCTGGCTAGAGACAAAAATCCAGCAAATCCTTCCAACCACCTGCCTAATGTGTAGCACCATACAAGACAAACTGGTGCACTGGGAGATTTTAATTTACATTAACTGGGCAATTACACTTAAATTACTGCAGCAAAGACAGCCATCATCCAGCATGTTGTGTGTGTGTGTGTATGTGTGAGAGAGAGTGTGTAATAATAAATAATAAATTGTCTGTACCTTTAAGAACAGTAATTTCTGAGATGCCCAGCTGTTTAATCATCACAATTTATCGGTTTCAATCTTGTAAAAAAAATGTATGGAAAATCTATACCACTTTATAATAATTACATCTTAATATGAAGAAAAACGTAATTCATAATGAATACATAGTTTTTTAATCATGATCTACTTAAGTAACTATTCATTAATGACTTAAATAGAGTTTCGGATTAAGGTTTAGGGAGGTAATTATTAAGGCTAAATCATTCTTAATAAACATTAGGGCTGCAGTCAAATAAAATTCTTGGTTACCCAAAGACATGTCCTGCCTCAATTAGTTGATTACATAAAGACTTACTTAAATTTGCGAATCATAAACTTAAACTGCCTTTTTACAAATCAACAGATCAACAAAGAAAGGATCTTTTCATGGCCAACGTTGATCCTGATTGTTTAGAATTCATAGAAACCGATGGCCGATAAGCTCTACTACAGACTCAACTACAGCCCTTTTTACCACAAACCTTTAAGAGAAAGTTCCGTTATCTTTTCACACTAAAGTGTTCAAATAGAAATTTGTGCGCAGATCAGCCAAAACAAAATATAGGCCTATGCTAGACTTAAGGCCGATAGCCGACGCACTAAAAAGGTCCAAATATCTCTAAACATTACACCTGATCTGCAGATAACCTGTGGAAAGCACTGACTAATATCAAGCCCATGTGATTTGCTTCGGTTTGGGGAAGAGATAAAAAGTACAAAATCAGCTTAACTCGGGGAAAGCTCTGCGACTAAGTGTGAGATGTGGGCTAATGAGGGCCCACTTTGCCCTGCTAATGTGGCTAATTAGCAGTCAGACAGGAAGTGCTATTGACTTTGAGCGCCTGCCACTACACGCTGATGGAGGAGCTGAAGTGTAAATACCACACGAGACAAGTAAATACACATTGGATTAGGGGCTGGGCAGTGCGGGGCGGGCTGGGTGCAAATCTGGCATAGTTGCAGTTATGGCTGTTTGTAGTGGATATAGCTAAATTAGAAAAGACAGTACCCCAAACATGCTTTCTATTGAGTTATGGATATTTGAAGTTGTCCAAATGTAGTACAATATACAATCCAGTCTATTTTTGCATAATGGTTTGGACAGTGCAGATAAACTAGAGCGGAGTAGTTATGGAATTAATTTCAATAATATGAAAAGAGCTCTTGTCCTTGGACCTTGTAGTGCTATTTCAGATATTTAAATGCCGCAGAGTGAACAAAAAGTAGCTTACAAGCCTGAAGAATCATAAGAAACACAGCATTGTTCTTTAATCCTATATAACAAAAATAAATCTCCATAAAAATCAATGAAAGGTGCTTCTGTTCATTCTACTGGATAGACACAATCAATAGTGCCTAAATATAGCTTTGAATGAAGTTTGACCTGTCACCATAACAAATTTTGAAGTATGATATATTGCTGAAGTAAATGTAGATGATAAATGATAACACTAAAACATAACACAAAGCAGAACTATCCAAAAAGTATTCTAAATGTACAATGTATTATTAAAAACATGAGCTACAATGGATAAACAGCAGAATGCACCATTTTGGTACTGTATTTTTCGGCCTATAAGTTGCACTTTTTCCTCATGGTTTGGGTGGTCCTGTGACTTATACTTCGGTGCAATTTATGTTAAAATTTTCACACTGACAGCCATGAGAGGGCGCTCTAGGCTTGTGTACTCCTGTACCACTGTCACTTTGCATTCTACTGCGCATATCGGCTGCAGAAGAAAAAGAGTCACTGTCCTGTCTGGTATCATGTCAGCTGGTTGCACCAGTACTTCTGTATCACTGACTATTTAAAATTTAAACAAACATAAAGATAACTGAAACCATCTTGCCGGGATTCAGAAAGGCTGGAATAATTCTAACTGGAACTTATCCTGAGTCTGATGACAGCTACGAAGAAGAGGAAGCAGCGCTCTGTTTACCTCCGGAGGTTGCAGAGTTGCTCAGATCAGATGTCACATCTGAGCAACTGAGGATGAAGAATTGAATAGATTTGGTGATTTGGTGAGATGGAGAGTTTGGTAAACTTGCTATGTTCTGTTGTTTATGCTCTAGTTATCTAGTTAGTAATAACTGTTCATACAACATCCTGTTGTTCTCTGTTCTGTTGTTATTACTATAACTGGCCTTTCAAGATGAAATGTAGGTTCCTGGTCTCTGATTTTATAAAATAAATTTCCACCAAAAAGTGCGACTTATAGTCTGGTGCAACATGTTTTCTTCTTCATTATGCATTTTTTGGCTGGTGCGACTTATACTCCAGTGCGGTAATTAGATTGTATATTTTTAGTTTATAATTCAACTTTCTACAGCTCAAGTCTTATGGCACTGCAATAAAACCTCCAAACCTCCTAAAAGAGAGAGCTAAGAAATATTGTTTCATCCACCATATACTGAACATTAAGATGATATAGTAATTATTGTGACAGGTCTATGAAAATGATCAAAATTTGTTTTCAATGAATTTACTTGCTGGATTAAAATGAACAAAGAAAATGCCTTGTGAAAAAAAACAAGTAAATATATGTATTCAAGTGCTCCATCCAAGTAAACCTGCAGATAGTAATGCATACATTTTCCCACATACCATTGTATCTTTGAATTCCACACAAAGCAGGCCCATATTCTCTGGCAGCCCTTCTAGTATTTTTGTTGTTGTCTTTTCTTTTATGCCTCCATTGTATTAATACAACTGAGCACAGAGCCTATAGAAAACTTTCTTTGAAGCACGCAGCCTACCTCTGGTTGGCTCGGTGCGCTTGGGCAGATCCAACGTGTCATAGTTTTTGTCGTTTTCACCATTTTTTCTTCCTGTGTAGAGAAAACAAGAAGGAAAAAGACTTTAATTTCAAAAAATATTATAATTAAGTATGCTTTCTATGTCACAGGTACCAGGTGATAAAATTACAAATCCATTAGCAATTTAATCATGTTTACTGCAACTGCAAACTTCTTATCTTAAATCTAGATTAAAACTTCACCCACACGAAATAAGAAAACAAAAACATGTTACCTGTAGATACCATCTTGCATTTTAGGTAGTGATGTGAAAAATTACCAAGACATCGGACTAATTTTGGCCTTGACAGACAGCACAAGGAATGAAGCTACTATATGAATGAATGATGCATGCACTCACTGAAGAAAGCTACAGAGATATGACACAGATATATTCTACAATGTAGTTTCAAATCACTGGTGTACAATAGACAAATGCATTGAACATCTACATTGCACAGTCCCATTTCCAATATATTGCACGTCGTATAGAGGAAGAAGCATTTCCGGAGATGGCAAACACTTTGAATAATGTAGAGGCACAGGGGGCACAGAGCAGGATGGGGGGTGGTCCAGTCACTACGGTGCAGCCAGATAATGGTCTCCTCACGTGCACAAGGACATGCCCAAGAGAGAGAAGAGGGAGAGGGGGAGACAGACAGAAGGGCCAGCCCCACACTTAGGAGGAAGTCACATTTCCGGGCAGTGTAATACAATACAATAAGAAGGAAACAAGCCAAGCTACACTACATTAATACAATTATGCACAGTGTCAAGGTATACTAAACACTTTCAATTTTAAGATCTATTTTGAGAGCTTTTACTTTGCATTGTGTAACTTTTCTGGTGCAGGGTCTGCCATTTGTTTTTGTTTTTTTCCATTGGACATGTTATTTCTTTGCCAACTTTGCCTGGAATGTTCCACAGTAGCAATAAATGTATCCATCTTGAATTTTCTCAAATTTTCAAGGTGGTTTTATTGCTTAACACATGTAACTTGGCTTGGTGGTGTCACTTTTTTTTGTCTCCATGTAGATAGATGTGTTTAATGTAATGCTGGTCAAAGCAACAATATTTCCATGGAGACGAGGAGGTAACAGACCCACTAACAGAAAAGTTACATAGTGTGCCTTTAAAGGAGACAAAGTTGTTTAGGCCCCAACGTGCATATGCATATGCCTATTCTATAAAATCTTTGGTATAAGAATTTAAAATTTAAATTTAAAACATTGCTGAGTTGAGCGTATAGTATGCAAAAAAAAAAATAAATGCATGTAATTTGATTCATTGTAAATCTCCTTTCAAGTTCCATACTAGGCCTTGGGATATCTGGTACTTTGAATATTAGGACACAGAAATTCAACTTTAAAAAATATGTCCTAATATAAGGAGGATTTATTAGTTTGTTGCCATATTTGACCTGCTTTATTTCTGTAATAGTGAAAATGTGTTTAAACATTTCAATTACATTTTTAAACTTTTTACTTCCTCTAATTGGGACTGCAAGGCAAAAGGCTGCATGTTTGAAGTGCCAAAATTGTAGCCAAGTTATTTTTTTCCTTTCTTGGATTATTTGGAAGAGAGCCAAAACTACTTTTAACTATTTTCTACAGCAGCCGGGGGCACTGGGAGAAGCAGAAGAAAGGGGTGAGAGAAGAAAGAGGGGTGAAGGAGGTGTAGTCTAAAAAGCACACTCACCTTGATTAAACCATTCCTCTATAGTTAGCCAAGGAGGCAGCAGCAATGCCATAAAACACAAAGCGGGGAGAGAAGAGGAGAGTTAAGGTGAAAACTGTTGGCACGTCAAGGGAATGCAGTGTCTATGGCGTGTGAAGACCGCTCACAAAAAGGAGGCTAGCTTTGTCTGAATAGAATAGAGCAGCCAAACCAAGAGTCAGTTAAGAAGGATAATAAAAGAAACAAGATTTAGGCAGCAAAATAGACTACCGGGAAAGAGGAGAGCCATTAGCAGCATATAAGACAGTTTCTAAGAATGTGTGTTTGAGAAGTGTGATGAAAAATACTTTTGAAAGCTCATTGGATATGAATAAAAGATGTAGGAATAAGCATATCCATACAATAATAAGGATCTGTTAAGTATGTATCATGTTAAATTAAGGTGAGTAAACACAGGGAATATTCTAATAGCAGAAGCCATTAGAACATTTGGAGCATATTTAGAACTTGAGATTTATTGCCGACGTTTAAGAGAGGTGTTAAGAATGTTGCTAACGACTTTAAGAGTGTTTTAATGGTTCATTTATCATTTAGTACAAACATTTTAAGAAAAGCTGCTCTGAAAATAATTAGTAGATCTGTTTACCACTATAAAACAAACAAGCATTAACCGCAGGATTACGCAATTAGTTAAAGTCTAGGTTAAAAGCCTGTGCCTTAAGGTTGTTGAGTTGCATATTTCTACATCTTTTGTGCTCATGTTTTAACAATAATATCCCGGGTTTATTTTTTATTATAATGTATTACATAAGCTAAACAGAACTTCTGACAACTTTCTTCTAAACTGTTTATACCTACTCCTTTTCCTTCACAAACACCTTAAGGCTCAAAAGCTACTAAACACTTTTCATTAGCCAAAGTGTGAGTACACATAATAATTGCTTTCTCTTTTGTTTAAATACATTTATGCTTCAGTGATGTCCCAACCCCAAAGTGCGATAGTGATTCTCCAGTGAACAGTCAGGGGTCAAAAGGTCGCCAGTTACAGGGTCACACCTCATTGGCTGACTGATTAATGGTGGTCATTATTGTAGTTGTTGTAAAGACTTAAGAGTGGGGATAACAATAGTGTTTAGCTAAATGCCAAGAAGCATGCTGATAAGGACATACAAGAATAGCATCAGTTAAAGGAAAGGCAAAGGACTATGGTAGATGCATGCACTCAAAGTAATACTCAAGAGAAGGTTTAAAATAAAAGACTGTTTCAATACTGTTTAAATACTGTTTAAATTGTGCCATTTTCTGATTTATGTTATAATGTTGTTTCCTCATCATAAACATATCTGGAGTTTTGTTTTGTATCATTTACACAAGTTTAAGACATAAATCCTGCATATTTAGGCTGAGTTCTTTTCTCAAACACAAGACACTCTGTTCCACCTTGTGATGTCATGTGGTAAACCACTGTGTTTTTAAACTCCATACTTGGATCATTTCAGCAAATTTCCATCTCTACTGAACTATTAACTTCAAAACTATCACAAAGTGGAAGAGAGCTTTGGAAATATAAACAGAATAAAGGGTTACTCAAATGTGTGGCTGAAACAAAACACACCACTATGTATGTTTCAGATAAAGTAACAACATTCTAACATGGTTTAAAGCTCACAATAGTAAATTTGATGTAATATAGGACCTTTAAATAAAAGTAGACTTTGTTAAAAAAAAACTGAATAACTGCTGGCTTGTCTGTTCAACTCATAATAGAAGTGAAAAAAATAATAATTATACCTCTCTTAATTCTAGCTTTTTTATCAAAATAAATTTTCATATCAGAATCTTTTAATTAAAAGACAAAGCACTCTACCAAGATGGCTGACATTTTGGAAATCTTTTGAGACTGAATTTGTTATTTGTTTCCCAGAACACCTGTTGTTTTTTGGTTTTTGATGTGCTTGCTTGTTAATTAAAATCCACTACCCTTCTTTAGTAATTTGCTGTCTCTTTTAATTCATTTCCTCTTATGTCAGATGATTTCAGTGCACAGACTGCTCCTGCTCCATTTTAGAATGATTTTGCTGGTACACTAAAAGCCAACTACTAAGTGATACTGTATAAGCAAATATTTCCAAATCATTTAAAGGTGTATAGTGTAAATTTTTGGTTAAGGGCCCGTCAACTGCTTGATTCTCTGGATATGTCATTGCTCTGCCTGGAACGTTCCACAATGACATTAAACAGCTCTACTTTACATTAATTAAACAGGCATTCTGACTGTGAGCTGGGTCACCTCTCTACAGACCTGATCTGTAACTTGGTCTGGTTTGGTCTATCTGGTCTATCTGGTCTATCTTCATGGGATAGAAAGGTTTAATGCCATACTGTAAAACATTCCAGACAAAGGAATAACATCTCCACAAAATAAAGCATTTGATGGGCCCTCTATCCGAAAAGTTACACAATGCAACTTTAAACATATACAATGGACTTAAACACAACTCTCCCTTTTCTCCTCCTCACCTTTGGCCTTCTTTCCTCCGAAGCAGCCTGCGTCATCTTTCTTCTTCCTCTGGGGCCCTGCTGACCCTGGGGCCTGCAGTCCGTTGGGGTCTTGGTACTTCTCGGCTCCTGGGACCTCTTTGTGCACATGGTACGACAGGTTTCTCATGATGCACACGCAGTTCTCCACAGACTAAAGAAAATGAAAGTCAAGAAAGAAATACATTAATTTCATGTCCAAAATTATTCATCGGCTGACCCTGAACCATGACTTAAAACAAAGTCAAATGAGGATTAATTTTGTATCGTGTCCAAAATGGTCTGATTTATCTTCTTCTGTAACTTCTTTGTCAATTTGAACTGAAGCAATGGCAAGATAACCTTCAAACATCAAGAAATTGGGGATTTATGAAGTAAAGCCAGTGAAGGAATGTCATTTTTTCTTTGACAAATCACTGATAGCGCCCATGCTGTAATAAAAGACACTACTGAGATTTCTGCAGTGTACATCTTCTGGTGATAATTAGCAAGTCTATCACATCTGTTTTTAAAATCACTCACAGTTTTGATTAAAGAAAAACATGGTCACTGATTATTGAGAAAAATATGTTAATGGAGACTACGATTCTGACATGAATTATTTATAAGTGTGAAGATAAACACTAAGCTAACATTTTTTAATCATGTAATTTGTTTTTCATTTAATTTCAAATTTTAATTTAATAAATTTTTTTATTTTAAGTCTTTATTAAAATGAGTTGGTCATAACCGTATCAGTTCTATCCTTCTGGTCCAGTAGATATTAGCTGGACATTCATAAAGTATTACCTTATTATCCATGTCTTTCTTGCCCACAGCTGACTGCAGAGCGTGGAGAAGAGCGTCCACCAAACCATCACACTCCCTCAGCCGACGTCGAGCCTCGGCCCCGTCTGAACTCACATTTCTGTAACACACAATCACATGACATGAATAAAAACATATACAGATGATAGGTACTAAAACATAACTACAGCATGAACATTGTAACCATCTTTTGGGATACTGTGTTTACTTAAAGTGGAACTAAACACTAAATCTGCTTTTTTGCTACTAAACTGTGTATGTTTTTTAAGGGCATTATCAACTGTTGGCATTTTTAGTGCACACTAGGTAAATTTTCAGCTTTCTGGTCAAAACGCCTAAATCTAAATGTAAGCTGCCTTCAGTGGCCTCCATCATTTCCAGTAGTTGATGACATCTCATAACCTGGCTCATGCCGGACTGATAAGTGTGTCCCTCTGAACTAAGTTCTACACATTATCAATCTGGAAGAGCTCTCACTGAAAGTGATCAGAAAACACAGAACATCATGATGATGATTTGAATCTGATTGGTCACTCTTTACTTTAATACTCTGTGTACTGCCCAGTTTAGTAGCGCTATCTAAAATGTGGTTATGGGTAGAGTTTAAATGTTTTGTCCAACTTTAACATAGACAATACAAGTTACATTTTGAATAAACATCTTGGTTGTACATTACCACATTGTTGTTGTCATATTCATATACAACAATTGCATCTTTTACTTGTGCTTCATTACATTAAAGGAACATTTTACCTAGAAGTATTTTTAAGATATTTACTACACAGAAGCAAGGGATATCTCCCCAGCCTGGTACAAAATATTATGTAATCCATACAGAAAGCTCTGCAGGCTGATTTTTTCATAATAAAATCAATGTACATTTCATTGTTGCGATGCTACAAAGGGAAATGCCTTCTCTGTTACATCAGCTTTGACAGAGCAGCAGCAGTAGCAGCTTTAGCATGTCTCTCTGACTGACTGCCTGGCCAGGCTTTAAAGAGGGTTATGGGAGCGCAGGGGCACCCCTCTCCACACTGGGGACTTCATTTATGAGAGCTTCAAACCCACGTAATCCCATTAGCTCAGCTCCTTGGTCCTGGGATGGAGCGGCAGCCTTGTGGTGAAGCTGTGAGGAGTCAAAGGCAAAGTACATCCACTATGACTATATGTGTCTCTACTACTATAACATCAAATTATGCACATGTAGCCTCCACTTTCTTACATTTACTTTAAAAGAACAAAACCGAATTTGGTTCAGATGCAATGGCCTGTAGAACTGTTTGAAATGCACATTTCAGCACACCATTTGAAGCAACCAATAAATAACATGTAAATTCAACTACTCTAGTTTTTGAAAAGATTTTATGGAAAAAAAATGAAAACAAAATAATTAACAGCACTTAATGTTTGAAATCCTAGTCTAGTCTGTTATAACATCCAAAAATTTTTTTTTCCAATCATTCATTAAGTAAATGGTAAATAGTCACAGTTTTATACAGCTCTTTTCCACCTTCAAGGCATTTGAAGCGCTTTTCATTTGTAAACTATGTTTTTTCACAATTACTATTTAACAGTAATTATTATTTTACTATCAAATACCAGCATTATTTCTCAAGTGACACTGAAACAATAAAAAATAAATAAATAAATAACTGATAGTATTTTCTCTCACTTTTGGCCAACTCTAACGGAGATCACAGTCTACAATTAGTTCCCTTATTCATGCATAGTTTTAGATCATCTTTAGAACAACTTGACCATATGTTTCTAACAGCAGATAATAGCATTAGCAGCTTTAGGTCGTGACTGTCACATAAATTTGAGATGTAGCATCGGAGTGCACCTGCCCAATTTCCCGCGGCAGGCGAGACAGCAGGTGGCCAGCTGGTTTTAATGTCTGTAGAGTTTTACACTGGAGCTGTCCGTAACACTCACTATGTTCCATGTCAAATATTGTCAACCATTACAACATTGGGGTCAGCTGGGAGCACTTTACTATGTAGGCCTGTTTACACTGATGCCTAATGAGACTTTCTGTGTGGAGTTTGCATTTTCAGTTTCTCCTAGTGTCTAGATGGGTTTTCTCTGAGCTGTCTGGTTTCCTCCAAACCCAACTCAACCCAGACCATGCTCCATCAATAAAATCCTCTAGCTAAGGAAGTCCTGACCAAGCTTAGCTCAAGTTAAAAAGGGCTATACAATTGTAAGACATGAATGTAAAAGTATGTATCTTATATCCCAAATGCATACATGTGACAAAGCTTTTATACCATTTAGATAAATAATAAAGTTAAACTAGGCACAATGGCTTACAAGAGTTGAGGAAATTAGGTCTTTCAATCAAAGTTCTTATCCCATCTTTAACCACATTCAAAAATATACTGCTGTTCTGATATTGTAGAGATTGGCATGCCTTCAGTGAACGCCACCAGTCTTCCAACAAATTAAACTTAATCTTTGGCAGAGACTATGGCAACCAGAACTCACCATCTGCACAGACCTATAAAGCATAAACTCATCCATCTTTAGCTGTCAAAAAGAGGCCCATTACTCCTCCCTGTAAACTGTAAACTGATCATTTATGTGACAGGTCGGCGTCCAGGACAGGCGGGCAGCGCACTTTTATAGTCAGCTGTTTCATTCGCAGGAGTCTTTGAGGAACAGTTGTCCCGCTGCAAGGTTTACGAGCGCTACATCTGTCGGTTTGAAACACAGAGGAAAGTCAAATAGTTTCTGGGTACGTATGGAGTTTGTTTGGGGATACTGGGGAAAAGTTTTGTGCTGTTTGGATTGATATTGTGCCTCCATAAATCAGGTCAAAATCGGAACTGGCTCTGGCCCAAGGTAGAACAAGATCAGGTCCAAATTCAGTCTAAACTATAAAAATAAATACATTGTGTTTTTGAAGCCCATTGGAGTACATTATATCCTCATTCAGTCCTTTATGGCCTGGTGTTGCGTATTTGTGACCAACCCGAAAATTTAAGAAAAAAAAAACAAATGGGAAGTTTTATTTTTTTCCACGAGCTACAGCTTCCACTCAAACCTGTTCCATGGGAAAGTAATGATATAAAATGATTCACAACAACCCCAATTAACAACGTAACAAAAATGCTCAAATTAATTTACCATGCTAGTTGTACTGATGATGGGTTGGTTGAAAATAAGACTAAGAGACACCAGGCAAGGGGTTAATAAAGCATGAATTAAGACTTCATTTTGAATTATTATTGAATTATTGGATGATTCAGGCTTAATAACTACTTAGTAAGAGGTTTGGTGATTACTTAAAAGAGCAATGTACAACTTTTTTGGTGGAGGATCTGTCACCTACTTGTCTCCATGGAAGTGTTTCTATTGCTCAAAAATACAGTAATTCTCTCAGTGAACAGGGTTGCCACTCCAGAGATCTGACCTGTAATGTAGCCTAGTTGTCTCCCTTGAGATACATAGGTTTCATCTTTATCATGGATCATTCTAATCTAGACAAAGCAATAACATCTCCATAAAGACAATCAGGTGACAAACCCTCCACCAGAAAAGCTGCGTAATGCACCTTTAAATATTTACTAAGCTTAATCATTTATTATGGCAAATTAAGGAGAAGTTGTTATAAAGTGGTACATTACTGGAAAGCCATGGTCTGTCTGTAGAAGCACTCCTCGCTTATTTTTATACCAAACATAGCCCAGTTTATTTTTACTACAACTCTGGTTCATAGTTCAATTTCTGCTCACTCACTATGTCCTTTAGTAAGAAATTCACTCTAAACTGTACATGGTAATGAGGCTGAGTGAGAAAGAAAATTAAAAATGATAACAGCTGTTTGGAATTGGATTTCAAATTTTGTTTCACCAATTGCACGACTGAGTTTTGCGTTCTAGGTTCACCAGAAAGAAAACCAAATGCACTTGCTTTCATTTCACATTACATCTGTTGCATATATTTCCATTAATTTGGGCTGGGGCAAAAGCTGATATGAAGCTTGATTTTCAAACAATGCTAAAATATCCAAATATATACAACCTTACCCACTTTTGTCCCTTATTTCAGAACCGTAGCTTTTCGTAGCTGTTACGATCACATAATACCTCATACATGAAAAATCAACCATGTGCCAGTGCCATTTTGGAAAGGGCTCTCATTTTAGCAATAACTGTAGCATTAAATTGGTCAGATAATTTTAGTGCCCATTACAAAAATCAGATAAATGCAGGTCTTTTAGTGATGACCAGAGACGCCTGATAGTGGGGGGGCATTTTATTGTTAGCGGCTAACAGAATAAGTGGATGTGCCGGCGCTGGCGGGCTGTCACTGTCTATGGCGTGTGTGTTATCAGATGAAGACGCTGAAGGTCAATGGGAGCCGTGTGTCTCTGTAGAGGACAAAGGAGCAGCTGGGGGGACAGGCCACTACCATACTGACGGATGGAGATGGAAGAGGCTATTCAGACAAGGGCATCAGACCAATCACTGGAGCAAATGTGGAGCACCATACCTCAGAAAAATTTTGTTTTCAAAATGCAGTTATCAATCAAGTAAAATTTGTGCTTAAAGCTGCACTGTGTAACTTTTTGGTTGAGGGTTCATCACCTGCTTGTTTCTATACGATATGTTACTGCTCTGCCTAAAATGTTCCACAGCGTGACATTCAACAGCTCTCTAACTTATATTAATTAAATTAAAGGTGGTTTTATAGCTCCCAAAATACCTAGAAAAACTGGTATTCTGACTGTGAGTGGGGTTGGGATGGTTAGGCTCCATGATAAAAACGTATAATATTATACTATAAACCAGACAAAGCAATAACATTTCTATGAAGAAAAGCATTTGACAGACCCTCCACCAGAAAAGTTACACGATGCATCTTTAAGGTAAAAATAACTGTAATACAAACAGACAAAATCAATTCAGCTTCCTATGAATCCAATGCTGTAAGTGTGCACATAATCTGAAAATGATTGTTATCAAAAGTTCTCCATATTCCTCTGTTAATAACACAGAAATATTAATTGATTATTGCCTGAAACCCTCTCTTCCAACCAGGCCAGAATGGACAGAGATTTAAACAAGTCTCCATCATGAGACAACTGACAAACTTTAAATGACAATCGACTTGTTCATATACAAAGATGGACTTCTGTAACTTTATATTTGCCAAGGATTGTTCTCAATGCTGTACTTACTGATTTTATAAAGTAAGGTAAAAAATAAACAAGGATAAAAAGTGTGAACTGTGTCACATTCCAAGCAGCCCCTAACTCGGGTACTATGCAAATACATCTGTTTACTAGTGTATAGTCAATTATCGCTGTTAGATTTTCTTGATTAAATTATGCTGATGTCCAAAAGCCTTCGAAATGTTCTGAAGGATCTAACATTTCTGACAACACCAAGAATAAACCAGGGCAAATCCATGCCTACATCAGAACTAAACCAAATCCAAACCAAACAAAACACGACACAGACTTAACAACAAAATGTGTATATAAAATCTAATTACATAGAGCTCTTTATACTCCCATTATTCATTATTTTCATTGATTTTTGTAAATTCAGTTGATTGGTCCTCTCTCATCTTCTACTCAGTTTTAGCTTCAACGTAAGAAAATGGTGTTTAAATGTGCATTAGACTTCTGGTAATCTCACAGTGGTAAACCAAGCATTTATCATATTGACAGCTGGGAGATCATTGAACACACTGTTGCCACTTTCGTGACATTTGCAGTAGCTATTTTCCACAGTGTTTCTTTAATCCTCCACATAAAGCAGTTATTAGCTCGGTTCTGCTCTAGGAAACAGCTGTCAATGAGCGGATGAGACTGGAGAAAAAGATTTGCTCACCGCCCCATAGTGAGGTAATTTTTCTTTCTCGTAATGGTCAAAATGGGTCCTAATCTTTGTTGGAACATTTTAACCTTGTTTTAAGTTTTAAACAGTAATTAAATGCACTCTTCATCCTCGTCTGTGAAGCTGCAGCAAATCTCTCCCAGACAGACTTTAAAACAGAAGATTACAGATACTTGAAGGCTATACTTTGACTTTGGAAAGAGTTAGTTTGAGACAAAGAAGATTTAAGTAAAAAGTTTCAAACGCCACTTTGCTACTATGCAACTTTTACGCTAAGGGCATTACTGTATTTAAAATATACATGATTCTTTTTAAATTAGAAGGGGATTAAGACCGGGAAGAGCAAATGGTCCGAAGAGTGTAGTTGTACTGCAAAGACCACAGCTATGGCAAAGAAGATATAGTATGTTTTTTTTAGGAAATATTTATCACCTAACACATGTAGATGGTTGTTTTGAAGTTCAAGCATTATTGCAGAGAGCACAGAATGTATAAATGGGCATAGCTAACCTACTAGCCGCCACGTTCCAAACAAGAAATGTTCATGGAGACGCTTCTGGCTCCTTCGACTCTCCTTTTGACTCCAATTGACTTAATACTGGAAAATTGTCGCCCCTCCCTCTGTAACTGCTGCAGTGAGCCTTGTTATTTTGGTCTTAAAATGTTCATATTAACATGCTCTTCATGATCGTGGAGTTTTTATTTTGCTATTTTGTATAAATCCCTATTCCTAATATGAACCTAGCTCCAAGCTTTGCCCCTATAACTGCCAGCATTGTGAGCTTCATTTGGCTGGAGCCTAACGCTATGGATAGCATCACGCTGCCTTAGTCCGCTTCTTTATACATTCTATAGTGCAGAGTTGTGGGCGGAGATAGGAGGTATGTGAAAAGAGACATTTTCAGAGCACTCAAGCTCTGAATGTTGTAGAAGGCAAAATTACTCAAACTTCACGAAGCAATTGAAATACAACTTTTCTGGTTCAAGAATAAATAAATAATCCTTTTACAATGCAGGCCCAAAAGAGTATGTCCATTTTGAAAAGTAAATATTGATTTAATTAGTGAATGGACAATATATTCTACAAGAGAGACTACTGTTCAATAATGTACGTTAAAAAAACACCATTCAAGGCATCTGAGAATAAGAATATAAAAGCAGATGTATTATCAAAACCCATCTGTTGTTTTGATTCTGGGATTGTCTCCAGCTTTGGAATCTGCCACTAACACAAATCTATTCTTCTGACTGAGCTTGCAGAGTAAACACCGTAAATAAGACAGAGGGGGCACCGTAATGAAATGATCCCGCCTTTTATCGAGGAGTAAGCAGCCTCTGTGTTTGGGTGAGTAAATAGATTCTCCGTGGCATCAGCATTTCTTCTCCAGACATCGCCGGTCTAGGCAACAGCAGGCTTGGTTACAGTTACCATGGAGACTGATTTCCGTCCTCGGCATCAGAGAAAAGAGGACGACAGGGATGCATTGTGCTGAGTGACGGCAATGATATCTACAGTGGCATCAGAGGTGACGGAGCGCACTGCCAATTGGGGGTTTGGCTTGAAGGTAGAGAGTGAATGAGGCAGATAAAAGGACCAGTAGACAAGCTATGGACGGGAGGCATGGGTTATGAGAAAGGTTAACCTGAATTGTTGCAACTACGAGCCTAAGACAGGTTGCAATTTATATAATGGACAGTCACAAGGGGGCATACACGGATATTTGTTCATTATGAGCAATCTAAAGTTGCACTGTGTAACTTTTCATGGCAACAAGCAGGTGAAGCCATTGGCCAGGTTACAGGTCATATTTGGAGAGGTAGCTCCGCTCAAAGTAAGACTTTACTATTATTATCAACAAAAACACAAGATTAATGTCATAATATGGAACATATTACACAATGCAATAACATATCCATGGAGACTAGCAGAAAAGTTCCCACCAGAAAAGTTAGGAAACAGTGCAAGTCTGTTCCCTTACGACCTCTTGTATACAATTGTGATATACTGTATTTATATTACAATTACAATTTGTTTTTTTACTTACTACTTATGTACATACATTTATATAATTTGTGTCTTATCTGAAACCAGTCTCTTGGTATTTTTATTGCTACTTATTTAGAAGTTTATTGCCATTTTAATATTTTTTTTTACTCTTTGTTACTGTAATATAATGTGATGTGTGAGCTACTGTGTCCAAGTAACTTCCCTTGTGGATCACGCAAAAGTTTGTCTAAGTCTAAAGCTGCATGATGCATCTTCAAATTCACTAAGTGGCATAGAATCATGGAAGAGATAGCACAAGCAGTTACAATGCCTTATTGACAATTGAAGTATTTTAAACTTATCAAAGAAAGCTGCCTGGCATCTTAGTTTTGGTTTGTGAAAAGGGTCTTGCTCTTTCTTTACATTAGTAACAATATGTATTCATTAAAGGAACATTCTATGCATTTGTTGAAATATAGGTACTTTAAATGACAGCTCTGCAAAGGCAAAAATATATCTAAGCCTATTTTAAGTTTCTCAAGATATTACTTCAACCTCCTGTCCTGTTCTGTGACGTTTTATGCTGCAAAAAGCACAGAAACTATTTTGTCTTGAATTGCCAGTGCACCTCTCAGTAAAAAATCTCACTTGTAGGAGAGAAGAGAACTTGCCACAAACCATCTGATGCAGCGCAATGGAGTGTGAAATACATTCTGGTACATGGCGTCTGGGCTAGATTTGGTTGTTAGATTTTTAGTTTTGGATGTCACCCAGCGCACTGTACCATCTTTTTCTCTGGATCCAATGTGGTCTAGACAGCGCTTGGCTCTAGGTGAAGGCACAGGCACCGCGTCACACTACACTCTGTCTATGTGAGTGCAGCCAAAATGACAGATACAGCAGTGAAGGTGGAGGAAGAGCAGATACTTGAGGGGGAAAATACTCGCAAGATAATAACAAGGATTCATTGATAGAGAGAACTGTCCTCTGCAGGTGATGGCAGCATTTCAAAGAGGTGCGGTGCGTCTGACAGGTTTTTTGGAAGGTTTCCTCAGCTGAAAATGTCAAATGGATATTGAATATTTTAGCTTCTGTCGAAAACTGAAAATCATGACTTTTACTTTGTTCTTCGGCAAAAGTCAAAGTAACTTTATTAAAGCGATCAATCAAATGTGGCAGCAACATCAAGAGGACAATTTCCTTTGGCGGCGACTTGGAACTCTCTACCAGCTCAATTCTGTACCCCATTATCAGACTTTTAGGAAGGTTCAAGAAATTGATCTTTGTTGGGAAACTTCTTTGTATGTTAGAGTTACCCAAATTGAGGGTATTGGTAACAGTGTTGTCACGGTAATAAAAATTCAATGTAAATTCAAAAACTTTCTTTTTTTTAAGACAATAAAACGTGTTATAATTAGATGCAGACAGTTGAGACTTAAGTTCAACCACATATATATTTATAAAATATATCTGGAGCATAACAAATAGATGGAAAATCAACTTAAACAGACCAAGACCATGTGATTTATTTTGACATCTATATTAGCTCAATAATTATCTACTCTCAGTACTAGTTTTAGTATCAAAGCCTTGTATTTATTGATTTTTTTCCCACAGCTGTAATAGGTAGTCAATAAGTACATATTGGGATAAATTGGCAAAATCCAATCCAAATACATGTTGATAACTGAATAAAACTGTTCTACATAATTAAGGGTATGCAAAAATAATGTAAAGAATAATGCATTTAGTAAAAAGAAATGTTTACTGAAATACAGGAGCTTCAGTGCAACAAACACATCTAATAGTTTGCAATGAAGAGAAAGTGATATGACTCTCTGTTACCTTTGCAGCTTTGTACCACGCAGGTTCAAATAAGTTCAAGGTACCTTTTTATACATTCTCTTAGCGAATACCTGATTTATGATCCGATGTTCTTTTTATCTCACACACACCTATATATATATATATATATATATATATATATATATATATATATATATATATATATATATAATAAAATCAAATATCCTTGCAGGATCAACACTAGTGCTTCAACCCTTTCTGTTTGTGATGCTTTTGTTGATTGTTCCTGCCAGCTCCATGTGTTTAAAATGTGGTCAGAGGATCTAAGAGAAAAGAATGCTATGGAGAATTTTATATTGTCTTCACAGGCAAGAGTGATGGTGCAGACAGCCCAGTGCGGACAGCCTCTCAACATACCACACCATAGGCACGTGCACAAACAAAAGCATCTGTCCAACCATAAATCGTCTGTGTATGAGAGGAATCTAACCTTGGCCTGGTATCAAGAATGAATGCTATGAAATCCCCAATCATTTCTAATTTGGATATATCCCTTTGTGATTTTGCTATGGGACATCACAGAAGCACAATCTAGAGAGTATGAGTAACTAGAGTATGTGATAACTCTATAGAACTAAATATATCTTTAGCCAGTTGAAGGTGAACTATGGAACTTTTCTAAATAGTTTGCCTGGAATGTTCCTTGGTATGACATTTGACTTATCTCTTTGGAGACAACCAGGTGGCGCCATCTGGTAAGATCTATGAAGTGGTGACCCCATTTACCGCAAGGAAGCATGTTTTACAAGGTATTTACACCTACAATTAAGTTTAGTGCCTTAATGTTAAATAAAATTTCCATGGAGACAAGCAGAAATCAATTTAAAACAGAAGACAGATTGTGTGAAAAATGTATAAAAAATATGTATAATTTAAAATAAAATGTATTTAGTATCAGGGTATTTTTGTACAACCATTTTGAGATTTTTTAAACTGTCACATATCTCAGTGAGTTTAAGACCTTATAAGCAATTGTCTGTAGGAGTATGAAGTACCTGAGACAGCCCGAAGTGTTCTTGAAGACTGTGGTCCACTCTGCGTCGCGAGGCTTGGAGTCTTCGTTGGGCTCGTGCTCCCAGCCCGAGTGAGGGATGATCACCTCATTTGTCATGGTCTGGAGCCCGTGGTTTATGATCACCATCTTCAGAGGCTCATAGGACGAAAGGTTCCACAAGGTTCCTACGCACAAACACAGAGAGAAGATTGTAAAGCAACATGGTAAGAGAGCACACTTAGAGCCATACAGTAAAATTTTGGACAAGACAGGTTAAACATCTGGAAGAAAGGTCCCAGAAGCTTGTTTATGGGGACACAAATAAAAAAAGTCAAAGAATAATTGTGGTATTGTCTTAACGCCCTATCATCCTATTCAGTCCTAGCCATGGATTCAGTGTTACCAACTGAACTGAAGTAATGTACAGGAATGCATAAAGTATATATAATGGCATCACTTACTGAAATTTGAAGATTTTGTGAGGCAAAGTGATGGTGAGAGTGAAAAAAAAAAGTCAAAATTGGGACTAAACTGGGACTAAATTCTAAACTATTCCTGGACAAGACAAGGACTAAACCAGGACTTGAACAGACTGGACTCAAACCAGGACCCAATAAACACAAGTCTGAATGTACCGTTAGTGATCATTTCCAGGCTTGTTTAAAACATAATGTGCAAGTAAATATAAAGTTAATTGTTAAATCACATTTAGACTAACTGTGTGAAATGATTTACAAGTCTTTTGGATACATGGGGTATATTAATGACAATGCGTTCCTGTGACAGTGAGACAGAAAATCTCTATAACCAGGTAATACGAATATTTGTACATGAGTAATTTGTCTTGACTGTTACAGCTCCACACATCTCCAAATCAGCAACATTACGTCAATTTTCAGCAGAAAATGTGATTTGAGCTAACACTGCTGTCACAGGAGCACAGCAGGTGAGACAGGGGAGAACACTTTTGGCAGCTCATACAGGGAATAAATGATATGCAACAGATTGTACTGAATACATTTGCACTATTATAGCCACAGAACCAAGTAAAAAGCAATATGGATTTTGTGTCAGTCTAAAGCATGGATATGAAGAAATATTTTCATCTGGAAGGGCATCTAGGATAAAACTAGGGACAAAAGTTGGGACAAAAGTTTGGATCTACTTTCTTTTTTATAGTAAAGGTACAGCATGTCACATACTCTGAAACTCTGTTTGCATGTATTTTATCAAAAATATGTTCTGTTTCTGACTTCAATGTATTCTGCCTTGATTCTAGCTAAATGCAATTCTGTATATGGAGAATGACTATCTTATTTATTATATTAAGTGTTTCATTCACACATGAACACGCAAGCCCTGAATATTTAGACTTTTCTCTCAAACAGAAAACGGTTCTACCTTGTGATGTCATGTAGTAATACAGGAAGTGCCCCACTGTGCTTTTAAACTCCATACACCTTCATTAAAATCATTTGCATGATTTCAGACTTGGAATTTCTGATTTCTACTGAACTAAAGCGAAAAGGTTGTGGTTAACCTGAAAACTACCACTACGTGACATCACAAGATGGAACAGAGCATTCTGAGCTTTGGAAATGTGGACAGACTAATAATGAGGGATTACTTAAACATGTGCGATAAAAAAAATGGTAGAGATCATGGAAAGTTGAAGTGAGTGTCTTTTAGTTCCAGACATGATAAAACCTCGAACAGTTCAACCTTCACAAAAGTTCTTGACAAGTTTGGCCCAATGCCGAATGTTGCTATCCCAGTTTTGAGGTCTATTGCTGACTTCTCTGCCTGTTATTCCTTTATGCTTGTCCTTGCTCTCCTTCATCGCCATTTTACAGCGTGTGATTTGTCTGGGACACAAACTCTGGGCATATATAAACGTTCTGATCTGCTCATAACGCAGTGAGCCATTCCCCTTGTCCCACAATAACGGGCCATAAACACTGCACTCAAACTGTCACACTTCCTCAGCCTTTAAAATACTTCTGTACATTTTCCAGATACATTCACTATTTCCGCTGTTAAATCCAACTCACCGTGTATACAGGCAAAAGTCCAAATGTGGCGGGACTGTCCCGGACTAAAAATGCATGATGTAACTGGTTTGACGGGATTTATAGTAGAAAGTAACAAGACATGACTTTTTGTAGTAGTAGTAATAAGTAGTGTTGTCATGAAACTAAAATTATACTAAGGAAAAGACTTCATACTCAATACAGACTCTGATACCAAGATAATAATAAAAAAACATACACATTTATTTATTTAGACAATAGAATGTGATTTTCAACATTACGTCATAGTACTTTCTTTTACATTACCATGAGCCTTATATCAGTATCGTCCAGGTAGGTTCCATAGTGGTCCACTATGTAGTCTTATACTTGTTCAGATACACCACAAGATCATTTTAAAACATTTCAGAAAAAGGCTGATTTCTGTCCTGTGAATGTCATTTTTTAGTATAGATAACTCAAATAAGTATCACGTTTCGATATCAGTTTTACTACTGATTAATATCTGATATTTGATAACCCTGGTAGCAAGTACAAGTAGTAGAAGAACTAGTAGCAGTAGATGCAATATCATAATTTTCATATAGCAGTAGTAGTAATGATAGTAATTTAAATGTAAGTCTGCTCTTTACATTAGTATCAAGGTTTAGCAAAAGGATTACAATTCAGAGCCATCAATTTGTTAAGTATCTTTATGTCAATGTCACTGTTTCAATGTGACAATACTTACAAATGTGCAAGGATGTGTACACAACAATACGCCAAGTTCAATATATGAAAAAAAAATGTTTTCATTTCAGACCATGTTGATGATGTTAAAAGCTTGTCTTTGCCTATGGCGCATATTAATATGGTATTTACAGAGGCGCATCCAGGCAGTAGAATGGATATTGACTTAACAAGCAAACCATAGGCAATCTGTGTAAACATCAATCTTCTTCCTGAAAAATGTGTCAGACATTTATTATCACTGTGAGATACAATAACGCCTTGCCCTTTCTCTGTTTTCTTATTTATATTTGGATTGCACTAGTGACACACAACCGTAGGCATAATAACACATGACAGGCTGTTAGTGGTCCATGTTATATACAGTCCTACATAAAATAAATTATCTAAGAACAAAGCAGTTTAGAGGCTTAACCAATTTTTTCTTTTAAAGGTTGTATAATATGCAAAATAGACTCTTGTGAGCTTTAAGTCATATTATAATGTTGTTAACTCACCCAAAGCATACCTGGAGTTGTGTTTTGTTTCATTCACACATGTTTGAGTAATCCTACATTATAAGTCTCTCTACATCTCCAAAGCTCAAAATGCTCTTTTCCACCTTGTGATGTCATGAAGTAGTTTTCAAATTAACAGCTCCTTTTACCTTTCATTCAGTAGAGACAATTCCAAGACTGATGTTTGATTCTAAATTATTCTAGTGAAGGTACAGGGGTACCCCTCCGGTAATGAAATAAAAATCAACAATGCTTGGTCTCAGTCATAGGTTATGGGTCTTCCAACAGGATAATGACCCAAAACAGACAGCTAAAAACATCCAAAAATGGCTAAGAACAAAACATTGGACTGTTCTGGAGTGGTCTTCTGTGAGCCTAGATCTCAATCCTACTGACCTATACCTGTTGACCAGTGCAGAAGTCGCATTGACACTTACAGAAATCGTTTGATTGCAGAGTTTGCCTCAAAAGGTTGTGTAACAAAATATTAAGTTAAGGGTGCCATCATTTTTGTCCAGGCCAGTTTCATTATTTAGTTTTTTCTAATATTTCTGTTGAACCATAGGTGAAAAGCAATGTTTGATTTTTGCTGGACAATTTTCAGTAAATTTTTATTTATTATTGCTTTTCTCAGTTACAGGTTATTGGGGTGATTATAGTTGATTTTTCTTTCATTGCCAGAGGGGTACCAACAATTTTGTCTACAACTGTATATGTACAATAGAGCACTTCTTGTATCATATGACATCACAAGAGTGTTTTTTGTTTGAGAGAAAATCTGAGCCTAAACATACAGGATTTGTTTGAATGAAACAAAGCAACTCCAAATGTGTTTTTCGATGAGGGCACAACATAATAACAACTACCAGAAAACAGATTAATATGGATTCCTTTAAACAAAAAAATGCATCCCACAGACTATGATAAGGAACCGTAATGCTTGATCGGCGAATGTTTTTAATGAATACATTTTTTCACTCCAGGTTCACCGCAAGTGTATCCGGAAGAGGAAGTCTGAGTTCTCAGGCTTGAATCACATTAACAGCAAGTGGGCTACTGTTTGCGCTAACGGTGATATGAAGACAGTTATACCTGGCCCACGGCAGACAGCAGGATCTCCTCCACTGCTGTGGTATTAGCATATGTTTTACCTCTGACAAGAAACAACCAGCGGGCAATACATCCAGTTAGCAACAAAGCAGAGGATATCAGGCAGATACAGAAGCTGCTTCATGAATATTGTGTTGTTATGATGAGGAAAATATATGGTCATGTATAACCAGTAACCACTACTTCAGTTTATATGAAGTAGGCCAGCTGTTTGGGGCATGTCATTTACTCTACAATTTTAAAGAGCTCATACTAAAGGGTTCTATTTTCAGATCTATGTTATATTGTTGTTTCTTCATCACAAACATACCTGGAGTTGTGTTTTGTTTCATTCACACATGTTTAACACACAAAACCTGCATATTTAGGCTGAGATCTTCTCAAATTCTCTCTTACGATGTCAGGTCGCAATACAGGAAGTGCTCCACCGTGTTTTAAAACTCCACATGCCTTCACTAGAATCATTTGGATAATCTGATGAGGTAACAACATTCTAACATGACTTAAAGGTAAATTGTATAACTTTTGTGGAGCATCCATCAGATACTTTTTTCATTGAAATGTTATTACTTTGGCTGGAATGTTTCACAGTGTGGCATTAAACCTTTCTATCTTCATGAAGACCAAACCAGACCAATTTACAGGTCAGATCTGTGGACAGGCAACTGTGCTCAGTCAGAATGCCAGTTTTTCTAGGTGTTTTTGAGCTATAAAACCACCTGTAATTGAATATGTGTAATAAATGTCATACTGTGGAACATTCCAGGCAGAGCAATGTCATATCTGTAGAAACAAGCAGGGGACGGACCCTCTGCCAGAAAAGTTACACAATGCACCGTTAAAGCTCCTATGAGACAATTTTGTGTAACATAGGATCTTTAAAATAGGGTTGCACAATATATCAGTATCAAATCGAAATCACTTCACACATTTCAATCATTTAGATAATAGAATTTCCACTGCAAAGAGCAAAATATTCCGTCTTTTACTGAAAACAATCTTCTATCTGTAGTGTAAAAAATCCCTCAGTCGTCCAGGAAAAATGTTACACAATTCACCTTTATCAGTTCATATTTCCATCTTCTATTAAATACCCCTGGCGTTGTTTACAATCTGCTCCTGGAACAAAATCTCATTTTTTATATCACATATTGCAATACTGAATAGAAAAATTGCAAAAATATCATGTAGCCCTACCTGAAAAGATATTGTAACTTCCATAATTATGATACACGATTGGGATGATATCTGTATTGAATATAGCATTTAACTTATCCTAACAAAATTGCACTGACTTTCCATGTAGCCTATTACAAAGTTGAAATCCTCTCCTATGGGGGGTAACTAAGTCTTCAGTCAACATCAGTTTTATCCCCTAAAATGTGTAATGACTGTGAGATTCCAGCTGAGCAGATAAAACAAGCAGCATATTTATAATCTTCAACTAAACTCCACTCATGTATTTGTATGATAGAAAGATTAAACTCAGCTCATTGTAAAAAAGGCTTTCAGTACACCCTGCTATGAGATTAGTGAGGCATGAGGCTACTACATTATGGCCATGGAACTTTCTGCTATCATAAACCATGTTCAACCATCTGTGTCTGACAATATGGGTTGTGTTTTTCCAGTATATAAAATGTAAAATAAGCACTCAGCAGCATACTTATTTAAATAAGCTAACATTTTGAGTTTTAACAGCAAAAAACTCACCCCACTTAAGGCAGTGATTCTCAACTACAGCACTAAGGAATTTATAAGAACGTACAGTACAATATAAGAAAACAAATAAAAGTCTAAAATAGGACTATAGCCTAAACTGTGACTAAACTGGTCTAAAATGGACATTCATGGCCAACTATTATAAAAAGACACACACATAATTAAACTTTTAGGGCACATTCATATGCGCAATCATTCATCACATTAGAATTGGGACTGAACCAGGACTAAACCCAAAACTTAGCAGTGCACTGAATAACTTTTCTGGTGGAATGTGTGCAACCTCCTTGTCACCATGAAGATGCTGTTTCCTGGAATGTTTCACTGTATAGAATTAAGTCTAGCATGCATTTATTCGACTGCAGGAGTTTTTGACCCCGTTTACACTTAAATGAACCTGCGTATCACTGTATCAGAAACGATCTGCGTCCACACACGTCATTTCTGTGTCCACAATCCTTCCTTATCCATATTTGGGCATATGTGTTTACATGTTACATAAACGAAACTTAAAACCACATGGCTAATTTGCATAAACTGAGAGCTCAAAACAACAGCTCGCTATTGTGCGCTGATGTGGTTCAGTTTCTGTCGGACTAAAGGACATGACTCAGTGAATTATATGTGTTCTTTCTGTGACAGAGGGGTGTTCTGCTAATGGTGAGACTGTTCTGTGCTTTTATCGCGTTGGAGATGGTTCATGTGAAACTTTTCAGAGATTATATGTCTGCAGGTCGTACGCACAAACCGTATATATGAATATATGCTAGCCTCTTAACGTTTTGGCGGTGAATTAGCTACTTTGCGTTGCATAGACCTACATCAGTGTATCTGGTGGCACCAGATCATTCCGTCTCTGGAGCCGTTTTCAATTAGATTAGTGTGCATGGACACTGCATCCGCAATGAAAACAATTCGAATACTTAGTAGTGTGGATGGGGCCTTAATTGCTCCTTGAAAAAATGCATTCTTAATGTGAGCAGGATCGCCTCTTCACAGATCTGATCAGTAACTTGGCCTATTGTTTGTATCCACTGAGATAGACAAGTTTAATGCAATACTAGTTACACAGTCCACCTTTAAACCTGGACTAAACAAGGACTAAAACTGGATCAAACCATGTTCACATCAGGACTAAAATGGGCTCAGTTTAGGATCAAACCACAATGAGTGTTTAAACTGCAACAGACCCAAAGAAGCTGACACTATGGAATACGCTGGCCACAGTTTGAGAACAAGTAATTTAAGCCATAGTGTCTACTTTTCCGGACATACATTCATGTTTTCTGGTCTTCCTATAGGACCCGCATACCACCTCTAGCTAATCATCTCTACAGGGCCTCTCTAACTTTGCTTCCAAAAACAAAAAGAAAACCCTCCAAATGTCGCAATTTCCCCATCCCCTTCCCCATCACCTGCTATAAATACATCTTAAACACTGCGTTGGCTAATGCATTCAGGAAAGTCCACACAGATTTGATTTGCCTGAAGGTAGGAGGAGACTTGCCTTTGTCATGGCTGCGATCCATCAAGTACGACAGTGACACAATGTTATTTAAGATGACCGAGCACTGGATAGAAGCCATGCGTTCCATACACCATAGCGCCAGAGTCTCAGCCCAGTGGATCCAGACTGAGTTAGGTCAGTTTGTCGTCTTTTGTCCCCCTGTCAGTGGTGATCATGTGGGTAGGACTTTCTGCTGTCTCCTGGGGCAAGAACCAGAGGCTGTGATGCTGTGATATTGCCAGCTTCAATTTCACTCCATGCAAACACTGCCCGCTATACTGTGTTGACATAAGCTTGGATTTAAACATGGGGCAGCTCTTTTACATAAGTGGTGTATTATTGATGACAACTGCGCTAGCTCTCGAATATGAATTTATTTTATGGCAAAGGCTGGAGAATGTGCCGCGCAGTATTATGCGATGATTCAATATTGTTACATACACACACAGGTTATGATGTCTAGAAATTTTTTGTGAAATGTTTTTCATACTTTCTCCCTGTAAGCATGGCTAAGATGTGTTCAAGTTTAATCAGACAGGTCAAGCTTTCTTTTTTATGCTCTGAAGGACTATAGTCTGATAACTGTATAGTACACATTTTCACATGTGAAATATCCAAGTACTGACTGACCGTTTGGCAGTGATAGTAAAAGTCAGTAGCTTAGTATTTGAGTGATTCATGCAGGTTTGAGTAATTTTGTATTGACCTGCAATTGACTACAAAGAAAATTCCTGTTTTCACCTACCCACTATCTCCTCCCACATCATAGCTGTTCTTAGTAATTATTATTCTCACTCAAGGCAAAAGTCTTATGTCATTAAATGTCATGTAGCCATTTTTAAACAATAAAAACACATAAATGACAATCTGCTGCTTGCAATGGTAAATACAAATTGCTTGTGATGTTTTGAACATAATGAAAATTACAATTTACAATGAAGAAAACATAAAACTATGATCCAATGTTATGTTATAGTCCAATACCTGTTCCTGGAAAAACATTATATGTTCTCTTTAAACAGTTCTCTCTTTAAAAGGTCCTATATTATGCAAAATTGACATGTGAGCTTTAAGGAATGTTATAATGTATAATCTCCCCAAAATCATAGCTGGAGTTGTGTTTTGTTTTATTCACACATTTAAATATTTATTAGGCTGTCTATATCTCCAAAGTACCACCTTGTGATAACTGATTCTAGTGGAGCACTTCTTGTATTACCACATGACATCACAAGATGGAGCAGAGTGTTTTGAGTTCAAGAGAAGAACCTAAATATGCAGGATTTGTGTGTTAAACATGTGTGAATGAAATAAAACACAAGTGTTTTTGATGAGGAAACAACACATGTAGATCACATAGTGTACATTGGCATCTTGCTGGAACTTACATGAATTTTAGACACATTTTTATTTTATTTATGTAAATATGCATAATTCATATTTCTGCATAACCAAAGCTTGTAGTGCACCATAGCTGACATTTTATGATCTTGTTGATGCTTCTGAACTTGAGCAAACCTTTAATGTTAATCTCACTGATCAAATTATTTCAAGTCCATCTAAAAATAAACTGCTTTTAAGATTTCAAAGTGTTTTCCGTTCTGGTTTATTGATGCTGTTTATCCAATGAGAACTTTTAAGAAGGTCAGACTCTCACCAACCCTGAAGTAAATATTAACTCCCCTTTATATCTCCTCTTCTTGGATATTCTGAGGTGAAAGGCACTGGGCGAAGATGGAGCAGCCATGGCTAAAGCTAATTAAATTTTCCAGGCAGCAGTAGCAGGCATGTTGCTCTTCTAGGAGGGCTATTAACTTAGTTCTGCCCATTAAAGGTCTCCTCCTCCTTCTCCTTCTTCTCCTTGTCTCTCTAAGCCCTTATGCCGTCCATCATTGGGGGACAGAGGAGAGAGGCAAGATGGAGGATTACTCAGAAAGATGGGAAGAAACAAGGGGCAAAAGTAGTTAAATGAAATGAGGTGGGAGGGTCTGGGTCATGAACACAGAGCTGTTTACTGGGAGATATGCCTCTTCTAGCTAACAGCCTATGTCCAGATTGTGTCATAATACAGCTACAATGCAAGTGAAGTTTTTCATTCACTCAGTTAGACCATATGTTACTTTAAATGTACTATATTACTAGGGCCGGGCATGGTAACGCATACATTTTGCATTAACTAAGTAATTCATTATCGCCAACAAATATAACACATCTTTTATTTTTATTTTTTTATTGTAAACATCTGTTGCTCACTGACTTTTATTTTGAAAAAGTCCAAAGCGAGTGTTTCTTTAAGTTTAACGTCTTTTCTTTATACTTTATACTTTTTTCCGGACCAGCCATGGCCTCTGAGCTTCCACGGGCTGTGGCTTAAGGGTCTTTCTCTTTCTTCTCCATCCAAATAGAGGTGTCCAATGCGGTTTTCGTCGCTGGGGTCTCACTTACATAATGCTATTACAGGGTATTCGCGAAGGTCCAGAAGATTTTGTGATATGATACCGCCCATAATTCAATGAAATATGATTGGCTAAGACAACTGTCAATCGCCATCTTTGTTCCAGCCACCTAAGGTCCTGCAGGTGTTTCTTTAATTCAGTGCTGCAGGGGCACTCAATGATACCCCCAGATACCATTGGAAGAAAAACTGTGATTGGTCCATTTCCATTCCATTATATTAACCCTTTGTTTCCCAAGAAATATCAGTCCAATTTTATAATACTGATCTAGAAATTATTACTAGTGTAGTGTTTATTACTCACTGACTAAAAATATTGAAAATATTATTATTAATAATATAAATATAATCTAAATATTTTTTCTTGAGCCTTCAGAATACCTTGAAGGCTCTGAGGGTGACGTTTATAAACACAGTGAAGCACTTCCTGTATTACCACATGACATCACAAGGTGAAGCATTTTCTGTTTTAGAGAAGAACAAGTGTAGTGTAACATTACGGTCTACTAATATCCATTATGTATGTGCATAAGGGTTTTTCATATAAAATTGATACAAATTCTAACTCAAACTGTCAAAACTACCTACTCATTTAAACAAATATTGGATGGTGTAGACAGGCAGCCTTGCTTCCATCAGTCAACCCAGGGCAGCTGTGTTTACAATAGTATCTTATCACGACCAAGTATGGTATGAATGAATAATGCAGAAAAATGTGAAACACTGTGGTATCAAAAAAAAAAAAAGAAAAAGTATGGAGCCATTTTCTCATCAAAAACGGGTTATCACTGTGCATAACACAAGATTTCCATAAACAGCCTTTGAAAAAAGATCATACATTATAAAGCATTTTGGTGGATCTGTTGGTAATATAAAGTCCGATATGAAATGTATTTAAGTTTACTAAAAATGCATTGTGTAACTTTATTGGTGAAGGGTCCGCCAAATGCTTTTTTTCCCACGGTGAAGTTATCGCGTTGTCTGGAATGTTTCATAGTACATTAAACCTTTCTATCATTATGGAGCCAGACCAAGTTACAGGTCGCGTAGGGTTTTGTGTGTTTTTCTAGATAATTCTGAGCTATAAAACCACCTGTAATTGAATAAACGTAAGGTAGAGGTGTTTAATGTCATACTGTGGAACATTCCAGGCAGAGCGATGACATATCCATAGAAACAAGCAGGCGAAGGACCCCCAACCTTGTGTTTTTCTAGTTCTTCCTGTGATGGGACCTCCAGCAGATGAGAGCACTGCTGTCAGTCATTAACAATCAGCTGGAGGTAAAGAGGACAGGCTGCAGTCCAGTGGCTCTCTACAGTCAGCAGGTCGATCACATGTTGATACTGAAGTAAGCCAAATAGGAATTTCGGACATTTTCTAATAACAGAAAAGGTTCTCACCAAATCTACAATGAATAACACTAATACAATGTTATAAGATAGTAAAATTGACCACATGGCAGAAATACAGTTGCAGTACTTTGTGGATTCACCAGCTTTCCAACCTCCATATGCATGCTTCTATGTAAGTGTGCTATAATAACATAGTGTGTGCTAACCAGTGTGATAAAAAGCAACATGACAATGCTGGATAAATCTATGTCAAGTGGAATATATTATTAAAGGTGCATTGTGTAACTTTTCTGGTGGAGGCTCTGCCACCTGTTTTTTTATATTGAGATGTTATTGCTTTGTCTGGAATGGAGATGGGCACAATTAGTTGACTAATCGATAATTGATCATTAAGAATTTCGTCGATCACATTCATTTTTAATCAACAAACCGAATGTAGTGTCCTGGGTATGAACGGGTTTTGTCATGGTGCATGTAAACGCAGTATCCTGGTTATTGCAACATAAGTTGAATGACAAAAACGTTTTAGCCTTTCCATCACAACAGTAGCCAAAATAAATAAAGTGACCAACATTTTTAAAAAGTGTGTGAAAAGAGCAGTGCTAAGAGCTAAGAGCAGCGCTAATAGTTTTTTAAGTTTCATTTCTGTAAGATGTAAACAAATATGCACAAAGATGCATTAAACACATTATAATCTCAAACGGGCTGACGTGACTCTATAGTGGTTATGGTTTATATGTTGTAAAGTTGAGTTCATTTATGCAGATTAGTTATAGTAATAATAATGATGATTTTGAAATTGTTCGTTAATTCTCAATTAAGAAAATTGAATCGAATGCCCATCCCCAATCTGGAATATTTCACAATTTCTATCTTCATAGAGACCAAACCAGACCAAGTTACAGGTTAGATCTGTGGAAAGACAACCTGCTCACGGTTAGAATGCATGTTTCTTCTAGGTATTTTTTAGTACTGAATCATACCGTAAAACATTCCAGGCAGAGCAATGACATATCCATAAAAATAAATGACGGACCCTCCACCAGAAAAGTTAAATAATGCACCTTTATATCAAACTTTTGGAATGAGAAAGAAAAGATCAGTTTCTCATTATTGCCTTTAAAATGGTCAAAACTTATGGTTATACTGTGACCTGAATAATTATGATTATCAATTAACTCTACTCCTATAGATACAATACAAAATACATTCTCACACTCATTTACTCAGGGCATTGAGAGCTACACCATTTCACACGTGCCTAAAGACTATAAGACATGTTTAAAGTATCTCTTGACAATTTACATAGTACGACAAGACAGTACAGGCTTAATTACACTAATTCTCCCAATTAGCTGAGTTGGCCATTCTCATACTTCACAGTCAAGACCACAGGGAGATTTACTGAATCTGGGACGACTACATAAAGCATAATCAGTACAATTCACAAGGGAGCACCATCTTATATTGCATACATGCAGCCAAGAACTTTCAGATAAGACTTTCAGCCTAGAATATATATTTACTGAAGACTTACTAAACATTATTTGAGGCAGTCACCTTGGCACAGCATCCTTTAAATCCTGCCAAATTGCTTTACATGCATTTGTCATCACGGAGCTAGACGGGTACAAACTATAGCAAAAAATAGGAAAATCATGGTTCTAAATCTGCCTAATAATCTACATTTCCAAAGTCACAGAAGCTGCAGGGCACAAACAGCCCACAGCCACAGGGAGAGGGAGAGAAGGAGTCTAAAAGAGGTCTAAAAATATGAACACGTGCTCTTTTAGTCTGCCTTGTGCATCGGAAAATAAACCTTCTCCACGTCATTCGATTTCCTCCGCAGAAAACTCAAATCTTTGTGGTTTTACCAGGACTGCAAACTCTTAAACACATGTGCTAAGAATAGAGACCTCTATTTAAAAAACTCTCAATTATATTTTACTATAGAAAACATTGCCCGCTCCAGCCACACAAGCTCAGGCCTTATAAACTGCCTTGTGCTTGATTTATAAAGAAGTACCACATTCAGAAGTAATTTAAATCCAGTTAACGTTTAATTTCGACTTTCATTTTTGTTCCTTTTTGAATAATGCATTTGTTATAGCCTCACGAGCCCCGGGGTAAACAAGCAAGGCTGCCATCTGTGCCATTGGGCTCTCTGACAACCACCAATCATTCACTCATTCATATGTATTACGGGTGAAGTGTCTTGCCTAAGGACACAACAACAGTATGCGCCTTTATCACGCTACTACAGTTATAGGTTTAAAGGTCCTATATTACACAAAATGGACTTTTGTGAGCTTTAAAATGTTATAATATTGTTACTTCATCAAAAGCATACATGTAGTTGTGTTTTGTTTCATTCACACTTGTTTACTTAACCAGGCTGGCACCACCTAGTGCCTCCGCTTAATTTAATTTCTCTCCAGCAACGAGGTCAGGAATTGGAATATATTAGACGATTTACAAGAACCCCGGATGTTGCAGACCATGCACCGCCCAATCAGCGAAGAGCTCTGAAGCCATGACTGAGTCCCTTTTGTAGTACAGCACAACAGTAAACAAAGCGGTCGAGATGGATGTAGATGAAGCCATACATCCTGTGCTGGCAATGATTCCCGAGATTGAGGATTTAAAACTGGAACAAAGAGAATGTTTGGTGAATTTTATCAAGGGGACATTATTGCCCTTCTTCCTACTGGATTTGAGAAAAGCTTAAAGGTTGTATGGAGGATTTTTTTTTGTTTCAAATTGTCAATGATAGCATTATAGAGAGGCAGTAGCCTTGTAATTATGATGACCAAAAAAAGAGAATAAAAATTCATCAACTCTGGACGTGGTGGGGCCAGCTAAACATTTGCCAATAGATAACGACACTGCCTCATTATCTGTTAGCTGAGAGGCTGTCAATCAAACTCCCTACGTTTCTAGCGTAACTGACTTGCCTGCGCGCTGCCGTTACGTGGTTTACGTACGCCCGTCCACAGACGCAAGACGCACAGACGCTGTTTACTCCACCAACGCAACGGTTCTTAGCGGCTTTTTTTGACCTATATCTTCCTCGCAGTTAGCACAAAGTTTGTTGCAATGGCAGACAAGAATCCAGGAGCAGTTAGCCGCAAAAGAAAGTCCGTATTTGAGGTCGCTGAAAGAAGAAGACAAGGGGAAAAGCAGCAAAGCCAAACTAAGGTGATTCTTGTAGGTTCATTCTAGCGATGGCGCAGCTGAAGCAGACGCAGGGTCTAAAGACTGACGCACTGGTCGCCAAATTACTCCTGGACAGGTCACTTCTGCTTATTATGAAAACGTACTTTATTTCCAAGAGCTAGTCAAACGTTTTTCAGGACACGAATGCGATATCCTATGTCTGAAAACGCAATTTTCAAGACAAAGAAAGAGTCCGCTTGCTGCTGCGTGTTGTAGCTAGTTCATTCGCACGGAATCTCCGCGCATCCTTCTCTGCACCCCTTCCTGCTCCCCTCCCCGCTGCCCGTTCCGCTCTTCCCCCTGCTCCTCAATCTCCGCGCACCGCTCCCCTCTCCTCTCTCCTCTCCTCGCTCCCTGCTCCGCTCTTCCCCTGCTCCTCAAATCTCCGCGCACCGCTCCCCTCTCCTCTCCTCGCTCCCTGCTCCGCTCTTCTCCCTGCTCCTCACTTCTTGTCCGCGCACGAAATGTCCGCGCACCCCGTCCCCCCACTCCTCACTTCTCCGCCTTGCCTAACCAACACTGTAGTTAGTTGTTTATAAGTCATGTGCAGCGCACCGGCTGTAAACAAACCTGTTTCTGGCATAAGGAGGAGGAGGGAGGAGGCGTTTCTACGTAGGGAGCTGTGGGGGAGGGGGGGTGGTTTCACGCATGCGCAACATTTGAAAAAGGACAAACAGTCGCTGGATTTCTCGTTCCTTGGAAAATCCTCTATACAACCTTTAATATACCAGTTAACCCCATTTGCGGTGTAGTACATACATCACGACAAAAAAGTAGCGATTGGTTAAATTTGAAGTACCCGTCTACTGTCGAGCGAACAAATCCTAATGCTGTGAGGTCAGATGGTTTCCACAAAGTGAAACTGGCTGATGAATCAGGCTACTGTCTACTTCTCCAAAGATCAAAATGCTCGGTTCCACTTTGTGATGTCATAACGCTATGGTTTTCAAGTTATAACTACCTTTTGTTCACTAGAGGTTGGCAATGCGGGACTGAAATGATCCAAATGATTCGAGTGAAGGTCTATGGAGTTTAAAAGCATAGTGGAGCACTTCCTGTATTACCACATGACATCACAAGGAGGAGTATTTCAGTTTGACAGAAGAACTCAACCTAAATATGCCACCGTTTGTGTGTTAAACGTGTGAATGAAACAAAACAGCTCCGGGTATTTTTGTGATGAGGAAACAACATTATAACATAGGCCCTTTAATATATTCCAGGATACTTTTTTGTCACAGTTAATCCTTAAAATTATCTTATTTGTTTGTTTCTCAGTATAGTACTACCCTTGTGTATATATATTGTCCAATATTTGGGTTTAATTCACTCAATTAAAAGTACTGACTAAGTATATTGTGAGCTTTACTTGATGTGAAAAGTCTGACAAACACTTAGCTGTATAAAATCACCACCTCTACAGATAATGAATGAAGGGATGAAGAGAAGATTGAAAGAGGCGGGGTTGAATAATAAGTGATGAAAAAAAATCCCAGAATCCCCCTCTTTCCTTTGCCCATTCCTCTTGTGGTGCAGAGTTATTTATAGCACCAGCAGGGAGCAACACACGCTGTAAAGGCAATCATTTCAGCTGCAGCGTGGCCATCGCTCACCCGCACGTCTCTGTCACAGCAAAAGACGCTAGTGCTAAGCTAATACAAAACGAGGGATAAAGTAAAACCGGTTTATGAAAAGGTCAGTGTGTTCAGATGGAAGGTGTCAACAGCAGAGGTATTTTTACAATATAGAAAAAGTCACAATGCAATGTACAGTTTGGGTTAGTACCAAGCTTGGATGAATAGAGACAGTTGTGTAAAAATCAATAAACAAAAGCACATTAATGGGACCAATAACAAAGATGGGGAGTTACATCAGTTAAAACTTTTTCATTTTCAAAATTGTACTTTTCTGAGTAGTTTTCAGACACCGCACTTTTGCTTCTACTTCTTATTTAACAGTCCTTTCAGTTACATTAATAAGAATCTTACATCCAAACAGTTACGCTTACAATTACTCTTGATTGAGTCATAGTGTGCCAAAATACTACAGTATCTTCCGGACTATTGAACGCAGCTAAATGTAAGCCGCATCAACTAAATTTTAACTACATTTTAAAACTGTACATATATAGGCTGCACCTGAATATAAGCCACAGGTGTCCACGTCTTCAAGAACGTTTTCAAGTTCGGGCCGTCTGCTTTTATTGCCTCTGAAAGCTTTTGTCGTCTTTTTGCATTGAGTCAGTTCATCACGCTGCCATCGCCAAAATCTCACCATCGACTCTTTGATGCTGAGCTCATGCGCAGCAGCTCTGTTTCTTTTTTCTACAGTCAGATCAATTTCTGCTAACTTAAAAGCTGGATCATCTGCATTTCTTCGTGTGTTTTCTATAAGGAGGGTGTTTGAATATGAAGCGCAAAATAACTGTTCAAAACAGAATCACACGAGTGGTATTACTATAACACTATATTAATTTTTCTTGGACCACTTATTTGTACTTCAACTTAAGTGATATTATTTTGAAGTAACTACTCCACCCACCCCAGTTCATATAAGTAAGAATAGTTCTCTCTTAAATCTAGGAATTCTACCCAAAACAAACCCACTAGTACAGCTCGATATTCATTGTGTTTTGGCAAAGCTTGGAATCCACAGGTCTACAACTTCTAATATAATCTTCATCACTAGATAATAGCCTACTAATACATGTTATATTTCTGTGTGTTCTGAATCTAGATTCAATAAAATACACACAATATTTCAAAATGGAAACTTTTCAGCAACTGCATTCTCTTCTCGTCCTTGCTCTGGGCTCCACGCTTAAGTGTTACTAAGCAGTATTTTACACTTCCCAAAGGTCACACAGCGGTCTCATTTTACAGGACTTCTCTTGCACTAACAACAAAAGCTCATCTCAAATGTCCAAGCGTGCATACCAGTTTAAATGTGCCAAGTTAGACCTTTCGCGATGGGGATTTGTCTGTAGACACACACACCCACATGCTTATCCTAGGCATACATAGACAACTGCTTTATTCCCAGATGACATTTACCCAGGCAAGATGCAGGCTCTGGAAGATAGCAACTGAATCAATATTGAAGCCTCTCTTAAAAGAGTTTTGATACATTTCATTACATGGAGCAGAAAACCTCAAAAATCAATGTGTACATGCCATTGGATTTTCCGTGCAGTATATCTTCCATTCAAAGAGTAAAATAGATGTTTTTATTCTTTGGGTCAGTCACTGTGACCTTATATAAAATTCTTTTGAGCAGAAAGTTTAAAAACAAATGACAAATGGTTTTATTAAAGTTTTGGTGGAAGAAAACAAGAAATATCTTAACATAGCAGCCACATCATTGTCTTTTTACCTTCACATAATCATTTTTGCAAAAGCATGTCTATACAGCTAAACAACTTACTCTTATGCAATAGAATGACAGATGACCTTATAGCACATACTGTATTATTCATTTTCTGCAACATTTTATATATAACATATACAGATTTTTCCATCTATTCCCCCTTGTATTAATAACTTAGTTACGAGACTATCGATAATTATTAATGCTATTGTATTTTTGAACAAATGTGTTCCTTAGGCCTGTCATGATAACTACTACATTGACTTATCTTTCAATATATGAAAGCTAGAGTAATATTTTTTGGGGGTCAGTATTTATCGTGTGTACTTTTCCTTTGTACTACTGGGGAATTTTTGGTTATTTCTGGCAATACAATAAGATTTAAGACATAAAAGTTTGAATTAATAACTTAACTAACTTAACTATGACTCATTACAGTTGCACACTAAGTATTAAAGTGTAACATTCTGCTGTTTATTTATTTCATCTTATGATTTTTTAACACATTGTACATTTAACATAATATTTGTGGTTTAAATTTGCTCTTGGGGTATTGTATCAGTGGAATTGATTAGTGGCAATATTATCGTTTAAAATTTGTTATTGTGGCAGGAAAGTTTTCCTTTGGATCAATAAAGTCTGACTAAGCCTAAGTCCAAGTATGTTCATTTCCAACATGGATCACATGACACTGGCTCACCAGTCAGCAGTTTACATCTGATCGGTAATGTTAATTTTTATAATCCACCAACAGTGCTGAAAGGCCTATTCAGTATAAGGTATTCATGAAAATCTATAGAAATGTTAGGGATTTGGGATTAGGATAAGGTATTTTTACCAATTATACCTGAATCCTGAAAATATAAGATGTGTGTAATTGAAAGTATATTAAGAAGAGTCTTTTTGTCAGTTTCACAAAAATTCAAAGACACTTTTACCTTACTGTGTGATAAAAATGCCTCAAACCAATTAGGCTGACAGAATAGAAGCAAGCGGGCCCGTCTGTACTCCAGGTGTGCTGTGTTTCGGAAGCTTACATAACTTATCCCATATGGAAGATCATTTGTGGAATAAAAATAGAATATTGGAAACACTTTGTTGGGTAAGCAATGAAAACATCAATTAAACCATAATGATGACAAATCGTCTAATAGTCCTTGTAAAGTCAAGACGTGTATTTTGAACGGCAAACACCATGTAACTAGTGCTTTCTCTTCACTATCTGTAACCAAGAGTCTTTAAATATCCTACACTACTTATTTGGCAAGAAACACATATTTTACAAAGTATGGATTACAATTCACGTTGCAGTGTTTGATGGTGTTGTAATTTCAGATAGAAGGCAAGGGCATATACACTGTGGGAGAGTCACTGTTTTCGAAAGAAATATCCAATCTTATCATCCACAAATGTTCAAAGTTATTATTTATTAACCCACGTTATTAGTCTTGTGGCTCAAAATCTTCTCATGTTTTTACAGTTGAATAATGGAACACGTTCACTTTTGTTTATTTATGCCAACAGAGAAGAATTTCAGAGATAAACTTCATGTCCATTTTTGTTTCATGTGGCTGGATCTGGTAAGTAGTCCAGCTCCATTTTAAACTATAGGGATTCTAAGTATGTTGTAGTCTCACATGAATGCCATCTATTTGTATATTTTCTTCTGATTTAGATACAGAAATTGCATCTGAAATCAACATTATTCTAACAACTGACATTTAAAATGCATAACTATTGAAAAGATATTAAATAAAATGGTCTTACCTGTGATGAGTTCTCTGACCTCCATATCATTGGTCTTCCTCAGTAGTCGGATGAGCGCTGGGATGCCGTCACAGTTTTTGATGGCCACTTTGTTGTCATTATCCTTCCCGTAAGAGATATTACGCAGTGCCCCACAGGCTTTACGATGCACCTCTGATTTGGGGTGATCCAGGAGCCCCACCAGCACCGGTATTCCCTTCAACTGACGGACATCCTTCTTAATTTTATCGTTTTCATAACACAGATGCTGCAGATAAGCAGCTGCATTGGATTTCACCGGGTCTATGGGGTGACCTAGCATGGCGATGACTTCGGGGAGATCAGGGTCCCTCCAGCGGGGGTCTTTACGGATGCTGTCTATGGAGGGAGAGCGTCTGCCTCCCATGCGGTCCAGGCTGGCCATGCTTCCTCTCTCGGGCTGAGCGAGCGGGGCGGAGTACATGCCGTGGATGTATGGGTGGTGGCGTTCGTCAATCAACTCTGTGTCAATGGGCTCGTCTGGGTAGCCCCTGGAAAATGAGAAAGAGAAAAAGCAGTGAGAATTAGGGAATCATAAGAGGCAAGTAATTTCCATTCAATCTATACTCCAAAAAATACATTCATGTCAAGTGCTTTTTTCAACTGACTGTTTATACTGCCTCAACTTAACTTTATTATTCAGAAAGTATAATTTCATAATCCAGGTTACTGTGATAATGTGACATTTTAGATAACAGAAATGGAAAAAAGAAGAAAAGGATTTCACAGAAAAATGTTTTTTCACAATAATTGTGACTCTACAATTGTATATTGTAGCATTCCTATTGAGGAGAAAGTGATAAAGTAAAACAGAAGCTACTATTTAGAGGGAACACATTGTCAATAGTATTGGAATTTTCTTAAGTTTTACTGGAGGTACACTGTTCTAAAACAGTGAAACAATTCAACAAAAAATAGTTCCAACCAACCAACAAAGCAGAGATTCAGTCATTTCTAATTGTCAATGACATGCTTGAGTTTTTAATGGAAAGGTCTACAGCCAATCTTCCTAAAAGTATGTGTTTTGGATTTCTAAAAAGAAATTTGAGGTTTGAGTTTGAGCTTTGTGTTAAATGTTAATGATTAAAAGTCTTTCTTGTTAATATTCAAGAAATAACACCTGAAGGTAGGTCTTTGTTTTTAAGACAAAATGAAATAAAAATTTGAAATTGTCAAAAAAGTGAGGTCAAGGAAACAAGCAACATTCTTTGACTGAAGCAGGGACTAAATCAGTACTACACCAAGATAAAAAAAATTATCTAAAGCACAACTAAACAAACAAAACAACAACAACAACAAAAAAACACTAATCGAACTTGACCAAGGTGTCCAAAACCATTTGATATAAACTTAATCTACTGCACATTCAAATTTAAGATATGGAAATTGTGTGTTATGATTAGTTTTGTGCCTGGATGATGCAGCACTTAACATCGCAATAACTTTACATTTGCAATATAGAGCTCAGCCTTGATGGTGACACCAACAGACTTGGGATTGAAACGATGTAGGCTGCCGCGGGGAAGTCTGTGAGAGGAGCCATATGAGGTGAACACTGTGACTAATGAGGAGAGGAGGAGCAGAGAGGGGCAGGTGTACGAATCCGCTGTTTGGGACCGTTATGAAATCGTCTGTCAAGTAACCCTGGCAGCCATTTCCCCCCGAGACAACAATATTCTAAACAACTTTGGGTGATTATTCATCCTGGTCCTAAACACTTTGGACTGTACTGTAAACCCTGATTGCAAGGCAGAGCAGAAGACTGGGTTCAAAAGGCTACACAGACAAAGGCTTTGAAACCAACTCAAGTGAAGTTTTTTTATTCTTTGTTTTGAAGTCACCACATAGAAGAGAGTCAGAAAGAGAATTTGATGTCTGTTCCTCTCACAGAACAGAAGAAGCTCGACTGTGGCCCTTGGGATGTATGGCTCTCAGTCTGATGGCCTCAAGGTTTTTTGACACTGAGTTTTATAGCCTGGGCTTCGTAACAATGTCTTGATATTAAAGTCTCTAAGCCAGATTGGACTACTCTTTTGGTTCAAACACACTTAAAGGTGCATTGTGTAACTTTTCTGGTGGAGGGTCCATTAAACGCTTTTCTCCATGGAGATGTCACTGCTTTGGTTGGAATGTTTCACAGTATGAGATTAAGCCATTCTATCTTCATGGAGACCAAACCAGACCAAGTTACAGGTTAGATCTGTAGAAGAAGATCTGAAGAGGCAACTCCGCTCACAGTCAGAATGCCTGTTTTTCTAGGTATTTTTGAGCGAGCCATAAAACCACCTGTAATTTAATAAATATGAGTTGGAGCTGTTTAATGTTTAATGCAATGATATATCAACAGAAACAAGCAGGTGACAGACCCTCCAACAGAAAAGTTACACAATGCACCTTTAAGTAACAGAAAAATGTGTGTGTGTGTAAATTGTGCATAATTGTTGGATAAAATTCTCTCTAGTATGTCTTCAATATGTATTTCTTCAAAATAAAACTCTCTACTTCTTTTAATTTTAAACATATTTTTCAACTTTTCTTCACAAATTAGTTCTTGGTTGGTGTAAATCTATAATTTATATTTACAACAGGTATTATCCCAGTCAATTACCTTAAACTTGGTGAATCTTCAGAACCTCATACACTTCAATATTAATTTTTGCACTGAGAAAAATATTCAAACCTAGTTTTATTATTGACTTTTAACTGACAATTTATGTGATAAGCTTTTAAATCTACATTCAGTTTAATTAAAAACGTCTTCTATTGGTATTATGAAATTGATACTACAAAGACTAGGTAAGATTAAATGTGCACTATGTAACTTTTCTGTTAGGGTATCTGTCACCTGCTTGTCTCCATGGAGATGATATTGCTCTGCCTAGAATGGTAAAAATTCGATGAACTTATCCATTTTATTCAGTAAGAGGTGTGTTTTCTTTTGTGTATTCTTATTGTGTGTGTGGTCTTCTTGGAAACAAGCAGGTGACAGACCACAAGCAAGAAAGGTTGTGTAGAGCACCTTTAAGCAAAAGATAAAACAAGACAATGGTCCCTAACAGTTTTTTTTTTTGGGGGGGGGCACAAAAGTGGTTTATTAAACATTCAAATTAGGGTCAGGACAAGCAATTACTTCGGTGGCACCATTTTAGACTATATAGAGGAGTGTTTGCATGGATGTATTTTAATGCTATGCAGAATAATTAGAATTTGAGTCATAAATCACAAGGCAATACACAAATACAATCACCAGCCTTATTAGTAAACCTACTGCTCTTTCTCACTGCAGTTAAAATGTTGGAGGAAAATTGTATTGCCTATAAACACAAGCAAAAGTTCAGGAACCCAATTTTAAAGATTTATTGCTTATTTAAAAAGTGCTACTAACTTCTCTGATTATAGATTCTGTTTTTACCCCAAGACACTATTTCAAACATGTTAACTAGAGGGAGCAATTTCCTCGGAGTGACAAAATACTGTCCAACAGAGTGGAGTACTTTTCAAACATATGTGTTGGGGAAAGTTGTGGCACGGGTAGAGAAATTTAATTAGGGTTGTGTGCTTATGCATAGCCTTTATCTGTTCCCCACGCTCCCGCAGCTTGAGACTTGTTTATCCATGTTACATAATCCAGCTGGTCTCCTCTCTCTATCTTTGATGTATGGCGGTTGGTGGTACAACAAAATGGTGGCTATCGCTGGTTGGCAGGGAATTCCATATAAGATTTAATTTTAATGAGTTTTATGTTAATGATGTGTTCTTACAGTTGGGGAAGATGGGGGAGGTCTCTGCGTGGCATCGTGCCTCATCCCAAGCATATTGGGTTTGGTACAACGTATGTGATTTGATGAACTATAAACATCTAAAACGGCTAACTATAGGTTTAAACCAGAACTAAACTAGGGCTAAACAAGGATCAAATCAAGACTAATTCAGATCAAACCCAGGTGCTAGGGGTGCTTCTAGAAAATGGCCTGATTCTGACTCAGATTAGCCACCCTGGTGTACCACAATGGCAGTAAATGTTTGTGTAATTTTACCTGCTCCAAATCATAACAAAGGAGAAATAAATCAATCTTTATAATTCTTCATATTTATATATTTTTTTATTTACAGAACATATGACTTTGGATGACCCTAGTACTACCGTTAGGCCATCTCAGTTTTATTTTAGATCGGATTAAACACAGAGCTATGCCCAGACTTTTTCACTAAGTAACTAGCACTCACGCTTCACAGCAAGAAGGTTCAAGGATTGATTTCTGGGTTGTTTGGGTCTTTCGGTGTGGAGTTTGCATGTTCTCCCTGTATCTGTGTCGGGGACACTCTGTGTAGGAAAACACCTGACATAAATGTGATTCAACCCAGGATTCAACCAAGACAAACTCATGTTAGACTAAAGACTAAACTAACAAGCACAACAAAAGTGAGTCTAAACCAAAACAAGTCACACACGGGCTTTTATGGCTCATCTTTATGCAATTCACTGCCAGGAAAATCGATCCGAGATGAACTGAGAGGGAAAAACTGTGAGCTGAGCGATGTAACGAGACACTAAATCCCCCATTCAGATGGTTGGAAAGAGGATTAATGGAGAGGACGCAGGGAGCTCCACCACAGCTCCACTCTCTTCACAAAGGCTGAAGCAACATAGTGCAAAAATGAGCTGAATGGACAAACCTTTAGGGATAGATTTTGTTTTGTACACACACAATGACGAGCTGAGACTTTGGATCTTTGCATCTGGCATTGAAAATACAGCTGAACAGGAATAATAACTGCAGTAAATATTATGGTGTAAATATATGTCTGATTGTTTGTTTTGCAAAATGATCACAAAAATACGATTATGCTGTTTGAACTAAAGCAGTGTTTCCCATACATAGACCAGTCTGTGGCGCAGTGCCACAGAATGAAAACCTGAAAATTGATTTCGCCTCTTTAAAAAAAAATCTTCATTCTGTCATTCTCGCTCACACACACACAGAGAGAGCGAGAGATCGAGAGATCAATAGTTTCTTATGTCTAATTATAGTATTTTATTTATTTAATAAACTTAATATTGGTCGAGCTAGGTCTTGAGTTTGTATTTAAGTATTTGAAATAAAAAACCTCAAGTTTAAGTTTTTGTTGTTGTTTTTTAATTCATTCCTTGAATGTCAAAGAATCTAAGCTCAGGTAAAGTTCAGGTAAAAACTAAACTTTAACATCGGTTTTGTTAAGTAATTCTCAACCTGAAGCTTAAAATACATAATTTGTATGAGCAAAGTGTACTGTCGCAGCTTACAGTCTGACGGGGGTAGTCTACAATACTACTTGGACTGAGGGAAACACTGTAAAGCATCAATACAAACAACAGATTTATTTCAAAGCCTAATTCTAAAGGGAGCACACTTCAAGGACAGCTTGCTACGATTTAGAGACTGAAGCTATAGAATTACATGCAATTAAAAGCTCTCATAATTAATTTTTAGCTTGAAGTTTTTTGTTTCAGTTTGTCTTCTAATTCAAATGGCCTCAAATATATGAAAAACTTGCCTGGAACCCTGACTCGTTCTCTCAATATATTCTAATCTACACAGAAAATGAAGAAGACTGAACTACAAGTGGAAAATAGCATTTTTATTAAAACTTGGCACATGACATTTTCTTTTTTATAAAGTTAGTGTATTTTGTGTATTGTTTCTGATTAAAACAATATAAATAAATAAATAAATAAATAAATAAATAATAATCTCTCACTCTGGTCACTACCAACACCTCTGTGTCTTAGGCCAAAGTCAGTCAGAGCCGGGCAGTCATTGACACGTGGGAGAGGTTCATTGGTCCTTCAGTGGTTTTTGTTTTGTTTTTAACAGTTTCTGACTTGCTAGTAGCTATTAGCCAATAATCGAATTTGACCCACAATCTCAAGTTTACAAAATAATTGTTTCTTTGTAAAATTATAACAAAATATTACTGATACTGATACCGATATAGCAACCATCCCTAAATAGGACCATGATTAGTCCAGTCAACTCTAAGTGATACTGACAGCAAAAGCAGAACAAGTTATAACTACAAAATGGCACAAAATCCTCATAACATCCCATTGAGAACAACTCCAGTGCTGTCTTGTCTTGTTAGAACATCACAGGGGAAAAAAAACACACATGAAAGTAGTGTTTTATTCACTTTAAACTATATGCGTCTTTGCGTGGGCACCTTCATACACTCCCACACTACAAAACCATCTGCTTGTTAGACCCTGGTGCTAGATACTGGACATGACAAGGCAATGTAAGGGGGGGGCTCTATCGTTATAATCCTAACACTATCTCACACACACACAGGCCTGCATGCATAACTTCATAACAATTGTCTCTTTGACTATCTCCCTCATTATCTGTCAGGCGAGCTTTGTGCACACTTCGCTGGATCCTGTCTCAGATGCGTGCGATGCTACACTTGTGCCCATCGTGCTTCATTTAGCTCTGTGACGCCCGGTCTTTGGATAGAACGGAGCTCTGGAAATGGGAATGTCAGGATTTGCATTTAAATTGGCGCCATTGTGAACGTGGGGCGGGTGTACAGAGGGGTATGTGAATGAGTTTTTTATGTGGCCAGACGTGATGCCCCGAGAATGATCGGAGCAGATCACAGAGCCGGTGTTAATACGAAGCTAAATGTTCAGGCTATTTGTGTGCATGCTTATCTCCACAGCCACGGTTTGTTTTGTTGTAGGTAAAGAAAGGATCAAAGATAAGCGAAGAAAAGCTATAAAAGGTATGCAGTATGTGTGTGGGTTTTACAGTGCTTTTTATTCATGCTTAAAAGATCTGTCTGGTAAGAGAGGTAGTATAGTGTATATTATCTACATTACATCATTTGAGAATAATATTTATAAATAATTGTTCAATCAGGGAATTCAAGGCTGCACAGTTAGTGAAAATGTAAAAAATAACAGTGATTTAAAGCGCCCATATTAAGCTATTTTCTAATGTCATAATGTTGTTTCCTCATCACAAACATACCTGAAGTTGTATTTTGTTTCAGTCACACATGTTTAACTCACAAACCTTGCATATTTAGACTGAGTTCTTCTCTCAAACCAAAACCATTTGGATGATTTCAGCACCGGAACTGACAATATCAACTGATGAGGTAGCAACTAGGGTTGAGCATGAATAGTTGACTAAGAGATAATTGATCATTAAGAATTTCGTTAATTACTTTCATTATTAATCGACAAATCAAATGTAGGTTGCTGCGTGTAGCAGTATCGCAGTATCCCAGTTACTGAAACATAAAGAGCTCCACACGTATGATCTCTGAAAACATGAACGATCTCCAACGTGATATACGCAGAGAACAGACTCACCATCAGCATCATCAACATCCCTCCGTCCTAGAAAGAACACTTATATTTCACTGAGTCATGTCCTTTAGTAAGACAGAAGCTGACCGCATCAGCGCACAAGGAAAGAGCTGTTTTTTTTTTCACTTATAGTTTATGCAAATTAGCCATGCGGTTTTAAGTTTCGTTTCTGTAAGATGTAAACAAAATGTGGCAAAGCTGCATTAAACACATTATAATCTCAAATGGGCTGATGTGGCTCTATAGTGGTTATGGTGTATATGTTCTAAAGTTGATTTTAATTCGTGCAGATTAGCAAAAGTAATAATAATGATGATAATTTTAATATAAAATGTTAATGATTAATCGAAAAAACCTATCAAATGGCATCTAATAAGTATGCATTTAGACATAGGTATATGCCCTTATCAGGATTTAGTTTTTTCATATTATGCTGCTTCACTACAGGTACTGCAACATTCTCAGTCTTTATTTCTGAACCTTGTTTATAGCTGGTTTAGCCTGGAGGTAAGATCTGCATTTAAGTCCATTTTAGTCCTGGTTTGTGAGTGTTAAGTGCTTTTTTAATACCCTATTCATCTATCTCTGTATTTTTGCTTCTATAATGCATTTGATTTAAATTTCTCTTTGTTTAATTTGCAAACTAAATATCTATTAACATATTCCCTTTTATTGATCTATTCCATTCTTCTCATGCTTCATCTTCCATCATTTGCTTTCATCATTTTCTATGGTGGATACACGAGGCCCTCTCCCTCAGCCCAGTCATAACAGGGCAGAGCAGAGAGCCATTAGCTGCAGTAAGAATCATGTTTGCATCTCATCTCCACACATTTCCTCTGAACATCATTTATGAGCACTTCTCTGACAGCCCCTCGTGAGCTCATTTGGAATCATAGGCAATAATTGTTTTATGGCACACAGGAGTCTTTGTGGAGCACAGAAAAGATGGAGTCCTCCCTCACTAATTTGTTGGACAATATTTATGGCTTTGATGGTGATATTCATTTAGAGATGAGTGACAGTGCTCAGACGTTTGCTTTGACAACAGAAGATGAGAAAAATAAAACATGACAGTCAGATTATGTTATATTAACCACTTTGGTTGATGCCCATTAGAAGCAATTGTGGGTGCTAGGCTTGTCTTGATATATTGTTACAGTGAAATAATGCAATCAACAATAAGATTGAAACTACTACTGCCACTTTTTTTAAAGATGCATTGTGTACATTTTCTGGTGCAAGGTACGTCAAATGCTTTTCTCCATGGAGATGTTATTGCTCTGTCTGCGATGTTTCACAGTATGGTCTTAAACCTGATGGAGACAAAATCAGACCAATTTACAGGTCAGATTTGTAGAGAGGCAACCCTGCCTCACAGTCAGAATGCAAGTTTTTGTAAGTATTTTTGAGCTATAAAACTACCTGTAATTGAATAAATGTTAGGTAGAGCTGTTTAATGTCATACTGTGAAACATTCCAGACAGAGCAATGACATATTCACTGAAACAAGTGGGTGACAGACCCCAGTCAAAAAGTTACATAGTGCACCTTTAAAAATAAATATTTAATAAGACTAGCATATAAAAATTGTGATTGATTAATACAGGGACCCTTATCCTCCTCCAAAAAAAATGTTAAAAGGTGAATTTTGTTGCCGTATTGCCCATCCATACTAAATACAATAAGCATATAAGATGAATGATAAAAAAATATGTTTTCTCTACAGCAGACTCTTGAGCCTGATGTGTTGGTAGCACTTACAGCAGAGAGGGTCACTCAAGGAGAGATGAGCCATTAGAGATTGACGCTCTGGTCGTGTAGCACAGTTCAAAAGCACCTATTCATCAAACTGGCATGAGGCGCATACACAGAGGATGGAGAGGCAGCAAAAATATGGTTGGTAAACACGCACATATTTTTCTCGATGCCTGTCTAAGAACTATCTGAAACCTTTACCTTTCCTGCAAGTAGAAATGTGACAATATGAAATTATAGTGTTGATTAAATGAAATATGATTTAACAATTATTTGTGATTACTGACACCATGACCAAGCAACAGTCAAATTATTTCTCTCAATGTCATTGTCTAATTTATTTCTCTTCCTAAGTTAATGTGGAAAAAAACAGTGAGGTGAAACAGCTGTTCACATTTCAGTTTAGTTTTCAGCATATTAGATTAAACTGAAATAATTGTAAAGGTGGATTGTGTAACGTTTCTCCATGGAGATGTTATTGCTTTATTTGGAATGTTTCACAGTATGGCATTAAAACTTTCAATCTTCATAAAGATACCAAACCAGACCAAGTTACAGGCCAGATCTGTGGAGAGGCAATCCTGCTCACAGTCAGAATGCCTATTTCTATAGGTATTTTTGAGCTATAAAACCACCTGTAATTGAATAAATGTAAGGTAGAGCTGTTTAATGTCATACTGTGGAACATTCCAGGCAAAGCAATAACATATCCACAGAAACAACAGACGACAGACCCCCCAACCAAAAAGATACATAGTGCAACTTTAAAAATTGTAAAAATTATAAATTCTAGTTCTAACTATTATATCACCTGAATAACCATGTTTTGAGATGTGTTACAGTAATCCGAATGTGGTGCTTCACAAGTAGCATGAATCCACACATGCTTGTACCTATAATAACACTTATCTTTAATTAATAACGCAAAACAAATGTACAAGTAGGAACCTTTCTTCTAACAGCTCTTATGTCAGGATGACAAAAAAGATGGCTCCAAAAATAAACTCAACATTTCCAACTCGACAATGAAAAGCTATTAAGTCTGCATTATAAGGCTAATTTAACACAATATGTTAAAATATGTAAATGCACTCTCTCCATTTATGAGTGACAATCACAAAATGCTAAACACAGTCGAGTACTCCACTAAACCCTTAAATGCTCCGGCTGGTTTCAAAGCTAATTTTCATACTCGTCTATTCTGCAATTTTCTTCCATTTGAGCTGAAATCAATTATCCCAAGACGTTAACCAAGAGAGCGAAGAATGCCTTTACATCCAGAGAATCTCATCTTTTTATCATCTCTATCCACATGGTTACGCACACACAGACTCTCAGCTCTGAGAAATTAATGCAATGCGGTGAGTTGGGAAGCATTTTTCGTGCAAAACATCTTCATTTTTGTCAGTGCCTAATTGAGGGCTTGCGTTGCAAAGATAAGCTGTAATTAAAGTGTCTTAACCCCCAGATTCATTACGCCACTTTGGTACTATCCATCTCTTTTCTTGGAAGAATACTACCATAATTTCCGGACTATTGAGCACACCTGAATATAACCTGCATCAACTAAATTTTAAAAGAAAAAACAAAAAATGCACATATCTAGGCCACATTTGTCTATAAGCCGCAGGTGTCCATGTCTTCAAGAATGTTTTCAAGTTATGCTTTTATTGCCTCTGAAAGCTTTTGTCGTCTTTTTGCAAAGAGTCAGTTCATCAGGCTGCTGTCACCAACATCTCATCATCGATTCATTGATGCCCATGGTTGATGCCAAGCTTACGCGCAGCAGCTCTTTTTCCTTCTTCGACAGCCAGATCAATTGCAACTGCATCATATGCATTTCTTCATGTTTTCCATGAGGACGGTGTGTGCATGAAGCGCAAAATAACACAGTCAAACTACCATCTTCCTCAGCGCATCATCTCTTCCACCTGTCTGACTCGCTCTTGTACCTTGTGTCTTGAGTTGTTTTTTTTTGTTTTTTTTTTAACAATATTGTATATTTATTTATTATTATTCATATTTTTTTTTAGATAATGCTTAATGTTTTCGTGTCACTGGCATAATATAGTTTGCATTTTCTTCAGCAATATTTTGCACTTCAAAACAACAGGGTTAATGTGTTTCATACATATGAGGCTGCTGTTTTTGAAATCCTTCCAAATCTTGCCAAAACATGCCTGCAGGTAAAATTACCCCCAAAAGTGCAGACTCTTGTCTCTAAGATTAGATTACACTGCAAGTTTGTGTTTTATTTGCACGTAGCTCTTGCGGCAGTCTTTTCAATCATTTTTTTATTGTGGATGATAGTCTGAGTATATCTCCCACCTCTACTTGCAGCAGATAGACGCAGGTATTGAGAATTTTTATTATTTTTTTATCTAAATGTCAAGGAATGAGTCAGCCCCGCATCTAACTGTCCATTTCCAGAGTACCTCACCATAGACCATTGGTAGTTTTCCTCCATCCACTTGAAAGACATGTGAGGTTATAGCGGTGATGGAGCGCAGTTGTTCAGGCAGTGTTGTGACACATGTAAGGCACAACGTAGATTGCCTGTCACAGCGGCGCCTCTCTCAGTAAATGGGGGAGTGACTCATTCTCTCGACATGATGTGGATGTATTGAATCACTGTGTTTGTGTGTCAGTCTGCCCTCTGTAGTGGCAGTAACAGATCACAACATGAGTGTGAAACAGGCCAAAGCACAAACTATGACTAAGTGATTTGTGGCAGACAGCGAACAACATAGAATCACAGTTTGAAAGGGAATATCTTTTAGTAGGCGTTCCATCTCTCACATATTGGTGGTTTTCAGGTTCAAGAATGTGATGTTATACTCCCAAATGGAGGGACAGATTTTCCTATTGATTCCATTGTACTTTGCTATTAAATATCCAAAAGATAAATTAACAAATGTTGAACCTGGTATTTTCAATTACTGACAAAACCCTGGACCTCATTACAGCATAACAATATTAATTTCTGCTGTCCCCCATCTGTATTCATTAGTCCTGGCCTATAGAATGCTGTGATAACATCTGAAACCCATCAGGAAAGAGCATACAGTACATGTCTTCCACCACTTCTTGCAAATGGGAGGGCATTGGAGCAAAAAATATAGATGTTCCGGAAAGGAGCATCCTACTTTCAAAAAAGTATAACAATTAGCCATAACATGCATTCAATAAATAATAAATACTGTGCATATAATCTAGTTACAGCTCACGGTGTTACCACAAATGGAAGTCTTTAGCCTTCATCATTGCGCAAACCACACCAAGTCAATTATTAGGTCGGTCACAAAAATTACTTAATTGACTTATTGTTCAGTATATGATAGCTAGATGTATACACCTTATCCCGGTTACCGCAGCATAAAGAGTTGAGATAAACCTGCACTCGTATGACCTCCGAAAACATGACCCATCTCCAATGTGACACACGCACAGAACAGACTCACCATCAGCACCATCAACATCCCTCTGTCACAGAAAGAACACCTATATTCCACTGAGTCGTGTCCTTTAGTCCGACAAAGGCTGCACAAGGAAAGAGCTTTTTTTTCCTCTTATAGTTTATGCAAATTAGCCATGCGGTTTTAAGTTTTGTTTCTGTAAAATATAAACAAATGCGCACAAAGATGCATTAAACACAATATAATCTCAAACGGGCTGATGTGGCTCTATTAGTGGTTATGGTTTATATGTTATAAAGTTGAGTTTATTTATGCAGATTAGTAACCGTAATAATAATGATGATACTTTTTAATATAAAAACGTAAATGATTAATCGAAAATCAATCGTTAAGTCTCCCGATTAAGAAAATTGAATCGAATGTCCATCCCTAGTAGTGTCAGTATCTCAATATGTTATTGTTTATTGTTGATTTGGGGTATTTTGTGGTAATACAATAACATTCGAACTGTAAAATGCTATTTGTTGCAGCTCATGCCTCTAAATGATACTGTCTACTTGTCTACTTGTCTACTTGTCTACTTGATTATTGCATTACTTTAGATTATTGTTATTGTGACAGTGGCAGTAGTTCAACAGTATAGTTTATTACAGTATATTTCTGTATTAATATATCTACTTCAAGATTTGTTATCAGTCTAAGCATTATACAACTGAAATATGATCTGATCTCTGTAACAGTTTAGTTTAGAATATTGTTTAATGTATAGCCCACCTGGGAAATTTATTGTTGAATTCAGCTCATGTAGAGGATCATATTGGAACCATTTCTATCATAGGGGACAGTACCTTTAAAGTCTGCATCTGGACACCTGCACTACATGAAGAGGCTTACTTAGATTGCGCTACCACAAAAGTCCCTCGCTCTGCCCTACCCATAATCCCCGGCTCCTTTTCTACTTTCTCATCACGATTCTGTCTCCAATCATCCCCGCCTCTTTGGCCCCTGACACTAACACATGTTCACCATCCATTTGTGGGTAAATAGCAATCAAAGCCTTGTTTTCGCTTGTTTTTTTTCTCCCAAGCAACTCGCTCTGGAGGAAGAGACAGCTGTTTAGTTCTGCACAGTGTAATTGAGCCCCTTTATGGAAACAACAAACTGTTTTTAAGAGGCAGGATCACTTGGAATCGTGTAAGATAAGTCCCCAAAACTATGTCATTTCTTATCCATATGCTCCAAAACAAAATAGGCCACTCCTTGGATACTGGTATAGCTAAATCCTATGCATTCAGGATAGTATGACTATTATTTTAGTTATCAGACATCAAATATAGTCCTTAAAGGTGCACTACGGAACTTTTCTGGTGAAAGGTCTGCTAAATGTTTGTCTCCATAAATAAGTTATTAATTTGCCTGAAATGTTACAGGTTAGAGCTATGGAGAGGTGAACCTGCTCACAGTAAGAAAGTATGTGTTTCAGTGTATTTTTGTTTGGCAATAAATACACTTCATTTCAAATAAGTGCAAGAGACAAAACTTGAATGCCATACTGTGGAATCCTCCCACCAAAAAAGTGACATGATGTACCTTTGCTACACTTTATAGCGGAAATGTCTAAGTCTTCTGACAAAACTCTGCAAAAATAATAATAAAATGTTGAAGATGGCCCTCATTTGACATTCACTCAAATTTAACATCACATTTTGAAGTGTGATATATTGCTGAAGAAAATAAAGAATAATATAGAAAAATAATTATAAGTATTCTCCTAAAAATACCGTAAATGTACATTATTGTGAAAAAAGTAGTTTGTGGCTATATTCAGTGATAGAAGTTATTAATTCTACCTTCTTCTGCGCAAATCTTAAAAATAACAAAAAGTTCCCCACTAGTACAAAGAAAAAGTACCCGTAGCAAAAACTGACACCCAAAATAATTGTACCAACTTTCATTTGTAGAACTATAACTGTATATGTACTAGTCTTACCTGACTCTGGGTCCATCCCGTAGCGGTTCCCTGTGAGTGCGCCCCCTGTTGGCCGACTGCAGTGTGCGCCTGTTTGCGGTGGAGTAATCCGGCTCCAGCTCGTACGGCTCCTCCTCTTCCGCTCCCATGCTCCGCCTATCATCCTCCAGCCCATACGGTTCCGGCTGAAACCTCTCCGGCTGAGAACGGTTCAAATCCACCGTGCTACTGCCCATGGGCACCTGGGGCTGGGCTACATGGCCATAGTCATCCTTACGAATCGGTAAAGTGTAGCTGTTCTCGGGACGGTAGCTGTTCGGTATGTAGGGGTATCGCGGGGGTCGGTAGTTGACTCCGCGGGACAGGCTGCCGTAGTTGTCAGTCAAATCTGCGTAACCGTCGTGCAGGCCGTAGTGGCGGATGTACTGGCTCTCGGGGGTGTCTGCGTACGAGTCATTGTAGGAGTTGGTGTAGCCGCGCGTCAGGGTGGAGCTAGCTTGAGGGGTGATGTAGCCGCCGTTCTTCATGTAGCGGCGGTCGATAGAGTCGTAGCTGCCCAGAGGGGAGGTCCCGTCAGGGAGGGGCAAACCGTCAGGGCCGAGGGGCACCTGTCGCACTGTCCGCGTGGTCACGGTCTTCACCATTTTAGTCACCTGTCGGGAAGGACAAAGATATGTCAGGGAATATAATGTGATGGGAGAGGATTATGTTATGTCAAAGCACACTAAAAACCATGCAGCAGCCCTACCCTGCCAAAACTACATTAAAGGGATATCAACATTAGGTTAAAGCTGTGAACTAATTTGGATGGATTGGAATCATTTTGTTTAATAGACCACGATATTATTGCTTGCAGATTTTTTCTATTCTTTCAATGCACTAAATATGCACTATGTAACTTTTCTGTTGTATTTTCTTTGCCTGGAATGTTTCACAGTATGCCAATAAACTTGTCTTACGTTTGTCAATTACACATGAAAAATGTATATTTTTACGGTGAGTGGGATCACCTCTTCACAGATTTGCCCTGTAATTTGTCCTGCCTGTCTCCATGGAAATAGTTTTATAGCCTGATTCATCAGCCGGTTTCACTTCATGGAAATCTCTGACCATGCAGTACTAGAATTCGTTCGCTCAATGGTAGGTGGGTACTTTTTTATTTAACCAATCGGTGCTATTTGGTCATGATTTGGCCACTAATGGAGCCAACTGGTATATTAAGCTTTTCCCAAATCCCGTAGGAAGAAGGGCAATAACGTCTTTCCACTTGATAAAATTCCCAAACATTTTTTGTTCCAGCTTTCAATCCTCGATCTCGGGAATCGTTGCCAACACAGAAAGTATGGCTCTTCGCTGATTGGCTGGTGCCCGAACTCGGGACTTCCAGGGTTTCTACAAACCTTCTAGTGTATTCTGATTCCTGACCTAGTCGCTGGAGAGAAATGAAATTGAGCGGAGGCATTAGGTGGCGCCAGCCTGGCTAAAAGTTTTATGCAATATCGTGGAACATTCCAGGCAAAACAGAGTCTGTGTGGCGACACTTAATCGACAGACCCTTCTCCACCAGGAAAGTGCACCTTGAACTTAAATCACGAGTAACCTCTGATTAATTCAATTTCAAGATTAAAAGTATCTATAGACACTGAAAGGCCATCTTAATAAAAGATATAACAAATGTCAATTTTTTCCATATGCCACTCTGCAAAGGGAACAGACAAGTTAATTAAAATAGGTGGTAAGAAGTGTTTACAAAGTCAGAGGGGATATAGATTTCACAGAGCGTATTGAACGTTTTAAAATGAGACTATAAAAGAAAAGGCACAATCTGTCAGAAAGGAGTTTTCATATTTCTTAGTACAATATCCTTTGGTGGTTTACTCATGGCCATTTGATATAAGGAGGTTATTAAAGCAGGTTTAGAGACTTATTCCTGGCACGGATGAGCAGTAATTGTACTTATCCAGACATATAGGATACATTCATTCTATAAATTCCTTGGAGAAAAAATAAGAGAGCAAATAAAGGAGGAATGCAGTGCTGTTTTTCCTAAATATAGCCTGTTTATGCCAGTGAGCAAACAGAGATAAGAAGATATTAAAACGCTCACCAAGTGCCTAAGATGTTCAAATGATGAGATGCAAGACACATTAAAGGAACACTTCAACACTCACTTAAAATGGAAAGAATCGCAAATACTTCTCAACCTTCCCATCCAAATGTCATATGCAAATGAGAAATTACTAATTAGTCTCTGTGGTGACTGCGAATCAAGTTTAGTTTAGTTTATAGAGCAAAATGTAAAAGTTTAGTTAAGTTGGACATAGTAAAAAAAAAAGTTAAAAAAAAAGCAAATTAATCATAATTTTTGTATTGAATCACAAGACCAATACAGCTTAAAAGGCAAAGTATTTTAAAGGTGCACTATGTAACATTTTGGGGGCTTGTCACCTCCTTGTTTCAATGGATATCTGGAATGTTCCACAGTATGATATTAAACAGCTCTACCTTACATTTATTCAATTACATGTGATTTTATAACTAAAAAATACTAAGAAAAACAGGCATTCTTATTGTGAGTGGGGTTGCCTCTTCACAGATCTGACCTGTAACTTTGTCTGGTTTGGTCTCCATGAAGATAGAAAAGTTTACTAACATACTGTGAAACATACCAGACAAAGCAATAACATCTCCATGGAGAAAAGTATTTGATGGATCCTTCACCAGAAAAATTAATAATGCACTTTTAATTTTTTATTGAGTAAAGTTAGCATCTTTGGTCCATTTCCTAAATGGTCAACAGCCTTTTACACATTCACTTAATCAGTGTGAACTGTTAAGGACCCAGGCAACATTTCATTTCCCCTACAACAACACTCAAAAATTCACCATCTATCTTCTGGCATTGTCTCCCTAAATGTATCTTACACTTTAACTTCTTTTAACAATACAAGCTGTCTACCCATACGCTCTCTATGAAAGTGTGCCTATGAATCACACACTGCCTCACTCACCTCCCCTTTGTACTGCCTGCCAATACAGAAGCTCATTTGCAGCCAGTGAATTCTGCTGTGGCTGATAATTGGCCATTTTGTCTGCAGCTATAAATCCATCTCAAACTTTAATGAGCTTTATAATAATGGAGTGACGGAAGCAGCGGGGGTCTGATACTTCCGATGTTGTGGCTGAAAAAGTGTTTCCGAATAATTTACCCCCTCTGCTAATGTATTTAGTTTTAGTATTATGTGCAGTTTTTAGTTGGACTTTAGAATTTCATTTTACTTCCCAAATTTCTATTTGGCTTTAGGTAGAAATAACTGTGGAGTGATACAAGAAGCTTTTGCACAAATAATTGCCATGACCTCTGGTAATTCTAACTGCTGAATTAGTAATAACCAATTGTCAATGCCAGTTCAGTTCAATATAACTTTATTTATCCTCGAGGGGCAATTCAAGCACATTGAGCAGTTAAAATACAATAACAGTTACATGCCCCGTCTCGCTTGCACCGCTGGGTAGGCAGGGGGTGGGCGCTTAGCAACGAGGCTGTCAGTCAACCTGTTGCTATTGCTAGTCGGAGGGACCTTGAGAAAAGCAGGCATCAGATTGGTCTATTATTAATGTTCATATCTTGATTTATGGACAGAATAGAATAAAAACATCATGGAGATCAAGTAAAGCGGGTTAATACGAACATTTTAAGACCAAAATGACAGGGCTCAGCAGCAGTTACAGAGAGAGGGGCCACACTAGAAAGTGAACTGCAACCAGCTCGAAGGAACCTCTTTGCGCCCCATTTGGAATGTGGTGGCTAGCGTGTTAGATATTTCCATTTATGTCTACAGTCTGTTAGGAGTATTAAAAAACAAAACCATAAAAGACACTCACTATAAAGACAATTATATGCAATGAATACATATGAAATAGAATAGAAAAGGCTACATGTAACCCATGCTGCGCAACTGCACCAGAACAAATTGCATTTTTCAGCTTAAAGAGAGAAGCTACCAAAAAGGCTCATTCCTGCATGCGATCAGTTTAATTTGCAACACCATCTCTCTTAATACGCTTTCTATATTTTCTCCATCAGCGCCACAATTTAGATCCTAATCAGGGCCGAGCTGGAGCGTGTAATAATATCAAGAAAGCCACGAGGCATTTACCCTTGGTGCGAAAAAACACCACTAACCACATATGGGCTTTCCAATATGGCGTCCTCATTAACTGTGGAACAAACAAACTTCAGCGGCCTTGATTAGACTCAGCACGCCCATAACGACGCTTTCTGCGCTAAGCCAAGGTTTATTTTCCCATTGTGAGAGATGCTGTTACATTGTTGTATTTTCGCAGATAAAAATAACTGTTTATAAAATTCATTTAATCATCTACAGCATATGTTTAACCTCGAGTAAATCAGTTGGGATGTTTTTTTTTGTTTTTTAATGGTATTGCAAAGTGAGCAGATCAGAGAAGCTATGGGCAAGGTCAATGTTATGTTATTGTATCGTAAAGTGTTTTTTGAATTACACTAGGGCTGTCATCGTTTCATCATTTCATTTGTCATCAGTGATACGCATCTGGCAATATCCTTATTTTTAACAGTCTGTATTGTTTATTTTTTAATCAAAATAAAGTCACTATCATGGCTTTTAGTTGAGCTAGTGTATGTGACATGTGGCTCTATATTGAAGCAGGTGACAGATATAGTTGAATATAAGCCCTTAAATCTATACTGGCTAAAGGTTATGGCTTTTTTTCCCCTGTTTTGAATAGGAACAGATTTATATATTATTAGCATGTCAACTCCCAGAAAATTCACTCTCCCTATTTCTCCCTTAAAATAACACTGTATGATGTAGTGTTACTGAGCTACAGTCACTATTTACTACAGCTGTGTACAAGCCTGGTTCAAATAAATCGGAACTTCAAGGAAAAATACACAACACATTTTACAAGTGGCGTCCTTGGCTGTCATGTACGAACAGAAGGAGCTGGGGCTTGAATCAAACTCTCTTTGAAGTGTAATGGACATAATTTAACCTTAACTCAACACACAAAGGAACAAAGCTGGGATAGATTTAGAGAATTAAATAATAATGACAGTATCATTAGTATTACTTGCTTCACATTTTAGATCCACTGACACTGAACTGAAATGCACTCTTACTTTTAAAGCTGCACTGTGTAACTTTTTCTGGTGGAGAGCCCACCACCTGCTTGTCACAGTGGAAATCAAACTGCTTTGCTTGGAATGTCCAATGGCATCATCAAGCCAACTTAAAGGTCAGATCTGTGGAATGGCGATCCCACTCACAGTAAAGGTGAGTTCACTGTTACAAACAGAGCTCATCAAAATTGGGACTAAACTGGGAAAAATCTGAGAACTAATCCTAGGCTTAACCTAGCCTGATTCATCAGCCGGTTTCACTTCGTGGAAACCTCACAGCATTAGGATTCATTCGCTTGAGGGTAGGCAAATACTTTTTTAATTTAACTAATTGCTGCTATTTGGTCGTGATGTATGTAATGCGCCAAATTCCACAGGAAGAAGGGCAATAACGTCTTTCATCTTGATAAAATTCACCAAACATTCTCTTTGTTCCAGCTTTAAATCCTCAATCTCAGGAATTGTTGCCAACACATGTAATGTATGGCTCCGTCTACATCGATCTCGACCGCTTTGTTGACTATGTGCTGTACCACAAAGGGACTGATTAGCCGGTGTACAGTCTACAAGTTCTGGGGTTCTTGCAAACTGTCTAGTATATTCTGATTCCTGAAATAGTTGGTAGAGAGAAATGAAATTGAACAGAGGCACTAGGTGGCGCCATCCTGGCTAGGCTAGACCAGGACTAACCTAGAACAGGACCATACAGAGGCTGTGTCTGAGTAATTTCCCTTGTGAACCAATGAAGTATAAGTAAATCTAAGTCTACATCAAGACTAAACTGGACTCAACTGGATAAGGTTTTCCGAGCAATAAACATCTGTAATTGCATAAATGCATGTTAGATAAGTTTTAATCTTACTGTGGAACATTCTAGATCAAGTAATTACATCTCTATAGTGGTAGACCCATGACCAGAAAAGTTACATAGTACATCTTTAAGTCACACAATTACAAAAACACACACCAAAAACTCCATCCCAGGCAGTTAGTCACACGTCTCAGCTGTTGACCAAACTGTTAAAGGAGGAGGACGAAAAAACAGAAGGCGTCAAAGCGTGCACTTTACAGCCCTGTGAGGGGTTTCACCAGCACAGCAGAGGGCATTTTATTGAGAGCTTAAGTGAACACAGTGGTCCAGAGTCAGTGGCACAGCAGTAATTCTGTACTTTACAAACTCTGTGATTATGGGCTTCACAAATGGAAACACAAATGATTAGTTTCTATGCAATGTTGGCTCACTGTCTAAATGGGGATACGCTAACACTCCAACACTTCCTGCATACATTTTCAGTCTTATCATTTGTGGTTGTGGGGCATGGGAATTGTTGTGCTAAACCCACTAATTTTACTATGATGACTGGCAATGTCAGTAGTGTACAAGGTATGTTTTCTGACAATCTTGCATTCTGTGTTGTATCGGGCTGAAGCATTTTTTCACTCTCACAGTATTTTGTTTTAGGAATAATTAATGACAAAATTTTGCAAATTAGATAAGACACTGCACATTTCCAGATTTAAAGGTGCGCAGTGTAACCTTTGTGGTGATAAGAGGTTAATGCATTTCCAGAATCGTTTCACAGTATGGCATCAAATGTCCATCTCTACAGGGACAAGCAGGTGACACAAACAGACCAAGTTGCAGGTCAGATCTGTGGAGAGGCGACCCTGCTCACAGTAATAATACATACTTTTCAAGGGAGCAGTAAAAACAGTTGTATTTGATTACATGCAAGAGAGATATGTTTAATATAATACATCTCTAAGCAGGTGGTGAGCCCAAAGTTACATTATGCCCTGTCTCTTGCTATTTTGCTATTAATTATTATTATTTTATTTATTTTTTACCATATATGTTTTCTTTTTGTTATTATATTGTGATGTGTAAGCTACTATGTTCAAATAATTTCCGTTTTGGATCAATAAAGTCTCTTTAAGTCAAAATCTAAGTCTTTAAATGCACTCTAAAATTTGGAGTTAAAAAATGACTTGTAAATGTTAGTTTATCAAACAGAAGAGCACCACAGTCCCATGCATATGCTGTTTCTTTACTGGCTCAGTGTCAGCTGGGGCGGCCTCACAAACAGAGACCGGGGTGGGGGTGCGGGTGACTGGCCTGGACTCCACTGTCAAGCCCTCGCAAAGGATCACGGGATGGTAGGTTCGACGGGTGATGGTTTTGACCACTTTAGTCACCTAGAGCAGGAGGAGTATGGGAAAAAAAGCACTGAGACAGGCTTCATGATTTCAAATGCATAACTGTGATAACTGTATTCCATTCTGTAATAATATGACTAGTAAAATTTTTAGAGTGTTGGACAGAATAAGGCTTTTTTAGCAGGAAAAGTTAAAACCATTGTCCAAATTCATTATCTTGTCACAATCCCCTTTGATTTTTCAGTTTTAGTCGTTGTAGTCAATTATACCTCCTAGATTGAAGTGATTTACCCTCAGTTCCTGAATGCCACTGGTGCATAATAATTTTTGAATATTTTAGCGGTTGACAGTACTATCACATATTAGTCAGAGGTGAGTAGAAACGCTAAAAATGGACTCAAGTAATGTAACTTCAAAATAACATTACTCAAGTGTATAGTAACTGTCTGGATGTATCAGATTTAAAATTTGTTGTTAATCTAAATAATGCTCTAAATCAGCTATTTCCAAAAAATAGACTACAAAAATTTGAAAAACAAAATCATCTCTCATAATTTAATGTCATCAACATAAAACGTTTCTTACTTGATTTACTCATAATGGCATGAGTAGCCAACGCTATTACTACTAGAGTACTAGAGTATAAGAGTACTTTTCCAGGGTAAAATATATTACTATATTAAGTAGAAGTAAATGTATGGTGTCTGAAAAGTTCTCTGAGAAGTACAAAAAGTTAAATGTAACCAAGCACTACCCTTCTATATTTGCACTATATTATGCTGTCCTCATAAAATATCAAAACTCTATGTTACACTAGTATATGTTTCACAGTTTATATAGTGCACCTAAGAGACTTCCTAAACTGCACGATCTCAATGGTAAAGCATTCATTTTAGTATAATGACGTTACCATATGGCTTTTTTTTTTACATCCATAACTAACAAAGACCTGCTGCAGTCTGCTCCCTGTAGCGCGGTGAGCAGTGAAAGTGCTTTTATTTGTTTGTGTGGTCTGTCTTCACTCATTAGCTGCTGTGTTCTGGGGGGAGAGGCACTTTTACGAGCCTGACTTGAGTTCTGAGTCCAAACCAACATGACGCGTTCGACTCTGGATGCCCCGCCAGCTGTATACAGGGATGGATAATGGCCAAGAGAAAAAGGGCATGCTGGGATAAAGGTAAGAGTCTGTAATTAGGGTTGAATTGCACAAGATTGAATCACTTCTAAAAATAAAATGTGGTTTAAGAGGTATTTGTCAGAGCGAGTTCAAGGGGCAATAAGTAAACTGTTTTCATGGAAGAGGGTTTGCCACCTGCTTGTCTCTATGGAGATGGTATTGTTTTGCTTGGAACGTTCCACATTAAGGCATTAAAGATATGACAATAGAAATATAGAATATAGAGGGTGATAGATGCATTTAATGCCCTAATGTGAAACATCCTGGTAAAGTAATAACATCTTCATGGAGAAAAGCACAAGAAAAATTCCATAGTGTATCTTTAATATAATATACAGTAGATATAAAATGGTCCCAAAGATTAAGTGTTCATTGTGATACAGATTTTATAATAGTATTTAATAATCAACATTTTAACTGTATGGTTTTATTTAGAGCCAGAATTTAACAGAATGTTTAAGAATTTAACAGAATGTTTAAAATCACTTTTCATTTAGGACCAAAACAAACATTAAAAGTGGATGATCTCCATAGAAATAAACCAATCAAAATATGATTTATTTTCAAAGGGATAATGTCCCCAAAATGACTGTCAAAACATTGTAGCTTTGTGCATTGAAAGCCAGCTTCATGTATGTAATGTAATTTGTACGGTTGTAACTTGGATGGTTAATCTTTAAACATTTGTAATAGTTCTCATGGAAACACATTTCTCAGAATATAAGCAGATGTACTTTCCCTCCTTTTGCGTTCTCATAAAAGTGTGAAAATGCTGACTCAAAATCCACTAGAAACACCAAAGAAAGATGTGTTTTCCTGTAAATCAAAAAGATGGAAGACGCCAGTGATTCATCTGCCTTCAGTGGGAGCAGGATTAACCATCAAGGCAAAGCAGTGTGTTAACATTAGACACTGTGGCACAATTTTGGTTCAAACACACAGATAAGCACATAAGTAAAAGTCTCTGCTCAAGCTGGGAACAAGCTCTTGAAAGCCTGAGAGGAAAAACACAAGTGGCACGATTTCTCCAAAACTGCTGCGTTGTCTAGACTTAGCCACCACAAGAAGTTTCCAAAAAGTTATTCTGCTTTACTTTTCAAATGCGTAAAACCTAGACTGTAATGTTTGTAAAGAGGGGGAAAGTTTGTATTCGCTATTGTTGTTTGTCTGGGTTATAAATAATGTAATTCTTCACACATCTTGCAAATGAGAAGGCTTGAGGGCACTTGGACCACCCCGATGAGGAGTTGGATTATGCTTACAAATTGCTTATGCATATTTGAGGCATTATACAGAGCTAAATGTTTCTCTACTGGTGATGGCAAAATCATCTTTCTCTTTTCACTTTTTGTGGCTATTAATGGCCAACCTATTTTTACCATATATTTAAACAAAATGTGTCTTGCACCAGTAGCTATAATGTATAAGCAGTTTGTGAGGTTAAAATAAGTTAGCTGTATACTGTTTGAATCTAATTATAAGGAGTTTTTATTTTTAGTTTTTATAGTATTTTATTTCTATTAGCATGCTAGTTTTCAGCATTACCATGACTGGCTTCTTAAAATTGTGAAAAGCATTTATAAATTCACTGAAGTGAATAATTAGAATATTCAGAATGCATAAGGTAAGTGAGGAATAACTTTGGACCGCTGCAAACTAGTTCATGTTTTCAGAGTAGAAAAAAACAAGTACAGGGAGTTAATTCCATCAAATTATCTAGGCTTGGAACTACCAAAATGCACATTAAATAGACATGGTGCAGGAATATAAGGTTATAGCAATGTAAATTAAATTCAATTTGCAAATAAAAAGGTGGGGAAATTATTTGATCAGTTGAGAGCCACTCACTTTTTGCATTTGGAAAGATCACCAGCATATTTGAATGATTTTAGTTCTAAACATTAAAGAGATAAAGTGACTGCATATAACATAATATATGTAAACATTATGGTAGTTTGATTAAATGGTTTGGAAGTTCATAAAGCTTGTGAGTGACATTTGGAAGCATTACTGCACTAATTTCCCAAGCCTAAAACCAAGCATGTTACAGCCACATGAGATGGTCCCATACTTCAGGGGTCTTTTGAAATGTCTGGAAGTTATTAAAAGGCGTCATGGTGTAAAAGTTATTGCTATTGCCATTTGCATCATTGCTGCATTAAAGGTAGAAAAGAGGGGCATGCAAATTAAACAGTATACTGTAGCAAATGCACTATCCCTGAAGCCGTGAGTTTGGAGCGCTAAGCTTGTGAGACTGCTGTAGCTTATATGGGCATATTAAAATGGGAGTGTGAAAGCTATTTTGGTTGTTGGCAAAAAATGTATTGGAAAAATTCACTCACCTTTAAGTTGTTAGACATATCCTTTCAGAAAAACGACAAAACACAACAAAAGACAAATCACTAATCAAGCTTTCTAAGTACCACACAGCTAAGGAAACTCACCAGTGGAGTGGCCCATAGTAAAAACACTTGGTCAAAAACTCAAAGTGTTTTGGACTGAAGGATTATGGGATTTGGAGTTCTTAAAAAGTTGGAGGGAAGGCACAGTGTTGTGTAGAGTGGATGCAGTAATCCGGTTAGACAATATTGAAATAATTTAAAGCAGTAATGACATGGATGAAGGGCAGTTAATGGGTTTTAGAAAGTAGAAAAGTTCAAAACAATGCGGAATGCTTCTTAGTCTGATAAGAGAGTTGTTTTAGTTCAGGAAAGACTTGGTTTATTTAGAGGTAACAATTTCGGGCATGTTAGTACCTTGGTTTCAGTGCGCCGGGTGGTCCCATCGTCAGAGGTTACCACGGAGACGTGAGAGGTGGGCGTCCCGGGATCTTCTTCGATGGTGACCGTCTCCTCCACCACCTCCTGGGGCTCCTGCATCATGGACAGGGATGTGGCGTTACTGGGACTCTGCTCCTGTACAGACAAAGACGGGGGAGAGTGGTTAAGGCAAGAAAAGAAATGGTAACAACGATGGTAAGATTACAGTAAGATAGAACAGTATGTCTATGTTTTGTTTGGACTGTATCCTGGTATTATTATGTATTTTTTGAGAAAGAAGAAGAAAAGAAAGTTACATATTGTTCAATAGCACCAACCAACAATGTACTAGAAGGTGTAAAAAAGTGGAAAATTTCATGCATAATAAATACTGTAATGAAATCAATTGTGTTATGCAAATGTATGTAGATAATTTTAATTCATAACTGATAATCAAGATAATTGCATAATATATGGTAATGATAAGCAATACAGTTACTTTGAATCAAATGTAAACAGCAAAAAAAAAAAAAAAAAACGAAAAGAAAAGATATCAAAAGAAAACTATTTTTTAATATAAATAATAAAAATATTTTTTTAGAACAATGAAATATAGTAATCCATATGGTCAATGTCTGAATATGTTTAGATGTAACAAAATCATGCCAGAATATTTAAAAGTCTAAACCACCAGTAAAGAAGTACTGCTACTAGAAACCTACTACTGTGAACCTGTTTTCCACTCACTGCCTTTTGTCTGTAGCCTTGACAGTCCATTAGACATTATGATATTGCTGGTATTATACAGAGTGGGCACTGCTGACCTCCCGAGGATTCAAATTGAGTCAACTCGTCTTCCAAGGCAAAGCTAACGCCTGGAGGAGCCTCTTTGATTCATATTTTATTGGGCAGCGTTTTGAAGACAAAGTGCCCATAGGCTGAGGATAAAAGTGAGCCGTTGTAGCCCACCTGACCCCGACTGAGTGCGTGAGAAAAATGGCCGCCTGTTGATTTTCCTGAAAATGGGGGGAGAGAGAGACAGGAAGTGAACCGGACCAAAAAGCTACACCCTGCAGAGCTACGCCGCTGTGCATGAGAGTGACAAAATTACATCTGTCGTGAGAGAGAGAGGAAGGAAGGCATTTGTGGCCCTCATCGATAACCAAAACAGCACGGAGCCAAAGAGAAGAGGAAACCAAAAGCTATGGAGAGGCATGGAGGAAACCGGCCAGTATGTAGATGGTCAAAAGAAGGAAATTTAAAGGTGCATTGTGTAACTTTTATATTGGAGGGTCCATCAAATACTTTTCTCCATGGAGATGTTATTGCTTTGTCTGGAATGTTTCACAGTATGGTATTACACCTTTCTATCTCTACATGGAGACCAAACCAGATCAAGTTACAATTCAGATCTGTAGAGAGGCAACCCTGCTCCCAGTCAGAATGCCTTCACTATGTCTCTCCGAACCACGTGAATCCTCGCAAAACTACGGTCCTCACTTCTTCTCCGTGCAAGACGGAATCTCCACGCACCTCCCTCCCCCCACTCCTACCCAATGCCAAACCAATTTTCTGTGGGGAACACTGAAATTAAATGCAAGGTAGAGCTGTTTAATGTCATACTGTGGAACATTCCAGGCAGGGCAATGACATATTCATAGAAAAAAGTTACACAATGCACCTTTAATGTTGTTACTTAATATTTGTCATTTAAAGCAGCATGATATCATAGCTGATAAGGTAAAGAAGGGCCAAAAAAAAAAAAAAAAAAAAACATAATTGAACCCCCCTATTTTGTCCAGTTGATAAGTCTCTGAAATTGAGTTGGCATATAAAGTAATAGGGATAAAACAATGACCAATTATAGGCTCCTGTGCTTAATCACATAGACCATGAGACATTGTTCTATTTCTGTACAGAAGTCTTTGGTCTTGTTAGGCCATTTTAAAATGTCATTTCTACAATTATGTTAGCGTTTCCAATATTGCTGTGGATACTGGTAGATAATATCATATTGTGAAATGTTGACATAGTAACATTTTACAGCTCAACACACCGGTTCTTGATTTTTAAATATCAAATACCTTTTCTAGCTACTTTTAACAGTAAACCAGTATGAAACAGAAATAGCCATGAAAGCAGGGTGCATCCAATTACCGAAAGCAGCCGCTAAGTCACAAAGTCAAATCCACAGAGAGAACTACACCGAAAGCAGAACTGACATTTGATTTGGAAAAGTTGTTGTGCACTTCCTCCTTTTTGCCAAACCTTGTCTTCCTGTGGAGCATGCATGTTTTCTTCCAGACTAACACTGTCTTTGGGGACGCTAACGAGTAAACAATTCAGCATTGATTGGGCCGAGACTTTGGTTTCACAGTCCCTAATAGCCCACATTGATCTGCAGTCTGGTTTGGTGAACAACAGTTAAAAGTTTGGGCACTTTTTATGTTCCCTCCCAAACCTCACAAGCCAGCATTGTTCGTGTATGTCATGGTTTGCAGAATAAAATAATAAATGGCTAGAAAAATCAATCATATAAACTGACATACATTTAGCGTTTTTAACTGAACTAAAGTAAGACATTACTAACACAAATAATACGAACGCAGACATTGCTAAGATGCAGGCAAAGATCATATAGCAAGGTTTTAAAGAGTGTTAAAGCAATAGTTAGATAAAGGTCAGTGATGATTAGTTTAACAAAATCGTGTTCCATCTATTATAATTGTAAATGGCCTTGCTATATCTAAAAGAAGGGCCTGAATATTTGACTACATTCTGAATTAAAGCGAAATGCATGTGCATAAACAACCGGAACTAAAACTACAGCTAAAACAATATGTATTTTAGCATGGGATTCTCTAATTTAGGGTCAAATGCACTAAGATAGAAAACTATATTTAATTCTGATTTCAAATTGAGCAACTAAAAATAGTTATCCTTCATTGCTAAATTACAGTAATACTGCTTGGTCCATGTCTTTCCTGATAATGTTATCCAGAATTACAAAACCTTCAGAATCCAGAATTACAAAACAGTTCATCTAATAAGAGAAAATAATCCACATGAACAACAATAACACTGACTGAGGGATTACACATGGTCAAGTATGCATTCAAAGTAATTGAATCAGTAGTGATTTAAGGGCCCAAGTTACCCTAGTTTCTCATCTATGTTATAATGTTGTTACCTGATCAAAAACATATTGTGTTATTTGTGTGTGTTATTCAGTATTGTTGTGTTTCATTTCATTTACACATGTTTGACACAAAAACATGCATATTGGACAACTGAACATGGAGGCTGAGTTCTTCTCTTAAACAAAAAAATCTGTTCAACCTTGTAATATCATGTGGTAATACAGGAAGTGCTCCGTTGTGTCACTAGAATCTTTCGGATCATTTCAACCCTGGATTTGTGAGACAGGGTTACTGAAATGTGTGTATGAAACAAAAGACAACTCCAGGTATATTTTTAAGGTACATTCTAACATGGCTTAAAGCTCTCAAGAGTCAGTTTTGCATAATATTGCAGCTTTAAAGTTGGGCACTGATCAAAATTTCAAAATAATGTATTCACTGGCACAAGACTAATATTTCATTGAAGCCTTTTGAGAGATAAAAATTAAAAGTGAGAATGTTCCAACACCACATAATCGCCTAACATAAACAACACCCAGCATTAAGCACTAGACAGAGAGGGTGCGAGATACAAAGTGGCTCTTGAAGTCTAGACATAAACAAATGCTCATGATTTCAAGGCTTTTCACCTCCTCTCTTCACCCACTCTCTTTCCCCCTCTTTCCGACGCAGCTGAGCCGAACTTAACATTACGGGCCTAAATAAATGATTAAAAGGCGTCTGGGCGAGGGCGAGCGAGGCTGTCCCAGGAGCATAGGAGGAGAGCGAGGCGAGCAGACTCTCTCCGTCTAGGGCAGGAGAAGTGGAGCACACTGAGTTAATAGCTGATTTCAAAGAGATGAATGATAAAGAGGAGAAGGGCATGAGACTGCATGTGTTTAGAGAGGAGGTGCTGGGAAAGCAAAACTTCAGAAAATTGTTATTGTAGAGGCAGAGACTTCTAGTTATTTATCCAGAACGAACGAGTCACCTTGATATAATATTATAAGTCTGTGCTTTTTAAAAATATTAATGCATTTTAAAAGTTCATTGCATTTATTCAGGAAAATATAGACAAATTATGGGTTTGTCCTAAAGTTGTCAGAATCAAGTGTGGGTAAGTTTTCATCTTGTTATATTTTATTACTAGTTTCATTCAGCCATTTTCTTCTACTTTTTCAATGTATCAGACAAAAACTATGGGGTTATATTTAGGCATAGGACTCCATTCTACAATTATTTTAACAAAAGGTGAATGTTTGGTGTTAATATTTTAGCCTTTTTTAAAAAACAAAGCCTCAAGATACACTATGTACATTTTCTGGTGGAGGGATTGTCATTAGAGGTGAGATCGGGCCTAAAAAATCCAGCCCGACCCGACCCGGCCCGCGGGTATTAAAACCCGACCCGGCCCGAGCCCGACCAATTAACTTGATTTGCAGGCCCGAGCCCGAAGCAAACCCGAAATGTCATATTTTATTTGTGAGGACTCGGGAGGAGGAGCAGTGCTCAGCGTCGAGGTGCCAGTCTTTTTGCTCTCGTATGAAAGCAAAGTGCCACATTGACGACATTCAGCGAAGCCAACGCAAGTTTCTGTAGCATTTTCAACAATAAATTTGAAGCTTTTCCACACCTGACTCTTACCGGTGCGTGTTTGTCTTTTCAGTTCTCCTGCCTTTAGTTTAACTTCTTGCTCCTCCATATTGGGGATACCAGGTCAAAATAGATGCAGACTTGCGGAGGGGAAGATTATTAAATTAAGAGGGGGCTCACGTGCGCAGAGCTCTGGCTCTGCGGATCCTGTTTAGTAGTTAAATAGCAATTACATTACATTACTTCTCTGTTTTATCCATATTATTTATTTTATAACAAGTATTCCTTAGTTTAGTATCCACACATCGTTTTAGCATACATTTTATAAACATATATTTATTTGAAGCCCGAGCCCGAGCCCGACCCGACCCGAAGTAATGATTGACATTTTAGACCTCGGGTCGGGTCGGGCTTGGGCTCGGTCTTAAGATCTTACCTCTAATTGTCATATCCTTGTCTCCATGGAGATGCTATCGTTTTGCTTGAGATATCCTACAATATGGCATTGAACAGCACAGAGAAAAGCAGATAAGAATTGTAAAGAGGCAACCCAGCTCACAATAAGAATACATGTTTTACTGCATTTCTGAGCAATAAAAATACATGTAATTTAATATAAGTTCAATTAGGGGTGTCAAATTATCGCGTTAATTGCGATTAATTAATTACAGTCATATTTAGCGCGTTATGTTTTTTAATCGAGTTAATCTCATTTTTAATCTCTAACTTTAGTGTTTCTGTATGTGAGTTGCTTTATTATAAAACCTGTTTTTATGTGTTGTTGGGACAACAACACACACACACGCACAAAACAAAAAACACATTTATACATTTTTTAATTTCAGCAATTCCACTCATTGTCGGAAACCCGCACAAAACACGCGCAGTAAGAGCGACGTTTACGGCGTCAGTCGCACAATGGACGAGGTCGAAGAGCCAGTAGAACAGAGTCAGCAGTGCACAGGTAAAAATGCATTCGTGTCTTGGAAATTATTCTCCCGACATGAAATATAAAAGAAAATAACAAATATAATATCGCCTACAACTTAAATGTCACTGGTGAAAACAACCTGCATAGACTCATGATGTCTGCACTACTGTCCTATAGTGACCTGCCACATGAGGGGACACGCACACAAACACACACAAACACACACCTTCATCATCGTCATTAACCTGAGAACGCGCGGACCACGTTTCCTTTCGTAGACACTGCGCGGACACCGACGTGCTCCCGTGAGCCACGTGTGGATCGTGTTTTCTCGCGTACGCTGCGTAAACCGCGGTTCCTCCTGTGCGCCTCTAAACCAGAACCAACACCAAGACTAAAACCAGGACTAATTCAGTCCAGGACTAAACCAGGACTAAACCAGGACTAAACCAGGACTAAACCAGGACTAAACCAGGACTAAAAACTAAACCAGAACTAAAACCAGGACTAAAACCAGGACTAAACCAGGACTAAACCAGGACTAAACCAGAACTAACACCAGGACTAAAACCAGGATTAATCCATTCCAGGACTAAACTAGGACTAAAGTAGGACTAAAGCAGGTCTAAACCAGGACTAAAACAAGGACTAAAACCAGTGATCTCATATATAAAGCATTTCTCTTATCAATAATATTTTTAATATGGTTAAGGAAAGACTGGACTTTTTATTGTCTTTAAGTAGACAAAAGTTATTATGTTCAGATTTCCTCATCTTTGCTACTTTACAGCAAACAGTTTCTTATTCATGGAGACTTGGGCTCAACAACCAATTTTGTCTTTTGATCTGCCACAATAATGTAATAATGAATTTAAATGAAAATACCTCAAATTGAAGGCTTTTCTCAGCAATTTTTAGGTGAGATGAAAATTAGATTAATTAGATTAATTAATTACAGATCATAATTAATTAATCTCTCAATTTTTTTAATCGCATGACAGCACTAAGTTCAATATCATGTGGAAAACAGACCCCCCCCCCCCCCCAGCAGAAAAGCTACACAATGCACCTTTAAAGCAATAATATATCCAGCGAGATCATTCTCATATACCTAAGGCATAGACTTATAGGATCATCATATGGGGCCCTGGAACAACAACTAAAACGATGTTCCCGGAATACAGTAGAGTTGTACGGAAGTGCATGAAGTCAAAAGGTGAAAGGGGAGCCATAGGAAAGCCCGGATCACGAGCATATCCTGGGAAATCATGTAGAACACAAGTGTTTCTAAATCCACTCAAGCCTATCTGTGAAACATCTGCTTATACATATGGGAACATCGGAATACTGCGTGTTATTCCAAGCACAGGTAAATCCCAAAGCTACACACAAAACTGCAGAAGAGAACGGATTTTAGCTCCAGGCCCAATATGGACAGGAGTGGAGACACAATTGGGGGAAGAAAGATGAAAAAACAGCTCTTAGAGATGATTTAACTGCTGGAAAGAGTACTTCAGTTCAGGAGTAGAACACCTGCGGCCAACCGTGCTAAATCGACAGGGGTTTAGCTGTAAGGAATTTTCCAGGCTGTAGCTGCTATTCTATTTGTTTATGGTGTTAAAATAGCAACAAAAAGGTTGATTTGCATGTTATATGAGCATTAAAGTCTTAAAAACATGAAAAACATACTAGGGTCATTTTAAATGGCTTTTAAAGTTTTTCCTCGCTTACATTTCGAGTATCCTAACTATTCACCACAATGACTTTATAAGAGCTTTTCACAGCTTTCTTCTGTTTTACCAAGACTAGAGCATCTAGCGTTCTAAGGAGTACTTTCTGATTTTCAGACAATAAAATGCTTTATAATTAGTTGCAGACAGCACCCAGCAGACATATTTTGACCTCAAAAGCTGCTTATATAATATGTCTTTCCCGAGCCAAGACAAATTTTGCTCACATACATGACAAAAAGTCAGGCAGTATTTGTCCATATACAAATACAACATATTATGATTAATTACATAAAGCAGGCAATATATTCTGAAAGAATTTCCCAGGGTAATGTATAGTGTATAGACAGGAGATCTATAGATGGTTAAAAAGATAGAATGAAATTAATAGGCATTTTCTTGAAAAATCAAGGAAACTCATTTGAGTGAGAATGCCCCAGGCCAAAGAATAATGGTCTAACAGTGAATTAAATGAAAACAAATATCATCTCTAATCCAGTAAGCTCAAACATTTTAATATGACAAAGCTGATTTAATAGGCATCACTAGACCACTAGTGTGAATCCTGGTCATACTGCAAAACACCATTAAAATTGTCATTAATTAGGATGACAAATGCTCTTGCCAAACACTACCAACTATAAGTCTGATAGAAAATGTTCTATTAATAGTCTAATAGTATCCATGCCACATTTTTTTTTTTACATTTTGAGCAACTTAAATATTTTAACACATGATTTAAGACAGGGTGACAGTAAAGAGAAGGTAAGGTAAGGTTGGATTATGACCCAGTGTCAAATCAATGCAGATGTCCTGCCTAGCTCTGCGACACATTTTCTTACTGTCCCATGTACATGTGCCTTGGCCGAAAAGTTATTACGCATTGAATTTTCACCAAACGCAAGGTTGATCCAAAAAGACTATGTGGAAAAATTTATTAAAAACAGCTTGGAACAGCTAAAGATTGGTACAGAAATGTCTGCATATGAGCCTAGCGTGATTTAGAGTGTTTATTGTCCTATTAACAGAAGCAAATGAATTGATTAGTATTCAAGAACTGAACCTCCAACTTATGTAAACAGAAGCATAAGCTGTATGGCTGGACAAGATATCACAGTCAAATCGAAATTACTATTTGATTTGGTGCAATTACCAAATGACAAAGGCTGCAATTATTTATATAATAGAGTGTCCACTACAAAGAACAAGTAGTTTAGACGTTCTGAAATGCATGGGATTCTTGTATTGATTTATACGTTCATCACAAATGGTAATACTACTACAATTCTGTGTTTTAAGCATATATTACAAATCTAATCGTAATAATTGTCATCCATCCAAAAAGCTGTCACTCATTTCCCAGTTTTAGACAGAGCCATTATCTAAAGTGCCTGACAATATGTAAAAAAAGGAATTAATGGGTGATGGCCTCCTCCCAGCAGCCATGGCAGTGTTGATGAACTCACAGTGAGACATTGTAGCTTGTCAGATCAGGACTTGTTCATGCATAAAAAACTGAGTCACCTTCCTCCTAATGGACCCACCACAGACCGAGGCCACGCAGTCATAACAGGATTTACTCCACAGACATGCCAGCCACCATTATACAAAATTAATCCTCAAACAAAGATCATCAGGTTAACCTCAGGCAGCCCAATATCACATCCGCTCTCCATGCTTTTGACACCTGGCCCATAACTGGCTCTCCATTGTGAAAAGTCAAACAGAATACTTGAACTACGTGAAAATTCTTATGAAAAAACTTCTTGGAAGAACCTCTTAACATGCATGTCCAGATTACCAAAAAGAGCTATGAGTATCATAAATGTTGAGTATGACAACAATTAAATGAGCAGTACAAACTGAATCTGATGGGTAGTAGGGTTAAATGCAGACTTATTCCTACTCCATTTCAAACTTTTCTCTCTTCGATTTCTTTATTGTTGTTTTATTTTTGGTAATTTCTGATATTAATGATAATGTCTTGAAAATTTGGACTTCATGGCAAACCAAACTTCTTTATAAAGCTGAATCACACAAACAGCACACAGGTCACTATTGCAAGCAGATGAGATATATCCATTATTTTCCATTGTTACATTGTACAGTTCCTAGAAATACAAAGCTGATGTAGCCATGAATTTGTAAAGCGGTAAGAATAAAAAGCCAGGCGGTGCAGCTGGGCCTGATGGGACCCTAATCTCACTTTCTGTTGCCTCTGATCGGGTGCCAAATCGGAGCTTCTCTCACTCGTCTTTTTCACGCTTGGCTTCCTGGTTTCAGACACTCCATCATTTATTTCCAACATCTTTTTTCTACCTCTTCACAGAAATCTCCCTCATACCTACCCCTGCACTATAGTCATTGGACTCTGCACCAGCTCTTTAGACAGGAGCAGAGAACTCGACAAGCTCAGACTGTTGTAAGCATGGGGCCCACCAAAAGCCCAGCCTCGCAGTTAATGCTTGGTTGCCTCCCATCAAGGCATCAAAATCCCATTTACCCCATGAGATCCAAGAACGGGGTGACAGATGGGAGCTCGACTTCAACATAAGCAACAGCTAATATTAACTCTTCACCATAGAAACCTCTGAAATCACATCAAAATGCCGGCAGAGGATGTTTGGAAACCTTGGCAAATTTATAACATATGCTGTCAATATACAAAAAGACATACAAAAATATTTAAAAGCATAATGAATACGATTTAGAATGGCTACTGGAACTGATGCAGACAGGCTTTGCAATTTCAGTGTTATTTTACCCCCATTTATATACCTTCAAGGTCCTGCAGACACATTTTTGTCATGATTTTGCTGTAATGAAATTCCTTACAACATTTTCATTCAACTAATTTCTTATTAAGTAAAGATTATGTTGTTTTATGTTTAAATATTTGGTGTCACGTAACTAAACTACTGTGTTTAAGAGGGATAGAACACTGTAAAATTACTAATGAAAATTGTTGGAAGAATGACCACCACCTGCTTGTTTCCACGGTGATATTACTGCTTTGCCTAGAACATTCCGCAGTATGGCATTAAACATCATCATGTAGAGAAGCAAGTAACACACCCAGGCCAACTTTCAAGTCTGATCTGTGACAAGGAAACCCTGCTCCCAGAAAGAATGTTTCTGCATTTTTGAGCCAAAATAAAAATATGTAAGAAAGAAAAAAGATGTCTTACAGTGGAACATTCCAGGCAAAGCAATCTCCACAGAAACAAAACAGGTGGTAGACCCTCCACAAGAAAAGCTAAATTGTGCATTTTTGGCTGACATAGAACAGAGAATTCAATCAGTCACTTCACTAGAGAATTCACCCAAAGCAGGCAGTGAAAAGAATCCACAGTTACACTAAAACGAATTACAGTTTTTCATCAGAGCAATTATATTTAGTTGAATCTAGGACTGAACCCACAAACTCCTTGCTCAGAGTGAGGCTAACCACTGGGAAATTTTATAGCACTGAAATTCCCATTTAAATAATGCCAGAAGATGTTTTGAAACCTTAGCTAATTTTGCACATATGCCATCAATTAGACAGAACCTAAACATATTTAAACACATGGAGTCACATACCACATATGTTTAGGTCATTCCCTGCAGCCAAATGTTGAGAACGTGAGAAATCTGGAGTTCTCAGTAGCAGTTTCAGCAAGAGGTTAGTTATATATTTTAGTTGCAGAAAAGAATAAATAAAAAGGAAAACAAAGCCATATAAAACAATGAATCTTGCCAGGTCAGTCAAAATGGACAGAGGTTGCTTGTTTGGACAGCGGGTGCGGCCCAAAGAAGGAAGAATTTAGCAGTGCGTGGGCGATTAGTGGTAACTGACGGTGTGGGAGGACGGTGCTTGAGATTTGGGATAGCGCTGGGTTTACCGTGTTGGTATGAATCCCTAGAGATTTGGAGGAAAGTTCAATATTTTCTTCCTCTTCTCCTGCCTGGATATCTGTCAGTGAGGCTAAGTCAGAGAGGACTGATGGAGAGGACAGGCTATTACAACTGTATTTGCCAGAAGCCAAGTTCATGTGAGGTCGGCTTGAGATTTACAGGGAAGGAAATGGGACATATGCCGACTTATTCTCTGAGAGTGTTTATTGTCCATTCAACAACCTTACACCAAAGACTTCTGAGTATTTACAGCTACCAGAAAATTATCTTGTTTATCCATCTCCTTGTAGTAGGAAAAACTGAAATAGCTAAAGGTATGAACAAACAACAATCTATTCTCCAAAAGTAAATTGGCTGTTTATGTCACATTAACTTTACTTTGACATTCAGTAAATTGGATTTCAAAGTTGGCCATGTATTAGGAATGGTGGTCTTTTAGACAATGTGAATGAAAATTAATATAGGATTTTACACAGTTTCTCTCAATAATCATAAATAAATCGTAAATCGTGATTTTTTTTTTTCTGACAGTAACTGAACCACTAAAATGTATTTCCATAATACAGACACAAACTAACTATGTGATTTGTCATGCACCAACCTTGATAGACTATGGTTACTTGTTCATTTGAATGCAGCATACATTCTGTTTGAATTTTTAAAAGCCAATAACAAGAAATTAGATTCCAAACACACAGTGATGGAATCTCTAGTATTTCAGTAAGTAGAAAAAGGACAGTGCAGATGGATGTATGTTATAAAAGGGATTTTCGTGTGACTGCATAAACGAAAGGGTGTAAGAGGCTCTAACCCTGTGGCTTCTTATTTTCTTATAACGTCTCACAGATAAAAAGAAAAGTGGAGTAGTATTCACTCAGCTAGGCCTCTTGAAGAACCTTGCCACATACATAAGTAAATACAAGCCAACAGAAGCAAAGGAATAAATCAAGATTCTAGGCAAATGTCAGTTAGTAGAAAATGAAGACACTCCAAATAGACTACAGATGCTTGGGAAATTGTTGATTACAAACAATTTTTCTAGTCTGTTTTTTGTCTAATTACATGCACAAACAATAGGATCTTTGCAGTTCACTGAAGATATTGTAAGCCTCCCCAGTGCTCATCTGAAATCTAATCAATCAATATATATACACAGACGTCATGGCCACCAACAAATCTCAGGTTACCAAATAGATGAGTCTTGTATAGTAACAGGAAAACCATGATGAAAATAAGATTCTCCAACTCCGTACTTCTAAGGCTACATTTATATGATGATGAACAGAAGACGTAAATGTGGCATTGCGCCTTCACTTTTTATTCTGCATTTAGACAAGCATTTTCGAGAGGAAATCTGTGTGTATACAGTGATGCAAATGTGTGTGTGATTCGACTGGGTATGCATGCCAGGTGGTGATGTATGTGACGTAAACGCGTACGTGACGTGAGCAGATCTGACCAGAGTTTTGCATCTTGGGCAGTGTAGATGGAAACGCTATGGTGAAGCGTATTCAGCTTTTTCTGGGTGGGGTTCAGATTTTTGCGTTTTTAAGCCCCAAAAACGCCGTCACAGTCTAAATGAAATGCACTTCCAACTAAATATTTTTCTTGTTTTTACCTGCAAGCGTTATCGTGTAAACAGGCCCTAATATAACAAGGGATACAACAATATCCAAATCTCTCTGTACAATAATTTCACAATATATGTCTCAGGGTAGAATATTTACTGTGATACTTTTTCCTCTTAAAACACCTTGACAAGACTTAATATATATTGATATATGACACTTACACTTATTTCTTCATGTGGCCTGCACTGAAACAGAGCAAAGGATCATGGTTTATGTAATCCCTCAGTTTTTTTTAGCTACTGCTGCATCATAACTATTAATTTAAGCAAAGAGCCTTGTACTTCGATATATTGTGATGGACCAGGATATTATTGTGAGACCTTTGGCGATACACTATCACGATATTTCATTTTATGTTCCATCTCTGAATATAACTAAATTTAAGTCAAACCCATGACATTAGCATGTTTAACAAGGTCTAAAAATTCAATCAGCATCTTCTCAAAACCAGGTCTAAACTATTACTAAACCAGGACAATGTAATCTACACAAAAATTCAATTCAAATCTGAGACCCACCCCGCAGCCTGAATAACACTGCACCAATGCGCTGGGCTGTCTCAGGAAGGAGTAAACACAGATAAATACTGAACTAGATTGGCGGTGCTTGTTACAGAAGTGCTGCAGTTAGTGTGGCTAATCAGAAATTAATAGCAGCCCATAAAACAACAGCTCATTTACAAGTCTACGCCTGATTGTCCTGAATACTGAGCAGAGTGAGAGACAGAAGCTTGTTGAGATTTAGTTGGGGTTTGAGACTGAACAAACATTAAGCATTTGCTACAATTTCAAAGTTAGTATTGGGTGAGCATCTATATTAAATTTCAATTTTTTTTAAAGGTGTATTGTGTAATTTTTCTGCCACCTGCTTGACTCCATAGATAGTGTTTTCTCGTGGACTGTTCTATAGTATGGCTTTTTATTTAACTATCTCCATGGAGACAAGCAGCTACATCACCAGGCCAAGGTCCGATCTGTAGAGATGCACGCCTGCTAACAGTAAGAATGCAAATTTTTATGGGAGTTTAGAGAAACAAAAAACCCTCTAATTGAATAAATGCAAGACATATTTGTTTAATGTCATACTGTGGAACATCCCAGGCCAAACAATAACATCACCATGGAGCCAAGCAGATGGGGAGACTTCCACGAGAAAAGTTACACAGTGCATCTTTGTTTGGCACTATTTAATATGTCATTGTTCAATGTCCACTATACAAAACTTGTTAACAGAAGAAGTATTTATTGTAGGATATATCTGCAATACTCACTGAATACATTTTGTGCATAGTTCTTGTTGTGTTGCTGCAGTGGTATAGAAGGACGGATTAAACACATAAGACAAATTTCCACATGCAGACAATGAAACAACTTCATCATAATCCTTGAATAAGGGTTGTAAGATTTCTCAAAGTATAAAGAGCGTAACATTCAAACTTTGCAATAGTAATGAGAATGGACTGTATTATAAAATCCTTCTGGCTATCTCCAGTCTTTGATGAGAACTGAACCAGTGGAGAACCAGGCACAGGATTCAGAGGAGTCAAGGGAATTATTTTGAATCTAGTTTTCTAATAGAACTGTTCCTCATCTCCCCAAGGTGTTGATATGAAAGGATGGATCCGGCATTAGCGCCGCTCAAATTCGACTGTTCCATACACTATTCATGCGCCTGTGTTTCTCTGCAGGTGGTTGGGAGGAAGAGGAGGATGTGGATGAAATATGGATAATCTCCTCTCAGTGACTGGCTAAGCTCTTCATTGCTGGCACTATGCTTTTGGAGAGTATCTCCCCTCCCACTCCCTCAGCTGCAGGCCTTGCATCTGTGTATGTACCACCGCCCAGCCTTTAATCAGCTGCAAATATCGCAGTCTGTTCTGGGACACACCCCCGTCCAACATTCGGGCGTCAAAAATTGTGGTAAAGGGGTGACTGATGGAAAATGAAATCTGATATATTTATGTGTCTGATTATGTACAATTTGTTTACAAATTATCCTATCCTACTTTAGTCCTGGGTTAGTCCTGGGTTAGTCCTGCTCTGGTCCTGGTTTAATCCCTGTTTTAGTCCATTAAGGGTATAGTCTTGGTATAGTCTTGGGTTTCATCTGCTTATGTACTGGTATGGCTAGGTTTAAATCCATATATAAGTTTGTATTTTAGTCTTTAGTTTGTCCTTGTGAAATTCTGGTTTAGCTTTACAATGTAACTTTTCTAGTAGAGAGTTCACTACCTGCTTCTCTCCATAGAGATTTTAATCTTTGGAGATGTAGACTGACTAATAATAAACAATTATTCAAGCCAACACAACTCCAGGCATGTTTTAGATGAGGTAAGCGCATTCTAACAAGAGTCAATTTTGCATACTATAGAACCTTTAAGAAGCCTTAAATGCACTTAACAGTGAACTTTCCTTAGCTTAGGTTGCTTTCACGCCAACAGCACTTGGTGTGCACAAAATGTTCCATTCAGACCAAAAGCTCTTAGTTTGGTTCGTTTTCGTTGGTGTGAAAGCATCAATCACACTCTGATCTGCACTAGATCAAGCGGACCGAGACCTCAAAAAAGAGGTGGTCTTGGTCCACTTGACTCCGCACCAAATGCCAAAGTCTGGTGCGGTCCCTCTGGTGAGAATGCCACCTCGAGTCCAAACCATGGACAGTAGGTCCAAACTAACTATTCGAAATGCATCATGGGAGGGCAGGCTTGGACTCCCTCAATTTTCACTATCCTGAATTAAGAGTGTGCCCCGGCAGCGGGCCCGGGTGCACCGGTTAAGGGGTGTGACAGGGAGTGGGGTTGGGTGCGGACACCTGCCCCGCAGCTGGCAGTCTGTCGGTTTGCAAGTCGGCCGGCTTCCACTCTGGGGGAATAGGGACCGCCCCGCGCCATCCTGACCCCCTGGAGAAGCTCCATGGGAAGGCCACTAGGCAAGATGGTGCGTCTCGGCCTTGCTTCTGAGAGGTCCGGCATACAAAAGAACCTTAGTATCCCCAAGCCACGTGCAGCTGGATATACCTCAATCGGACCGGTTTTGGTTCATTTGCAGGTGTGAAAGCGGACCACACTGGAGTCTATATGCTACATAATAACAATTTTATTGCCTGGGGCAGACCAAATAACTAGCGGTGTGAAAGCGTCCTTAGAGACCACTACAACATTTGCACTACAAAAGATCACTCCCTCATCCTATAAACTGAAATTCTGGTTTAGCTTATACCCTTCTCTACAATATAACTTTTCTGGTAGAGGATACACCACCTGCTTCTCTCCATAGAGATTTTATTGCTTTACTTAAAATGTTCCACAGTATGGCGTTGAACTAATTTATCTCCATGGAGTCAAGCCACCAGGTATGACATCAAACATCAAAGTGGAACAGTCCAGCCAAAGCAATGGTCCGTCTTCATTCCAAAATTGTTCAGACAGTACTTGTGATTAGGTGTTTTCCACAGAATTCAACAGTAACAGGAAATGCTGACTTGAAGATTGAGCTATCAGTAAACAGGATCTTGCTCCAAAATAGCCGTGAGCTCAAAGAGGAGTGTTGACGTGCCGCTGACCTTGGACTGTCCTGTTAAGAGATTGGGATCAGGTCAGGATTGTTTGGGAGACCATTATCAGCTGGACCCTGGAGACTCCATGCTACAGGAAGTAAAACTAAAACCAGTGACTGAGAAAATGTATGGAACTCTATGTGCACATGTCTATGACTAAGATAATAAACTAAGACAAGATAAACATCAAAGAACATTTCATTGGTAGTACATTTATTAAAACTACAATAAAGTCCGATTTAAGTTGTGTATGTCAAACAGCACAGGGTTAGTATTAAAGTGTGTGCTTAACTGTATTGCACTGCTTAAATTAACATAAGCCTTAGAGACGGGTTAATTTAAAAATAATTAAAAACTTATATCCTGATGAGGGAAATCTTTTTGATCCATACTTGACCCATACATCAGTAGCTTGAGAACTTTGTCAAGCAGTTACATCTTGTGCATAAAAAAGAGCAACAAAACATGGAAACAACTTTCCAAATTGCCGCAAAACATAATCTACAAAAAAAAAAGTCTAAATTGTGAAGTGCCATCAGCCAGCCTCTACTGTCATTCATTAAAATTGACTTTACTGAATCTGCGAAGTGCCCCCTCCCTTAAGACATACTTAAGGTCCCTGGAGCAAACTTAAACAACATTTTGCAACACACCACAGCTCCTTAACCCATGGGGAATGTGGTTAATTTAAATGTAATTAAAAAGAACAACAGTCATCATTGCACAGTTGAATGCATGGGGCTAGAGGCGGACCTGAACACATTAGCAGCAGCAGTAGTTGGAGCCTTGGAGTCTCTCTCAATACATTAGTGTTGACTACAACACTGAGGGGTCTTGTGTTTGTGTCCCACAGTCTGAGGATGTCCGGACGATTACCTCTCCAAATCAGTTTAACCTCCTCTTCCTCCCATAATTGTCTAGAATACTGGTGCTTTCCGAGGCTAAAGACTAATAAGTATTTTCAAATTTGTAATATATATATATATTTTTTTATTATTATTTGCTTTAACAGTGAGGAAGAATTTGAAGTCACTAATTGCTTGAGGAAATTGTTTGGAGGATGTATTGAATTGCTTGGTACAATTTTCTAAACGATTCAGTTTTAGAGGTGGGGTGCACAGCTTCATTCATTATTCATATTGTATTGATCACAAACCTGGAAGAGAGAGCCATAAGCATCAGATTGACTGACCGCCCACTCTGCTTTGCTTCACTGTCTAAAAAAGCTGTTCTAAAGGTGTGGAAATGCCTGAAAATCCATGCATATGTTAATGTTAATGTTAATTCACTTTCACTTGTTAAAAGGTTCCATATTATGTTATTTTCTGGTCTATGCTTCAAAGTCATTTCCTCACCACAAACATACCTGGTGTTTTGTTTCATTCTCACATGTTTAACACAAAATCTTACATATTTAAGCTTCTTGGTTTAGTTTTAGGTGTTTACTTTAATAGTTCAAATCTTAGGTTATGTTTACATTAAAATGAATGACCGTATCGCCATATTGGATTTGCGTCTAGACACGTCATTTCTGTGTCCCCAATCAAAGCCTTCCCTATCCACACAGTAACACAAAACCACCTGAAACACTAGTCACATGACTAGGCTGGCGTCACGTCGTCATGACATCACGTGGGCGGTAAAAACAAGGAAGTGGAGCAATGTGTCTGAAGTTGTAGCAGCTGATTTCGAGCCAAGGAAGATGGCAGGTGTGAAAACTGTCTTTTCGTGGTCCTACGACGAGGTTCAGTTGTTACTGAACGTAACACTGGATTATAAAATGAACATGGCGGCTCGAAGTATGGACAGGGAAGCTGTGCAAGTAGTTCTAGCTATGGTTTGTGTATGGTTTGTTTCAACTGTTTTCCGCAATAGCGTCACATGAATAATGTCACGAACCCCGTGAATCAGGAAGGCGCACAGTGACGTGGTCCAATAAGGACGGCAACTAGAGATCCCATCAGATCTGTACTCAGATAAATTTGTGGGAGCTGGTGGTACCAGATCATTCCATCTCTGGAGCCGTTTTCCATCAGATTAGTGTGGACGAACACTGCATCCGCAATGAAAACGAATCGAATACGTACAGTACTAGTGTAGATGGGGCCTTAGTTTTGACTTAGTTCTTCTCTCAAACAGAAAACACTTTCCAATTTGTGATGTCACGTGGTAATACAGGAAGTACTCCACTGTGTTTTTAAACACAATACACCTTCACTAAAATCATTTGAATGATTTCAGCCCTGGAATTGCCAATGTCTACTGAACTAAAGGTAGCTGTAATCTTGAAAACTATCGCTTCATGACATCACAAAGTGGAACAGAGCAATTTGAGCTTTGGAAATGTAGACAGACTAATAATAAAGGATTACTCAAATATGTTTGAATGAAACACAACACAAATCTGGGTATGTTTTTGAGGAGGTAACAACATTCTAACATGGTCTAAAGCTCATAAGAGTCAATTTTGCGTAATATAGGACTTTTAATGCAAATGAACAGTGAACTTTCCCTACCTGAGAGATCACTACAACATTTGCACTACAAAAGATCACTCCCTCATCCTATTAGCTAAAGGTTGTCTATATGAACCTAGACTGAGTAAAAAGTGCTCCTATATGAAGTCAATATTCAGTTAGACTAAGTACTCCTATCAGCAGTGGGGGAGTGGGGATACACAGTGGCCTTAACCTTGACCACTTGTTTATCTTGTTATATCGATGAGTGCAGGTGTACAGCGACATCATTATGAACAGTACAAGGGCTGCTGTGTGCCTATAATATATGTGTGTGGATGGAAGAAGGCCACAGTGGAATTCAGTCCCGCCCAGAGAGGCTCAATTCTCACAGAAAGGGGCCAAAGTGGTACTGTTACACATTCACCATGCTATTATTCACGACAGGGACAATATGGATGCTATTTCACACCAGTAGTACAGCTGCATAACACACACTACATACCATACAATGTGTTAAATATTGTAATATATGTCTTGCTGAGCTAAATAAAGGTTTCTTGTGAGAGATATGAGTCTAGCAAAATCTAGTTACATGAAAGCACATTAAATACATTCAGAGTTTAATTATTGGCCAGTAATTGTGAAAGCAGTCCACAGTGGCATATAGTAATGGTAGTGGAAGCATGAAGGAGGAAAAAATCATCAAATATCATTAAACTTGCTAGGGTTGCACTGATACGATACTGGTATGAGATATAGTTGACAATATTGAAAAATATGGTGGGTTGGATATCAGCTTCCAAGATACTGGTTCAGATAAAATCCTTTTTGGTCTATAAATTGGTGTAATACTTGTATAATTACTTTAAATGATAAATAATAGTTCCAAAACACATTTGGATCATTTTTTGTATTTAAAGGAAGTAAATTATATTTTCAGTCTTTGCCCTGGTGCTGGTTGATATCAGTTATCAGTATCAGAACAGAAAAAGCTGCATCGGTGCATGTGTAAAACTAGCACTAACTTCTGTAGTGGAGGATCCGCTAACTGCTTGTCTCCTTGGAGATGCCATTGTTTTGCCAATCATTTTCCCCATTATGGCATTAAACAAATCTATCTCCACTGAGACAAGGTATTTATTCAGCACAGAAACTTTACGTTTAAAAATAAGTTTAATACCATATTGTAGGGCAGGCTTAATGCAATATCATCTTCATGGAGACAAGCAGGAGGCAAAGTTAACAAACTTTTACATACATAGTGCATCTTTGACATTTCTAGTATGTACTGGTATTAGCAAATATTAGAAGCAATAGCCGATGTAGCCGTAGTAGTAGCAGTAGTAGTATTCATTTACAGTACATTTGGAACTGTCATCTGCTCCAAACCTCTGCTTTCCTTGTCTTTTTTTCTTCTTTTGAAACACTCGAGTTAAGTATATTTATTGCAGGTTGGAAGTGACACAATGAGGACAGTTTTGCTTGGAGCCCTTGGTAACTGAATTGTATTGGTTCAAACCCAACAGTAACAGCAAAAGTATAGCAATTTTGGTTGACCCAGTGGTACACACCAGACAAGCGCATCAAACGTCCTCTATAGAAGTACTCTTTAATGAGGTTTTTGGGAGTTCTTTTCCCTCCAGAATGTTACCTCAGCACCGCTACACCTCTGCACCAGCTGGCACAGTCCACTTTGTATGTACAGAGGCCCACACAGAGAGACTGGGGTGCACTAAGGGGGAAGCTATAGCCCAAAATAGAGTGAAGGGTGTGAGAGGACCGTGGCCAGACCTACTGTGGAGCGCCTTTGTCAGGGAAAGGCTTATAGGCGGAGGTATAATCTCATTCAGCAGCTACTTCTACTGAGAAATGAGTTCTACACTGTGTAATGGGCCCAAAATAACTGCATTTAGTGACACATTCAGATATACAGTATGCAGCTAAATTGTTGAAAGTTGTGGGGAAAAAGTTTGTACATCATCTCAAAAAAATGTTAAGAAATGACACTGAAATACTTTGTGCTCTGATGATGAGAACAGCTATGCACAACATAGTTCAAATTAGCTTAACAAAGAAAAATATAGCAGATTTTTTTTTATGTTATTTTAAATGTGTATTAGAAATAATTTGTTTACAATTTGAATCTAACTTAATCTGAATTTTAGTAATTTGTGGAGAACCCTTGCCAACATGATAAATGAGTCGCTCTGATCCCATTCATTATGGTTGAGTGTGAAAAGTCCCATGTATTAACAGTTTCTAAAAGACATTGAGCATCATTCATGACATGTTCTTACAAATGAATCTGTACTTAAGGCCTTCTGAGAAACATCTTTGGCATTCAACAAACTTAAGTGGAAATTATTTTTTGAAAGAAGAAATCAGTTACGCAAGAGTACTCCACAGAAATTCTGGCGTTTTAGAATATTATAACTCATAACAACTAAAAGTTATAATTCCTACATGCTTTCCTTCCTCTCTTTGGATAACCTCAAATACCACTAGATACTTTACAGACTGACAGTGACTCTCCGCAAATCCTCCGTGTCTGAGGATGCTGCCTCATCACAATAAAATACAACACATTACACATTATATTTATGATTATATGTGCATAAAAACCTGCCCCATCTGTTGCAAAGCTCGCATGAAAAGCCCCGATGTTGTGTGTGTAACATGAGAAAATGTCTGGCCAAGCAGCCTCAGACACAATGCCTTTTTGCAGCTGCCATAAAATTACTCTACAGTGACAGGGCTTTCCAATAATCCTTTTGGAGAAAAACTGAAACAACAACCTCTGGCAAAACAATAGAAGGGTGAACAATTGAAAACAAATCTTTTCTTTTAAGGGAAAAAACATAATATGTAAGTTGTACAAAAGGTCCGAGTCAGCTTTTCAGAGTGGATTGCAGAGGCTATACAGAAGCAGTGCGTAAAGGAACTGAGTTAAGTTGGAGGGAAACCAACAATGCAAAGTAAAATACATAACATCCTGTGCTTCACTGGCCTCCGCATTGTCCCAGAGCTGTTTCCCTTATGCAGGAATGCAAACTTCATAAACAAAGGTAGTCTGTCACACACTACAGCCTTTCAGATAGTTCACATGTAGTATCACGTGTGCTATGTCAACAAGCATGAGAAAATGCCAAGCTAAATATGTCAGGCATAAAACATGAGGGGATAAAAATTTTCAAAAAGACTGGTTGATGAAGAAAATGTTATTTTTAAAAGATTAATAGGCAGTTTATTAATAGATCACTGTATCAAGGGTGGAGAGCATTGCACAGTTTCAATGCAATATCTTTCTCATAGATTGCCAGAGGTAGTACTCAGTTTACATACAAGTACATTTAGCGTTTTAATAAAATTTAATGTCTTTGTAGTTTTGCACTTTTGCTTCTATTCGAGTAATTTTAGACTTTAACAGTACTTTAACTCTTACTTGCCATTAACGTTTTTGATACTCTTGCCACTGTGAGTCAACTTGATAATGCTGATAATGATTTGAACATACTTCTTTCACCGCTTTTTCAGTTTTTCCGATTTAGTTTTAAGTCTGACCTTTGAGAACACCAGATTTTGTATTTTATTTTATTTTTTTACACTCACACTTACACACTCACTTTTTTAACCGAGTACTCTTTAACCTGGCTTGCCATGTTTTGGAGGCTCAAATATGACAGTTTATACTATTAACCTCAACAAGAGCCTTTATCCATCTTGGTCCGGATTCTAATTCAGTCCACAGCAACGTGCTCTTTGGGATATTGATCACAGCTCATCATTTTCCTTCTGTGTTCTCTGGCATCTGTAGCACAAATCAGACTCTCTTGTTGATACATTGATTTGCTGTCCTTCACTTTGAACTGTTTGCCACTGCACATGACAAAGCACTGATTCATTTCTCAGCCCAATGCCCAAATGTCTGCTTTATGGCCAGCCTTGCAGCCTTGGCTCCACACCTGACTTTCTGTGCTGACAACCATGGAGAGGTTCAGAGCAGAGACACCCCTAATCTCACCCCAATTAAACGGAGCATCTGTACACAGGCCTGGTTTGTGCCGCTACAGAGAGGTATGACGCTCGCAGGCAGACCCACCCCTGTGCAAGAGCAGAGGGGAAATTAAACACTTGTTACCCCACTTGCATTTAAATCAAACCACTTGCAACCTTATTTCATTAAAACTGAGTTAATTTGAAGTTAGTAAGTACTTCTTACTCTGCATCATGTGTAGCAGTTGTTGCAGTTGGTCTGTAGTATAAGTAATAGTATTAGTATTTAAAGGTAACCTTTCTGGTAAAGGGATATCACCTCATTGCCTCCATGAAGATTATTTAATTGCCAGAAATGTTCAAGATACTACACTAAAGCCACCTTGCCAAATTAGAAGAGAGGCGAGTCACAGTATCAGGGCATGATATTGCATTTGTAATTGAGTAAGTTTAATGCCATACTATGGAACATTCAACAGAAAGCAACTATGAAGATATCAGAGAAGTTGCAATATAGTTTCAGTGCTGGAAAGTACTTCACACTCATTCTCACTACATATTTGACTTACTTTTATACAAGTCAAATTCTGTCCTTAACTTCAGCTTAAAGATACACTGTATAACTTTTTAGTTGAGGGTCCATCACCTGCTTGTTTCTAAGGATATGTCATTGCTCTGCCTGGAATGTTCCACAGTATGACATTAAACAGATCTACCTATACACCTTTACCTTTACATTTATTCAATTACAGGAGGTTTTATAGCTCAAATATACCTAGAAAAACAGGCTTTCTGACTGCCAGCAGGGTTGTCTCTCCACAGATCTGACCTGTAACATGGTCTGGTTTGGTCTCCAAGAAGATCCATTTAATACCATATTGCGAAACATTCCAGAGAAAGCAATAACATCTCCACGTAGAAAAGTTACTAAATGCCCGTTTACGCAAGTAGTAAGTGGTAGTTGAAGTAACAATACTTTTACAAGACTGTTGCAGTCAAGCAGCAGCCAACAGAAAATATGTCTTGTTTTGGAGCCTTGGATGCTGGTGCACTGTTGTTTTTTCTTAAGTGGGAGCAGATTTCTATCTAATCACTAAACTCTGGAACTGGAGAGCCTGCTGCTGGAATGTCCAAGTCATGGTGCATACTTCATATAAAGCCTATTGTAGTCCACTCCAATGGGGGAATGAGGGAAACCACTGACAGGCCAAAGCCCATTAGTCCAGTGGCCCCGGGAAGGAGCGCGGCAGTACCTCAAAATGATGAAAACAACTTTTTCAGTCCAATGATGTGGGGAGCGAGTACTGAAGAGGGCTGATATCTGGAAACCTCTCCGACTAAACCTGTGGAATGTATGAAATATAGAACAGGCTGTAGCACATTTATCTTTTATGAAGGCGAGGAAATGCATAGGAGTTAGAGTACAGCAAATCTGAGCATATAGCAAAGCATGAGTGATGATTTCTGTAGTAACTTTGTTCTCGTGCAATAATAGGGCATAAGATAAATGATGTTCAACTTTGTAGGCGGTGGTTTGCATATTGGATATTAAGCACCAGTTGTAAGTCAGATGCTCTACAGGACACCCTCCATGTTTATTTGGGTTTAGAGCCAGGAAAAAGTATGATTATGTCTTCAGTTTTAACATTGCTCATGCAGGCACTGATCGGCTAAGCTAAGATAAGGTGATTTTTCTGACTATGCTATGCAATGTGTGCATATGCATCTTTACTGCAGCATATGGAGAGCATGATTGAAGACTTCTGCTGTTGTTATAGCTCTTTCTCATGAGACAAGCCAAAAAGCTTGACCATGTAATATTTAAAACACAAGTGAGAAGTACTCATTCCAGATTTGATATTCACACGAACCACTGCTGTTCCTAGTATAACAGTCATGTATGGACTGGGTGGTCTGTTTCTAACTATCTCCCTCAACCTTGAGTAGTACAGTACATCTGACATGGCTTCTGAGTAATATATTATTTTTTTATTTTGATACAATGTTCTGAGACTGACAAAGGGTGTGTTGAGTCTTGAGTATTAAATTACATTTCCCCTATAAGACAACTCTTTCTTATTATCAGGTCAGCTCAAATATAACCCAGCCACATGTGGTCACAAGCCCGTGTACACTGTCAGTCAAATGTTTGGACTTTTTTTCTTAATACTTTCTACATTTTAGAGACATATAGAAGACATCAAATATAGGAAGCAAGAAAAAGTTAACTATTTTTCAACAAAGCACAAGTGGGTAATTTGAGTTATTTAACATTTTTCTTGTCTATGCAATTCCATCTTACTTCATATATTTGATTCTTCTGTATGTGTATCAAATGTAGAAAGTGGTAAACATTAAAAAAAAAAACATTGAAAGAGGTGGTGTGTCCAAACTTTTGACTGGTTGTGTACTTTCAGTCAAAAGCTCACACATGGAATGAGAGAGATGTATTTGGGAGGGCATAAAAGCTATAACAAAACATTGTGCAAAGAATAAGAATGTACAAGTGGTCTACTCGCAGTGGCAGTAGCAGAAAAATGTTTCAAAAGAGGTGGCACAGGCACCCAAACAACTGAAACCACAGGGAATGAAGCAACATTTAGCTGGAAAACAAAAGCCTCAAATCACCAACATATTGTGGAGATTAGAAAGCAATTCAGAGATAGTCTGCACTCCATATGGTAAGAATATGCACAAAATTTGTCTTGTTTTGATTGCCAATGGTTTCTAGTCTAAGATCCAAATTAGTCAGATAAAAACAACAAAAAGATAAAATGTTAAAAACAAAATATGAGTTTAGTTATATAGATTTTACACTCATTAGCAACAACTCATATTCAGTCACCATGCAAGAGACTATTACCAGTTCTCTTTAAAAAAATAAAAATAAAGTCATTTGCCAGAGGGCTAACCACTCTGCTACTGCTGTATTAATCCATCAATAGTCTGCCCACTGTAGGGATAAAACAACAGAATAATAAAGGGGGATGGGTGAAACTCATGACTCATTCTAGGTATCAGATCTGAGAATTGATGCTCCAGTTTCTTTAAATGGACTGGTGGGAAACACCGTGAGTCAGCCCGGATGAAAAGGCAATGGCATTCCCAGTTCAGACAACAATAAACCCGGCTTTCATTATGCAAATCTCTGGAGTGTTACGGGAAAAGCTGCATTATTGGCGGGTTTATAGAGGACCCTTTACCTGCTTTAGGTGTCAGAGCGGATAAGAAGCCAGAGCCCGTGATTATACGGATATTGAATGGGTATTTGCATCGCATTCTAACTATTATACCCCCCACTGAGGCATTTCTGGAGTACATTCAAAACACTTTACTTCTACAATGTGCATGATTTAGTTTGAACAAAAATGTGTGCAATTGTCTGGAAAGAGCGGAGAGGAGGTTGGACCTGTCATCCTTCATCATAATCACAGCACGCAACTGCAGCAAATGCAATCTAAACACTACTTACTAATATTATCAGTTGAAGTAGATGTAAAAGTACTGGCTGGTTGACCATTAGGGTACTTATTTGAAAACAACAAAGTCTTTCCACTACAGTTATTTATTACTACAACTACCAACTACCTCTTAGTATTGTATATATCTTTTACACATATTTAAGACATATGTTTGATATATACAATTGTTAGTTTTATCTTAACTGGTAAGGTGTTAATAAGTATTTAATTGTAATAATATTATTGTGTGTTGTGTCTCCATATTTCTACATACACCTGTTCCATGTTTGCTGGGTTAGGGGTTAAAGTATGGGTAAAAGACTGTCAAGTTTGAGTAAGATAATGGTTAGCTAGAAGCTGACCAAACACAGAGTCAAGTCTCAGTTCTGGGAGACACTTAGAAAGACCTAAAAACTTCACATGAAATATTAACCCAGAAAGTAAAAATGAAAAAAGTTATCATGTATTATGTGTGATTTACTGCATAACAAATAATGCATCAACTAGAGTAGATGGTATTTTGTTCTCACTATCCAATTTATTAATGTATGTGTTTGCAATTCTTCAGAAGGCACATCTCTGCCTAGTTTGAGTCTGTAGCAGCCCCAGCCAGGCACGTTCCAAAGCCATGCAACAATTAAAGCAGTGCTGTCTGCCAGGGACCAATGAAAGATCTCCCAACTGCCAACAGCTCATTCTTCACAGCAGCCAAACTCCAACCCAGGCCAAGAGATGGAACTAGTGCAAAGACAAATCTCCACATTAACAGCAAGACAAGGCTATTTGTTATGATGCCGCAACATTTTCACAATTGCTTCCATATGCAGCCCAACCCCTAACCAATATGTCAATCTCACGCTGACATTTGAGACTAGAGCCTGAACATGCATTGCTAATGTAGAATTGATGCAGTGAGTCAGTAATAGAAACAAAAATATGTGATGTTCTAACTTAAGAAAGACGGACCAGAGGCAATAGAGCTTCAACGAATCTGTAGCAGCCCACACAGTCAATAAACCAAGCTATTTCTCTAACAACCCACTTACCCATTTAATTAGACAGTAACACAGGCTTTTACTTAAAGCCTACCTGCCCTTATTTCACCAAAAAACCCTTACATAGTGCACATTTGGAACTCAGCATTGAGGCACAAATGATTATTTCATGTTTTTCAACCATTCAAATACAATTCCTGCATAAATCTTGTGAGAGCGTTATTCTCTGCATAGGTATCTCTTTGTTCTTTATTCTCACTGGGGACAGCAGAATGTCCAGTTCAGTCACAGTTGTACTGAAGTTTGTGGTAGATTTCTCCTGGCTATAGCCTTTTTCCCATGCTCCTCTGAGAGCAAAAGGAAGTTTCAGCTCTACAGAGAGTCTGACCCACTTCAGAACTTCACAGCACAATGCTGCGGTGCTGCTGCTGGCAAAGTTACAAGAGCCAAATATATATGTACAGCAAAGGAAATCGTAGACTTGTATAAGCTCTTTAACATTTCACTATGAGCACTGTAAGTGTGGCATCTGCAGTAAACACATCAGAGAAAACCTACTTAGCTCTATCTTTGCAAGCGCAGCTCCTCCCTGGAGAAAATCTATGGTGAAAGACTTGTTCTGCAGCACCTGCTCCAGACACTGCGCCCCAGAACCTCGGAGGCCTGTCCCAGCTCTGGCCAAACACAGCACAGCTAATTCTGACTTTCACACAACCTTTGATAATGTGGACTGCAGAAGTAGACCCTAGCCAAATGCCCAAATTCAAGAGGGAATGTATTCAAAGGGTTCTAAGGCTTCTGAAAGTGCTGCCCAAGTACAGGAGAAGTTAATTATGTTTCCTGGTCATTCTGGACAGAGAAGACAGAGCACTTGTTTACTCCACAGTGCAGAGAGGACGTGGTGCCAGTCGTGCTGCCTGTGAGCCTCAGATTGCACAGTGGATGGAGGCCTGTCATTCTGAGGCGTGTGTGCGTGTGCCCGCTGTGATTTCCACACCGCTTTGTGGCAGGGGACACAATGCTCTCGTCTGAAGGCAGTCCCACACATTTGGACAGCAGCACGCAGCTCCTGCAGAGCCGTCACACTGATCATCAGTTACACACATTATAGAGGGAATTATTTAAAACAGCAAGAGTGCAGGCAATCTGTCACACACACCAGGCAGGATATATTTGAAGAGATGCTCGATTATCTCAGTAATTATAATCACGACTATTTGGCTCATAATTGAAATCACCATTATTTACAAACAATCACTTACATCCTCCCAAAATTTACCTGTAGAGATATTATATATTATATATTGTACATTTGAGCTTTGCTCCAGGTTTTGAGGGGCAGAACAAGCTCACATATCATTCTTAACAGAAGTTAACTGTATCTTCAATTCCTATATTTTTGTAATTGAAAAGAATAATAAATGTACATGCTTATATTTGTGTTTATAACATGCTAATCTGCAGTACGTACTAGCAACACTCACTTAGCTTGTTTCCCAATCAGTAGATAAAAACAACACTCAATAACTGCACAATAACTATTACGCTGTTGGAAAGAGAGGAATTGGAGAAATTAACAATCCATTATACAATGAGCCTTTTATAATATTTATAATTTGATTTACTGTAATGGGTTTGAATGAAACAAGAAAAACGAGAGTAACTTGAGAAGCTGGTGAACAGTGATCAAGAGTCAAGTGCATAGATAGCCATATAATACAGACTGACATAATCACAGAGACTTAATTAACCCTCTTAATAAATACATAATAACATCTTTTTAATCTCATTATCAATAATTAAGTGTCCTATTTCCAACCTACCCCTTTGTTACACGGCTCAAGCATAATAGCCTGCACTTTCGCTTTTAGAGGTAATTATAGAAGCTAGTCAAAGCCCATACTTTTGACTTCACCATTAGCAATAGAAGATCATAGCGAAGTCTTGGTGAAGTCAAAACATGAGTGGCGTGAGAACATGGAGGTCCAGGCCGTGGCAGCACTTAGCCTGGTCTCCTGTGACTTCTGCCTTAAAGAGAAGTGATGCTGAGAAGAAAGCACAAGGAGCCCATTGATAACATGCTCTGGGGGCAGCTCCTGACACGGGAAGGCTTAATTAGCACCAGTGTTTCAGAGACTTCACACGTAAAGGGAAGGAACCAAAGTGACAGAGCAGAGCCGTGGAGGTGGGTTACGGACAGGGCTGTGCAAAAGTAGAGTTACTGTAAAAGTGTACAAAATACTGAAAGGCTAATTTAGGAAAATATGTGAGAAAAAAATAAAAACAAAGATATTTTTACAAGAAATAAACAAGATGCATCACTAAAAAGCCTTAAAAAAGTGTTCGTAAAAAGTTTGTATTTTTGAGGACCACTGTAAGTTTCAGTTAAAGCAGGGTTATTTCATGAATTTATCCCAATTTCATATTTTTTTCTAATATGAAAAATGTTCCAAAGTATGGTTACAACTTTCTATTTCCACTGAAACAAGCATGCGTGCCACCTCCAGAAAGATGCATATTGCACCTTCAAATAATGACTTCAACTAAAGACAGATTTGAGCAGAATTTTGTTGTATTGTCTTCTGATTATTGCTTTGTGGATACTGCAAAAATAGACTACATAGCAATAACTACAATTACTATACACTGTGGCTAGCCCTGACCAGACAGTGGAGAGTTCTTCCATCCAAGCATTTGAGACTGGAATGCAACTGCTCCATGACCCCAAAATCACTCCTTGCCTCACCCTTGTGGGTCGAACAACAGAAGCTGCAACTGGCCACTCCTCTGTCGGAAAAGCTCCGCCCCCTCCCCATCAAGCACACTCAAGAAGAGCCCTAACAGCACAAGAGCAGCTTTATTGGATTAGCCCTCTCTTAACAGTACTAGAATATGATGGAAAGAATTTGAGAACTCGAGGAGGTCTATGTCAACAGGACAGGTCCTATTTGCTTAACATTGAGTACTGTGTAGCTTTAGTTTTCCCCATATACACAGACATTTAAAATCTGTGTATAAATGAAAGGAATTTGAGGATGTAATCAACTCCTTGAGTTTAGGTTACCATATTATAATAAACAGAAATGCCACTGATTTTATCCACATGGTTACTAACATGTGCAAAATCTCTCCAAGTACAACACACTTGATGATAAAGAATTTTAAGGTGCAAAAGTAGTCAGTATTGGCCGATGCACTAAAAATGGCAATCTGCCTTAAATATCCAGCACACACCAATATATTGTTTTCTGATGCCTAAAGAATCCACATAAAGTTCCATTTGAACAATTTAGTGTGAAGAGATGCACAGAACTGCACAGAACATGACTATACTTTCTCTTATAGGTTTTGGGTAAAGAAAAGGGCTGTTGGCCAGTTTGTAGTAAACTGAAGCATCATTTGGTGAAAATAATAAAAGATTTGTCTTACATCTCTCCCCAAAAAATATCAGCAGAGTTATAGACCATCTGTTTCTCTGGATTCGAAACAATCAGTATCAACATCAACCATGAAAAAACTGATATCTATATATATATACAATTTATTTTGGATCTATGATATTTACAGTTTGTCATACTTAAACCCTAAACATTTCAATGTAGAAACACTAATTACTGTATGGAAGTGTGAAATATTATTATTGAAATTTAGTTACTTTCATGTCGACAGCTATGCCATATATTGAGCCCATTATTGCAAGGGAGCAGAGCAGCCTCAAAGCTTGCAGTGAGTTGAAAGAGTGGACTGGCCGTTGCTGACCCAGTGGTGGGTAAAATGGCCTGACGAGGCTTTGCACTTCATTAGAATGCAGTTCGAACTCTGCTGGTACTAACACACAATAGCAGCAGTTATGGCTCCAGTCCAGCAAATAGTGGAGAGTGAAAAGAAAGTCCAAACCACTGTACACCCACTGGCCTTCAGGCTAAGACAGCCCCTGAGACAGAGTGAGAGCCTGCACTGCACTGTAGCTGGGGAACCAAACATGCACACACACATATTATGCTAACCAGTGGCAAGAGTTCAGCCAACACAACCGCACAAGTTCAGATAAATGTGTTTTGGCTCCTTGTTCTACACACAATAGTTTGAATAGTTCTTACAATAGCTGCATCCACATATTGAGCTGCCTGCCACATGCTATTACATATGAAGGCCCATCATTGTTGTCATCTTATGTTTTCAGCCTATTCCCATAAGGTCCTACTGGGGAACAATGGGGAGATGCGCCTCCTAGCACATTCTTCTATAGCCCTATTGAAGTGTGTAATGAACCTCTCCTGCATGCATGCGTTGCTGGCTGCTATTGGGGCTATTGGGGCTCTCCAAAAAATCTCGCCCCATCACACCCCCATAGTTAATGTGTGGGGAATGTGTAATAGGCTGTGAAGTGGAGGGTGCAGCAGTGTTGATCAGAGCCAAGCGGGTGTAAGAGATGAGCGGACAGGTGCCAGCCATCTGAGGAGGTGATGTACTTAACACTGAGCGCAGGGCTGTGATGGTTTACACGCCTGGGCCTGTGGTGTGGCCTTTAGCAGGTGCCAATGCCCTGTCACTGCAGCCAAGCCAGAGGCGAGCTGGTAAAAGGGCACTGAAAGAGCAAGTGATTTTTTTTTTCTTTTTTTTTTTTCCCCAAAAGTTGTATCACAGGTTAAAGCTGCACTGTAACTTATCTGGTACAGGGTCCCCCCCATCTGCTTGGTGATATTATTGTTATTGTTATTGTATTATGTTCCACAGTAAACTACAGAGCTAGCAGATTTATACATAATATAAGATATGATATTTTGGTGTTTATAACGCAAATCGTAATTTTGATTAGATTGTGAGCATTACTACAATAGAACGCTGCTACATGGACAAAACCATGCTAAGGACATATGGACTAATATATATTGTACAGTGCACCGGTTTCTAGGAAAATCAATTCTATCATTCACAATTACGTCAATCCATAAATCTTAGATAGAGAATTGAAACAGGAGTGAAGATGGCTGGTCTAAAGCCTGCATTGCCACATGACGCTGTAATCAGACTGGAGAGAGCCACAGGGATCCTAAAGAGCTGTCATTTGGAGTCATTAATCCTAAAAGACCACAGCAGACAGATGGTGCAATGATGGACGAGCGATCATGTCTGCATCCTCACGGCTTCCTCTCACTGACCCACACACAGGAAGTGGGCTAATCCCTTAAAAGAAAGTTATAGACCAAATAAGCAAAAGCCACTCCTCCTTCCCCATTCTATGGTACTATGTGCATGTACAGGAGGGGGTATGTGAGAGAATGAGAGGAGTAAAGAGGCATTTGTTCTTGAATTTCTGCTTGAAGAAAGCTTTATGGAGACATTGACCTCCACCTCAGGGGCCCACAGAGGTCCCCAGCTGCAGGATAGAAGAAATGGTCTTTATGGATATGCCGGGTGCAACCAAGGAGGAACTGGCAAAGACATTCAGTTCAATGTATTTTTAGTACAATATAATGTATTTTTTAGTACAGCAAATATTTAGGGCCATGTATGTCAATTCTTTTTAACATATTCACTTATGACATTGTAGGTTACAGACAAGGGTTGTTAAAAATATTATAAATATAAGACCACATAGACTAGCATGCACTCATGGACCACTATGGAACCTATCTGGATGACTGAGGATTACATAGATACAAACTCACATGGTAATCTAAAAGAAAGTACGATTATTTAATTTGTCTTTTATTTTATTTGTCTAAAGAAAAGGTGTTTTTTTATTCTCGTTGTAATCAGAATCGGTATTGAGTATCAAGTCAGAAAATTTTTGTATTGTGACAACACTACAGACTGCTTTTTCTACACCAGCATCTTAAGTTTCACTTGTAGTTTCATTTACATTTTGTGCTTAACAGCATGACCCAAAGCTACAGTACATTTACAGACTAGAATAAGAATAGAGAATGGTTTATCTTAATCCTATAGGCATCCATCAATATTGTAAAAGCTTCTTCAGGTCTTTACTCCAATATGAATCCATTCTGTCAATATTGCACACAGATAGCCAGTGGCCAGTCAGAGCAGAAGGAGTGTTAATACATAAAAAGATAGTGTAAAATGAATGGAAAAGAATTGCTTTTACTTCCCCATGGGTCATTAATCACTGTTTAGAAAAAGTCTGCACTATTTATTGTTGGAGGTTATGCAAAAATGTCACATCTGCAACTTTAATAGTCACAGTGGTCCACAGGAATACCAATTACAGCAGTGACACATGCAAACACGATTATATGCACAAGGAAAACACTCTGCTTACATTTTCAGCCAGCTGAGCAAGTTTGTTCATTAGGAATGTGGGGTTGTTTTTCTTTGCACAGTGAAATTTGCTTGTGTGGTGCAAAATATGTTCATGTACGTCATTCACACTGTAATCGTTTTGACAACATCTGCTTATCAAGTAATTGACTTAAATAAATTAAAAGTATAAACCTGTTAAGTTGTAATGGCTATTATGTAGTAAGATTTAAGAATTTGCAGTAGTAGATGTAGTAATGCTAGTGATATGGTAACAGTTGTGGAGTTTGTATAGCAGATATAGCAAGTAGGAAAGATTGTACAGTGATCTTTAGAACTGTGAACTAACTAAAAATGCAATTGTAAATTGTAATGGTAAACTTTTAAAAACAGGTGATATAGTTCTGCACATTTGTGGATAATTTGTCTGATGCTCAAACTAACACTTAAAGACATGTTTTAGCACATTCATATTGCACTGACTATCATCAGAATATTGTTAAGGGGATAATCCAAAAAGAAATAGAGACATCAATATCTCCCATCCCTACCAGAAGCTATACTCTTCTTCCTGTGTTGACCTGGCCAGCATGTCCCACAAGTCTTTTCTCCCTTCTCGAGGCTAGCAGCAGCTTATCTCAGCCATCCAAAACAAATTGCTCTTATAGCCGTTTCCCAGAGGCACAGGTAGGATGCTGTTTATTGGACAGACCCATGAACCACACTCTTCTAAACAGGACTGGCCCTGTCACTACAGCCTGCGGACAAACACTCAGCAAATAAACTGGGGATCCAACTGATGACCTTATTCAGCCGCTGGTCAGTGGGTTTGTGGAGACAGGCGGGCGATGTCTACACACTTTAAGTTCAGGTATAAAAAGCTAAAAAGGTAGCTGAAGAGACAGCAAAAGTACACTTGATTCCATATTCGTGGGTTTCAGTATGATCAAAAATTAGGACATTTGCCATGCTGATTAACAATTCAAAATGTTAATATATGTTATGAAGGGGGAAAGGTCCTCAAAATGTAACAGGAAGCTGAAACCCATGAGTAGGCTGGATGCATACACAATTGTAGCATATAGCCATATTATCCTGTAATAATTAATGCCACATTCTTTCCAAAATTATCCATGTGTTCACTTTCTTTTTTCCTGCTGCGTTTAACAGAGTTTATATCCCAATTATCATGGTGTATTATTTATAGTTGATTGTATTCAGAATCATAAGAACGAAATAGGAATGGGACATTATCATGATAAAAAGGGTATGCAATAATCGTTTATTGGACATTTTATATAATCATGATAATCGGCAACAAAGAAAATCGCCATTATATAGCCAAAATGTGTAGAAAAAGCTGTTTATCCATCATGATCTCTACTAGATCATGGTTGTTTTCACTTATAATAATTATACAAAAGTACAGGTATATAAAACATTAAAATTGTAATTATTCATATCTGTAACATTTGTCAGCAACTGTAATAATTAATCATGATATAATCGTTAAGCATAATTATTTTGATAATGATAATCATGACATCAAATTTCAATATCGTCCCATGCCTACAACAAAACCTACTCAGCTATCTTAACAAGATTTACTATTGAGGTTACTGAATGAAATGTCAACCATCTGCACCAGCTGAATCTTAACCTGTGGGATATGAGGAAGAACGCAGTCGGTACCAATCTTATTCTAATTGCACAGGAAGACCCAGGTCAGACAGAACTGGCTTAAGAAAAACCTCCAAGACATTAGCTCATTAATGTGCTGTTCCTCTGAAACCTAAACACATTGTTACAGAGGCATCCATCTCCCCATCACCTGCTCTTCCTCCAGCCCCGTCATTTACTGCCACTCAGCCTCTCCTAATTCAATCAGCGATGACGTGTGCTGAGGCAGGAGCTTTAGAATATTGCCTCTGGTACAGCACAGAACTGACGTCGGTCACGGTGATGATAGTGGAAATGGGTTCAGACAGATACAGTGCAGGGGATGGAAGGGAGCGAAAGGAGGGGTTTGATCCTACATGCTATAGACAGAGAGAGTGGGGGGTGTACACGCAACAGATAGATGCACTCATAATACTGTATGGCAATAAAATACCAAATTGTGATCTCACTCCATGATGATATGATATTTTGTTGTTTCTCTCTTAAATCCAGCTGTCTGCTCAAAAACAGACCTCCTACTCCTCCTATTGCTCAGCCTTCATCTGAGTGAGTGACAGGTGGATTAAACCAATTACAGTGAAGCGTGAACTTTCAGAAGAAGCAGATGGATGGAATAGATATCCCATTATGGCATATATAAACACACTAACTACAATAAAAAAATCATAATCATAACATCAGCACTAAAAATCATATGATTTTTCTTTTGTTTGGCATATTATCACTGATTATGACATGTTTTTAACGAATTTGTTGCAATAATAATTATTATTGTGTAGCAATGGATCATGAACAAAAACAAAACAATATGTTTGGCTGCTTTTCTAGTCTGACAGAGCTTCTATCTCTTATTAAAGCACAATTATTCCCTTAAAAAGAAAACAATTTTAGTCATTTCAACACACTGCTCTGGATAATGGTCTGAAAATTTGGCAATATTAATTAGACTACAAACTCGGTTACTCTTCATTTCACTTCGCTATGCCACTCTGATATACAAGACAAACATACAAATAAATCAAAATTAGGGTGACATGACACAGTAATGCAGTTGGCTTTTGAACACAGATATATAAGGTTGTAGCTGAACAACATGAAAGTTGGTTCAGGTTACTCCAAACCAAAAACGGCCACTAAGTGATTGAAGAGACTGTGTGGCTCGCAGTAGGGCGCACAGTGGCATATAGTGTAACATGCCAATCTGTCGTAAGTTATTTGGTCAGGTGATGTGAGACACCCATACAACGTTATGGAGGGTATGGCCAACACGGGGACTTGGACCATCTGGTATTGGTATTAACATATGATCGGACGGCATTCAAGATGATTGATGATTTGGGAAAACTAATGAACTGTGATTTTTCAGACAAACATTGCGATTGTGATTCGATTTGCGGTGTGTTTTAGAGCAATGAGATTCTATTCAAAGTTCACATTTTACTTTCACACTTGTCCAGAAGAAGTGACAAAATTGAAATATGAACTGACAAGAAACTAATATAAGAATCCCATTTCAGAACATGTTTTTACAGATTTAAATTACAAGTTTTAGTAGTTATCATGCAAAATAAGAAGATTTTGTTGTTTGTGGAAGAAATTATGATTGCAGCCTTTGAGATTTGCTAATGCATTCATTCAAACTGTGATTTTCAATTGCACAACTCCTAACAGACTTCCCCCCTCCCCCCTTGCTAGATGCACCCTTGCTGTTAGGGACACTCCTAGCCCTATTGACCGCTTATGTTTCCGGTCACTGCCATTTCTTCTCCAATGACCTCCCCTTCTTTTAACAATACCGCTCTCGTCATGCTCTATATGTCTTCAAATATTGATCTTCGCAACATCGTCTGCAGCCACAAAAGACAAGTGCTGCGTAACAAATGACGGGGAATGGTGGGAGAAATGTCAAGACCTTCAAGCCTTGACACTAAAAAACTGCAGTGAAAGAGGAGAGAAAGTTGACAGCCGCCTAATTTTTGCAGGATATCAAACGGCATCTGGGAAAAGCGGGGAATGCGTTCAGTAAAGTTGAGGCTCTGCTAGCTGTCAGGAGTCTGGCAGCAGAGCCCTCAAGTCAAGACCTCCTTTGCTCTTTCGCTGAATAACTGATGAATGATTTTGTTATTCAGATGGGTCCTTTGTCTAGCTTCATGCGCAGAAAAAGTAAGCATAAAAGTCAGCTCTTTTGACAGACCTTGGCAAGATGGCTACTGGATTATTTATAATGTTTTGTTTACTCCATCATGGCAAACCTTTTTTTCTATTTTTTACACATGAAGGAAATGCGATGGTTTCAGCTTGCATTTTATAGGATTTAGCCATGATATATAGGGTCCAGAAATAAAGAGTGTTTTATTTTTAGCTCCGACATGGTCTAGTGCAAGCCTCCCCACTAATTGAGGGCTATGCAGTAATCTTGAGTTGGCCAGAAGTCATTTGCCGTAAGCTCTGTTGCAGAAATGAGATGAGGTCAGGGGGAATCAGCATCTTCACAATGAAAAAGTTCAACTGTCAGCCAATTTGCTTACAATTGCTGGGACATGCAGCTGCTGTGTAGGAGTAAAACAGCAAAATATCACATGAAAAGATGGATATAAAAGGGTAAGAAGAAGAACCTAATAATCTAAATGTCTCCAATAACCTTTCTGGTGGAGGGTTTGCCACTTGCTTGTGCATTTGTAGGACATGAAACTTAAGTATTTAGTGTTTATTCAATTACAGGTGTGTTTATTGCTTGAAAAATACCTTGAAAATTCATTCTTCTTACTGTGAGTAGGCTCTGCACAGATCTGACTAATGTGGCCTGTTTGCTCCAACTGGACTTGTTTGTCTCAATGTGCACGGATATATTTAACGATCTACTGTGGAACATTTTAGCCAAAGCAATAAGGCCATAGAGACGAACTGGTGGCGGATCCTTCACAAAAGTTACATAGTTCACCTTTATTAAATTAATTTAGCTTTGGAAATTCAAAATACTTATGTAAACATTGATTCAGAAAAGTAATAGTTGCTTCATACTAATCTTCTAGTTGAGTTTATTTAGAAGTTAATGCCATAATGATCATAGAATTCACAACAATAAGCAAATGGAGCCAACATGAAGGTAAGGGTGCATTTTTTTGTAGCTGGCTAAACTGCACTATAATGCTTACACTCCCACTACTGGGCATTGGCAGGTGCTTCCTTATGAGGAATGCCCAGCAGAGTTGAAAAGGTCACACATGTCGCTGGCCTGCTCTTAAGTATGCCAACCATCTCAGTACTACGGAGGTCACGGACGAGCATGGGCCATCCCGCACCTTCTCGGTCCATTTTAGGAGTGTGCATATTTTCAGGTTGTTGACATGCATTTTTAGTCTATCCTTATAATCTTATAATCCACCTGGAAACTTTTTACGCAACTACTCCTGCGCTTCATCCATCAGCCCGCGCTTGGAGTTGAGATATCAAGTTTAATTGTAAGACGCTGGACAGATTAAAGCCTCTCTTTATGGATAGAGCTCTGCCAGTTATCTCGTGGCACCAGTCCACCGGGGCAACTGCTAATGTATTATTATCAGCGCGATGTGACGAGCTGACAGAATGCACCTATCTGCCAGACAGGGATATGTAGTGACTCCGGTCCCATCAAGTCGACACTTCTAGCCTTGGTGCGAGCTTATTCACTGATTCCCTCTCTTTCCTTGGCGTTGTAAAGTCTGTCTTCTTGGTATTTTTACGCATTTGACTGACTGTGCTGCCAAACCTCGACGGTTAAAGAGCACAGCGATGGTGTAGGCTGCCCGTGGATGCGCTTCAAACGCAGGGAAAGCGTCCAATAATGTATGCGCACCACGGCCCGGTACTCGTACACCCACACACACATAACAAGACAAGGCTACACACTCGCACAAGCCAACAAAAGCGCATTCCAGTGGTATCTATGCGAGTGAAAGACAAAAGCATTTAATGGCACGTCTATCTCCACAATTGGCACAACATCCCCCCGGTTATAAATCCTTCGCTTGCGCTCATTCAAAGACTACAAGCGATGATCAGGGACAAACTTCCAAGACTACTTCACTGCCAGTCCCATGATCGAATCGCAGTCATCCTATAGACGCGCTGACACATCTAAGCTACTAAATGTGTCAGAGAGATCATAAGTCACGGTGGTTTACTGCAATAGAAAACCCCTGTAAACCACGTACACACCTCCACCAAACATATCTCCCATACGCTACTATTTAAAGCATGAAAGGGGTTCTAACTTCTAAGCAGGAACAATCCCGATGTAGCCTATCTGGTGTCCGAAAGTCCCATAAAACAACCGACACAGGCAGACTATGTGCATACGAGTGTACACAAATTACGCGCGTCGTAGCATCTTGAAGAATAAACCGTCAAAGGCTGGATGTCTGCAACTCAACTCGGTTAAACAAGCGGGAAATTCGCAACTGGGTCAAAATAACAATTGGAAACTCAATACATAACAAATTTCGCCCCGTGGTTGTCAAATGTGAAACGAGAGAGAGATAGAAGATACGAATCAAGAGGAGACTGGAACAACACTAACCTGTTTCACTTCAGCGGGCATGGTCCAAAAATCCCCCCCGCTCCCGAAAAAAATATTGAACCTCCTCGCGGGAAAAACGTGTAAGTGACAACTAATTCCACGTCTCGGAAAAGTTACTGTTTCCCTCCTCTCCTCCACTCGGCTCCACGCGTTTTTCTTGTGTTTTCACGCTGAGTTTTCCCTCTGTAAAGCAGCAGAGGTAGCGGCTCAGACGCAGACAGCCATCCTCAGAGCAGCGGAGTCAAGGCGCACGGACTGAAGCGCCATAACAGGAAGCTGAACTTTCAAACTAAAAGTGTGAGCGTAAGAATAGACTTGGTGGAATGTTACGCAAATTTTAGAATTGGAAAAGTAAGCTATTAATAACATTCGGCTTAGAAATGTAGCTATTGGCTGACAAACACATACGTGATTTTGTAGTGAAGGTTGTAGGTTTCAATAGAAAAAGATTAGCCTTTAATTTTTGAATACAGTGTAGGCTTAATTACAGTAGATTATTACAAAATTACAAAATAAATAAATAAATAAAAATACAAATATACAAATAGTCTTATTTTCATATATAATTTAGAAAATAATAATATTAAGTGCTTTTACTGTGAAACAACATGGACTTCCGTGTTATTCTAACACAATCATGTTTTTTTGACACAGCTGAACGAATGAGCTTGCTTTTTCATAAGGCAAAGATGTTGGATGAATGCATATAAAGAGGATAAACATTGCAAATGCAGTCAAAGTTGTCTTCATCCACCAAAGTCTCAGAGAGGAGCATTATTAGTGAGTTGAACTTTCTGCACTCCCCACTCAAGTAAACAATAACAAAAAGTTAGTTGACGAGAACAAAACAGCCAGAGGCAGCGGGGAGGAGGAGAGCGGTTCCCAGACAGGCAGCGGGAGGTTGCTGTGCTGTGTATCTCTCTCTCACTCTACACTGGTCTGTCACTCTTTCTGTCTCTCTCTCTTTCTCCCCAAGTCTCTTTCCCCGTTGCTGGCATCTTCGGGGTGGGACTAGTTCCCTATGCACTCCAGCTGCGACTGCCTATCAGCCCACCACCCCTCCCCTTTTGTTGGCATAGAGAAAGACAGACAGACAGACAGGCAGAGAGAGAAGGAGAGAGAAAAGTGGGGGCTCACACAAAACAAAAGTTGGATCCATTGAAGCGAAGGCACCCCAGACTGTGCACGTTTTTACACCCCTCTCTCTCACACTCACACACATGCAGACACACACAGACACACACACGCAGCCCTGCTCCCCTCTGCACCTCTTTGTCCTGCTCCACTCACTGCACTTGATATAAGCGAGAGCCAGCACAAACGTGAAAGAATGTGCATTCACAGATCCACGACTGTGACCAAGACTGAGTGAGCAGGAATGTTAATCTAATAACGGCACAGGAAGGCCAACTATAAGGACATGTTTGAGAGACATCTGGACATACAAGAAAAAAAGGATGACTGGACAAAAATAAACACAAAACAGAGAAAGAAGAAATCCCAAAAGGAGGAGAATGGCTAAACTCCTGCATTCCTCAACATCCTCTGTTCCTCACGGCAGGCCTGGCACACCATTCACTGATAGATGTTTTACTTTCAACACTTCTTTTATTAAACAGGAATTATTGCTGCAGCTGTAGCATCAAATCATGGTTGATTTCAATAAAGAAATCTAAGCCAGAACATTTTACTAATAATAGATACAGTATGTCCATTTGCCTACTCATAAAAAAGGAATGAAAAAACTTCCGCTCCAAACAACAAAGAAATACCTTGAATATGGACTCATCACCTATTGTCCTCAACTGCTCCTCAAGTCCATACTGTTATTTAACCTTAAACTTGACAGAGGAGCACATATCACAAATACAAGTGAGAGTGAGGGTCAGAGAAGCCTCTACAATCATGCTTGAGCACAGCACGGTTCGAAAGATCTATTGTGAGTGCACCCTTAGTCACAATATGTATTTGGACAGAGTGAAATAACAAACTGTGGTGTGTCTATAGTACACTCCAGAGATTGTAAGTCAGCTGACCGAGGACCTCCAACCTCCACTGGGTAAACTGTGGAAGCGCTACTCTGTGCATCTCTGTCTACTGCAATACAAGCTGTTAAATAAACCCAGTGTTCAACGTAGGTCCAACATCCATTGCTATGGTACATAATAAAAGTGAGTACCTAACCTATGGGTGTTGTGACCAGAGTGGTTTGAGGTCAGCTTTACTCTGTCAAGACGTACTGAGTGGAAAACATGTTGAAAAGGTTACTGCTCCTCACCCAGTCGGCTATCCACCGCCACTCACCTCCAGCGAACCTGCATCTGCTAAAAATAATGTTTTTACTTTCTTTCAAAAGCTGAAATGCCGGGGAAAATGGAATAACAACCAGCATTAGACATAGAACAGTGAGAGAAAGAGGCTCCCAAAGTACAGGGTAATAAACAGAACCAAAATGGCATGTATTACCAGAAATAATGTTTTTGTAAGCTATGGTTTCAAAAGTGGTTTTAATAGACTTTAATCCAGGGCTGCACTTCAAGAGTTTCTTATTATGCCAAGAATAAAATACTTTGGCAAGTCTTTTGAAGATTGCATAAGTTTAGCAAAATAGTGTGCTTAAGAACAATGTGGGTGTGTAGCTCCAGTAATTTTGGATATTTTAGATAATAGTAGCTTCGGTGATGTGCATTATTATGATAAATACTGTATGTGACTGTGTGATACTGAATCTGATACGACTCCACAATAGCACAATGAGGTGAAAAATGGCTAGTCAGCGATGCAAAGGATTAGGACACAATCTTTTCCAGTCTTTCTTCGAGCTACGATGCAATTTTCCTTCATTTGGAGAAATAAAGCTCAGTTAAAACTCCCTTCACAACAAAAGCCTCCATTTATGTTTTGATTTTACCATTTATTTTGTGTTTGCACAGCCTGGTTTGAAATGTAATAATAGTGTAATACAGTAGGATAAGGTTTTCCATCATGTCATTCATAAAATCAGCTGTATACCATTCAAGTATTTTTATTTCTATCATTGTAAAAAGATATTGAAATTTATTGTCCATATTCAAATCACTTCACTTATTAACATTCTGATCTACAATTTGCGAATCAATAGGCTAACACTGATGCACCATTTCGATGTATCACTATTTACTGATGATAGATATAACCACTGCAGACCAAGATCCTCCTATAAAATCTTGTCTTATGTATGTTGTTGTTGTTGTTGTTGTAATATTTGGCTTGGACATACGCTACGGCAATACATTTTATAATATATACAGTGGTTCTTCATTTATCGTGGGGGTTGTGTTCTAAAAATAACCCGCAATAGGCGAAATCTGTGAAGTAGTCAGCTTTATTTTTTATAACTATTATATCTGTTTTAAGGCTGTAAAACCTCTCACCACACACTTTATACACTTTTCTCAAACAGGACACTTACAACCCTTTTGCATCCTTCTTTAAAGCTTATTGCTGCTGTCATCCTTCTGTTATTTTCCTCCTTCTTTATGCAACGAACCGAAGATTAATTTATTCCGTAATGGCAGCCTTCAGCAGCACAACTTCTACCTGCCTTCAGCGTGTCCAGAAGTCCAACTTATTGTGCGATGGTTAGCATCTTCCCCTGCCTTTTGGGTGCAACTGCAGGAGCCTTTGTCAGTGCAGAACGTTTCATCGACATTGTGGTTTTGTCGGGGAGAAAACTTGCAAACATACAGCACTTTATAATTATACTGCTAGTGATCGAACATTTATGCAAATTTGTCAAGCTGAATGCATTCTGTACTGTACAGGAGAAAAAAAAAATCAGGGAAACAGCGAGGCTGCGAAAGGTGAACCACATTATAGTGAGGGATGACTGTATTGCACATAACTTAATTATTATTTTAGCAACAATATTTCTTTGTTAAACCATTACTTGCGCAAAGTTCATATGAAACACAAAACAGCCCTAGAATAGATGTGATTCAATACTAAACAATAACATTAATATGGATAATTCATTTTACTTTTAAAGCTTGAGAACAGGAAGAGAAATTAGAATGGCATGTAGACTGCTGAGGTCTTGACTTGGTCTCTTCACACATCCTTGCATTTTTGCCATGACTCTCTTGTCAGACGAGTGCGACCACAAACCAAACACAGATGCCTACATTATTGCTGCTCATATCTGCTCATTATTTTCTCATCCCGTGTGGCTTGAGATGAGGTTGGATTCTACAGTATTCCTATTAGAGACAATGTTGTAAACTTGGACATGTACTTATTCAAAAATAGATATTCAAAGTCTGTATTCTGACCGCATGGTATTTTAGTATCTGGATCAGGCCGATATTGAAATAACCACTTCTCATGTTTTAACAACTACTGACTTTGTGATTCATCACTGGGTCAAAATGAAACAGCCTTGAAGAATTTTTGTTTTGTTTTATCTTCTTATACTCAAACTTTAAATCATGTTACAGATACTCTTACCTCATCAAAAACGTATCTGCAGAATGAGTGAATGAAACAAATCTCAACTCCAGGTACGTTTGTGATGAGGAAACATTATAGCAGATCATAAAGTAGCGTAATATGGGTCCTTTAACAGTTTCTTTTTAATGCATTTTTTATTGTGAAATCCTAGTCAAAATCTGTATACAGTTAGTGAGTATTTATCCCAAACTAGGCCAAGCAGCACTTCTGTTCCTCATTGAAAGAGCGTTTACATGCTTGTAAGTCAAGTCGTAAAACTGTCACAGCAGTATGTTAAACTCATGAGGCTAATGAAATCAAGGCTTTGAAGAGTGCCTCTAGTCCAGCAACTAACTACTGCCACTGTTTTCAATTTCATTTTTCTTTTAACTCAGTTTTGTTTCTGAAGGTTGAGGTCAAATTCTTCAGGTGGTACTATGGGTTTCTCGGTGGGAGGGCGGCTGTTACTTAAAACACGCATACATCAAATTTACTGTCTCTTAGGCAGGTCACCAAGTGTTCTATCAAGTACTGAGTACCTTAAAATGCTTCAAAATATGTACATAAAAAAGAGGATTACAAAAGCTGTGCAAAAACACAAACATTAAAGGTCCTACATTACGCAACCTTGACTTTTGTGAGCTTTAAGCTATGTTATAATGTCCTTACCTCCTCAAAAACATTCCCAGAGATGTGTTTTATTTCATTCACACATGTTTGAGTAATCCTGCATTATTAGGCTGTCTCCATTTCCAATGCTTAAAATGCTGTGTTCCACTTTGTGATGTCATGAAGCGATAGATTTCAATTAACAGCTCCTTTTTGTTCTGTAGAAACTGACAATTCCAGGGCTGAAATTCAAATCCAAATTAAAAATGAGTGAAGGTCTGTGGAGTTTAAAAGTGGAGCACTTCCTGTTTTATCACATGACATCACAAGGTGGAACAGAGTGTTTTCTGTTTGAAAGTCGAGAGAAAGAACTCAGCCTAAATATGCAGTGTTTGCGACAATAAAACAAAACACAACTCCAAGTAAGTTTTGGATAAGGAAACATTATAACATAGATAAGAATATAGGGTAATATAACTCTGATTATAATGATAGAGAAAAGAACAGGGTGGTATCTTTGTCCCGTCTTGCATCTAATTCCATGTTGTTTTACGCACCAAATTTCATACAAATACCTTGAAGCCGTACTGACAAACAGCAGTGCACTTGCTTAATGTTAAATGCAAGTCATATCATAGAGTTTTCTGTTTGTTTGAAGATAATTGGGAGAAGTTCCAGACCCAAACTCACTATTAAAATTAATGTTTGTCTGGTCTGGCTGTCCAATTGAATAGCCTAAGCAGGAAACTAGCTTTTATTAGCAAGACCATGGTCCGTAATGGCAAATTCCTGTTCCTAGTCCAAGAATGGGCCCTCTTAGTGCTTTTTGTGCACGTACAGTAATGGTTTAACAGACTGTGATCAAATGGCAAAGTGGTGCAATGGGACAGGCATTAAGTCCCCCAAGTCTGGAGCTGGTCAGAAAGATGGAGGTCTGAGCCGCCCAAGTGGAATATAAATAGCCCGTGGTACAAAAGGCTTTTCCACTACCTCCCACTCAAATCGCTCTCCTCCTGTGTCTGACCCCAACCTTGAATTCATGTCGTCTTCGTGTCAGCTCAAAGGAGTCAACCCCCCCATACACCTGGAGCCAGCACATCAAACTTGAATGATGAATAGGGGGAATAAAATTTTAAATAAATGTGTATATTTTATATTTGAGTCACGTTGCAGGGAAACGGTGACTCTTACAAGCTTCTCATGGAATATTTTTGACCCCCGCAAGTGAGTATACACAACCTCGAGGTGACATAGGTGTGAAATGTCTAATAAGAGTGTAGTGGTAATAAATTTTAAAGCATAATATAAATCTGTTCATTCCAGACTAACAAATTCTCACATAAATTTTATGTAGTATGTGCAGTGGTGGAATGTAACGAAGTAAAAGCAGTAAGGTATACTTAAATAAACATTTTATCTATACTTGAATTGAGTAAATTTTTTGTTTCCTTTTACTTCTCTATACATACTTGTACTTTCTACTCCAATACATTTTTAGACTGTACTGAAAAGTAAAAGCATTTTTTATGATAGTTTGAGATCGAAAAGGCTTTAAACATGTTACATAAATATATGTATTTATATGTATACATAAATATACAAATAAAAAGGGCTAGCAAAAAATAATCGATTCAGTTGTTTCTATTGAACAAAATTCAGCACAAATCTGTATCACGACATTTGAAGCCTTACAAGAACTCAATCTACGTGAAATACTTATACTTTTTACTCTTTAAATTTATAATCAGATGCTTAATCAAATCATCATTTTCACTTTTTTTATTTATCTAATTTATATTATTTATTTATTTATTTTTTAACTTTTCTCTGGTATTTGTACCTTTACTTAACAAAATCAAGAACTTCTTTCACCACTGAGTATGTGTTTCTGTATAGTTCCAATGTCATCATTCGCATTAACAACAGAAATAAGCAATTGAATAAATGCAATACAGATAAGTTTAAACTCATACTTTAGAACATTCCAGGTAAAGCTCTATGGAGACTGAACAATCATCTCATTGTATTCATTTCATAGTTAATGCTTTCTACAGTTAAAGTGCAAAATGTTCTGCTCAGTGCCCTTGGATAATGCTTGCTGCTCTGTTTTATGATACAAACTGCAGAAACTCAGAAAGTTTCCCAGGGTAAAACTATCAGCTAAAGATAACATTTATAAATGGAAAATACAAAAGCTTTGGTTAGACTCTCAGACCCTCAAACTCTCAGAAACCGTTTGCTAGACGCTTATGACTCCTGCTGTAACATCATTAAAGGTACTGTAGAGCAATTTGTTTTTTTTTCTTTTTGCAAGATACAACTGAAATCAACAAGATCTTCACCAGAAAAGTTATAGTGTACCTATAAGTAAACATTTAACTGCCACTTGCGTACTTCCTACCCCCATAAGGAAGAAACAGCGCAGAAGATAAATGGAAAAAAGGGACGTGTCTCTACAAAAATTACACATAATTTGATTTCAAATCCTCAGAGGACCCCAACCTCTTAAACAACGATGTACAAATACAGGTGTGACACTATCTAGGAAATAAATGCTATCTGCTCCACTGCGCCTTGTAACAATATGAGAGGAAAGAGGTGTAAGACAGCCATGGGAGCGATTGACAAAACCAAAATAAACACGAGATGACACATTTGCACCGAGGTAATTAGAAAGTTTACGGGAGGAGGCAAATAGGTCGGGGATTGAGCACTGAGAGAACAGGGACTGGCTGTATTGTTAGCAAGGTTATTTATGATTGTACTGGGAGGGCTAAGGAGCAGTGCCAGGGCAAAGGATGGATGCTGATGTTGCTATAGCAGTGTCTTTGTACCCATTGTGAGCTGGCAGGGTTTTGGGGTTGGGGTGGTGGGAGATGGTGGGAGATGGTGGGAGAAGGGGGGGCTCTTTCCATCTTCACCAGCAGACAGCAGCAGTGCAGATCAAAGCCGCTACTGTTCTCTCTGTCTCCGAAGCTCATGCGCTTTCCTTTGAAAACTTCCCTCAACATTTGCACAGGGGGATGACATGGCGGTGCAATGCTAGCACGCAGCCCAATGAATATAGAGTCTGAATACTAAAGACCAGCATTATAAATATAGACATTGTTCAAAAATTATTCAGGATTTTGGGTTCACTAATAAAGTACACAAGTCAAAACTGTTATATTTATCCATAGTACTACTACCACTATATAAACTACTACTTTCCTTACTAATATTTTTTGCTGCCTAAGTAAAAGTGCAATGCAAGGTTCCAAAATTCCAGTGGTACTGCAATTAATACTGCATTGCAAAGTATTTAGTAAAAGGTACACTACCTGCTTGCCTTCATGGAGACATTATTGCTACGTCTAGATTGCTCCATAGTATGACTTCATATGTATTTATAATTTATTTACTTACAGTTATTTTAATTGGTAAAAAATTAAATAAAATCATTGAAAAACATGGACTATCTGTGAGCAGGGTCTCCACTTTCCACAGATCTGACCTGTAACTTGGCCTTTTGATATTACTGTAACTTAAATTGTTTTAGGCTATGTTTATATGATGGCGGTCTGAACAGAAGACGTAAAAAAGTGATGTCTTCACTTTTTATTCAGTGTTTAGATGAGCGTTTTTGGGAGGAAATTTGTGTGCATATGGTGGCACAAAAGTGTGTGGAATTAGATTGGGTGCCAGGCTGCTAAGTGGTGCTGTGATACACTATCATGTCACATATGTTGACCAGTTTTTTGCGTCTTGGACAGTGTAAATGGAAACACTATGGCGGCGTATTTAACTTTTCCAATCTAGAGGGTGTTTTCAGATTTTTGTATTTTAAGCCCCCAAAACGCCATCACCATCTACAAAAGCCACTTCTGATAAAATATTTTATCATTTTTACCCGCAAGCGTTCTCTTGTAAACAGGCCTTTATTGCCATACTGTGGAATATTACATAATGACAAAGAAATAAAATCTCCATGGAGACAAGCAGACAAACAATTCATCAGAAAAGTTACATAGTGATTCATTAAAAAGATGTTTGTTCAAAAGTAGTGACGTAACAATAACTGAAATATCGTGGTAACGTATCGTCAAAGTTCTCACAATAATATCGTGGATTATCACAATATATTGAATTACAAGTCTCTTTGCTTAAATTAAGAGTTATGGAGCAGTAGTAGCTAAAAAAGACAGAGGAAACTACATAGACCATGAGCCTTTGCTCCATTTCAATGTAGACTACATGAAGAAATAACAGTTCTAAGCACCTTTAAGTCTTAGTTCTTTGGATTAAGTCTTGTCAAGGCATTATAAGAGGAAAAAGTAGCATATTAACAGTTTTGTTAACCTCCACAATATATCGCAATAAGTATCGTACCGTGGGATGCATATCGTGAAAATATTGTACAGAGAGATTTGGATATTGTTACATCCCTAATGGTGAGCCTCCCAACCATATCGTGAGCTTTCCTGCGATATCACAATAAATATCATACCGTGAGGATCATACAGTGACAATATCGTATCATGAGATGTGAATATCTTCACACCCCTATTCAAAAGTAGTAGTGGTAGCATACATAAGTAGATTTAGTTTGGATACTAGTTATACTAGTATTGATTAGTGTCTGATTTTCGATACTTTTGAAAACGCTACTTCAAACTACTACTACTACTTCTGTACTTCTATTTCTTCCTCTACAAATGTATTTTAACCACTACTAATACTACAATACCACTAATATAACTGGATATTAACTCAATTCAATCCAATATGTCTGTAGTTGTACAAGTAGCTGTTGTAGCATACATAAGTAAAGCCTACATATTTTGGTACTATTCAACTCCAGATTATGTCAATAAAAAGGGGGGTCACCTTCTTTTTCTTCTCCAGACAGGCACATTTGTCTGAAGGATAGGGGCTAATGTGAAATATTACATTTTCACTATGCACCACTCGACCTCTTGAGGGCCTGGGCATTCACACTGCTCTGGGCCAAAATCAATTACACCAAGCAAATGTGGTGTCAAATGGGACGTCTTTAAGTCAAGGTCATGTGACTGCGCTGTCCAGCCATTGAGAGGTGTCTTTACTGATAATTACATCAGGGAGTCTAATGGAGTGGCAGCCTGCTTTGTTGTGATGCGTCTCCGAGGATGTGTAAACACTCTAATTCTCTTCCCTGGCAGCTATTCATAAAGTCTCATAGTGCAGTCAATGAGGATCAGAATTCAATTAGAAAGGCCTGGACAAAGTAGGCCAGGGCTGTTTACAAGGACCTCACCCATAGTCTTTGTGCGCATAGAAGTCAAGGAGCCAGCGGCCTATAATGGCTCACATCAATAGCGATCAAAACAGGCTTGAAAAAAATATTTTTTGGTGGTTGTGAGACGTTTTTAAAATCCCTTTTATAGAGCAGTGAGTTGAACCAAGAGGATGCTGCTTCCTAATGGGGGCCTCACAATAGATGGCATTTTACTTTAAGATAACAGCAATGGGAGGATGAGTAAATGTATATAAACTAAATATGAAAGTAACAGGTACTTATACTATATTTTTACTACTGCACTAAAAGCTCTTCCAATTAGGCAACTATTTCAAACTTGTGTCGTCATGATACTAAAATTTTATTCAATTCAATACTCAATATTAGAGATGTAATGATATCCAAATCTCTCCGATATTTTTCACGATATACATCTCACAGTACAATATTTACTGCAATATTTTGTGGAAGCTAACAAAATTGTGAATATGCTACTTTTTCCTCCTAAAATGCCTTGACAAGACTTAATTCAAAGAAGTAAGATATGAAAGTGCTTAGAACTGTTGTTTCTTCATGTAGTTTGCACCAAAACGGAGCAAAGGATCATAGTCAATGCAGTTCCCTCTGTTTTTTTAGCCATTGTTGCACCATAACAATGAATTTAAGCGAAGAAACTTGTGATTCAATATATTGTTATGGCCCACGATATTACTGAGGCACTTTTGACGATACGATATCACGATATTTTGGTGATAGTTACACCCCTACTCAATACCAATTCCGATACCACTATCATTAAAAAATAAATAAAAAAATAAAAAAATTAGACCACAGAATCTAATTAAATCATCGTACTTTTTTATATTATATATTATATATATGGCTTTATGGTCCAGGTAGGTTTCGTACTAGGCTATGCGGTTTTACACTTCAAGATCACTCTAAAGCTTTTCAGGAATGGTTCATTTCTGTCCTGTGAGTGTGACATTTTTAGTATTGATACTTACTTAAAATAAGTATTTAGTTTTAGTATCGATTAGTATCTGATTTTCAATACTTACATACTAAAACCCTACTTCATACTACTACTGCAACTTTATTGTTAGCATTATTAAACCATAATATATACCACTATTTTCTAGATATTAAATTGAGTTGTGTTTTAATATTGATAACTTCCAGGCCCAGCTAGCCCAGTAGGTTTTATTTATCATTATTCCAATTGTAAGGGTCATCTTTGTATAACATTCTTCAGTAACCATAGAAAAGCAGAGCTCAGCATTGTGGCAGGCCTGCTTGAACCATCCAGATTTTCATGTTGATACCTTACTGGCCTCTCCCAATGCACTGTGTTAAAAGGCTGACAATAGCAATCTACACAATAGAGGTGGATAAAGGCTGGCCACTGATGTTTTTATCCAATTACAGCTTAGTGCATCCAGTGGCCCCAGCACTATCTACATCACTGACCTATCAATCTCATTATGGCTGAAGCCTGCATCTGCTTAATCCACTCAGTTTTTCCTTGTAGCTTTAAGTAATGACAGGGTTTATTAGGTCTGACCATGGGTTGTGATGCTGAGTTGTAGTTACTGATCTGTGCTCTATTTAAATCCATCCTGTGTAGAGAAAAAGTCCTTACTCCCACGGTTTATTATGGGAACAGGTGGGGCACAGACCAAGCAGCACCTCCGGGCCAAAGACGGAGCACCCTGCCAAGTTTGGTTCCTGGTTCATTACCCGTGAGGTGTATTCAGCGCACAGCCACTTCATACTGGGCAAGTGGGGCTTCATAGTATAGTGTTAAGAAAATCAGATCATTTATTTCCTTACAAATGGATGGCTTTTTTTATGTATCGTTTTTTATATTGCCTATACTCTCTGGAGAAACAGTTGAAGACTGACAGAATTTGAAGTATTACACGAATATTCTTTGACAAATTGGTATTTCTATTAATGACGTTGCATTGTAGGCTTGAACCTAGCCTTGCAATATAACCAAGGATGTATACGGGTATGTGTTCTGATCAGAGGTGGAATGTAACAAAGTAAAAATAGTAAGTACTGTACTATAAATTTTATTCATCTGGACTTCACGTAAATACATTTTACTTTTAAATCATGACATTTTATTTTCTGAGATCTGCTGAAAAGGCATAGAGTTTATTTTTAACATGTTCATAGTTTTAGCTTACAAAAATATACAAATAAAAACAGCTACCTCAAAATCTGTGCAAAATGCTTTTACTTTTTACTCTTTAAGTACATTTTTAAACAGGTTCTATAAGACCTTTACTTGAGTAGATTTTTCAGGTGATACTTTTAATTTAGTATCTTTTTGCTCCAATATCTTTACTTTTACTTAAGTAATAAAAAACACACTGGTCCTGATTACACATAAAAAAAACCAAAAAAAAAAAACACTGTTGCCATAAAATTTCAAATAAAAAATAATAATGCCTTATAATGCCACAGCTTCCCTGGGCTAAACTGACATAAATGAGGATGCCAATTTGTACTATTGGCCTCTCCAACATATTTGCTCTAAATACAGGTAAATCTGCCCTTTAAAAACACAGAGGAGCTTCATGGATTACAACATGCTGAGAGAGAGTGACAAAGTATGTAAGAATACTCTAAAATGTGTGAATGACAATACAAATTAAATTAGTATACAGTATTAAGAACATGGCACAACACTCAAAAAAAGCAGTTTAAGGATGTGATAAATCTGTATTATTTTCGCAGTTTCAAGTTTGGAGTACCCAACATAGCGGACACAGACTGAAGTGACATTTCCAAAAGATGTAAAATAGGCCATAGCCATCAAAGTGGTTCTTCTTCATGGTCAATTGAGCACAGTTTGCACAAGCCAAGCAGAGGTAAGAGGCAGAGTAATGCGTGAGTGATGGAGTGTAAAAGTGAGAGAAAGGAGCAGCTTAATTCACTGCCTGTCCTCTCAAGCAACGTTTAGTAAATCACAGTCAGTTTATGAAGGCCCCAATGTCTTTGTAGAAACAACCAGATGATTATAAGATCCTTTGGATGCTGAAGGACCTGACAGTGTAGCTTTATCTTGCTATAGCTTCCCAGCCTCCTCTTCATTACCGCGTCATGAGGTAGAATTGGTTGCGAGGTCCAAAAAATGAACTCTGATATGGTATGCTAACGCGATGTGACTGCAGGCAAATGTAGGCAAAGTAGTTTCATCTCTGCAAGTCGCGTTGGATCAATAATACATGAGAGCACCTCCTTTACTATGATTAAAAGAGATGTATCATAGAGCTACAGGTGCCGCATTACCAATATGGACTGCGCATATTCAAGGTAGTCTAAAGATGTGTACCATGTGCTGGGGTTTTCTCTTCGTTACACATGGCAGCATTGTCTCAGAAGTTTGAAATGGTGGGTTAGGGCCAAAAAGAGTGGCTATGATTAGTTGTACAATCTGGTTATTATCTGGCTTCTGATGTGAGTAATCTGATTTCTTTCTGAGTGTTCATACTTATACAGGTGCTGACAAGGACAATTATGCAAAAAGGGGCAGACTAATTTGGCAGAAAATGAAAGAAAACGTTAAAGATTAAAAGAGCTGTTAAATCAAAAATGTTCTGTCCATGTAAATGTTCCCAGTGTCACATGTATAGGTTAAAGGTCCTATATTATGCAAATATTATGGACTCTTGTGAGCTTTAAGCCATGTTATAATATTGTTACCTCATCAAAAACATACGTGGAGTTGTGTTTTGTTTCATGGAGCACAGTGGAGTACTTCTCATATATTACCACATGACATCAAGGTGGAACAATGTTTTCTGTTTGAGAGAAGAACTTTGTTAGCCTGATTCATCAGCCAGTTTCACTTTGTGGAAACCACCTAACCTCGCAGCATTAGGATTTGTTTGCTTGAGGGTAGGCAGGTAGTTTTTAAAATTTAACCAATCGCTGCTATTTGGTTGTTATGTATGTAATGCGCCAGAACGCTCAGTGGTGTCCAAGTAATTGCCGGCACAACAGCAAACAAAGCAGAGAGTGAAAATCCTCGATCTTGGGAAGCATTGCCAACACAGAATGTATGACTTCGTCTACATCTATCTCGACCGCTTTGTTTACTGTTGTGCTGTATCACAAAAGAGACCCAGACAGGTGCTTGAGTTTGACATCATGGCTTCACATCTCTCCGCTGATTGGCCAATTCGTGGTCTATAACTTCCGGGGATCTTGCAAACTGTCTAGTGTATTCCGATTCCTGACCTAGTTGCTGGAGAGAAATGAAATTGAGCAGCGACACTAGGTGGCGCCAACCTGGCTAGAACTATATGGGTTTGTGTGTTAAACACGTGTGAATCAAGAAAAACATAACTCCAGCTATTTTTTTGATGAGCAAACAATATTATAACATAGATCAGAAAATAGCTTGGCTTTTAAGATTGGTTCAGTTTGTTGTTCAGGTTTAGCTAATAGTTTTTCTTTGAGAGTCAATATAAAATACACTGAAAGAAATACATCAATCAACCACCAGCAAAATGTTTTTTTTTCTTAAACACTTCCAGTAAAAGGAAACAACAATAACCTATTTGAAAGCAACTGAACAATAAAAAGTGTGTGTGTGTGTGTGTGTGTGTGTGTGTGCGTGTGTGTGATGGAACTCTCGAGCAGGGGAAATGAGCAAGCAATTTCAACAAAGGGCAAATTTGGATAATTCATCAGAGCTTCTTCAAAAATACAACCCTAGGAAGTGCTGGGCCAGTCTGATCCAGTTCAGAGCAATTCAAATGATACCCAAGACCTTGAAATAATGAAATAAAACAGTACAGATCCATTATGGTCTTGCCCTATGATATTAACAATAAAAAAGCTTACGTTTTGCAAACAGATATGTGTTAGCAATGTCTCTAGATCAACATGCTGTGCTGACATAATTGATTGATTACATGGATTTCTGTTTGTTTATTATATGTTGTCTTCAACTTAACAATCAAGGTGAAGAAAGTACAGAGAAAAAAAGTAATAAAATAATAAATAAAAAATAGATCTCTAAGAAACAAGAAAGTACAAAATTATCTCTAGGTGTTCGAAAGGGAGTGGGATAAAGTATGACATTATGACTACCTTCCCGTGTTGAGTTAGTGCACACATTTCCTACACACAATCACATATTTCCTACAATATTACAATTTCTTTCTTTTTTAAAATATATTTTCAAATCCATTTTAAATACAACATTTCAATACTGTTCAGCTCAAGTGTAATTATTGCCATCTGTCCACTCTATCAGTTGAATACCTCACTCATTTCTATTAACGTCTTCCATTTTCTTTCCTTCAGTGGCACACAGCATTGACAGAAGCCCTGATCTGAAGTGCCCTAGACAGTGTCCATTGCCGGGTAAAAGGCCACATCCAATCAGACCAACCAGCAGACAATATCAAAGAGCTGTGGAAGGTATGGCTGCACTGCTCATTTGACAAAGGGTGGAGGTGGATGGAGGAGGGTGGAGGGCTAGAATCTCATCAGAATTCTTTGAAGATGAGTGACCACATGGCAGATTATGACATTCGGAAATCTAAGGTCCTTCAAAATGGCAACAGGATTATGAAGTTACCCCAGTGATGAAAGACATGACCTGAACATGGAGTTACAAGATTTGTGATACACTGACCTGATCTGTAAGCCTGTCACCAACCCAACTATTTATCGTTAATGAAAGTACAGCTATTGTTGCTGTTCAAACTAGAGTGACACTTTGGAATACTGTACTATAAAGACAATTTTAATGAGGCCAAGGTGATGTGACAAAAAGAAGACATTTCATAACTGCCATTTAAGACAAAAATACACGTCAGATTTCTACCTCCTAAATCTTAACTCCAAACTCACTGACGATTAAAAATAACAGAATCAAATTAAATCAATTCTATAACCCATCTGACCTCAGTTCTATTTATCTGTTTCTCCTAACTTCTTATTCTTCAGTGATGTTATTCCAGCAGCCATTATTCAATTACCCTACCCAACATGCATCAGCCGATTTCATTGATTTTCTCTGATCAATACGAAGAATCGAGTTTCCATCCAAAAGCACATGACGATGACGTGATGAGGACAAAAGTTCAAGATGGCGGCGGGAAGCAGGGGGCGTCGACTTATGTAAACACGATGGCGGTGAATACATGTTTTTTTGTTTTACCTGCATGACCATCTGTTGCCATGCGAGGGGCTGGCTGGCAGTGGCAGTAGCCGGCAGGTTGGCTCTCTCCAGTTGTAGGTTGACATTGCGGCGCTCCTCCTCCAAAGCACGGGTCAGCTGTTCAAAGCGAGCCTCCTGCTCTTTCACTGAGGCCAGGATACTAGCGGCCGAGCGAACTTCATAGTCCTCCATGTTGGCTGGTTTGTGTGCAAAGATCTTCCAGGGTTAGGAAGAAAGAGGGAAAAGGAAGGAGGGGAGGAGGACTAGGTCAATAAAAACACCTTGACCAAGCCTGACCAGCAGCTCTAACATTAGGGTCCTCAAAAGTATCTGAAACAAGTACTTCCTTGTGTATCTCTGAATCCTAAGAAGATGCTTTTCTGGTGGTGCAGCTGCTACCCGTTTGTCCCCATGGAGGTATTATTGCTTTAACTGGAATGTTCCACTCTATTGCATTCAACTCATCTATCTTGCATTTGTTTAATAAGAAGTGTTTTTATTGCTCAAATACAGCAGGAAAAACAGTTATGTCTGCTGTGAACCTAGTTGCCTCTCCATAGGTCTAACATGTAACCTGCTTTGGTCGTGTCACCTACTGTGGAACATTCTAGACAAAGGAACATCTCCATGGAAAGAAGCAGGTGGTGGTTTCTCCACCAGAAAAGTTGCATAGTGCATTTTCAACACAAAGCAATATTTTGCATTTTGTGTTTTTGTTTATTCAGGGGCCAATGTACAACATATTACTTCTCTGTTTGATTTGATCTAAAATTCTTTTGGATCTAACTAAAAATCTGTTGGCTATGATTATAATTGTTTGGTAGGTGGTCATGTCTTAAAAGTTACACCAATTAGTGTCCAGAACCACTTTTAAACAAAAATAAATCAGTCTAACAAACCTGCATCCAAACTAGCCTAACAGTTGTTTTTAATAACAACAACTGGCATCATAGCAAGGCTAAATAAAAGCGATATTTTTGGCTGGATGTCTGGGCTAGTTTCTTGTAATCTTTCCTTAGAAGAACTTGAAGCTCATGATCACAAAAGATGACAATGAGGCTGCTCTGCTGGATGCCAACTATGCTTAGCTTTCTTTTCTTGTAATTACAACTATCCAACTCAACAAAGCATGTGAGAAGAACAGTGGGACACATGATGCAGCAACAATGCAACAAGAAGCACACAATACAAACATGGGTATTTTTAACATATAAGGTGCAAATGGCCAGACATTTTTAGCATGGAGGAATGGCCCTGTCATTTGACACTGTCATGCACCAAGCCACAACACATTCTGACATACAAGCACTATTGCAAGAATGAGTCCGACATGGGATGACGACCTCAAATTGTACAAAAGAGGGACATGCTGTTGAATGGGCCTTTGGGGAAATTTTAACTCATTGATACTAACTGCAGCAACACCATGTGACTTTAGCTTTTTATCAATCGTAAGAGATTGGAACAGCAATGACAGTACACCCCAAAACATTTATTATCATGCATGTAACTCTCACTTTTTATGATGCATTTAAATCATCAGAGTAAAAGTGGGACATTCTCTGAGTTCAATGAGGAACTGGGGTTGTCAAAAGTATCAAAATGAAGAAACTAATACACAAATCACACGACCAGGACAAAATTTGACCTTTCCTAAATAGTTTTAGAAGGATTTTGAGCTTTATCATAATTGTAAAAGATAACAAAGAAAGTATTTTTTTCTTTACTAAAACAAATATCATCATTGTGGTATCAAAATCATTTATCAATCAAAATCCTGTTCCCTTGTATTGAAAACGAGTGTGAAATTTTAGTATCATGACAACACTATGACAGAGACCTAAATGCAGGATAACCAAAAAAAGTACAGGGGGTCACCGTACCAACACATGCACACTACCCATAACCCCCTGCACAAGTGGGTTACCACGTACACTGTCACTATCATGAGAAATCAGGATTTTGGGCACAGATAAGGCAAAATGCAGTATCTCTGTCACACACACGCCCTGATATGTATAACTGATGGTGGTGGGATATCAGGGGAGATGTCAACACAGTAACAAATGAGGTTGGGAACAGCAGTCCACAGCAATACAGACCTAGTAGATAAGCAGGTAGTGAAGCGTTAGCAAACAGACATCCCCCAATGCAGCACAGGAAGAGAGAGGGGAGAGCTGGGAGAACAAGGGAGAGAGGAGAGAAGAAAAAAAGAAGTTAAAATGAAAAATAACTTTGTGTTTATTCTGTGATTGTTTGAAAAAATGACAAGCATTATAGAGTCTGAAAGTCCTCCTATTATGCGCTGAAAGGTTGCCATTCTACGGCCTTCAAATTAGTGAGTTTTTTAATTAATTTGATTTTGAAATCTGAAAGTGGGTTTTGGTTTTGACATTACAAAACAAAAATTACTGTGATTACTGTGGAACCTTTAATTCAAATTGCTGTTTTGGTTCAACAAATATTAGATTTTTTCATAGTTTTTGTAAAAGTACATCAGTAAAACTAATTATACAATGTACAAGTTTAAAGATACTGTAGACTGACAAACCAACCGAGGACATCTGTAAGAAACATAAGATATAAACTTGTAAACAATGCAAATATTTAAATAAAAATTGCACAAAAAAGTGGACATTTTGATGGCTTTTCATTTGTGTTTATAAATGCAAAACACTGAAAATTGAAATTCAACTTATTCCCAATCATACAGTAATTTTCAAATGATTACACACTACGGTACATTGTTGTGCACTTGGCCTTGATTGCAATGTGGTGGAAGTAGTGAGAGCAGACAGCATCGCTCCCTTCGCCAGGGTGCACTTACTAAAAATGCACACCACTGACTCAGACACTACGTTACATCAAAGCATTGTGGGAAATTTCTGAGTGATGCGACTGAGGCAGGATTGAAGAGGGGCGCTGTGGCCAGGCGAAGGGGTGATCAATGGATACGCACCCGCTCGCATGTCAAACAGCTTGGGCTATAGACGGGCAATGCGCAGTCAGAGTAGCATAAACAGTGTATGCTTCACTATAGTGCGTAGGGTGTATGTGTGTGTGTGTGTGTCTGTGTGAGGGACCCTTATTCCCTTTGAAGAGTACAATAGCTGTTTGATGTAGATGCATGCTGATCATTTATTTATCTCGAGTTTTTCTGATGTGAGTCTTCCCCTTTTCTGGCTATTCCCGGAGAGAACACAAAATCTTGGGGAGAGAGGCTGAAATTCAGGCTCCAAGGTCAATGTGTTTTTAAGAACATGATATGTTTTTGATGGACATATCCAGTCCATGAGTAATTAATTTGGAATCAGAAAAGTAAAAAAAACTATGGCACAGCCTGACTCTTTATGTTGCATTTCTATAAATGTCATTACATTTGTCGTAGTTATTATAAGGTATATAACCAATCTTAAAAAGTAACAATAGAACATTAGCTTTGAGTGGTCAATTTAGTTTGACCAATTAAGATACATTTAAGATTTGGAACCAAAAATTCAATTCAGTTACAAAGACATTCACAAGTACAGTAGTCTGTCACAAACAACAACAACAAATTTTGAAATGTGACATATTGAGAAAAAATAAAATGCATCAAGAAAATATTGAAATTATCTCATGATAAAAGCAGGAAACCCCAGGTAACTCTTTGGTGAATGAAACATATTGTAACAACCTGTAAAATACTAACTATTTGACACTGTATGGCTTATATGTTATCGTACTACAAAAAAGTCCCAGATATTGCCAAAAAAAAATACACACAGTAAAAATGGAACCGTTAATCTGAAGTAGGGTTGTCGAGATTGTGCAGTTAATTGATAATCGTGAAGTTAATGCATAAAAAAATCTACATAAATGCGAAGTACGGTGCCTGTTTATGTCTCAATAATTTTATTTACTAAGAAAGTTTGATTTCATGAAGCTGGTCACATAATGAAAGAATGGAGATCGATTAGACAGATAGTTGAAAAAAAAATTGAAGGACTTCACTGTTGTTTGGGCATGCAAAAGCACAATAGAGCTCAACAGTGTCTGCCCACTTTAGTTCTGGAAGTCAATTTTCCATTCTTTTTTCCCATATACTTATGGAAATTCTTAAATCGTGGAGGTTAACCAGCTATATAGTAACTAATATCCATAACATGGTTGTTTTAAAACCAGAAATCAGATTTAAAATGCAATATTTGGCAAAATGCTTTAGTGACTTTGTGGTTTATAAAGTTTCAGAAACAAATTTTTAATAAAATTATAGGTTTTGTGCTCATTAGTCACCACGTAGCCTGAGCAAGCTTTAAAACTTTTAATATAATTTTCTAAAAGTCTCTGGGGAAAATCAATGAGAAATTTACATCTGAATCTGGTAGGTGGCAACTGTACAGCTCCATAACCATACCACTAAAATTAGTTTAATTTACTGAATGATAAGTTAATATAGTAATTACTCCTGACAGGACTGTTTACAATCTATACACTCAGATCAACTTTATACATAACAAGGCCAAACTGTTAGAGACTTGAAACCACTCCGTCTCAAGTGTGGCTGCCTCGCATGTGTTTGCAGCTGGTAATTTGTTCAAAATGGAAACATTGCTTTGGAAACTGATCTTGTATATATAGCAGTCATGTCTATTTTTGAATATGCCGAATGCTTGAGATAACTGCCGCTGAAGGAAGAGCCGTGCCGATTGGACATTCCCGATGACAAACCATAATGACTCACACTCCCCGTGGGGTCAAGGGCAGATAGACTGACACTTCCTCATAGTTATAGGGCTGTAATATGGAGATCATGCAGGCTACACCCCACGGTTTGTGATTAAACAGCAACTTCTGGGGTTTCCTAAAATAGCTTCTATTGCACGGGGTGGGACAGCTGTAGAAAATCCCCCTATGCCAAAACTACAGCTGAGGTCCAGCAGATGTTCACTAATGGGGTCGGTCAGAGGGGAGAAGAGCACAGCCAAAGTCCAACTCTTTAACCCCAACTACTCAAATTACACTAGTCACAGTTGCTCTTTGTTTATATTCATCTGAAATTACAATGGTATTTGTAAAAGTGATTTTAATTTTGTATAAAACAATGATTTGAAAGCATCATTAACTATGACACTTTTTATGATATTTAAAGGGCCCATTACTCTGTTTGATGTTATAATATTGTTTGCTCATCAAAAACAAACATGGAGATTTGCTTTGTTTCATTCACACATGTTTGATATACAAACCCTGCATATTTAGACTGGGTTCTTCTCTCAAACACCTTTTGATCTCTATTGAACAAAAATTAAAATGGTAGCTGTTACTAATACTAATAACAAAGGGTTACTGAAACAAAACAAAACTCCAGGTTTGTTTTTGAGGAGGTAACAACATTTTAACATGACTTAAAGCAAAAGTAAATTTTGCATAATATAGGATCTAGGAACACAACTAAATGTGTAGCTAGTGTTTTAACATGCATATAGGGGATGCATACAAATTCCAGATCTCACTCACTGGGCTGCAGAAGCTGCACTAGCACTGATTCATGATTGGCTGCGGGTGTTGGGGCTTAGGCAGTTCTTTTAGCTTTAAACCAATTGGTTTTCAGCACAGACACAGCACTGGCAAAAGAAATGGGAGACTTGTGTGACTTACTCTGCGTTGGGTAATTGGATAATCGTGTTGAGAACCAAAACATATTATTATAGCATAACCACCATCATGTCCAGTGTTTTTGTAATTAAGAATAAATCAGCATTACACAGGTCTCTCATATTTGGAGACAGTCATATTTATGGAATTTAAAATCAAAATCTTATGTAACCGTTCTTTTTAGCCTAGTGGGAAATACAGTACATGCAAGTAAAGTATTTGATTAAAACTATTCTCAGTCATGTTATTTGTGTCTTTAAGTTCTTTCAAGGACCACAGGAAAAACTGAATCTACCTCTATCTATCATTAAGCAGCTTGAGAATGCGTAAAATAGTTTCCTTGAGAGGCTTTCATACCTGTTCATGTGTAGAAATAGCTTCCTGAACAGCTTTGAAATGCACTCACTGACTCATGAGAAATAAATCTGCACGAGAAGAGGTACTTGTCCAGTATACTACAATCTGCATTCTATACCGCCCATGTAAAGCACGCTTCACTCTTTGTGTGCACTTCTCATTTGGTAGTTATTAAATTTTGAAGAACCCAGAAAGTTGCACTGTAGAGTAAACCTTGTGAGGAATTTCTATAAGATCTGCTGTCACCAAACTAAATAAAATAGTGCATGAAATGAAAAATTAAACATCTTATTTTTCTCCTCATACTGATCAAAGTTTTTTATTATTTCATTTTTTGAATTATTATGATTAAAATGAATAAATATGGCTTTTAGTGTTTGAGTTTGATACTAAGGAATAGACTCAGTACTCAACACAGATTCTAATAAAAGACAATCTTTATTTAGACAACAGAATGTGATTTTCGATATTAAATCATAGTCATCCAGATATGTTCCATAGTGATCCATCGGCATATACTTGTCTATGTGCTCTTATACCACCCGTACAGCACAAACTCATTCTAAAGCTATTCAAGAAAGATTAATTTCTGTCCTGCAAATGTGATTTTTTAATATTGATACCTGCTCAAATTAGTATCTAGTTTCAGTACTAATTTTAGTATCAATTAGTATTTGATTTTTGATCCCTAATGGCTTTCAACCTTAATTTGGTAACATCTCCATGGAGACAACCAGATGGCAGACCCCCCACCAGAACAGCTACATAGTGCACCTTCAAATACTTCAGTGATAACATGGTATTTCTACTTGTAAGATAATATTAAAATGGATTTGGTTTTGTTTACATTGCATAAATAACTACAAATTTTTACAACTAGTGGGGACTTTCTCCATGCTGGTAGTGTTGTTGTCTATTGCATTTGTAGTTTTAATGCACCTAGGTGAACAGATTGAAAGTGTGACCAGTATTAAGTTAGAGGCATTCACCTGATTAGGGACCTCCTCCAGGGTGGGTCCTTGTGCCCCCCCTTGTCTCCCATTTCAAACCTTTCTGTAGCCTGAATAATTGCATTTCAAATTAATTCCTTGTCTAAACCCATCTGATGCCCAAGTGAGGATGCGCCTCTCCACTGGCCCATGGGGAACAGAAAACACCTGCGCTCACTTTGCCTGGTATACGCACCGAAATTGCACCCCAGTCTTCAATCTACCTTCCCTGTCAATGATAATACTTTGAGTTATAGAGACAAATAGGTATTGCTCTGACTTTGCAGCACCAGGCAGCTCCGGCTCCTCTGAGACAGTTTTGTTCCCAGATAAACTAAAAGGAGGATTTGCAACACTTTGGAAACACAGGTTGGGAAGATGAAAGAGAAGGAAAAAAATAATGCTTTATAAAACTTTTTTTCTGAGAGGGAGGACAGTTGTGTATAATGATTTAAGTGTTGCAATATCTCTAAATATTTGGTGCTGTTAAGGTGGTGAGCAAGGTCACAAGAAATCATAAGATGTGGAATAAACAGGAGATTTAATATTACATAAAACCTCTTAAGTTTTAGCATTTAGTATTAGCCATTCAAAGTGCAATATTTATTAAGGACCACATTAAATGGACATCAGACAGAAAACAACATGTAATTCATTTGATTTAAAGGAGCACTCTGACTTTTCTAGTGGAATGTTCCCCACTTGCCTGTCTCTATGGAGATGTTTTGTTACTTGGTTTTATTGCTCAGAACAACAAACAGGGTTGCTCAGAGTAGGAATCAATGGTGTTGCCTGCTTGTTTTTAAGAAGGTAAACAATTCCATACTGAAGAGCATTCTAGGGAAATATAATATAACTTCTCAACTGAGACAAGCTGGTAATGGACCTTAAACCAGAAAAGAGGAAAACTAGTACCATACTTGTACTAGTTTTTCAAAAAAGTCCCTCACTCCAAATAAAGTTTGGAGTGAGGGACTGGTGAAAGGCGGGGATGGAGAACACAGTTTCATGGGAACCGGGAGGGTGTGCCAAGCAACTTTCTTGGAAGTCATTGGATGGATCAACAAAACATGGACTTCAGTGACAACCAAAACCATCCTGTCGGGATTCAGAAAGGCTGGCATAATTCTAACTGGAACTGATGCTGAGTCTGACGACAGCTATGCAGAAGAGGAAGCGGTGCTCCGTTTACCTCCAGAGGTGGCGGAATTGCTCAGAAGTGACGCCAAGGATAAAGAATTCAATGGATTTCATGATTTGGAGTGAGATGGAGAGCTTGGTAAACTTGTTATGTATGTTGAATAACTCTTAATATGTTATGTTAACAGCTTGTTGTTCTCTGTTCTATTGTTATTACTATAACTTGCTTTTCAAGATGAATTGTCAGTTCCTGGTCTCAGATTTTATAATGTAAATCTCCCCCAAAAAGTGTGACTTATGTTTTTTCTTCTTCATTACACATTTTTTGGCTGGTGAGACTTATACTCCAGAGTGACATATAGTCAGAAAAATACGGTATGTGACTGCATTGTCTGAATAAACAATAATTTGATTTAAAATATCATAAGTAAAGCATAGTCAGTAGTCACTACAACACGTGAAGATTCATATGAAATGCAAATGCTAATTAAGGGGAAGGTTAGGATTTATTGTCCCTGTAGTAGCAACCATCCCTCAAGGGCAACCTGTCAAAAGCTGTGAGCGTCATGGTACGGCAGGTCAGGACTACCTCAGCTGGAGGATAGGACCAATTGTGCATGTTTTGGGTTGATGGATGGGGGAAACCAGAGTGCCAGGATGAAACCCACTCAGACGCAGGGAGAAACATGCAAACTCTGCACAGAAAGGCTCATGACTGAAGGGATTGAACACGTTTTTCTTACTGTGAGGTGAGTGTCAGCCACCGTACCACCTAATGTTTTGTCTGCAGTTCTTTAACTTGTTTCAGTAACATCTAAGTATCACTACACACTGCGACGCCACACGGAGCGAAGCCAGAATAAGATTACAGAGGTGTACGAGTCCACTGCTGATCACTTTCACAGCTTGAAACACATCTGTTGTTTACTGTGCATTTCACATCCAACGCCTTTCTTTGAAGAGCATCCTGTGTGGAGGATTTCTGTCTGAAAACATTCAAAAAGGCACGCCAAATACATGCAAATGCTATGTTAATCTATCTGAAGAGACTGAGCCGCTCATCTTTTCAACTTATTCCTTTGCCGTGTCACGTGAGATGGGGAATTATTTATATTTGTGAAAGCAAAGATATAAGCAGCATATTCTGTACGCACATATAGTGAACTGAAAATGGGATGTGAAGTGAAATGTGGTGTTCATTGTGTCCTCAGTTGTGGGTTATTATGAGCTCCTTGTTTGTGTGGGCGTACTGCAGTCTTTAATGAGGTAAGAGGAGAACAGGTATTTAGATTACATTTAGATTGACAAAGAGCTGCAGGCGTTAATTCTTAAACTAGACTTTAGTAACTTGAGTATTATCTAACACTGAGCTGTCAAAAATGTCTGCAAATGATTTTAAGAATGGGAAATATAAAAAGTGTATTTGTTTTTATGGCAAGAAGGTAGGAAAATATTGTAGTCAAGATCACTGTTACAGTGGTAGTAAAAAAGTAAAAAAAAAAAAAAGTACAAATCGGGAACAGTACATTTTAAGTGAAGTTAGTGATCCCCACATCAGCGCAGACTTGTGACCTTTCATATAGGAGGCTGAAAGTGTAGGCAGATATTCTAAATGAACTGAATGCAGCCTCACTTTGCATGACCTTAATAATAATAATAATCTTAACATTAGGTGGTTGAATGTGTAGAGTGAATCAAATAAAGAATTCTTATCTGATCTTTACAATACTATTACTTTAAAATAATATTGTACTACAAGTAGTAATAGTAGATGCAGAGGTGGGACCAAGTCATCATTTTGCAAGTCTCAAGTAAGTCTCAAGTCTTTGATCTCAAGTTCAAGTCAAGTTCCAAGTCAAATACAAGCAAGTCCAAGTAGAGTTTTGAGTCACTGGCCCATAAGTCCAAGTCAAGTCCAAGTCATCTGCTTTGAGCTTCAAGTCATTTCAAGTCTTTAAACCAAAGTACAAAATATATTAGATTTTTGCAATTTATAAGAATTTTAAGATAAAATGTTCTTATAAAGTCATAGTATATTTATATGTGAGTATTTACAGAGTATGTAAGAGTTGTAGAAATGTAGAAATGTTTTCCTTTTTAAATGTCTTGACAAGATCTTAGAGTGAATCATTAAAGTCAGAATAGAAAGAATTTAGATTTAAAAGTGCTTCTCAAGTCTTCTCAAGTCACAGGCCTCAAGTCCGAGTCAAGATCCAAGTCACTGACCTTCAAGTCCAAGTCGAGTCCCAAATCTTAGACCATTTAATCAAGTCAAGTCTCAAGTCCTAAAAATAGTGACTCAAGTCTGACTCGAGTCTGACTCAAGTCTAAGTCACGACTTGCAAGTCCCGACCTCTGGTATGGTGTGATAAATTAACCAACTGAATATGCAATAACTTATAGGAATCTTTGAAATTTTAAATCACCTCAACACAATTTCAGACAAGCAAGCGACTTAATCACACCAAGTCACAATTTCTTGGTGGAAAAAATCCTGGATATATTGACATCCAGAAAAGACATTTTAGCTACAAGTCAAGCTCCCTTGAGTAAAGAAACCAGTATTGAAATAGTGTGAGCAAATATAATTATTGTAATGATGAGCCTTACACAGTGATTTGGAGGGGCTGGGGGTACCTTTGATGTTGGTGGGTGCTGTCAGACCAGGAAAAAACTGAGGACAGGACCAGCTCTGAGAGAGACCAGGCGCTTGTTCAGTCCACCAGGGGAAAGCTGCAATGAAAAAAACAACAAAGGAAATGAAAAACCCTGCTGACAATGCACTGGTAATATAGGGCTCTTATGTAATGTAGTGTAGCATTGCTGTGGGCTGGCACGCACTGTATACAATTGCAAACACATGGAGGTACTGTAGCTTTATTGTTTACTCAAGCACGCAACACACGCAAGTTTAGGCAGACCCAACCCTGTGATAATTAGTGTGGAAGGACATCAGATGTAAATGACAAATTAATATACAAATGACTACAAATAAGGCTGCAAATGAAAGACTGTGAAGAATTCATTAAAGGGCCCATATTCCTCTATTTTCTGATCTATGCTATAATGTTGTTTCTTCTTCAAAAACATATCTGAAGTTGTGTTTTGTTTCATTCACACATGTTTAGCACACAAAGTCTACATATTTAGGCTGAGTTCTCAAACAGAAAACAATCTGTTCCATCTTTTGATGTCATGTAGTAATACAGGAAGTGCTCCACTGCGATTTTAAGCTCCATTCACCTTCACTCAAATCATTTGAATGATTTCAGCCCTGGAATTGCCAGTCTCTATTGAACAAAAGGTAAAGGGTAGCTGTTAACTTGAAAACTACTGTTTAATGACATCAAAAGGTAGAAGAGAGTATTTTGAGATTTGTAGACCGACTAATAATAAAGTGTTACTCAATCATGTGTGAATGAGACAAAAACTCTAGGTATGTTTTTGAGGACATAACATTATAACATGTCTTAAAAATCACAAGAGTCAATTTTGCATAATATAGGACCTTTAACAAAAGTCAAAATCAAACGAGATTACATAACTACTATATTGTTGGTATAAGGGTACTACACCTTGAGGAATTGCACAATTAAGTTTTAATATAAGATTTCATTTGAATTCTGTGATTGAAGGTACACCTGTGTGTGTTCACTTTCTGCCACTACAAGTGTAACTACACAGTCATCACGTAAACATTCTTGCTGGAACTGTGAGTGCTGCGCTTTACTTTATTACAAGTTTTGTTTACTGTTTACAATAAATTAATTTTTTTATCATATTTCATACATTTGTTGTTTAATTCTGAATATTTTATTTAACTTATTAATGTTACCTAGCAGTACTTTGCATTTATTTTATTTTTCCATTTGTATAAGAAAAACAAATTGCTGCGCACATTTTCTTTCCATACTGTACCGAAAATGAACCAAACCGTGACCTCAAAACCGAGATACCTACAGAACCATGATTTTTATGTACTGTTACAATCCTACAAAAAATAACCAAAAATTTCTCAGTAGTGCAAAGAAAATGTACACACGATAAATACTGATCTCCAAAAATATTGTTTCAGCTTTCATATATTGAACTATAACTGGATATAGTAATCATCGTGATAGGCCTATCATCATTTCAAAACTTGTTATTGTGACAGACCCACCAAACTGCCGATTTTCTACTATAAACATATGTCTACCTGACCTGAGCTGCAGCACTGACAGCCTGTGAAATGTAGACATCACAAACATAGATATGGAGGAGACCTATGTCCAGCACCGCACTGCAAATTGGTTTTGATGCTGGGTGCCATGGGATGAATCGGGGCCATATGAGCCAACCTTTGATGGAGAGGAAACAAACCCTGGCAGCAGAGACACATGAGCCTTGAAGATGATGTAACCAGCCTTCAAACATACCCAGCTCCACACGCAAAAGGCTTCATCTTTCCTACAAATTGCCTCATTCTGTAAGTGGTGTTTTGACAGCCTGGCAAAATTAACAGTAAATTAATAAATAATGTTGCAAATGAGTTCATCAGCAGTTTGCTTAAAATGCGTAAACAAATGTGACTGTGAAGTAGATTTGATATGGTTGAAGTTGAAACTGAACAAAGTATTTCAAGCCGTATTAAAACATGTAATTTGAGACTGGATCTTTTCTCTATAAATTTGAATGGGCGTGACTGTCAGGCAGACTAGAGTGGAGAAACGCATGGTTTGTTTGTGCCAAAACAAGCATGATGAATTATGGGTAAGAAAGAAAAAAGAGAGGAGAGGAACGAGGCAGACTTAAATTGAACAGGTGAATTCTTGGCTTGGTTCACATCCACAACAAAATCTGGTTTCTGGAACTGTAGGATTAAAATTACATGTACACTGAAAAATTTAAAGTGAGGAATCAAAAGAACCATGATCAAAAAGAAACTGGATGATTTGGCTTTTTATATGTAACTTCATTTATTTATTTATTTTTTTTATGTTACAGCTCCAAAAATGTGTTATTAAAGGTGCATTATGTGACTTTTTGGTAGGGGGTCCGTAACCTGTTTTTTTCAATGGATATGTCATTGCTCTGCCTGGAATGTTCCACACTATGACATTAAACAGCAGTACTTTACATTTATTAAATTAGAGTTGCTTTTATATAGTGCAAAAATACCTACAAAAATAGTTCTGACTGTGAGCGTGGTCGCCTCTCCACAGATCTGACCTGTAACTTGGTCTGATTTGGTCTCCAAGAAGACAAAGGTTTAATACTAGGGATGGAACGATATCCAAATCTCACAGTATGATATTTATTGAGTTATTTTGAAAAGGCTAATAAAATTGTAGATGGGAAACTTTTCTGCTTATAAAATACCTTGACAAGTTTTTGGTGTTAATTATTTCTGTCATAATCCCCAAAATTCTAGTAAAAAAACATATTTCTTCACATTGTCTGCCCTGAAATGAATCATGGGATATGTAGTTCCATATGTTCATAAGCTGTTGCTTTTATAAATTCATACATTTAAGCAAAGGAACTTAATTCGATATATTGTGACAGGCCATGACATTATTGTGAGACTTTTGAGAATACTATATCATGATATTTCTGTTATTGTTATATCCCTATTTAATGGGTGAAAAAATGCATAGCACACTCGGTTGGCCGATGTCCAAATACTATTTTATTAACAAAATAACGTTTCGGCAAAAAAAGCCTTCATCAGATATTTTTTGTCTTGGACCACAGCACACAAAATGGTTGCCAGCCCAGGTGCTCAATGAATGGGAGGTCCCAAAGTGAGGTCACCCAGTGAGTTCAGCCCATTCTACAACAAGAAACAACAGTTTACATAAAAAAACATTTTATAAAATACAGAAATAGTTTGTCTATCACAAAAAACATCTTAAATCAAACTCCACATTCAGTCCATGAGGAGTAAGAGTTTTAAGATGGTGAATCCAGAAGTGCTCTCTTTTTGACAGGAGCATCTCTAGATTACCACCTCTAGGGGGCAGTTCCACATGTTCAATGCCAATATATCTTAAGGAAGAGATAGGATGGTTAAAATCAACAAAATGAGCTGCCACAGGATAGTTCATGTTTTTACATCTGATTGTACTCCTATGTTCTGCAATCCGTGTTTTTAAAGCCCTGCTGGTTTTACCCACATAAGCTTTACCACAGGGGCAGGTCCTATCCTGTGGCGGCTCATTTTGTTGATTTTAACCATCCTATCTCTTCCATAAGATATATTGGCATTGAACATGTGGAACTGCCCCCTAGAGGTGGTAATCTAGAGATGCTCCTGTCAAAAAGAGAGCACTTCTGGATTCACCATCTTAAAACTCTTACTCCTCATGGACTGAATGTGGAGTTTGATTTAAGATGTTTTTTGTGATAGACAAACTATTTCTGTATTTTATAAAATGTTTTTTTATGTAAACTGTTGTTTCTTGTTGTAGAATGGGCTGAACTCACTGGGTGACCTCACTTTGGGACCTCCCATTCATTGAGCACCTGGGCTGGCAACCATTTTGTGTGCTGTGGTCCAAGACAAAAAATATCTGATGAAGGCTTTTTTTGCCGAAACGTTATTTTGTTAATAAAATAGTATTTGGACATCGGCCAACCGAGTGTGCTATGCATTTTTTCACCCTGATCTGGCTACTCCTTGCATTTGCACCTCTGCAGGAATCTTGGTGTGCGTTTTCTGTTTCTTTTTATATCCCTATTTAATACCATACTCCCTATTCCAGACAAAGCAAAAACATCTCCATGAAGAAAAGCATTTGATGGACCGTCCACTACAAAAGTTAAACAATCAACCTTTAATCATAATTTGAGTGCACATGTAACTGTAGCCACTGTTAAATAAACTGCTGTAATTGCATTGTCAAATGGAAAAATGGTTTGCTGTGAGCTCAGTATCCAGTATTAAAGAAAGGAGGACATACTGGCTGGCCAAGTTACCAGAGTACATAAATTCTAAAAGTAAACTGGAATACAAAAAAGGCACAGATAGAAATCCAAAATAAGAAACTAAACCAAGATTAACTTTCAAAAATATTTCTCTATAACAAGGCAAACTTATCTATTTTCAAACCAGAACTGTTAAGCGATTCTACAGTACCATAATTCACTTTACATACCACCTCTTGGGAGCAACCTCACTGAAGTATTGTAATTCCTCAGCTGTTTCACACTTTTCATGTACGTGAGAGCATTAAACCAGCCAAAACTAGGTCAGTTCACAGTTTCATAGCCCAAATCAGAAACATGGACTCTACATTGCTTCTCTACATATATACCATCACATCCCATCTTGTCCAAATGCTTCTATGACTGCGGGTAGACATGGTACAGCAATGTTTCATTAACCGCGATCTGAAGACACCTACAGAGTCGGAAAAACCAAGTCGACCTCTTCCTCGGCAGGTTTAGTGGACCGCGATGAGAGTACATGCAGCTCTCCCTGGGAATTTTGGGTGTGTTCACTTCAAGGACAGATCGACTCTGAGGAGTTTGGGATTCCTGATTTCTACATCAAAGGTGAAGGTAAGCCCGGCTGCATTACTTATCACCTTGTCTCTGGTCTCGAGCAGTGGACAGGGCCTTACATGTCTCAAGAAGTGAGATTTTCCTTTAAACATATAGACTAGCTAACACGAAGAAATGGGTAGAGAGGAGTCAAAAATGCTACTGCGCCATGACTATTTAACTAATGTAGAATGAAGCATTAAAGGTGCACTATGCAACTTTTTGGTTGGGGTCTGTCACCTGCTTGTGTCTATGAATATATCATTGCTCTGCCTGTAATGTTCCACAGTATGATATTAGGTCATTAGGTCATTTATTCAATTACAGATGGTTTTATAGCTCAAAAATAACTAAAAGAAAAGGCATTTCATCTGTGAGTGGGGTTACCGCTCCACAGTTCTGACTCATAAATTGGTCTGGTTTGGTCTCCATGAAGATATAAAGGTTTATGAAAGTTTTATAAAGGTCTGGAACGCTTCACATTTTCATGGAGAAAAAAAAACCCTCTACCAGAAAAATTACACAATGTAGCTTTAAAATGTTTAATATTTAACAGTCAAAAATCTCAAAAACTTGGGTGTATTAATAACAGTGGATTATACTGGCCTTTAAAAAAAAAAAAAAACTTTAAGCATGATGTTGGTGATCTTGGCATTTATATTTTATGTTTTGCAGAACTTAAAAAATACCTATAATTGGAAAACACTCAGAAATGCCCTACTTTAAAGGGACAGTTTGAAATTTTTGACATACATGTAGGGACTCATTTCCTAATTAGCCAGAGTGTTAGAGACATGTGGAGACACTTTTTTAAATATTCCATCCAGTCCTTGTATTTGCAGAGGTCACTGGTGCTAGGCTAGTGCATGTCAATGGCCATAGTTAGCCTGCCACTAAAAACAGCCTTACCCACTCCACAAAGCACCTCAGGTAAATCTATTATTAAGCAAGACTGTCAATGTGAATATCTGTGTTGATAGAATAATGTTTGAAATAAAACTAACTTTGCATCTCATTAATCGTCGCATGTTGAGGGTCTATTTTCTCATATATCAGTCCGCCGCTGGCAAGCTATCTATCAGGAAGTACAACTCGCTGCTGCTGCTCAGACATAAATCTTTCAAATGCAAGGTTTATTTTTACTTCTAAAATTATTCTAGCAACACAGACATTCACATCAACAGTCTGGCATTATAATAGATTTTCCCTGGGTGCTTTGTGGAGTGGGTTTTTAGTGGCAGGCTAATTATACCCATTGATATGTGCTAGCCCCCTCCCCCCTTAGAGGAAGAAACCTTAGACATAGACTTGTAAGGTCCGATCTTCCTCCAAATCAGACCACTATTCCTGATGGGAATCGCCGCTGTGGTGAGTGCAGCCAGTGCCTACCATTGCAACAGTTTTAAGCACCCTCACACTGGAAAAGAAAACCGATCAAAGGAATTACATCCTGCAACACTAAGTCTGTTATTTATATGATCACCTGCCCCTGTGGTAAAGCCTATGTGGGTAAAACACACAGAGCTTTAAAAACACGTATTGCAATCAGATGCAAAAACATCCTGTGGTGGCTCATTTTGTAGATTTGAAGCATCCTATCTCTTCCTTAAGATATATTAGCATTGAATATGTGGACCTGCCCCTTAGAGGTGGGAATCTAGAAATGCTCCTGTCAAAAAGAGAACACTTCTGGATTCACCAATTTAAGACTATCTAAGATGTTTTTTGTGATATGGTTAAACTATTTCTGTATTTTATAGAATGTTTTTTATGTAAATATCTAAAAAAAAAATTATTGTTGTAGAGTGGGCTGAACTCACTGGGTGACCTCACCTCCCATTTGTTGGAGGAGTATATGCGCACCTGGGCTGGCAACCATTTTGTGTGCTGTGGTCCAAAGCAAGAAAAATATCTGATGAAGGCTTTTTTTGCCAGAACGTTATTTTGAAAATAAAAAAGCTTCTGAACACCTGCCATCTGAGTGTGCTATGCATTTTTTCACTGATGTGCTAGCCTACCACCAGCAACCTCTGCAAATACAAGGACTGGATGAATTATTTAAAAAAGTGTCACCACACATCTCCAACACTCTGGCAAATTAGGAAATTAGGTCCTATGTCCAAAATTCTGAACTATCCCTTTAAAGGGATTGGATTTGCATTAGAGCTCCCTTTCCTAATAGTAATAGAAACAAATAAAATATTTTAGCAGCCCTTAGCAATGAGGCCATGGCTGCCTGGCAAATCCCTGTATTTTTTATACAGATTGATATCAGTCTGGTCCTGACAACCTTGGTTGCGTCTCAAGCCTTGTGTAATCAGGTTTGGGGGTTTTTCAGTGTGAAACAAAGGAGCTTGTTGGTCATCTATCATCAACAAATAAAATCACGGTTCAGTGCATCGCTCATTGATTCTGCAGAAATATCCTTGATATTTTTCAGTCCCCTGTGATATTTTTTCCTTGATTTTCCAGACAGACCATGTGTGTCCCTGATTGGCTAGTCCAACTGTCAATCACGGCCATCTGAAAACGGGTAGATTCACCTGTGACCAGACTCACAACTTTACAACGTATTAAAAAAGCGTGTATTCTGGATCTCAGTCAAGGACAATACATTTGTAGTGATTGAGAACTCCCAATTTATGCACTCTAATTCAAGTACCGCATATTGACAGTACATACATACTCGTAGTTGATGTTGACATATCAGATAAATGCAGATCATAATAAGCAGACATTATATCACCCTTTTTACATGATGCAACGCTCCACTAATGCAGAGTATGTTCATTGAGAGAATGTGGGGCTCTGCAGCCTGCTCTGGTAATGGGAAGATAATTGATGGAGAGAGATGTGGGTGAGTCATGCTACAGTCACCCGAGCTAATGCATCTTAACCTTGGAGATGAACCCACGCAGACTGGAGCCGAATTAGAGGTCAGACAATACAGGAAGCACACGGGCACTGCACATCAATAACAACAAAACAACTCCTTGAAAAGCAGACATAATCATCATTTGGTCACGACAGTGCTTTGTGCTAGTTCGCAGTGATTGTGGCTTGCTACCAAAGTGCCCTTTTAAATAGCTTTTATTTCTCTTTGTAATACTATGACGTCATGTTTAGAGATGTAAATTACTTTTTCTGTGCACGCCATTTCTTCAAACCATTCTTGGAATATGGAGTAATTCTAGATTTACGCGTGAGTAAATTTCACAATAAGCTCCAGCTTGTTTGCTATGCTATAAATTGCTATTGATTATTTGTCTTCTATACATCAAAGAAGCTGTGAACAACAATTATAATTTCTTTAATTATTTTCAGAGAATAGTGCAGATTTTAAAAATGCATGGTAATGAATCGAGAAAAAAATAGAGGTTGTAATTGCAAACAAGTGAAGTAATTTTTTTTTTTATTTGTGCCAATGCTCTGGAACATTCAGGGCTTTCAGTATTTCCAAGTAATATCGCATTTAACATCACACTTATATACTGTACATGGTTCTTCTCATGTAGATGTTAATGTGAAAATTATTTTGCAACTTGTTGAGGCTTGGTTCAAAACTTTTCAATATAGTACAAATCAGTTCTTTGATTCTTTATTCCTAATTTCTCCCAAATTTCTAACAAAAAATGTAGAAATTATACTACTGATACATTTTACATTTTGCTTAATGGCTGTCCATTTCCAACCCTAAAAAATTATATTTAAAAAACGCATACAAAACGAATGAAATGCATGCTAAAGAAAGAACACAAATATGCACATTTAAAATTTTTTCACCACACCACATGCACTTCATAAAATTAAAAGAATTTCCCCAAATATTTACTTGAACTTTTCTTTGAGCGTATTTTAGTCACTGAACCAGTCTTTATGGAAAATATTTTGGTTTTACAAATGCTTCCAAAGTCATATCTGTCAGTGCTGACCTTGGCTCCCACTTTATAGCTCAGACTGGAGGAGGTAATTCTGCTCCATCAAAACTTATGGCCTTCTAACATGTAAATAAAGCACGATTGAAGAAGATGGCCTGGCATACCCCGCTGAATCCCACGCCAAAAGTAAATGAAAGAGCTCTGAGAGAAGTTTGAAGGGTAGCGGGAGGGTGAGAGAAAATTGATTGACTTTGTTTGTTCTCTGAAGGATTTCGTCAAAGTTTTGTTGGGGCACTTTGAAAGTTTAAACTCATTACAAGTGCATTTGTAATCACTCATGCAATAGTGAATCAAAAAGTAACAATACAATTTATAGAAGGCAGTGGTGCCAAGTACAAACAAGCAATATGTGTTTGAAGGGGCTATATTATGTGAAATTTGATTTTATGTGGTTTTAACCATTTTATAAGGATGTTCCCTCATTATAAGTTTACTCAGTAGCATTTTAATTAATTCATGCATGTTTGAGTAATCTTGTATTGTCTTGTATTTGGTGCTTGACTGCTCAGAAAATGTTTGTTTTCATCTGCCCCTTATCTCCACCTACTTCCTTGTGATTTAAAAAAAAACAAAAAAAAAGATAATTATTTCATATTTTGTTTATTGTAAAACACAGTATTGATTTAAAAGGCTTTTTAAACCTTACACATATGATGCAGAGTCCAATGTTTTATGTGTTATTTATGTTATTATATATTAAATTATATGTTATTTAAACACAATGCAAAGGTGCATTGTGTAACTTTTCTGGTGTAGGGTCCATGAAATACTTTTCTTCATCGAGATCCACCCATCCATTATATTCCGTTTTATCCGGGGTCAAGTCGAGGAGGCAGCAGTCAAAGCAGGAACTTCCAGACTTCCCTTTCCACGCACACTTCCTCCAGTTTTTTTGGGGGGACCCCGAGGCTATCCCTCGCTCTTGAGAGACATTGTCCCTCCAGGGTGTCCTGGGTCTTCCCAGCGACCTCCTTCCGGTGGGATGTGTCTGGAACACGTCCCCAGGGAGGCGCCCAGAAGGCATCCGGAGCACATGCCCGAGCCACCTCATCTGACTCCTCTTGATGTGAAGGAGCAGCGGCTCTACTCTGAGCTCCTCCCATGTGACTAAGCTCCTCACCCTTTCTCTAAGGGAGCGCCCAGTCACTCTGCGGAGGAAACTCATTTCGGCTGCTTGTATCCACAATGTCATCCTTTTGGTCATTACCCAAAATTCATGACCATAGGCCATGGTCTTCATGGACATGCTATTGTTTCTCTGGAATGTTTCACAGTATGGTATTAAACCTTTCTATTTTCATGGAAACCAAAAGAGACCAAGTTACAGGTCAGATCTGTGGAAAGGCATCCACACTCACAGTCAGAATGCTTGTTTTTTTGAGTAGTTTTAAGCCCTAAAAGTACCTGTAATTGAATAAATGTAAAGTATAGTTGTTTAATGTCATACTGTGGAACATTCCAGGTAGAGTAATGACATATCCATAGAAACAAGCAGGTGACAGACCTGCAACAAAAAAGTTACATATACTGCACCTCTAAGTAGAAAAAACACTTGCTATCACATTACCACTACTGCAACTACTCTTTTCACCTGTACACACATAAAACATGAAGTTTAGGTGCACAATCCAAAACTAGTTTCATAGACAGAAGAATCAAACAAGACAATCAGAAAATAAAAAAAACGACTGCCCTATCCAGGTCAAAGTGAACTCTGTAGCCGTGAACTCCTGTGATGTTGTGCCCTCTCCAGTGCAGAAGGTTAATAAGATCCCAGAGTGTGGTGGCACCTGGCCCTCTTCTGCCCGCTCCTCCACTCCACTCATTTATCCTCAACATAAAGTTATTACTCTATCAGTGAAGAGACACAAACACTGGGCCAGGAGAGCCAGCTGGGGTTAGCAGGACTTTGTAAGGTTTTATCAACACTATTGTTATTTTGCACATAGTTTCAAAAGATTACACTGAAAAAGAATTAGAGATAAATGATATATTGATTGGCTCCAGCACAGGCCAATATTTTGTTTTGATCAATTTGCTGCCAAAAAACAAAAAAAAAAAAAACACAAAGCTTTAAAAAAGGGACTGTGGATGAGTTTGTAGTAAATTTAAATGATGTAACTTGAGGAAAATAATAAAAATCAGCCCTATATATCAGCCCCAAAATATTGGCAGAGCGTATCGCCATCAGCCGCTCTGGATTCTAAACAATCTTTTACGGCATTATTTGTGAAAAAACCCATACTGGTCGATTGCTACAAAAAAAATAGTGCTATATTGGCAAATTGGGCCATCCCGTGCCAACAAATATGATGCTAGATCTTGTGTAAAACAAAACATGGAACAGTTACTCTACTGGTCAAAAGTTTTAGAACACTCAAATTTTTCCAGTTATTTATTGCAATTCAAGTCGTGCAAGTCTAATGAAGAGCTTGAAATGGTACAAAGGCAAGAACTGAACAGCCAGAGGTAAAAAAAAAAAAGATAAAAGATAACAAGTTCAAGCTCTGTCAAAACTACCTCAGGAAAAAAGAACAAGATGGTAAGCTCAAAAAAAGTGGACAGCACAGTCTCCAGACTTAAAACCCACTGAGCTGGTTTTGGGATGAACTAGAGAGAAGAGTGAAAGCCAAGCAACCTACAAGTGCCACACATTTATGGGAACTTCTGCAAAAGACTTGGGAAAAACTTTCTGAGGAATAACTGATTTCTATTGTAAAAAGAATGCCACAAGTCTGTTCAACTGTTATAACTGCCAGAAGTGGACACTTTCATGAATCAAAAGTTTAGAATGCATTTTGGTCAACAGTAAACAGTAAAAAACTAGAAAAAGTGTGGTGTTGTAAAACTTTTGACCAGTAGTGTATATTGACTAAGTGCTGATATCCAGAAATATAAAACAAACTAGGAGAAAAGATGCGACAGATCACCATTTGGATTTCATGTCAATTCTGGCAGTTAGTATTTTTTATAGACTTGAAGAGGTAACTAAAGCCATCTGCTTTTGAAAGTTCACGGTTCACTGTGATTGGTTAAACCCACCTGTCACTCAGAGGCTGACCAATCAGGGGAGGGGGTGAGTAAAAGGAGTAAAAGTGTCTGATGGAATGAAGAGCTGCATTATACAGAAAAACAGTGAATCACAATGATGATATCACTGAATTATAGACTCAGGATCAGATGAAGGTGTTTGTTTTATCGCTGTATCGCTCAGAACTATAGCTGTGGGATGTTAAATCACTTGATAGATTTGACCGTTCTTGACACATGCATCTGAAATTACATAACTTACGTAGGGAATAAAGAACTGCATAACAAGCACGCATTAGTTTACGTCTGGCACAAGTATTTGGTTCAGGAGTAAACAGCTGCAAGGATAGGGGTGGCTCAGACCCACTTAACAAGACAGTGAATTAATCTACTTGCCAACCTATATACACCAACTTGTATAGATTTGCATTTACATCGCCTGAACCAGTCTCCTAAACACAATTGAACCAGATTTGCCTTTTTTTAGCACCTGTAAGCAGTGTTTTGTGAGAATACTTTTGAAAACATAAATTGCAATAAACTGTAATACAAACACAACAGCACTCAAAGTCTGGGATTTAAAACTCCAGTGTCTGTAAAGCAAAGATTTGTGGACACAGCAGACCATTGCAGACAGAATTACTGTGCATTCACCCCTATCGCCTTCAGTGATGTACAAAGCATATGGAGGATCAGACTGCAATAAGGAACAACAAGATCTGGAGGGGAGGAGGGCATTTACACTGCTGAGACTTTGAATTAAAAAAAAAAAAATCCTTGCAAGGATTTGGGTATGAGAGGCCAAACCCTGCTACAGTATGTTATGTAATCTCACCATGGTGGAGCGTCACATTTCGACATTATCCATGAAGGCGAATAGTGATTTCTTTATCTGGCCTTGTAGAAAATGAGCAGAGGGAGAGAGTGGAATGTGAAATTGCTTGTGTTATAAGTGGATGTCTGTGGTGTTACAAGATCATGAAATTTGATGTTATCCGCAAGCTCTATTTGCACTGGTGGGTAATATACTTGTAGATATAGTACAAGGGTGAATATATATCGTGTAGGGCAAAGAAAACAATGTATTCTAACCTATTCTGGTTTAATGTTTTATAACTATCCTAGCATTTTTTTTGTTTTGTTTTGTTTTGTTTCAATAAGAATTTTAAATGTCTTGTGTCTATCCTATCTTTCTGACTGCCAACTGTGCTATAATTACTACAGTATTATGAAATTGCAACCCACTGTGTCAAAGAACGATGTGTTTTAGTAATTTAGAAAGATTACAATTTAGTAGAGTAAGGGTGCATTCACATTATTAAAATGTGTAATAAACTGTGACTAAACCTAGCCAGACTTGTGCCACCTAGTGCCTCGGCTCAACTTCATTTCTCTCGAGCGACTAGGTCAGGAATCAGAATACACTAAACAGTTGCAAGAATCCCGGAAGTTGTAGACCTCGCACCGGCCAATCAGGGAAGAGCTGTAAAGTGCCTGTCTAGGTCCCTTTTGTGGTACAGCGCAACAGTAAACAAAACGGTTAAGATGGATGTGGATGAAGCCATACATTCTGTGTTAGCAACAGTTCCTTAGGTTGAGGATTTAAAGCCCGAACAAAGAGAATGTTTGGTGAATTTTATCAAGGGGAAAGACGTTATTGCCCTTCTTCCTACAGGATTTGGTGCATTACATACGTCACGACCGATAAGCAGTGATTGGTTAAATAAAATAAGTACCCGCCTACAACTGAGCGAACAAATCCTAATGCTGTGAGGTCAGACGGTTTCCATGAAGTGAAAGCGGCTGATGAATCAGGCTAGACTAAACCAGGGCTAGAAGAGGACAAAACCAAGTCTGTAACAAGACTAATATGGGCTCAAACCAGGACCAAACCAAGTCATGTGTGAATGTTTTGAATAAAGAATCTATTACAAGGAGTATTATTCATTGTTAACAGATTACAAATTTAGATGCCCGTATTACCCTTTTAGCATTTTGCATCAAAGCAATACACTCAGCAATCAGAGTTGTAGTGTATTGCTTTGTATCCTGCTCGTGTATATCTATGAAAAATGGCAGTGTAGGAGCATGGGTTATAGGCTTAAGGACTGAGCTTTGTACAAGAAGCGTGGGCTGATATTGGTAACTGTAAGAAGAGTAGGAACAGGGCACAGGAAAAATCACAAGATTACTCAAACATAGCATAGATGACATCGAAAACTATTTAAGGTATCTTCTTAATGAGGGAACACAAGCTCCAAAAGGTCAATTTAGCATAATGCCCCCTCTTTAAACAAAATAGAAACAAAAAGATAGATCTAGTAGAGCTTGTAGACCTTGATTAATGGCCATTTAAACATCTGGACATTCCAACAAGTCCAAACCAGAGTCAGATGAGAATAAATTAGCCACTTTCACATTTAAACCACTATTTTTAGCAGCACTTTTATAAACCCAATTTCCTGAACCGCACGGGAAAAGGAAAGGTCACTCTGGAGATTACAAAACATTTCCAAATAACAGTAAAGTACCACGCGAGAAGCCGTTGACGTTTATTTAGTCACGGATGAACCCAGCGCTAACCTGCAACTGACCTTTCATAGAGCAAGACAATCCCCCTCATGAGATTAGCAAAAATGTTGAAGGTTCAAAGCTGGATTAACTTCACTCATTTGACTTGGTTCCTTATTTCCATGTTTGAGGACAAGTGTAAGAAAAAGAGTTCAAAAGCGAATGCACTAATGGCCTCATGCTGGGTTATGGCCTATAGAAAACCTGACGAAATGCAGTGCAAATACAGTACATGTGGTCCAACCAACAAGACAAACTTAATAAAATTTGATGGGAAAATTATACTCTAACAGTGCAGGGATTTCTCTTGCTTCTTGAAAATCTTTTTGCTGTCTCGGTCTTAACGTAGTACTACATATTTCCTTTTTGCTTGAATATAATAATTTATCAAGAAATGATTGTGTAAGAAAAGGAATGACTACCAAAGACACTAAGGGAACTACTTTTCTGTATTCTAAGGAGTTGCTGGTAAAGGTTAAGATCAAAAATAAATAAATACTATAGACAAACCTATATTACATATTAAAGGTGCATTACGTAACTTTTTTGGTGGGGGGTCCACTACCTACTTGTCTCCATGGAGATGTTATTGCCTTGCCTGGAATGTTCCACAGTATAACATTAAACATATCCATCTAGCGTCTAGCATTTATTCATTATGGGTGTTTCTATTGCTCAAAAATACAGTAATTCTCTCAATGAATAAGGTCGACTCTCCACAGATCTGACTTGCAATGTAGCTTAGCGCTGTTACCTGCTTGTCTCCCTTGTGACAGGTAGGTGTTTATACTGTGGAACTTTTTAGACAAAGTAATTTTTCCAGTGCCCAGTTTTCTTCATCTACATGTCATCGAAGCGTTCCGTTAAGTTCGGCTAATCAACAGTTACAACCACACCTCAGTTTTCATCATTTCTTCACTGACACACAACTCCAAGCGCACTGGTTACATACGATTAGAAGAGATGAGGACGTCAAATTCCAGATGATTCCAAACAGCACATACATATGCAGTCTTCATTTTACCGCTGATGACATTTACTTCATTGGGTTTTATCACAGTCGTAGGCGAGCCCAGTGTCAGTAACTACACCAAAGTTCTAATTGCTTCTTTTCAAACATCTTCTTTGTTTGTGATGTAAGCGTGAACAGAGCCTATCTGCTAGAAATGTTACACAGTGCACCTTTAAGTTATTTGCTATGGTGTGTGTATGTACATAATCTCACATTATGAAATAGTACAAAATGGTTTTATCCTTTACAATTAATAAGAAACTTGCAGCTCCAAAAGTAAGTTCATTGACAAGATAAAAACTACTTTGGCTAAATATCACTATATACTCATACATTACAAAGCTGGTTTTGTGAAGATGCCATAAGGACATGTAAAATGTATTGTCCCCATTTTCTACATGTTTTGACTCTGCAGACTGAAGGTTTCATAAGAAAAGTAGTATAAAGTATTCATGAAAGCGCCCTGCTCTGGTCTGTCTCACTTATGCTCCTATCACTTATTCTTTGCAGCAAGGAGGAGATGGAAATTCACTAGAAAACTGAGGGACGAGAGGTAAAAAAAAAAGAAAACAAAAAAGAAAAAAAAGAAAAATGAAACTCCTCATTTGTGTAAGATATGCCCTGTGAATCTGTTTTATATAGGGGTTGTGGAAACAGGTAGGAAGGGAGGCTGGTAGAAGAAAGCAGGTATGTTGCAATCTTAAGTTTTAGTGGTACAGTTGTCTTATTGAGTACTCAAAGTGCGCTAAAAAAAAAAAAATTCAAATCATCTTTGCCCCAAAACCTGTCAGACCACTCTTATCCCAGTCTGCATGCTGGACTGAATAGGGCTAAGAGAGGTTCAGGGGCCTCTAGTAATTTAGCATTAGCATAAAACTTCGCATTTAATAGCTTAAAAAAAAAAATCATTAGGGATGTAACGATGTTCAAGTCTCTTTATTGCGATATTTTGGAGAGGCTAATATAACTGTAGATAGGAAACGTTTCCGCTTTTAAAATACTAAATTTTGGTGTGAATCATTTCCATCATAATCCCAAGAATTCAAGTAATAAATATTTCTGCAAGCCATCTTCAGAACTGTCACCGGTGTTGGTGGTGAGGTGTGTATTTGCTGTTGTTGCTTCCTGTAATAACCACATTCTGGATTGGGATGGGGCTCGGGTCATTGGATTGCAGAACAAGAAGTTCAAACGCTGGATCAGGGAACAAATTGAAATCAGGAAATTAGGCATTTACAACATTAACTGTGATGACAAAGTGTTCCTCCTTTCACACACCTGGGACAGCCTCCTTCAGAGAACACCGGGCGACGGGAGGAGTGGTCAGTCTGAGTGACCTGCCAGGTCCATCAGGCTGACCACGCCTACAGGAAATAACAGCTGATACACGTCATGTCACCACCAAAACCAGTGACAGTTCTGAAGATGGCCGAAACATGTCAACAAGGTAAATACACTTTACTGTACTCTTTAAAAAGAACCCAAGAGGGTAAATTTCTTTGTGTTGTTTGCACTGAAATAAAACATGGGATATGTAGTTTCCTATGTTTATAAGCTGTTGCTACTGTAAAACAATGCATTTAAGCTAAGAAACATGGAATTCAATATATTGTGACAGCCCACAATATTATTGATATTATGATATGATATCACGATATTTATTATAATTATCACAATATATTGTTTCATTCCTAATTATCATACATAAAACCACTTGTTTGGCAGGGTTATTTACAATGATCATTTTATTATTTGATTTTCAGACGTGCTAGGAACTCTGTTAAAACTTATTTGCTCTCCACAGCACATGACATTGCCTCTCCAGCAAGTTTCATTTTCACTCTAGTAAACCAAAACCAAACAAAACAACATGGGCTAGTCTGTAGCAGAGGTTTGCTAGTTTGTCATCACTACTAAACACATGTCTGATATTTTTCTGGCAGTTTCTTACCTAGTGTAAATCAGACTATACTGTTACATGGATGGGTATCAGAGTATGTATTCTGTGCTTCTATAGATGTGGTGTTGGGATCTTTGAGATTCGATTTGCAATTCTTGGATTTACATGCATTTAGAAAATTGGGTTTAGTTTAAATTGAACTAAGCCAGTTATCCGGTTTTCCTGGCATGCATACAAACGTAGTGAATGTTCAATGAATTACTAGCTTGCAGTGATTCACCTTTACGTCAATATTTATATGTATATGGATATGGAAAACTGAATATGATTGTTTCCCTAAAAGTCTGATACAATTAAATACTCTTGGGACATCTATAATCATATTTAAATGTAAAATTTATGAATCTTATAAAAAGAAAACAGTAAGTATATGCAGTTGACAGAATGCATGAATCCAAAGATTTCCGAGTGATACAAAAATTCCACTGTTACCATAGCAATTAATTTAAAATCAGTATTTTATGTTTTTAATAGTCAAAAGTTCTAAAAATCGCCTATAACTAAGAGCATAAACCTGCATCTATATGCCTCTCGGTGCCTTGGCCCTGCTCAGCCTCTTTACTATTGATGAACCCCTGCAAAAAAACCTGCATAAACTTTTCTTTACCTTAGAGTTCCCACCGCAGTGCCACTAATCAATCAAACCTGGAGGCAAATGTCACAGCTGTCAAACAAGGATGACCAGGGCACAGAAATGATAGAGTCTGAATTTGGAAGTCAATGCATTTTACAGAGAGCTGCCTATATATGTTTCAATGGATGACATCTGTAAAGGTACAGGTTCTTATAGAACTCAGTCTATAAACCAGCAAATCATTACACTGAAGGCTGAAGTTGAAAAGTGATGTCATCATAATAATAATAACTTTTAATAGATAATGATTTGAGTATGACCAGGGTCAAACTTCTATAGAAAAGAGTTTCTGGTGTGTTCTGGTCTGATAATCTGATTTCAGAAGTTGTCAGATTACTGCAATATCACCTAAACTGTCAAATCCAATATGAAATTTCTTCTATGCTCTTTTGCTATATTTTCCTTGTGGTGTGAAAGATATGAAAGAAATGAAAACTAATGTATAGCAAAGACGATGATTAGACACCTGAATTTCTGGGCTTCGAGATCTTTTATTTGCATATACGTCCACTTATAATCAGATCTAGCTACTTATCTGATTTGTTTAGTCAAAATACAGTCACTGTTCATCTGAACAAAGAGCACATAGACTACTATATATATGCCAATGGACCCCTATGGAATCTACCTGTATGACCCAAGGAAAAGAAAGTGCTACGATTTCATGTTGTCGTGTAAAGAAAGAGTGTTTTTATTGTCATCGTGGTATCAGAGACAGTATTGAAAATACAGTTCTGTAGACCAAATTGAGGTGAAGATGTGAAACTGAAACGAGTTGCAGCAATTGTTGCATAGGTGGTTATTCTCAAACACATTATTTTCTTATCCTCAAACAGTCTCAAAGTTATGTAAATCAGTTGCACAGTGAAAGCCAGCTTGGCCCTGCAGTTCACCAAAGTGTTGCCCACAGTTTTATTGTTAAGCTTTTGGGGTTGAATGACGTCTATGGTCTTACCGGGAACCACAGTTAAATGTTTGTTTACGCAAATGACCCAACAACTATTCAGGAAAAATACACTTTCCTGGTGAAAAGCTACTCCTGGCGGTTTCATGAACAAAAAGTCTATTGTTAGTGATGTTTACGCGACCCAGACTTATGACTCCTGAGAAATGCCCTTTGTGAAGATTTGCGTACTGCTTTTGTCTGTTTCCTGGTGAGCTTTATTGGATGGAAAATTGGATCAGAATCAGCGTACGGACAACTGGCGATAAAAGGAGGAAATATTGAGAGGTTGAGTGAAACTATTCCAAATGGATACCTAATTAAAAGAGCTGCTGCTATGAAATGGTTCAGAAAATAGTACTAGACATTAAATTAAAGAAAAGGTTTTATTATATTTTGAACTGTGACTGCTGCTAGGGAGAGGAAATTGTCAGATTTGTCAGATAGTGGATACTACTGAGTCAACAAAATATCTTTCCTATTCATAGTACATTCATATGAATGAAATTATGGTCTGTAAAGCCATTAGGCATATTATAATTGTCACAGGTTTGTATGTGTCAGCTGGCATAAATGAAATGCAATATTTACAAAATTTTGTTGTCACAATACAAAAATTTTGTATGAAAATGCTTAATACTTAAAGGTACACTATGTGACTTTTTGGTTGGGGATCTGTCACCTGCTTGTTTCTGTGGAGATGTCATTGCTCTGCCTAGAATGTTCCACAAAAATGGTCGTGGTCACATTTTTTTGTATAGCGCTTTTCCACTTTTAAGACACTCAAAGCGCTTCTACATAAAGAAACCACTCACCCATTCACATAGACACAAGATGGTTTAAGTGTCTTGCCCAAGGATACTGGACACAGCATTCATCTGTATAGATCAAAGCCAAACTAAAATTACTCAAGAAAGGTCCTATTTTTATGTTTTGATTGTTTCAATACTAAATTTTGTATCAGTTAGTATCTGAGACTCATCAATTTCTTGACAACCCTACCTTATATTGTGTAATGTGCGGTTGCATATGACTTTTCTTTATGAGTTTTCTTTTACGTTGCTCCATAGCTGTAACTATAGAAGTCCTGACAAACGACCATGTGCACTAAACACAGAGGAGAGATGGTGAGGTGAGTCAATAAAAGTATGAGTGAGCGGCAGCGTCATTTCGGCTGCCAGCGTTGCTTGACAGTGATGTGGAGAAGCCCGTCTTACCTGCGGCTGCCTCCTGCATGCTACAGTCTGCTGCTATGACAAGAGCTCATTCCAAATTTAACAGACGCACGATAAAAACAAATCGCTGTGGCACAAAAATGTCACAGCAAAGTCTTCAGGGAGTGAGATCAAAACAACTTACAGTACTTTTTGGGAAGATACCAGCAGATACGAGCTCTGAGAGGAGAATCAAATGCATCCTGTCTACCAGCAACTTTTGGAACATGATCTATTACAAGAAACAGGGATCAAGTTATAATATGAGAATTAGGGCTGTCAGTATTTTTTTCTTTTATATTATTAAAACATGGAGGAGGAACATGGACGTGAAAAATATAGAGTGTTTTGCCATTATATACTCAAAAATCCATCCATCCATATTCTTCTGCTTATCCGGGGCCGGATCACGGGGACTTCCTTCACCCCAGACACATCCTCCAGTTCCTCCAGGGGGACACCGAGGCGTTCTCAGGCCAGCCGAGAGACATAGTCCCTCCAGCGTGTCTTGGGTCTTCCCCAGGGCCTCCTTCCAGTGGGAGATGCCCGGAACACCTCCTGAGGGAGGCTCCCAGGTAATTTTTTATTTATTTATTTTTTTTTACTCAAAATTCTAAACACAAAATCAGTATAATCATATATTATATAACTTGTTTCCCTCTAGATGTCTAGACTGAATAGATCAACTTCGATTTGGATCAAAATAAAATGATCAAATGGAAAAGTGAAATAAAATGTTATTTTAAACTGGCTCTGAATAGGCCTCTGAATAGCCCTCTGAATACACATTCTAAACGTACATATACATATACATAAATATACATACATACATACATAAACTAAACATTGATCCAGCATCCAGTTGAGAGAAAAGCACAGGCGTCTCGCCTATCCACAAAAGCCCTTGTATTTCTGCTCAAATCAAATGACGTTTATTTGTCGTTGTCTCCATGTCCGTTTTGGTTCAAACAGAATTTAAACACCAAGTTATGTTATTAATATTATTTGCAAAGATATATAACAACTTTGCAGTGAAGACAGAGAGAGATAAAGTTATACAGATTATAGTTATACAGATTAAAACCATATTTACTCTATATCTTTCAGTCTATATCTTTCAGTCTCTGCATTTTGTGAGTGCAGTTCTATGTACTCTTTTACTGTGAAGATTAAAAACATCTCATAATCTTAAATCAACTTGCACTGAATACTTAAACCCTCTAAGCCTTTTCTCCTCTTCACTTCTCAGTAATCTGCACAAAGACTGCCTCTCACTATATACTTAAACACTGTGTTCTCTAGTACAGTGTGGCCGTTCATTTGAGCAATGCAATTAATATCAAAGTAACTGACACACTTGTCACCGTGGGCACAGATTCACTGAGGAGAAGGACTCATTATGGGACATTTTCTGAATCAGTGCATATAGAAATTACTTACATCACAAATTGTGAAAGAGACAATTTTGTTCCTATGCAAAGACATGTATTAATCACAGTCTGGTGTTCTAATGAGATGAGTTCATGAATGAATACTTAAGTACACAAGTAGACTCCCATTAGAGATGCATTATTTTACATTCAGATTAAAGTGAGACTCTATAGGCCTATATAGGGCATGCATTGACAGTCCTTCACACTCATGTCAAATAATATAATTTAAAGATGCACCAACTTTCCTGGTGGAATCTGCTGCCATTCTTTCTATATGGAGATGTTACTGCTTTGACTGGAATGTTTCACAGTGTTTGGCATTAAACATATCTTCATAAAGACAAGCTTTCTGAAGCCAAGTTCTATCTGATAGTGACACTGCCTGTTAAAGCAGAACTAAACACTAAATGTATTTTCTCTTTATTTTTTCCGATATGGACGGATCATGCATGTCTGTGACTGACTAATCCATCTGTCAATTACGCCCATCTGAAAAGGGGGAGATTTGCCAGTGTCCAGACTCACAACTTGATAAAGTTTGAAGTGTATTGAAATTTAGTCCAACTTTAATACACCATCGTTATGAGCAGTGTTTATTTACAGGTCTTTGATGGTAGCACTGATTGCAAGATACAGATGGCTTTATTGTGTTACCTGATGGCAGCGTATGGCACCGGTGACAAGGAGCAGTCATATTACTCATATTCAAATGTTAAATGACTTGGAGGAGGCCACATCTGTTTGCCTCATTTATACACTTAGGCAAACAAAAATGGACGCTGCTGTCTCACTGGACCACATGCCTTAAATATTTCTCTCTTCATATTTTGGGCCAATTTGTAAAGTGTAATATATTTATACCAAATGAAATGTCATCTTGTGACTAATACCACATACCAAATCTTCAGTATAATCAAGAGTCGTAATAGCTTTTGTGGTCTGTTCACCATGTCTTCAATAGGATTTCATAATATCAATCCAACAAAACCATTGCAGAGTGCAGAGTAGATCAGTCTTTTTCAACTTTGAGTTGCGGTGCCCTTTTTTATTGCTTGAAAAGATTCCGCGGTACACCACCTATAAAAAACACTTTCTTTAAATGGCAATGTTTTTTGTGTGTGCATTAGGTAACTCAGGACAGGAAATCCATAAAGTTTGTGAACTCAAATTTAAAACATTTTTTCAAGGCAACACCTGACCCTAGCATTTCCTGGCACAATGGTTGAAATTTAGCAAGAGTAACATGAAGCCTGATGTGTCTCCTCATAATCTAATCATGTTCTGGACAGGCAGAAGACACAGAGAGCGCAGCAGAAGCATGGAGCAGAGTGAAGCAGTCGGCACAGAGAACAGTCCAGCTACGGAGAGCCATAGTGCGGTTACAAAGAGGAGCATTAGGCCTGTCAGACTGAACAGCTGAGGCGCTACATCTCCATTGACCCTGTACTGCCTGGGCTCTCCTCTGGGGTCAGTGCACTGCCCCCTCCTGGGAATAAAGTCTACTGCTGTGCTTTTCCGGACAGCCCAAATACAGACAAATACTGTGGAATAGTGCAGTACAATAGAAAGTCCAATAAAATAATATGGGGCAGTGTTAAAGTATGAAAGGCAATAGCTTAAAAGGCCAGAGCTTATAAACCTATAATCAACTATAATCAAACAATCATGATCACTGAAGGATCAGATTCTATTATTTTTTACATTAATATATTGTGTAAACTTTTTCAACTAAATATTTTATATTAATTTAAATTCGGGATCTCCAACCTGTAGCTCAGGAGCTACCAGTAGCTCTCCACCCCCTTCCAAGGGGTCACTTCCTGGCCAAGTTTTTTTTTTTAATTATATATGTATTGTGTCAAATAAGTCAAATCTTATTAATTAAATGCCTGCTACCATTGTACATGTATCATTTTGATGTCTAATTTTGTAATAATGTACCTCATCTAAGTCTCGTCTTGGCTCATATATTTACTCCATTTCTTGTGACTGCTAAAATTAGCAGCTCTCTGGAATTTTCGTTTCGTAAAAAGAGCTCACTGGAGGAAAATGGCTCTGAGACCTCTGATTTAAATGGATCAGTTTTGAGGATGTTATTGTACTGTATGAATGGTCACATTTTTTATAGCACTTTTCCACTCAAGGCACTCAAAGGGCTTTACATCAAGGAACCATTCACACACACATTTGCACATCTATATGCACAGACACTGGGGGCAAAGTGGGGTAGGTGTCTTGCCCAAGGACACACAATGACAGTTTTCATCTATGGGTGCTGGAATCGCACCGCGGAACCTGTGGGTCAAACTACGAGCACTACCAACTGAACTACTGCCGCCCTAAGTCCTTATCCTTGGAATGGCTATATGGGGAAACCTTTTAATTAAATGTATGTACGTACGTCATGGCTATTTAACCTTGAGATTATAATTTACATATGTTATCTACTAGTGTACATGCAGTTAATAAAGAATCCAAGTCGAAAAAGAAATGGTTGCAACGGTCACAGTGTTACCAAAAATCTATCGAGAGCGACACTGACTCTTCATATCTGATCCATGTAAACACACTACTCCTAATACAATACACTGCAGCATATATATCCTCTTCCTCTCCATTTGCACAGAGAAAGAGAGAGAGAGTGCATGAAGAGGAGGAAGAGGAGGAGGAGAAGAAATGAGCCGGGACATAAGTGGCATTGATGGAGCTGCTGCACGTCCGCCCTCATTCATAAACAAGGATAACCTGCCAAATGTTTGTGGGCAATCTGCGGTAATGACAATGATCCATGCTGGCACACATCCCAGTAACACCTGCTTAAAGGGCCTAATAAAATCCTCTCTGGTGCCACAAATACACAGCAAATAAGTGAAAATACAGTTGTTGCTGAAAAAGGAACTCCAAAATAGATCTGGGCACAAGAAGCTGCACTACAGTTTCTGCCAGAGATGTTGATTTTTAAGCATATGGGTTCTGGGAATTTTCCACAGTATAGCATTAAACTTCATTATCTCCATGAGGACAAAAAGGTGATGTCTGTAGGTCAAGTTACAGGTCAAATCTATATAGAGGCATCTCTGGTCACAGTACAAATGTAAGGTTTTTAAGATGTGTTTGGGCACTAGAAACACTAGTAATGAAATAAATGCTGGATAGATACCATAGAGACATCCAGAAAGATTACGCAGTGATACAGTGAGTATTTTACATTGATCATATTTCTTAAACCGGTTATATCTTTATGTGTAGGACAGAAAGAGGAGAGTTTGTGTAAACACATTAAAGGTCTCACATAACCACAGCACAACAGGTATTGATTGGATCTTAAGGAGGCCATTTGCTGCCTTTGAAATCTCTTTTTAACGCACTTCCTTTGTTTTACAATGGCACACATGGTACAGTATTGATTAAAAAAAAAAAAAAAAAAGGCTGTAAGAGGCGCAAATGAAGACCAAAAATGAGTAGATTATTCCAAACAGTGCAGTATACGTCAGTTCTATCTACAGATTTGCCCAGAAGATTAAAGAAATATTACAGAACATTCAACCTCAACATCAGTTAGAAAACAAAATTTCTCAACGTACAGAATCCACTGAAATACCCTTCAACAACACATATCTACTCAAATCTCATAATAATACAGTAGTGTCCATCAGGGGTGTTAAGTAGCTAACACTGTAATTAGTGATTAATTGATTGAAGTCTACTTTCGTGCAGGGGTGGGAGTTTTTGACTGGAGGAGCTGTGGGGGTGTTAAGTTCTTCAATGGGGGTCCACACTTAACATTTTAATTTAGAGTGTTTTGGTTGCGAGTGCACCCCCAGCCCCACCATGTTTGCTTCACCGTTTTAAACAAGTTTAAATGTAGTTAGCCCCCCAGTACTGATTTATAAAACTTAATATGGAGTTCTTGTTTTATTGTAGTCTCATTTTGAACACTTTGTTGCAAAATGTCTGAGGGATCTATGGGGAGCTTTGACCATTACACTACTATTGCTATTAAAATTGCGTTAAAAAGTAATTAGTCCTTTGAGATTTTTCATGCTATAATTTTACTTAAGTACAAATTTGTCAGAAGTACTTACAAACCATGAGTATTGACTATAGTTTTAGCCAAGTAACAATAGTTTTACTTAAGTACACATTTATGTTACTCTTTCCATCACTGCATACCAACACTGAGCATGCATCACTACTCTTCTGTGCTATTTTCAGAGTAATAGGAAATGCATATTTTTCATCACAATCAAATCAAATAAAAAAGCTGAAGTTACTGAAATAGAAGCATTTCATGGTTTTCAGACACAGATAATGTTCAAAGGCAGAAGCAGTGATGATATCAGCCTTGATCTTCCTCTGATGATCAGTGTACAATCAGAGCACAGCAAAGACTGTTATGCTTCCTATGCTGAAACAAGAGGCGGCTCAAATCCTCTCAGTATGGGAATCATGTACTGAATCTCAAAGGGAAAGAGCTGAAACAATTCCTGTCAGGAAGTCAATCAAATACTGTTTTGAATAATGGAAATAACACAAGCTTCAAGGAAAAAAATAAGAACATTCAATTTATTTTTTCCCTTTTATTTGAGCAAAGTACAGATATATTGCATGAGCAGCTCTTGAGGCCACAATAAGTCTGCTGTTGATTGTATAAATCTAATTATAACTCATTAAAGTTTTACTGTCTGAGAATCAGGAAGTGTGTGGTTAGCATGCTAGATTTGTTAGTGTTACTGTTATTATAAAAATCCGCTCTGGTCTTTTGAAAATTGTGAAATGCTTTTATAAACCCATAGTGGTGAATAATTAGGATGTGCATAAGGTAAGTGAAGAAAAACTTTAGACCAGAGTAAAAATCAGGTACAGAGCCTCTGACTCACAAACTTTTTATATAATGGGTGAAAAACACTTTGTTCCCACTTACATTTTGGGATAATAAGAATCAAATGTTACTTTTGGATTTTCTGTCTTCATTTTTGTTTTTGTTTTTTGTCAGATTTTTTGTTAGAATTACCTTTAACATTTCTTTTTAAAAATGTCCAAGCTTCAGTCTTGCCTAAGTCAAAGCCTATCACACTTACTATGTGGAAATTTTTGTCATATTGATTGATATTGATATGACTACTAGATTACCTCAAATTCAATATAAAATTATGTAGTGCCCTTTTTAGTTTTTTTTTTTTTTAGTTTCCTAGACAGGAAACAGTACAGCACAGCTCACTGGCATCGCTTTGATCACTTGTCAGACGCCAAATCCCAAATGGAGGTGGATGCAAACAAAGCATTCCTCATTAGTGTAAAGATCAGAGCACAGGCCTCCGAAGACTTGTATGTGAGGATCTGACACACTGATGCCCGCACCCCTGTCCCGGGTTACCCCACGGAGGTGACGTATTTTGGGGGGAAATCCTTTGGGCCATGGCAGACACAGATATGATGATGCTTGGAGAAATCAGAGATGAGAGGAGCAAGGGGGAGGGGTGAAAGAGGAGAGAGAGGAGAGGAAGGAGGTGAACTCAAGCTGCATGTGATCTCACGGGACATCCCACTCGCTAAAAATGAGACACCAACCTCATCAACTCAATATGGTACATGCATTCAAACACAGTCAACAAGAAAATATGTCTAATTATATTCACGTACAGAAATACAAAATCTTAAATGTACACTCACAAATCATATTCTAAGTTAATTTAAACATGCACTTTTCTGGAGGAGGGTCCGCCACCTTCTTGACTATTTGGAAATATTATTGCTTTCCCTGCAATGTTCCACAGTATGACATTTATTCAACTGTAGTGTTTTCATTGCAAAAAAAAAAATTTCTCGAAAACATGCATTGATCCCTGTTCCCTGCTTGCCTCCATGGACATAGATAAGTTTAATGGATAAGTCTGACGGAGACCACACTTTAAATATAAATGACGCAAACTGCATGAGCATGGGCGCATTTCCGGCTCCATCAATTCTGCCTCCAATTCACTTTGTATTAAGAAAACATTGTCCCTGTCTCTATAATTGCTGCTGTCAGGCTCCTCATTATGGTCTTAAAATGTCCGTATTAGCCCACTCTACATGATCTTGCTGTTTTTATTTCACTATTTTGCCTGTAAATCAATTCCTATTACTAAAAAGGAACTTACTCCAAATTCACCCCTGTAACTGCCGGTCTCTGTGAGCTTCATTTGACTAACACTATGGGTGACGTCACACTCCCTTAGTCCACTTCTTTATACAGTCTATAAGACAAGCAGGTGGCAGACCCTATACTATAAAAGTTACTCAGTGCAACTTGAAGTTTGTTGTGAAGAACTTTAACACAGACCTATTGAAGTGACTTTTAAATAAAGGCTACTGTAATACTAAACTCTTTTAATGAAATTGTTTCACTATGAAATAAACAACCGAACTTCACAACTTGTTCTAATTCATCACCTTGAAGTGTTGGACCTGTAACCTTTATGATTATGCGAAACAAAGCACAGCAAATTCTATTCAGACCGTGAGGCACATGAGCAAAGAACATATAATTTTAAATTGTGAAAATCTTAGTAATTTTTTGTAGGGGGCTTCCTTTTCTTCCGCTATTTTCACAGGCCTTTAACCCTAATTCAAACCCCTGACATTCATTTTGCACAATGAAAGCCTTGCTGCTTCAACTTCGTGTAGTAAAATATTAAAATTGTTGCTGTTTGTTAATCTTTGAATAATTGAATTGCAGATGCAAAAAGGTACATAGAAAGAAAAATAATGTCAACGTATTTATTTTAAAATGCATTCAATTGTTTTCCTTCTCTTTTTGCATCAGGGTAAATCTTGGCAACAATCGAGTGTTTACATAAAGACAAGAGCATTAGTAAAACATGGATGACAATCTGTTTGAAAAATGCATTTGATTTACATGTTAAAGTTCTTATATTACGCCATTTTCAGATCTATGTTATAATGTTGTTCCCTCATCACAAACAGACCTGGAGAAGTGTTTTATTTCATTCACACAAGTTTAACACACAAGGCCGAGTTGTAAACAGAAAAGACTCTGTTCCACCTTGTGATGTCATATGATTCACTAAAATAATTTGGATGATTTCAGCTTTTGAATTGCCAATCTGTACTGAAATAAAGCCAAAAGGTATTATACAAGTGGGAACAGAGCATCCTGATCTTTGGATATGTAGACAGCCCAATAATGCAGGATTACTCAAACTTGTCTGATTTAAACTAAATATAACTGCAGGTATGTTTTTGAGGAGATAACTATATTCTAACATGGCTTAAAGCTCACAAGAGTCAATTTTGCATAATACAGGACCTTAAAATAGTTTCACCACATAAACAAAAATGCAGCTCAGAGTTTATGTTTTGCATTGCTTAAAAATAAGGTTGAAACTTTGTAAATTGTATGCCTCACATTTGACTGCACTTGGGTGACTCTGCCCAGTGCCCAATGATATTTCATACTCCTCTCCTTCTGTTTACAGCCATCTGGACTTATACACTGCCATGAATGTCTCATAGTTTATGCTGCCAGCTATAGCCAAAATTGTATCTAGTTGACCACATCTACACTCCTCATCTCTGCAACATCATTCTATTACGAGGTCAGTGATTTTCAACTGAATGCAATGGTTGTCACAGCAAGTAAGCAAATATACTGTAGTTTCCATTAAAGGCCCCATATTATGCTATTTTCTGATCTGTTATAAAGTTGTTTCCTCATCACAAATGTACCTGGGGTTGGGTCAAATATAAAACACTCTGATCTGCCTTGTGACGCCATTTAAAGCACCATTCAGCTTCACTTGAATTGTTGGGATGTAATAATAACTGAAATCTTGTTATCATGGACTGTCACAATATATCTAATTACAAGTTCCTTTGCTTAAATCATGGGTGTCAAACTCATTTTGGTCCAGGGGCTGTATCCAACCTACTTTGATCCCAAAGGGGCCAGATCAGGAAACTCATGGCATATATATCCCAAAAATAGCAATAAGTTCAAATATGTGTGCAGAGAAACGCAAATCTATTAAAGAGTTTAATTAAAAAAGATTTCTGTCTTTTACAAAATATTATAATATTATGAACAACCTGAAACTTTAAGAAAAATGCAATTTCAACACAATGTTGTAACATTTAACTTGTATGCAAATAGGATTAAGTCAATTTTTCTTGGAAAATCCTGCACTCAGCATCCACTTTTCTCATTTTTGACATTTTGCTAATGAGGGTGTCACAGTCAACAGTCAAAACAATCGTCCTTTAAGAGCGTTTGGAAAGAGACAAGTCTTCATTTGTGCCTGCTCTGGTGGGAGGCGGCCATGCACAGAGGCGCTGGAGATGCTGCTATGCTAAGAAAATTCCCAATATTTTAATAGAAAATATAATTTAAATATTTTAATAGAAAATCAGCCGAGGGCCAGATTTCCAGGGTCTTGGAGGGCTGGATCCGGCCCCCGGGCTGTATGTTTGACACCCCTGGCTTAAATGCATGGTTTTACAGTAGCAACAGCTTATGAACATCGGAAACTAAATATCCCATGATTCATTTCAATGCAGACAACATGAAGAAATATGTTTTTTACTTGAATTCTTAGGATTATGATGGAAATAATTCACACCAAAATCTTGTCAAGGTATTTTAAAAACAAAAAAAGTGTCCTATCTACAATTATATCAGCCTCTTCAAAATATTGCAATAAATATCGTACCGTGAGATGCATATTGTGACAATATCGTACCGAGAGATTTGGATATCATTACATCCCTAATCATTTGGATAATTTCAGTTCTGGAATTTCCAATCTCTACCGAATTAATGTAAAAGTCATTAATTTGACTACTCCTGCTCCCACTACTCCTACTACTCCTACTACTCCTACTACTCCTGAAACAGAGAATTTTGAGCTTTGGACATAATAATGCAGGATCAGACATGTGTGAATGGAACAAATCACAACTCCAGGGATGCTTTCAATGAGATAACAACATTCTAACATGCTTAAAGCTCAAGGATTGATTTTCTATAATATAACATCTTATATAAATATTTTCCACAAAGGAGACAAAACAGCAGTTTTCCATCTCTTCTCTTCAGTGTCTAATTTCATACCAATAGCAGATTTTTAATGGCTATATCTGGAAAAACAGGAATATCTCAACCAAACTGGTCCAAAATACAAGGTCATTTGAAACACTGTACTCATTGTTGCAAAAAATCTAGGATCTGACATTTTTGAAGTATTGCAGCACAGTTAACAGTTTGCTTTGTAGATTACAGCCAAGGTATTTCAGGGTCAAGACAGAACTTCAAGGACAGAAAATCATAACGCAGCTAACTTAAAATAAAATAATTTTGTTTGACTGCCCACATTGCAGCTACATTACTGGCCAAGTCTATGTCTGTTGTACAATTACGGAAATACACATGTCGAAAATAATGAAAACATTACAAGTAATGCCTATTTTATCTTTGCTGTTGTCATTTGGAGCAATACTTTAGGCAAAATTAAACAGATTTTACACAGATACTGCCCCAGACTCTGTGTGGGGTGGCCAGTGGTGGAAGAAGTACTCAGTTGTGTTAGTTAAGTAGATGTACAGATACTTGTCCAAAAACAGTAATAGTGTGAGTATCACATGAAAAAAACAACTTAAGTAAAAAGCATTAAAGTACCTGTTTCATGTATTTAGAGAGTTAAAGTAAAATTATTTTGGGCAGATTTTGAAGTTTTACACATAGAGATTGAATTGTGAGAAAAATATCATCAACTATCAGTGTCGGAGCATTTGGAGCCATAGGGCCTGGGCAGCTCGTTCACAAGGAGGAAGACAGGTTAATGAAAAACTATTGATTCATCCACCGTTTCCTGAGAGATGAAGGAAGCAATAGTGATACTTCCGAACTTTGCTTTCCTCTGTGTGTGATTCCCGGACACTGTTCACGGGCTACTAAGGGTGAACACAGACTAAAGCAGGACTCTATAGGAGGCCAGCAGAGTTTAGAGGGACAATCACAAGAGGACAATGTGGGTGGGACAGAGGAGGCAGCCATCCCTGGCGCTAGTCTGGATTTTAGTACAAAGCTTGGTTGAATTTGCCATCCCAACAAGCTTAGTTCTAAATAAATAACATTGCTGTCTTTAATAGTTGTATTTTTATTTTACAGTTCAATTACAGCTGTCTCCTTGGTGAATTACTAAAAGAGTGTTCAAAATATTAAACCTTCCAGCTCAATTTCAAGACGGAAAAGGTTCAATTCTCACTAATTTCAATACCACAATGAAAAAATGTTAATGTTTACAATGTTAACATGCATTAGTATATGCAAGTATTACTTCTAAGCACCTTAGCATATGTCATCCTTCAGGATGTTTGGTCATATTACTTCTACAAAAGTATCAGTACTAAAATGTATGTCTTGTACTGATGCAAGATTTAGTATCAGTTAATATGTGGGTATCAAATTTACACCATAGAATTGTGAAGAACTCAACTGTACTGTTTTCAACTATATTAACCGTAAAAGACTTTGGCTGCTATATTAATCACATATCTTCATATACATGTTCACAGATTGTAGCTGGTGGGTGATATGGCAAAAAATTAATACCTTGGAGCCAGATAACATTTTAAATTCTATTATGATTCATGTACATTTATTTACTTTGTATTTTTTCTGCACAGTTACTTCTTCTGAAAGTTCATGCTTCACTGTGATTGGTTAGAATTGTTGGTCACTAACTCAGAGCATGACAGAGTCTCATCAATGGGAGTTATGGGTGTGAAAAAGTGCCTGTGTCTGAGTTCATTTTACACAGGAATTTTGAATCACAATATGACAATTTCACCAAAATAACAGATCACGATTCAATTTTTTACACTATATCACCCTGCAATAACTGTAGCTTGCTGTTATACATCTGGTTCTACATAAGGTGAAACTTAAAGATGATTGACAGGTAGAGCCCATCCCCTTTTTGTGTGGTCCTGTTACAGCCAATGGGCCCAGACGGCAGTTCGGTGAAGGGAAAAATGTCACCCACCACCAATCAAACTAAATCAGCCACTGTCTGCAAACCCACACTGCGTGAAGCCGGACTGCCCTCCTCCTCTGTGACACTGGTCTGAGCAGTTAAAATCACAGTGTAATAAATGAGTCATATATAGTCTTTTTCAGAACTTCACAAAATACCTAGGTTTTCAGTACGATATAATGATGAATGATGAATGACAATATAACTAGGACCAAAGCATAAATAGAGAATAACAAATCTGGTAACAAGACTGTTGGGTTTTCTTAGTTTTTCAATTTTTTTATTTTATTTATTTATTTTGGTGCTTTCACACTTGTCCTTGTTAAGTACTGGTCCTGGCACAGTCTAGATGTAACCTTGGTTTGGTCCCTTTCTAGTCGTGGTTTAGTGAAGGATTAGTTCACAAATTTTGTCCCAGTTTAGTCCCCATTTTGATGTGGTCTATGTAGAAGTATTGACTCATGCTAAATTATGCCTAGCATTTGATACTGGTACTTAAAGGTGCACTGTGAGGGGGTCCGCAACCTGGGGGTCCTCCATGGAGATGTTAATGTTTTGGGTTAAATTGCCCACAGTATGATATTAAACTAATCTGTCTAGCATTTATTCAACTACAGGTGTTATTTTAATGTGAGTAGGATTGCCTCTCCACAGATTTAACCTGTCCTACAAATCTCCATGGAGATTCATACGTTTCTGGCCATACTTTGAAATATTTTATTGACATCACCATGGAGACAAGCAGGTGACGGACCCTCCAGCAGACAATGCACCTTTAAACAATACTTTTTTCCCCAAGTCCCAACAGACATAAAAAAAATATATATATATAATATCAAGATTAGTAAATGAGGCATCAACCAAACAAAAGCAGGATAGCAAAGGGACAAAAAGCTCTAAATTATGAATTAAATGAGGACTTGATTTACAGAGCCTGTGAAACACGAGCGTCACCCATCCTAAATCAGAGCGTGAAAACAATGAATCACTATATCACTGCACTTGAACCTGGCATGGAGAGTTTTCCACAGAGAGCTATTTTCTGCCACCCACTTAATTATAAAAGGATCCTACTGTCCTGTGATGTGGATTAGGCCATTTAATATAGTGAGTCCCATCCGCAATTGAATACGGGTTAAGGAGAGCATACTGTGGGCAAAAGAGTTATACTACTTTCTCCATAAAAGTACACTATTTAGACAATTCATTTTTTACTGCATAACCCCATATGCTATTGTATTATAATGCATGTGTTTACTTTTTAGAGCTTTTAACAATGCTATAGTTGTTTCTCCTCATCATTTATACACCTGATGTTGTATTTGAAGTGATTCATGCATGTTTGAGCAATCTTTAATTTTCAAGACACCGTATTGGCAATCAATGCCCATTTTCACCACCAGGCATACACCCACTGCTCTCTACATCTTTCCAATTTCAATTTTATTTTCTTAATCTGTGATACATGCATGATTCAGTAACGTTGCATAGATATTAAATAGTTTAAAAAGTGCTACAGTGATCTGCAGTTATCCATCAGTTGTGAAGACATTTATGGTTTCGCCAGCTTCCACTGGGCACCAGAGTTTTCTAATGCAGAAGTCAGTGGTCTTGAATACGTATATCATTCGTTCATTTGTTTTTCAAAATAAAACCGAAAATAAGAAAATGAAAAAAACATTTTCTTCATTATTTGTCTCCAAAACCAAAATGTAAAACAGATAGCGATTTTTTTTTTTCAGTTCTCAATTTTGTGTTTAAATTATTAATCAGATTAATCAGAACCAGGACTGAACCAGGACTGAACCAGGACTGAACCAGGACTGAACCAAGACGAAACTTGTCTCGGTTCGGGTCTCGGTTCGGGTCTCGGTTCGGGTCTCGGTTCGGGTCTCGGTTCGGGTCTCGGTTCGGGTCTCGGTTCCGGTCTCGACATGCAGTCCTGGTTCAGTCCTGGGATCAATCCTTTTTCAGTCCATAGTCCGGCATCGCAGTCTAAGTTACGAAAACGGGAAATGGCCGTTATCCTTTTTTCCCATTATTCACACTAAATTCACACTAAAAACACTCAATCAAAAACTGAAAAAACAAATCATTATCCGTTTTGTCATTTTGGTTTTGGAGACAAATAATTAAAAAAAAGTTCTTTTTTGGTTTTCTTATTTTTGGTTTTATTTGGAAAAACTAATGAACGAATGATACATGGATTGTCTTGTTTATGTTTGTTAGATGAATATTGCGATTTAAAATGTAGAAATTATAACATATTGATCCACGGGTGTCATAGATAATACCCATGTAGTAGACACAAGCACAATACATCGTCTTTAATTACCAAAAATACAAAATGCACCATGGCTGAAGCAGGAGATAATTCATCAATATGCAGTGAGTGGTTATCTTCAAGCCCGCAAAAGTCATAACATTTTGAACACAAATAGAATAAAGACATGAGAAACTGTCCAGTGCCTGAAGAAGTTTCTCATAGTGCTCCTACTTCTAAAACAGAGTAATCTTATCTGGACGCTCTCATAAATCAATACCTGTGGTCAGGGGGTCAGCTCTTCAAACACAACTATAGCCCACCTAATCTAACCTGGGAGAGCTGTGTGAGACAAACACTTGAACGCCGTTGAGTTCTTTTTTGTTTTTATTTCATAGTATTGCGTTCTGCCTCTGGGTATAAAGGACTTACACGGTCTGAGCAGTGCACAGTGGGAAGTGCCGTAGACTGCATCCACAACAAGAGCTCTGTGTGGGCTGTAAACATAATGTGAAGCATAATGTAACAGCAGAATACATTGTCAAAACAACCTGATTTAATAAAATAGTTACATAAATGTGGTCATTGTATCTGTCTTTTTAGTTATTTTTTTTAAATCTTTATGAGTTATTAGCTATCTTGACAGTTGTATGTACAGTAAGTATAAAAGCTTTAGCCCATGTAGAGGCTGGTGAATCAATCCTAGCTATTACGATTATGTCTTGTTCCCTTGAGCAAAACACTGTATGTATTTCTTGCATTATTTATGGAAATGACATACTATATAACTACCTAAGTGTCTATTTAGAGACCTAAGGCAAATCATAGCATAATAGGGATGTAACAATAACCGAAATATCGTGATATCGTATCTTAAGAAGTCTCACAATAATACCGTGGGCTGTCACAATATATTAAATTACACGTTATGTATATTATACTCATATATTGGATGTCTTTGGTAAGTGTAAAAAAAAAAAACATTGAGAAGAAAAAGTCAGTCCTGGAGTGTAATAAGCATATCAGGTATTCCATAAAAATTAAGTCAGTTAATCCAATTCTAATACAATACACTCATGCATGCATCCATCTATAAATTAATCTTGTGTTCATACTGTCTACGGAACCTATACACAATAGAATACAGTAGTTGTTTATAATTCCTAAGGTTAAATGTAGGGGAAGTGGCCCACTGCCAAAGGTCTTTGTTAGTATTAGCCATAACTTAATCTCCTATCACCTCTTTAAACAGCAAGTGCACAACTGTCCCTCCTCTCCTGTTCCTTGGATGTGTGAAGACCCTTAAAAAAGAGGGATGAGTCAAGGAATTATTCAAATGATAGTTAGATTTGTATCACCAAATGTCTCCTCATTTCCATAACTTCAAAAACCTCCCAGCTTTTAATAATGCATACGAGTGTGCGTACGAATCACCCTGCAATGTCTAATATTTGAGACGGTCTATTTATGTGACGACAGTGGCATGTAAGGAGGGAGCAGGAGAGAGAGAAGAAGAAAGAGAGAAAGAGAGAGAGACAGAGAGAGAGAGACAGAGAGACAGAGAGAGAGAGAGAAGGGGGTGAATGAATAAAAAAAGAGAGAGGGGGAGGGAGAAGGAAGAGAGAGAGAGAGAGAGCGGGGGAGGGGGAAGGGAGAGAGAGGGGGGAGGGAGAAGGAAGAGAGAGAGAGAGAGAGAGCGCGGGGAGGGGGAAGGGAAAGAGAGAGGGGAGGGAGAAGGGAGGGGGAAGGGAGAGAGAGGGGGAGGGAGAAGGAAGAGAGAGAGGGGAGGAGAGAGAGAAAAAAAAGAAAGAGGGAGGGGGAGAGAGAGAGAAGGGGGTGAATGAATAGAAAAAGAGGGGGGGAGAGAGAGAGAAAGAGAAGGAGGTGAATGAATAGAAAAAGAGAGGGAGAGAGAGAGAGAGAGAGAGAGAGAGAGAGAGAGAGAAGGGGGTGAATGAATAGAAAAAGAGAGAGGGAGGAGGAAGGGAGAGAGAGAAAAGAGAGAGAAAGAAAGAGAGAGAGAGAAAGAGAGATATCAAAAGAGAGAGAAAGAATGAGAAAGATTAGATTTAACAGACCTTTATTGTTTCCCTCAAAAACATTTTGCATTAAATTTCATCCACACCTTGTACTATTCACATAAAAAGTATTAAATTGCATATACTCTCTGTTTACAATATTTACCCTATTTACAAAAACAAAGGTCCAAATATAAGTTGTCCCTCCCACAGAGAAAGAGAAAGAGGGAGAGAGAGAGAGAGAAAGAAAGAGGGATGGGCCTGGTTGCAGTAAGCACGTCTCCTCTCTTAGGGACATCCTGATCTCCAGCGTTTTCAAAGAGCCCTGTGTCTTATCGTGGAGGAAGACCAGTCAAACCAATTAACATTCCAAGCAGAGCCTCTCCTAGTCTAAGGAGGCTGCACTCCTCTTCCTTCCTCTGTGCAAAAACTGTATGCTTTAATCATACAATTATACACACATAAAAGGCAAATATTTCAGTCAACATTTTCCATTATCGGTAATGGAGTTGTGTAAATATACAATATCCTGAAGTTAAGTGTTCCAAGCTAATATTAGTATTTTCATTAGCAATATGTGGAACTTGCCGAATGTTACCTTAGTATCTATACTTATAATTTGCATTGAAGTGATTCTTGATATCAGCGCTTTATGCAAATGAAATAACCATAGAAACTGTAAAATCCTTATGTTTAAGTTTAAGTGGAAAAGGCTCAGTATACATATATATAGACAGATACATTTCTTACCCAATGAAAGTTAAAACCTGTAAACTTCAACATAGAAGGGGAATAAAACCGGTGACCTTCTTGCAGTGAGGCAAAATTGCTACCAACTTTATACTATCTACACTTCTGAATGATGGAGAGAAAGCCATCAAACTATGGGCACCTACTTTCTCTATTTTTCTTAAAAATTTCATATGACATCCAAATCAACCTTACACGTTCCGGCTGTGTATTCCCCTGTCCGTTCACTTGTTGTATCCCGCCGCGGTGTCACTGGTGTGCGTGTGTGTGTGGTCCCAATCTGAGGCCCGTGAGGCGTGAAGGACACCCCGGCGTATCCATCCGCTGTGCACAGGAGATCCCAGGATTAGTCACGCTCCGAGCCCCTCTGCCTCTGCCATCCTCCACCGCACTGTGCATCCCAATACAGTCTCCAACCACCATCGACAACAAGGGCAAAACAACAGTGATATCAGAACAACATATGCAGCTAAAGACAGGAAAACCCCACTGGAGTTAGTCTTTTAATAGCCTTATGGTTTTAGATCCACTCCAGACTTGTTATTAATCTGCAGCTGTCACTCCATAAGTTAGGCATTTGTCATTGTATCCTTTGGTTTGTCAATACTCGCTCTGCAATGTATAGCTAAATCAATATATTTAGAGAGATTTATGTGGGTGCTTTGTTATTACATTGGAGAGATATAGACTTTCGGAAGGTAAGCAATTCCTATAAGCCCACTATTAGCCCACGTTTTGTACTTCAAAGTGATAAGTTGCAGTACTAGGCTAAGAAGAAAAAAGGAAACACTCGTGTGTTGTTTGGTGGTTCAGAAAGGGCATCTGGTACAAAATGATGGAATGAGGATTGTGTCACATGATCTCCAGATTCATCATTGGTGAAAGAAGTACTCTATTTTGTAAGTAAAAGTACAGATACTGGAGCAAAAAACAGTCAAGTAAAAGTATCACATAAAAAATAAAAATGAAAAAATCAATGTAAGTACAGTAAACGTATTAAAGTTTAAAATGTTTAAGACGTACTTAAAGAGTGGAAAGTAGGGATGTAAGAATAACCAAAATATCTTGATATCGTATCGTCAAAAGTCTCACAATAATATCGTGGGCTGTCACAATATAGCGATTTACAAGTTCCTTTGCTTAAATGCATGGTTTTACAGTAGCAACAGTTTATAAACACCGGGAACTACATATCCCATGATTCATTTTAGTGCAGACAACATGAAGAAATATGTTTTTTAGTTGAATTCTTGGGATTATAACGGAAATAATGCACACCAAAATCTTGCCATGGTATTTTAAAAGCAAAAAAGTGTCCTGTTTACAATTATAACAGCTTCTGCAAAATATCGCAATAAATATAAATAAACTGTAAGATGCATCTCGTTATAATCTCGTAGAAAGATCTTTGGATTATATCGTTACATCCATAGCAGAAAGTAGAAGTATTTTGCAGAGATAGTGAGATCTTCAAATGTCATTTTTCAGCAGGTCTCAGAAAAAAAAAAAAAACAACTTTCAATTTTCAGACCAGTTCAAAAATGTAATGGACTGGAAAGCACAAATACCTGCTCTCAAATGTAGTGAAGTAAAAGTAAAAAATATCCACTTTAAAACGTACTTAAGATGAAATTTTAAGTATTTGTACTTTGCTTAAGAACAGTACTTCACCACTGACATTTATACATAAAAAGGTGACAGAAAAATGGGAAGGGAAAAAGGAAAAATATGAACAAATCAATTTTGTCTCATGGGAATTCTGACTCACTGGGCATAACCAAAATAGCATGTGGTAGAACTGGGCCTTTTAACCTGTCAGCAGTGGTGTGGTGTAAAATTAGGGAATGACAGCTGTTTTGAACCATAAAAGACCACTCTTTGACCCGCTAGATCAGAACAACCAATCACACGTAAGGCAAGGTGGTGGGAATATGTTTCTGTTAGCAACAACAATAAATTAAGTAGGGGTTGCTTATTTATTCAAACGGTAATAACCATGTGAAAATCCAGACATATAAATACATTGACCTACGCCTCAGGACCACAAACGTAAACTTTCCATACACCCGGAGAAGCATTTTCACTGGTATTTAGAGAGATTTGCTGCTTTGTCAAACATGGCGGACAGCAATCCTCTTGGGTGATGTTACTCTTTGTGGCCATTTAATAAAGCGCCCACACAACCCCAGCTGTAAGTATACTCACGCCACATAGTTCCATACAGTGTAATTATTACTGAGAGCTGCTGTAAACATGGTGGACCACTTCAACACCACTGTGCTAGAAGAGCTCTGTTGTTCCCATAGCATTTAGATACTGAAAGTTATTTATGATGGCAGATGGAGAGGTTGGTAAACATGGGGAGCTTAGCCAATCAAATGTGTTGCTGTTGTTGATGAAAAACCTTGAAAGAATAGTTTCAGGGTAATATTTTAGGAAATAAATGTGTGTTTCAATAATTTGCTAATTCATTTTCAAGCTGTGAAAGGAGAAAGTATGTATTTAAATCTGTCTAAATCATCTCTCACCCTTATAAACTCTTTGACTCATTGTTGATATTCACATGCCTATAATTTGAGAGTATGCACGGCTTTTTGCAGATGGAGAATTGAAACTGGAGTGGATGCCAATTCAATCAGTTCTACAGCTTTGTACAACTCTATTTACGAAAAAATACTTTAGAGTTAGATGTAGACAGAATACATGGTTGTCACAGTGTGGATTTTACAAGAAGAAAGTTGGGTACCCTAGCTTTAAATCATTAGCATAAACGTTAAAGTCTTTCTATAAGCATTATTCATTGGTTTCAGTCAAAGTCCCTTTCCTGTTACGGTCACCATTTGAGGGCTGCTGACCATTCAAAAAGAAGGTTTTTAATCGGTTATCTATTATCAGCAATGGTCCCAATTTTTCATCACTCCGCAATCCACGGAAAGCTTCTTATAAAATAGATTTATCTACCAATGTGAGCTGAGGGTTACTGTAGAATCAATATGAGTAATAAAAATGGAAAGTGATTGGGAAATGCAGACTGCTATAATAGGATCAGTGTACATTAGACCCCTTAATAGTGCTTAATCATCCACCCATATGATGCCCCCCAAAGCTGGCTAGTTAAATATGTTACAAAACACTCCCAACTTATAGTCAAATACAATTAAAGTAGCACACAGGGGTCACATTAGGTCTTCACACGTGATAATGAACCACACTGAGTGTAGAGCTGCACTGACAATCAACTATAATTGGTCCCTTGCCAGAGAATTAATATGCAGACTATTACAATGGCATTTCTTCCGGAAGGCTCCCGGGAGTTAATTAAACCGATGCCATTTTGGAGGAGTTCGGATTTAGGGAGGGGACGACCTTGACAGACTGGGATTGTCTCTCAGATGGATCACCGTACTGTTCCTTTACCAATGCACTTGAACCCTTATGGCTTGTTTGAAGGAAGGAACCTGCGCTGACCTGAGTCTTATCAAGCTGTTGACTGGGAAATGCCATGATAAAAATGGAGTTGCAACTAGAGTCTTTGTTTTAGGCTAATCCACTGTTTTGTCCCCCTTGGGTTAACTTCTCCATCAGAACTAAATTGTAGTAAAGGGTGATAGAGAAATTGCACTGCTGTACCAAGTAGATCTCCAGAACGATCTTTGTGGATAGCTCAGTGGAAGCACGCATGGCCAGATTTCAACTGAGAATACTATTTTGTTGACTGCTCATGTCCCCGAGTCTCATAGTAATGATCTTCTTCTTTGTTAGACATCAGTCTCTTTCTGCTCTTTACAACTCTTGAGTTACTCAAATTCATTTTACCATTACGGGGTAGCTCTGGGTTAGCCCTTACCTGACCAGCCAGAACCACAAGCATTGACAAAACTTTACAAAGATGAGTGGATCTGGAGCAGTATCCTGTCTTGTCAATTTCAGAGGGTGTGAAAAAAACATCATAAAGCACAGATTTTTACATAATCAACAATCGAAGCACCAAACTATTACTTATTTCAGGTAAAAGAAGTTATACATTTCATTTTATTGAATGTTAAGAGAATTTTGGTGAGATGTCTTCTGGATTTGAGACACACTGTGCTGTGTTTGGATCGTGTTTGGATGGAAGTTTTTCATGCTCTATTACCCAGTTCCAGTCCCTTCTGTATTCTAACAGAATGTACAAGAGACTGGATGGTCAGGCAAGGTTAGGCTTGATTTAGACCTATAATAGTCTTTGTTCTAAAGAGGTTCTTGGTTTGAAAACTTGAATGAACTGCTGTAAATTATATGGCAATGTTGTCTGCTGGTTCCAAAGCTGAATAAAATGTGAAGTCAAATACAGTTATCTGCACTGAACTTTTAAAGCTATTTTGGGAATATTTATGCTTTTGTGATTTTTGTAATGTGAATTTAATGTATTTAATGTATAAACTTAGGTTACGTTTACACTGAAATGAATCACCATATTCGAAACAATTTGTATTAAGACACGTTTCTGTGTCCGTTCCCTATCCACACAGTAACGCAACTCTGCCTGAACCACTAGTCACATGACTAGGCTGGCGTCACATGGGTGGTAAAAACAATAAAGTGGAGCACTGTGTCTGAAGTTACAGCAGCCGATTTCGAGCCAAGGAAGATTGCAAGCGTGAAAGTAGTAAGTAGTTCTAGCTACGCTGTTTCCAGTTTGTCTATGGTTTGTTTAAACGGTTTTCCACAATAGAATCACATGACCGATGTCACGAAACCCAGTGAATTAGGAAGGCGCAAGTCACAGTGACGTGGTCCAATAAGGACGGCAACTAGAGCTCCTACGTCAATGTATCAATGTTTTCTGGCGTCCACACAGTGCCGGATCAGATCTGTACAGAGCTGGCAGAACCAGATCATTCCATCTCTGGAGTTGTTTTCCATCAGATTAGTGTGGACGAACACTGCACACGCAACGAAAACGACTCGAATATGTACTAGTTTGGATGGGTCGTTACATTACATACATGTGGTTAATTCATCTTTTGTCCAGCAGTCAGTGGAATCTTATGTGTATGTAAGAAAATTGAAACTTGTTTAAACTTACATGAATAAATAAATTAGGCTGAATTTTTGAAACAAACAAACAAACAAAAAAATCGAATATTCACAACAGAATGAATGAAATAGATCTTCCAACACTGGCTGTAATCCAGAAGTTTATCCTCTCAGTGACTCCTGGATGAACTTCCTTCTAAAGAGTCACACAAAACTCAATCCCTCCAAATGTCAATCAATCAGTTGCTATAGTAATAATTCAAAGACGGCAACATACTATACTTCTACATCCATTTATTTAAGGAGGATGATACCAAAAACATGTGATTTAAACAAAGAAGTCAATATTTAAGTTATGAGTGATGACCACGCTCATTTCTTTTAAGGGACATACTTTATTGTACATCAGGTGGTTTATCCCTTTGTCCCACTCTCAATGCTATTCCATCTGGCTTTCTTCACATTTTCTGGAGAATTTCATTGCACATTGTAAATCTTTCTTTTTATGTGCATGTCTTTTCAGTCATATTTCAGAGAGGACCAGACAGTAACTCCTGGTTAAGATTCACAGATGCAAGTCTAGTGATGAACTGCACTCACAAGAACGTCCAAAACAGTAGCTCAAAGACAGAATAGAAAGTACAAGGTCTGGAGTTGACAGCGCCTTCACCGGCCAAATCTATTCAAATCACTATAGCACTCAGTTGTCTGGAGCAAGATTAAGACATGTAGCGAAAAGATGTTGTCTTGTCATAGTGACCAAAGTTTTTTTTCTTGTGTGTGTTTTTTTTTCTCCTATCGCTATGGTGTTTGAATGGGAATTTCTCTATTTGAACTCAAAGCCACTATTCTTACAGACAGGTTCAACTCCAGTTTACAGCTCCTAGGCAACTGACATCAAGGCAGGAACAGCTAAATGGCGACACAAGTCTACTGTATAAAGAGGTTTGGCAAAAAAAACAAACCAAACACAATCCGAAGCTCACTAGAACAGTTGCATCAGTTTTCTCATTATTACTGCCACTGCTGTTGCCACTGCTGCTGCTACTGCTGCTGCTACTGCTGTTTTTTTAGATGGAGAAGAGAACTTTTACATCAAGCCGTAGGTGGGAGTAAAAATGCCCTTACCTTTAGTTGTGCAGATAAACCCATAAAAATGTCAGGACAGGTCAACCTTCATGAGGTCACGGCTGTTACACTGCACCCGCTGTACCTAGAAAAAATACAAATGGTGAGATGACTATGTTCAAACATGGATTAAAATACAATGCTTTCAGACTCTACCAGCTCATAGCCAAAGCATGATTTAGTTTTTGAATATTTTGCCAGGACTTTTAGTGGTATCACGCATAATGGAAGGAGTTCGAAAGAGAAATACTGTGTAGTGAATACGAGTAGATAAGAAAGGGTGTATCTCCTTAAAGGTGCACCACGTAACTTTGTGGTTGGGGGTCTGTCACCTGCTTGTTTCTATGGATATGTTATTGCACAGCCTGGAATGTTCCACAGTATGACATTAAACAGACATACCTTTTATTTATTAAATTACAGGTTGGTACAGGTCCATGAAGATAGAAAGGTTTAATACCATAGTGTGAAACATTCCAGACAAAGCAATAACATCTGCATGGAAAAAGCATTTGATGGACTTACCATCAGAAACGTTACATCTTTAAATACTGTACTGATTGGAGACAGATGGGAGAAAAAAAGCATTTGTCACAGGGCACTTTTTAGTCTTAAACATATGAGTCAACAAAAACACTTCAAAAATAACACTCAAATGAGTTAAACACAGGAGCTTTAAAATCACTGTCCACATTTGATGCATATGGACTGACAGCTACCCGATTTATAATTTTAAACCAACATTGACTGCATTGACTAGATTAAAATCTAGTGGGAAATCTTTCTAACATACATAACTCATGCTATGGGCTGTACTAAATGAATGAAAGCTCTGTGTGGTTCCTGAACTCAGCGTGAGGCTTTCAAGCTCCAGTTTTCCAGTGGGTGAGACCATGACAAGATACTGACCAAATATTGAAGCAGGATTTCAAGCTGGGAACTCAACTCTTCAGTTGGTCCTGAATGTATTAGCTAGGCCTGCCACGTTCAATATATGAAAGCCAGAACAATATTTGGGGGGGTCAATTTGTTAAAAGTTTTATAAAATTTTTTAAATGACTCATTACAGATACAAACTATGTGCAATAGTGTTTCTGGTATTTATTTGTTGCAGCTCATGATTTTTTTAAGTTGTACATTTAGCATTGTTTTTGTGGTGTAAATCTGCAACTACCACTACCAGAATGCAAAAAATGTCAAAAAGTAATAATCTTAGAAATGTTTAAAGTTAAGAATACTTTTTGTGTTTCATGATATATATTAGTTGCAGTATTAGCGTTTATTATTTGTGTTTATAAACATTGAAATATATGCATCACAAAACCCATGAAACAAGAATGAACTGAAGCCAGTACTCCCCTCCACATGGTCTGGCCCACAACCTCCCCCAGAGGCTTTAAATATGGCCGACCTGTGGCAGGCACCTTCTTTGCCTCCAGACCATGTGGAGTGAATGTATGTATGATGTAACTGAAAAGAAACAAAAGAAACAAATAAAGTATATTTAATTTAACAGTGTGTGTGTGTGTGATAATTTAACTGGACTAACAAAATGCAGGATTATATGTCTAACTGTTTAGGCAGGATATGGAGAAATGAACAAATGTGTACAATTAAATGAGTTTAAATGAGACAAAGGCCCACTTTGTCACAGTAATAAATTAACAATTAATTCATTTGTTTGTCAGTGTCTCCTTGAATTTTGTCTAAGATTCACAGTTGCTGACATAAATTAAAACCATCCACATAGATAAATGGTAGCACTAGGCTGACAATTAAAATGTAGTTATCCAAGCAAATAAGTACTATGTCAACACTGTAGTCAAAAACTGTAGTTATTGCAACACACCCTGTGATTATTTGGCAGGGAAAATACACCAAACCACCTTTCAATGAACAGCAAAACCTTTGTTCTTTGAAAGGATAAAATGCACAAGTCCCCCGAGACCTGCAATGGAGAAGTGACAGTACTGTGCCCTCGAACACTGCTTTTATGTGCCTCCATTATAGTTATGGGATCCTCTGTGTTATTGTTAGTGTTAGAAAATGTTGAATCATTTTTTATCCAAAGAGCAGCATGACTTTAAAGCAAGCAAACAAATGTAAACTAGAGTGTAAAAGCCACAGCATTTGTTCAGAAAGCACATTCTGAGATCAGCAAAAGGACAACACAGGTGTTCAGCAAAAGAGGTGTGAGTATTTTACAGTGCACATGGTGAACTTTTCGGAATCAGCTATGGAAAATTATAACTATTATGATTATTTTGTAATGGTAATACATACAATATTACATAGAGAAGTGTTAAATTCAGATTATGTAAGTAATGTGCATGTTAAAGGTGCATTGTGTAACTTTTCTGGTGGAGGGTCTGTCAAATGCTTTTCTTTTTTTTTTTTTTTTTTTTTTTGCTTTTTGCTTTTTTTGAGGAGATGTTATTAAACCTTTCTGTCATCATGGAGACAAATCAAATCAGACCAAGGTATTTCTTAACTATAAAACCACCTGTAATTTCATAAATGTAGAACTATTTAATGTCATATGGTGGAATATTCCAGGCAGAGCAATGACATCTCCATGAAGAGTTACACAGTGCACCTTTAAGGTATGTTAGGTTTCACATAAATAGCTATAACTGAAGGTGCACAATGTAACTTTTCTTGTGGAGGGTAGGCCATAGATTATAGTTATTACTTCACCAGGAATATTCCAAAGTCTGTAATTGAATAAAGGTAAGATAGGTTAGGTTAACGTTTCTATGGATATGCCATTGTTGTGCCTGGAATGTTCCACAGTATGACATTAAAGAGCTACCTTACATTTATTCAATTGCAGGTGGTTTTATAACTCAAATATACCTAGAATGACCTTCCCACAGATCTGACCTGTAACTTGGTCTGGTTTTGTTTTCATGCATATAGAAAGGTTTAATACCATATAGTAAAATTCCAGACAAAGCAATAACAAATCCATGAAGAAAAGTATTTGACGAGCCCTGCACCAATGTTACAATGTTACACAATGCACGTTTAACTTTGGCAAAGCAACATCTCTTTTATTTTTTCTCCACTAGATATATTACACAGACTTATGGCCTCACATACTATAACCACTTGAGATTACACACTGTTGCAATGCCTTCATGTTCTTCTATATACAGCTCATGTTTGCTTGCAATATGGTCTATAGAATTGCTAATAAAAGGGAAGATGGTGGTATCAAAACAACCCTCATTTCATATATTCTGTACCAGCAGCCAGATCCTTGAATAGGGATTAAGTTAGTGTGAAAGAAAACACATAAGTAAGTCCAGCAGGGAGCAGCCGGAGAAACATGATCCTGGTTTGGGTGAGTGGTCAACACTGCCCCCCTCTGCCTCCACATCCCCCCCTACCCCCCAGCACACAGTAGCCACAGCTACTATAAATAGAATGGTAAGTAGGCAAGTGCAGAAGTGGCTTTTACTGGGAATGTGATCGATTTAAAAGCAATTTGCCCCTCTGCTCAGGCCGTGCACTTTCATATTATCAGATCCCCAAAGGTACAACAGTTCTACCCCTATTGCCCTAACAAGGCCCCCTTTGCACTGTAATCTTTAATTGCTTCATGTGGTTTGGTTCGAGTTTAGTTTTAAATCTGGTTTGGATTTTATAATGAGATATGTAATGATACAGAGACGTGCTAGCTGATTAAAAAGGAATTTATTATGTGTTTCATCTAATTTAATCCTGGCGTAAAGGTGCACTGCGCAACTTTTCTGGTGGAGGGTCTCCCACCTACTTGTTTCCATGGAGATGTTTTGCCTTGAATGATCCATGGTATGACATTCAACATATACATCTAGCATTTATTCATTATTGGTGGTCATCCTTAAAGATCGTTTGAAACAACATCCAAGTTATTATATTGTATATCGTCAATGATATAAAAAAAGACGCAAAATGTTAAGGAACACATTTATGATGGATTGCAAAAATATGACAGGATTAAAGGTGCACTATGTCATTTTTCTGGTAAGATCGCCCACTTGCTTTTCTCCATGAGGATGTTATTGCTTGGTCTAATCCACAGAACAGCATTAACTTCCATCATGCATATGGTCACGTAGTCCATTTGTGTCCATTCAGGTTCCAGTGTAGCTTTACTTGAAACAGGTCAGGTGTTAAAATTTGAGAACTCCAATCCATAATCCATACACACAATTGGTGAAAGTCTTACCAAGCTCTCCATGGTCACAGTCTGATAGATGCAGCACAGCAGACACACATGCATGCTTCTCTGATGGGCTGACACAAGACCTGGGCCTTGTCTTACAATATAGTATCTGAGGGGCTGAGAGAGAGGCAGGAGGAGGGCAGGGGGAACACAAACAAGAGGCAAACTGTGAGCAGCACAAATCCACACAAAGCAGGAGTTCAATACTGTCTGTCAGAGGCACCAGACCAAAACATACCTCTCCCAGCACCACCCGTATACATACCCATATCTGTTGTGTTTGTTATAACAAGGGCAGCAGGAGCCTGGGGTATGGAGAGGGATAGACAGAGCAAGCCTTACACTGCAAAAAGTAATATCTAGGCAAGTTAAAATGACTTAAATTGTTAACATTTGACTTTATTTGAGTTGATTCAACTTGACAAGTAAAATTGTCTACCAATGGAATAATTGTGTTTTTCTTAATTTAAGCAACATTATATTATGTTTCTTATTTTAAGTTAAAAAAGTTGTTGTTTTTCTTATCTTTAATGTAGCAAGATGTATTTTCATATATTAAGTAAAAAAAAGTCTTGTTCCATTGGTAAATCATTTTAGCCAGGTTGGCGCCACCCAATGCCTCTGCTCAATTTCAATTGACTCCAGTGACTAGGTCAGGAATCAGAATACAATAGATCATTTGCAAGAACCCTAGAAGTTGTAGACTGCGCACCAGCCAATCAGCAAAGAGCGGTGAAGCCATGATTTTGTCCCTTTTGTGGTACAGCACAACAGTAAACAAAGCGGTTGAGATGAATGTAGACGAAGCCATACATTCTGTGTTGGCAACGATTCCCGAGATTGAGGATTTAAAGCCGGAACAAAGAGAATGTTTGGTGAATTTTATCAAGGGAAAAGATGTTATTGCCCTTCTTCCTACAAGATTTGGTGCATTACACGTCTCGACCAAATAACAGAGATAGGTTAATTAAAAAGTACCCGCCTACCGTCGAGCGAATTAATTCTAATGCTGTTTCACGAAGTGAAACCGGCTGATGAATCAGACTAAGATCATTTTACTTGTTAAGTGAAATTTACTGAAATGATGATCCAACTTTCTTAACTCAAGTCATTTTAACTAGATTTAGCTAGATTTTAGTTTTTGCTGTGTATGGTCTAAACATAAGCAAGTTACGAAGAACTAAAATATGCTGTATGCACTGTGCAGTCAAAGATACAGTCAAAGATGCAGTCGAAGTACTGTGTTAATTAAATTACTGTGTGTTTAATTAAATATTATACAAAGTTGATTATATTATACAAAGTTGACCTTTATGATTCCATAGCTTCCTTTTATGATTCCATAGCACACCATAAGCATACCCAAAGTTGTGTTTTGAGTAATTCATGAATGTTTGAGTAATGTCCACCATTTGAGTATTGAGTTTCTACCTTTCTATCCACTGCCCCAACTAAAAAAATATATATAGGGTTTAAAAATGTTCAATAGTCATTTTTCAAAATAAAATCATTTAAATAAAATACTACTACTTGCTATGGTGAGATGCCACATAAGGACTTCTCAGCACTGCACATTTTGAACAAGAAGCTAATGGTCCCATCTCTATCACTGAGCTGTTTTAGAGCAATATTGAGTTTTACAGTGAAACTGTGATGGCTGCAATGTTTTTCCCAAAGGCACAACGGCTACACTGGACTTGAAAGGGAAACCAACTGAACATTTAAAGGCCCCAGGTATGTTTTTGAGGAGGAACACACATTCTAACATGGTTTAAATATCACACAAGTCAAAGACCATTAAATCCTTTTTAAATAATTAATATTTCAAGAATCACTGGTTCAACCTTCTGCTACTACAACTATAATCACTAATAATAATTAATAGATAATACAGTTTAGAAATGTTATGAGAAATAAAGTCAAGGAAGTTTTGGCACTGAACATATTTCAGACAGGAAGTGCAATGTCAGGTCTCATGGCAGAAGATGAAAGAGGTGCATGGTGAGGCTCAAATTATTTTTATGAGAAGTCTGTTCAGTAACAATTTTATCTCTTCAGTCTGCAGCTCTTGGCTCAAGGGTAGTTTGGCATTGCACCTCCAACCTCTCGGGCTTGGGGTTAATGAATGCCGACACATGACGTAAGGTGGAAGTCATTTACAGGGATCTGGAGTCTTTATCACAGCCTCTCATAGACACAGGAAGGGAGTTTCAGACATGATGCTATCCAGACGTTGTCACATGTTCAAAGTGCTATAAAGCAGACAGTATTAATTTCAACCTGACACACAAAAACAAAACGATTAAATGAGCTGCTTAGAGTAAGGTTAATGGTGCATTGTGGAACTTTTCTGCTGAAGGGTCCATCAAATGCTTTTCTTCATGGAGATTTGTCTGGAATGTTTTACAGTATGGTATTAAATCTTTCTGACTTCATGATGACCAGACAAAGTTACAGAATGTTTGCTTTTCTGGATATTTTTGAGTGACAGAAACAACTGTATCCATAGAAACAACCTCAACAATATGTTACATAGTGCACTTTTAAACTTGTGTGTGCTACAAAGGGGACAAAAACATTAAAATATATGTGTAATGTAATGTAATGTAATGTAATGTAATGGTCAAAATTATAGGTTTTTAAAAATCTAATACATTGGATACAATGTAGTATTATAGCAGAGACTGAATAGGTGAGTGAAGTGTCTTGCCTAAAGACACAATAGTATGCACTGGTCATTGTGGGGATCAATCCAGCGACTTTTGAGTTGGTGGGATAGACATTTATCTTAATGAATGATTAAAAATTAGCATTAGTAATGAGTAATCAATTACATTTGTTTTGGCGCAAGACACTAAATTGTGAATATAAAATGTGACTTGCTCAAATGAGCATCTAGTTTAATGAACTTGTATTTTGTTCATTAATGCAGACACTGAATGCAATGTTGTGGCATGATAGCAAGATATCAAATAAAAACAAAACATAAATCTATACAAACAAAGCCCTGTCTTAAAAAGTGGCATACATAAAATGCATTTCAACTTGATTACCCCAGTTGAGGATACATGACAAGATGAATACATAGATGAAAGCAATCTGACGTGTGGTCCCACCCCCTCTCAGGACAGTAGCATTAGGTCCCATTTAATCCCAGTGTAAGTTGCTGTGCTGTCTGTGACTCACTGACCCTGCCTGGCTGATGGGACGTCCTGGGAGTTCACCGCTAACGAGATGGAGGGGAGGAGGGGGTGAAGGGGTGAGCGGTGCATGTGGGGGGCTTACAGGATTTCACTGAACTATAACGCCTCTCCGGAGACAAAGAAATCCTATTTTAAAGATTGGCTGGCCCCTCTCTCCTTCTTTTTAGTGCTTCATGCAACGCACAGATTTCCATTGTTATAATATTATGCACTAAGGTTCACCTTCCAAAAGCTCACCTTGAGAAAAATTGATTTGTCCCAAAATAATGCAGACCACGCCTGATAGAAGCAGTAAAAGTGCCTCAAAGGTAGGTGGAAGAGGTTTTTTTTTGAAGTAAATTCCTTTAAGCATGAAAATGACTTTCTAGAATATGGATCCAATCTCACTCTGTGAAACAAATTTAAAACTAGGACATTGCTATTTGACTTTATGACCCGCTGTCTTCCTCCTCATTCCAACAGAAAATATTCATTTTATCTCTGGTACAAAGATTAATAAGATTCTTATTGCCACCGCGGCAGATTCTCCAAATATTCATTTAATTTCTCACTGTTCTATTTCTAACTAGAACAATTTCCTGCGCAGAAATTATCTGTGATAAAACACCACTCTATTAGGATTCTGAAGCTTTACCAATTCAAACTTATCACATCTTGAGAAAGTTAAGCATTAACAGAACAAATTTCCCAAGCTGTTACAATCCACAATTATATAGTAAATTATAGTATCAAGTCCTTACGGGTCCTTTGAATTCTTTAAAAGGGCACACAATAACTAGAAGTCATCCATACTGAAATAATGTCCAAATAAATTCATGTTTTAAATCTGCAGTTTTTAAGGATGTGTCTAAGTGGAATGTGCAATGTACAGTCCCAGAGCAGCAACTTGTGCCATTAGACCAATTGTTATGTATTCTTAAAGTTCATATGTGATTTCTACAGGTCACTAAAACCTAAATGTACTTTGGGATCAAAGTGTCTATCTAATATAAGCCAGTAACAGGATTGAAGGAAATGAAGGATTGAAAAAATGTGAGTCTGTTAAATGAATGGTTACAATCAGATTTATATCAGATTTCGGTCATGTTTACAATTATAGAGTGAGTTAGTTAGTAAGTTTTCTGTTAAACAAAGTAGAGCAATTTCTTCAGATAATATTATATTTAAAAAAATACTATATTCATTGTCTTGAGCTGTACCATGATAGACATATGACTTCATGCATTTTTCAAAATGAGCCAGCCACAACTCTCCCACAATAACTCTGGCAACAATAATGTGTCAAACAGCATTAGCCAAGTCTGCTGCCAACAAAGAAACACAAAATCAAATGGTGATTCAGCTCTGTAAATTAAGAGGCACACTCATAGTGACTTAATCCACCATGGGCTCTCTGACTCCCTCTATCTGAGGGATTCAAAACTGCAAACAAAAATCTATTTGTTCTCAATTAGTCCTTTCCGACACTGGACAGTTTTATCGTCAAGTCTTTCAGGCATTTTGTGCATATAATTTAGAGTCCACTTACTATTTACTGTTGTGGGTGGAGCTGAGGACTCTGACAATTAATTTGTCTTAACCCCAGTTTAAGAGGAGTTTATCAAGAAAAAGAACCTCAATGCCATAGATATGTTCAACGCCATAGTGTGGAAAATTTCCAGCAAAGCAATGATATTGCCATGGGGACAAGTAGGTGTCATAGTGCAATTTATTATGTTGTTACCTCATCAAAAACATATTCAGTTGTGTTTGTTTCATTCAAACATATTTGTGTAACACTTTATTTTCTTGCATATTTATGCTGAGTTCTTCTCTCTAACAGAAAACACCTTGTTCCAACTTGTGATGTCACATATACCTATCCAAGAATCATTTTTATCATTTCAGCTCTGGAATTGTCAATCTCTACTGAACATAAGGTAAAACAGAGCAGTTCACTTGAAAACTACCACTAGATAACATTACAAGGTGGAACAGAGCCTTTTGAGCTTTGTAGAAGATGTGCGAATGAAAGAAAACACAAGTCCAGATATGTTTAAGATGAGATAACATTATACAAATTTTGTGTAATATAGGACACTTAAACTTCCGGTACCAAAGAGTGTGGTGGTCTACTCTTGAGGACTTGAATACTGAAGGAGACCCATGGTACCACCTCCACACTATTCTATTCTATATTGTACTTTACAGTGCATTTCAGTCCTTTATCCTCAAACGACTCCACATTTCGTCAGCCTTTACACCAAACGAAGTTACAGCATTGAAGACCTTCTATAGAAAGAGCAAGTGCAGACTGTTCTGACATCTATTTAAGACCAGTGCCACATATCTGGAGTCTGGATCCTTTCCAAAAGCGGTAAATACCATTGCACAGTGAGCCTTGCCTCAAACACCCATACAAGAAACAGATTGGTATTCACAGTGGCAGTTTCCCGAAGTTGAAGCAGCATAAATAGCCTGGACTATTACATAAAAAGTAAACAAGCCACATTGTGAGGATTCATATCTGTGTGGTGCAGCAGCAGGAGGAGAAACTGACAGAGAAAACTCGCCTCATCCAATACTATCACATATACAGTTTGTGTTCTGTTATTAATAGGCAAGGCTGCAGTATCTGAGCACAAATATGCAGAATTGGAAAATAGAAGAAAAATATTTGATGTTGACGTTGCTGCTATACTGATCAGACATTATACTATTAGGCAAACTGCAAGTGAAACAGAAAAAGTATGCTTTCTTACTACAACCTGTTAGAAATGCACTTTTTGATTGGGGGTTCTCATTCTCGTGCTCGTTTCTATGGAAATTCCATTGCTGTGCCTGGAATGTTCCACAGTATGACATTAAACAGTTATACCTTACATTTATTCAACTTGGCTTTATAGCTTAAAAATTCTAAGAAAAACAGGCATTCTGATTCAGTTTCTGAGCGTAGTTGCCTCTCTACACATCTGGCCTGTAATTTGGTCTGGTCTGGTCTGTTTAATACCATAGTGTGTAAAGTTCCAGACAAAGCAATAACATCTCCATGGAGAAAAGCATTTGAAGGACCTTCCACCAGAAAAGGTACACAGTGCACCTTTAAATTAACAACACTGTGCCCAAATTGATATGTTAGAAGTTGGAACGTGTGCATTAGACATTGACAAATCATACATAAATTGGTTTACCATCTTCTCACCTTTCTCTTATTGAGTGTTCCCAATATGCATCTAATCTTCTCTTCTCAGTGGTCTAAGGAAGAAACAGTGAAAGACTGAATGCTGCCTGTATGGAACTGTAGCTCAAAAACAATAATGGTTCTGGGTATTTAAGCCAAGCCATACAGGTTTACTTAAAAAATGCATTATGTAACTTTTCTAGTAGAGGGCTAGAAAGTTGCTTGTTTCCATGGAGACATACTGCTTTGCTTGCAAAGGTCCAAAGTATGGCATTTTAGTTACCAATCTCCATAGAGACAAGCAGAAGATGCCATCAGGCCCGTTTACAGGTGAGATCTATGAGGAGGCAACCCCACTCACAGTTAGAAAGCAGTTTTTTAAAGGCATTTTTAAATCTATAAAAACACCCATAATTGACTAATGCATCTCATATAAGTATATAACATAATGTGGAACATTACAGACAAAGCAATAGCATCTCCCTGTGGCGAACCCCAACCTGAAAAGTTGCACAATGCATCTTTTAAAAATGTGCAGTGTTATTTTCTGATAACAAGCACCCTATCTACAAACCACTACACAGTCATGTATGTGGCCATGGTAAAAACCAATTTAAATGTGTCACATAGGCACATATTGGAGTGGGAGGGTGAGGTGACGGGGGTGAGAATAGCAGGAAGTGATAAAACGGAAGGAGGAGGAGGAGGATGAAGGACAAAGAGGGTATAAAATATAAGACAGGAGAGGCGTTGATAGTGAGACAGAGGAGGGATATGAGGACAGGCAAAAGCACAGCCTTGTCACTCAAACAGATAATGATGACAAAAAGTGGTAAGTTAAAGCTGCATTGTGCAACTTTTTTGGGGAAGGGCCCGTCAGATGCTTTTGTCCATGGAGATGTTATTGCTTTGTCTGGAATCTTTCACAGTATGGCATTAAACCTTTTTGTCTTCACAGATACCAGACCAATGGGTCAGATCTGTGGAGAGGCAACCCCGCTCACAGTCAGAATGCCTGATTGTTTATATTTTTGAGCTACAAAAACTGTAATTGAATAAATATAAGGTAGAGCTATTTAACATCATAGTGTGGAACATTCCAGGCAGAGCAATAACATATCCATAGAAACAAGTAGGCAATGGACCCCCAACCAAAAACTTATGTAATGTACCTTTAGGAATGCATACTGCAAAGTAATGAGTATCCAGTACTTATGGCCAATAAGGATACTCAAATTGTTCCTGAGCCTCCTATATAATTATAATCTAAGAAATCCATGGATCATTATGTTATAATTTGTAAATTTTCAAATTTGGTCGTAAGCATTTTCTCAACAAAGAGTCGTCAACTGTGAGGATAGCAGCAGATTATGCTAGCGAGCTAAGCGATGCTCCAGAATCCTATGCGCATTACTGATTAAGAAAATAAAATTGGACAAATTAAGTACAGAGCAGTGGGCGTATGTTAGTGACAGTGAAAACAGGGGTTGGCAATATGGTGTCTTGAACATAAGTGATTAAGGATTGATCATATGTGCACAAATTACTCCAGATACAACTCTGAGAGGGTAAATGAGAAGGGGAAACAACTATAGCATGGTTAAAAGCTCTGAAAAGTCAATTTTCCATAATAGGTCTGCTTCAAAAATATTTTTTAAAAAGTATAAGTAATAATTACAGTAACTCATCAAAATAGCAGAACAGTCACTTGAAAAATGACCATACACAATACACACTATATAATTATGTGTGATATTTGCAAGATCCTCCAAAAATGTTTCCCAGATTTTTATAGCACCACCAGAAATTGCAGAAAAGCAGAGTGCATTCCATTAGACAACCAACAAATGAGGCATTGCTGCTCTCTGGTCTTCTTCAACTTCACAGAAATGGTCTCTATTACAATTCGTTTTGGCCAAGGATTGCCAGTTCACACACTCTACAGATATCACTAACCTCTTTCTAGCATTCCTTGCACGCTCACTTTTGGAGCAGTCTAAAATATGTGTGCCTGACCTCACCTTTGAGAGTCAACCAAATGTTGAAAAAGGCTAACTTCTTCTACCCCTCTGTTCATGACATACATTATGAGCTTCTAGACCAGGACACAGAACATTTACACAGGGATGTAACAATAACTGAAATTATATTGTATCGTCAGAACTCTCACAATAATATCATGGACCATCACAATATAACATCTGGACTTAAATTAATTCATAGTTATGGTGCAGCATCAAAAAAAAAACTAAAAAATTACATATACCATGATCCTTTGCTCAGTCCACTTTACATGATGGAATAACTGTTATTAAGCACTATTAAATGTTACAGTTTTTGGATTATGACAGAAAAGTAGCATATACACAATTCTGTTTGTCTCCACAAAATATTGCAATAAATATCATACCCTGAGATGCATATGGTGAAAATATCGTATTGAGAGATTTGGATATTATTACAGCTCTACATTTACAATAAGTAAACATTAGACTTTTGACTGACAGCTACACCCATTAAAGAAATACACTATGTTGTTTGAGCACAAATGGTAACAATCTGCACTTTTGTTTCATTCTACGTCTCGACCGATTCAAATGCATCGCTCCTCTTTGCCTAGCTTCAACAACCCAATTTATTCATTAGCTCATGCACCATTAATGCTGCAGCAATAAGCAGGGCATATGGTGCCAAGTGTATGTAATAAGCTGCTAATGAAAATTGGCTGCAGCTCAAATTGTAATTTCAATATATTAAAGGTGCACAATATAACTTATCTGGTGGAGAGTGCAACTGCTTGTCTCCATGGAGATGTTATTGCCTGTAATGTTCCAATGAATGGCATTAAACATGTCTATTTTTATTTATTCAATTATAGAAGCTCACAAATGCACTGAAAAACATGCATTCCTACTGTGAGCAAGGTCTCCTCTCCACAGATCTGACCGCTGAAATGCCCTGCGTCACTGCTTGTCTCCATGGAGATGAATATGTTCAATGACATACTGTGGAAAATTTCTGGAAAAGCAATGATATCTCCATGAAGACAGTGTAAGTTATAATGTTGTTACCTCAAAAACATACATGAACATACTTGGAGTTGTGTTTTGTTGCATTCACACATATTTGAGTAACCATTTATTTTTAGTCTGTTTGCATCTCTAAAGCAAAATGCTCTGTTCCACCTTGTGATGTCATGTAGTGGTAGTTTTCTAGTTAACAGTTACCTTTTACCTTCTTTTCAGTAGAGTTGGGTAGGGTTTGTGTGTTCAACATGTGTGAATGAAACAAAACAAAACTCCAGATATGTTTGTGATGAGGAAATAACATTATAACAGAGATCAGAAAATAGTGATAATACGAGCCCTTTAACAACTATGGGCCTTCAGTGGGATGATCTTGCAACCTTGAAATAGTTGAAACTCTGGAATGCTGACATAACTGACATAACATAACTTTTAATACCTTTAGTGCAATCTATACAAAATTAGAAACTCCAAGCCCTCGAGTTTGAAGAAGCAAAAATGTCCACTCATTTTCAGCGTCACTACAATACAATACAATAAAACAGTCAGCACAAGTTATTAGCACATAAAGGACCGAAACAGTAATTCTGCCACTTCATTTACAACACAGAAATGGCCGCTGTCAAGCTTGTTAATTTTTTTTAGCGGGCAGAAGATAATAGTTGTAATTATCAGAAATAAAGCCGTCAATGGGGAGAGTGAAGTGTGTGTGTATGTGTGTGTATGCAGTTTGCCATCCAAATCCATTATTTGTGGGCCTCTTGTGTTAATGTGATAATGTTTGGTTTATTAGTGTCCACTGTCTGCCAGCACATCGAGTGGTCTCTCTCGCTCTCTGTCTCGCTCTCTTTCCTTCTCTTTCTCTCTCTCCTTTTGTGTCCATGCCTAAACATTATTGAAGAAGGGAGTATTATTTTTCAAACCCAACCTGCTTGCCAAAACTAGAACACAAACTCCCACTCATAATTTAATACTCTGAAAGAGGTTTAAATAAAGCATGAGAGTCATAAAATGTTTGTATTTTCCTTAGCTCTGAGTAAGATAAAGATATTCCACTTTTTATAGGTAGTAGGGTTATTAAAAAAAAGTATCAAAAAACTGATACTATCCATATCCATATTAAAACTAGTATTGAAACCAGATACTTGTTTGAGCAGGTGTCGATACTAAAAAAGTCGCATTCAGAAGGACCGAAGTAAACCTTTCTTGAATAGCTTTAGAATGAATAAGTATAAGAGCACATAAGTATATGTATAGCACATAAGTATAAGTATAGTGAAAGGCCATGGACCACTATGGAACCTACCTACTACTGAGGGATTACACATAGATAAAGCCACATGGTAATATAAAAAAGTACTATGATTTAATGTTGAAAATCACATCTACTGTCTAAATCAAGAGTGTTTTTAGTTTCATGATCAAAACCGAGTATAAAATGTTTCTAACATGACAACACTATAGAGACAAGTCATGTGTAGATCAACAGAATTTATTGTGTATTTATGGCTTGATTGTAATTGTGCATTAATGATTGATTTATAATTTGTTAGTAGTAGTTAACAGTACAACAGCAGCACTGCATATAAAATCTATTTCCACATCTTCTGTGTCAGAGAGAGGATATTTTGGAGTGCACAACTGCCCCCTATAGGCTCAAGTGCATTCCAACACATAACACAATAACACAAATCTTTGTCTGCTTTAACATAAGAATATAAACTAAATAAAATACTTGTATGTTTTTTTCAATTGTGTGGAAAATTGTAGCACATTTAAAAATGATTGCTCTTTTGGTTAAAGATTTATCAATGCTATGCTACATTAAATGCCAAGCTCAACAAAAATATAGTTGTTTCTTTGTGATTATTTCCTCATACGAAAACATGGTAGGTCCAACGTTGCAGAAATATAAAAATAAGTCTGTATATGAGCTTTACACAGTTGAATGAAGGTCATGTTTTTGTTGCACCCCGGAGAGCCCCAGAGACAGAGGAAGCATGAAGCTGGAAAGAGAGCCGTATAAATTCACATATCTTGGACTGATCAAACCCACGCTCTGTGATGTGTAGCCACAAAGCCAAGAGTCCAGAGCTGTGCACGCATATAGAAAAGGAATACACAATGATCCACAGCGGAAAACAAACATTAAAAATGGACAAGATGTGGGTTTCACTGTCCAGAGTTAAAAACAAAATAACTAATACGGCTATAGTTAAAGAAACTGTATATAACTGTATATATTTTAACTACAGATATGCGCTTGATATGTTCAAATCAAATGCAGCTTTTACTGACCACAGTTCTAATGCTGATTTATGCTTAATTACAAAATATGAGGTCCCATTCTATAACTTGATGCTTATTCTGCTTTCTTTTTCAGAAAGCAGAATGAAGGTCACATTTCTGCTGCCAGTTTCAGTGCTGAAATCCACTTGGCTTCAACCTAAAAGGACTCTTTCTGATCTGAATCCTCACTACATAAACCCATCTGCAGCCAATCACTACTCACTGCTAGTGCAGCCTCTGCAGCTCAGTGGGTGAATTCTGGAGGTTATGAGCTTTCACATGAGGCATGATCTGTTCATATACTGAAAATGAGACAAACGTGTATGTGTCCTCTATCTGCAGGTTAAAGCACTGGCAGCACAGGCTCAGTTGTGACTGTTGTACCTTTTTTAAAAGAGTAAGAGCACACGCTACATACATTTAACTATTATGGTTCAGATGAAACTGTCCTTGACAATTCTAATATTGTGTTAAAAAAAACAAAATGGTTTGAACATGGTGAATCTGTTTAAGATTTAAGCTGATGGTGAGTTTGTTTCAGGACACTTCCTATTTGTATAATATTGTAAATTAAATGGCATGGACTCAGGGCATTAGGGTTATTGTGTAAAATGTGTTATAGTGTCAAATGAACTCATTACCATAATATGCACGCTCATGAAGAGGAATGTTCTGTTTGCTTCTTTGCATTCATGAGCCTTCAGGCCAAACATAGAAAATGTACAGAGAAAATATTTTTAATGTGTTTATTAAAGAAAGAAGAGGACAGAATGGATTGCTCATTTCAGTGCTTTCAAATACAGTTCCTTTCTGACTTTCATGTCTCACACAAAGAGCTTGGCCTTTTATCAAACCACGCTGCATATGGAGCAGGGCAGAGATGAAGAAGTGTCAGGAAGGCTGCATAAACTCTCCCATTAGAGCCAGAGGAGTCAGGTATAGAACCAGGGCTGCTCTGTCAACCATAGCCAAAGATTCACCAGCGTACAGCACCGAGAAGAAAGAAGAGAGAAGAAAGAGGAGAGAGGAAAGACCAGAGCAGCATGGACCAGAAGAGACCCTAAAGTAAAGAAACTAAATACTGCCTTATTTAAACAAAGAGTGCAATGATTCATCAATTGATCAGTTATTAGTCTGTCTATATCCCCAAAGCTCAAAATGCTCTATTCCACCTTGTGATGTCATGTAGTAGTAGTTTTCACGATAACAGCTACTTTTTAATTTTAGTTCACTGGAAATTGATAATTCCAAGGGTAAAATCATCCAAAGTGATTCTAGTGAAGGTGTCTGGCATTTAAAAACACAATGAAGCACTTCCTGTATTAAAACATGACATCATAAGGTGGAACAGGGTGCTTTCTGTTGGAGAGAAGAAGTCAGCCTAAAAATGCAAGGTTTGTGTGTTAAACATGTGTGAAAGAAACAAAACACAACTCTCACAACAATTTTTGATGAGGGAATAGTATTAAAGTATAGATCAGAAAATAGCATAATATGGGCCCTTTAATCCATAACACACTCAAGTCAACAAAAAAATTATCACTGCCAAATGGACTACTAGAATAATTGTTATTTGTAGCCTACACATGGCACAAGCAATAACATTTATTGAAGTAATTAAATATAAAAATATCCATTTGGTTTACTACAATAGAAACAACGGGTGGAGTCGTCATGGTGGCAATCCAACCACAGAACCACAACAATAACAATGAAGAGTTTTATGCTCTCTTTGGGTATGGAGGCCTTGAGTCAACACTGTGGAAAAAGCTTTTTTGTAGTCTATTATTATTGACAGTCTTCTATGCAGTTGTCTTATTCAATAGCAATTTTTCATGAAAACTGTGTGATTGCAGTTCCCTGGAACTTGTCTCCAATCTTGAGTCAGGGTCCCGATTAGAAGTACCTCTTTAAACAGTTGATGAGGTGAACCAGAGGAAGAAAATGAAAGAAATCTCCCCCACCTCCCAGATACCCAGACACAGAGAGAACAAGCAAATTCAAAACAGACTTCACACACTGCCTAGTCAAACCTGGAAATGTCTTGGTGTGATGTAAGGCTAAATAGTAACTGACATTTATAGAAACTGTCAGTCACAGTCTTTTAAGAAATAAGCTAACCTAATACAATATAAATTATTTGAAAGCCAGTGTTACTTGAGGTGAGAAATTAAAGCAATTCGAAAGTTGTTCTATAAAAATGGGAATATTATGGTGGTTTCCGTGGTTGCGTGGTCGGAGAGTATTTCTAGGATTGCCGTTGCTGTTTTCCAAAGTAGACACACTAACTGTTGTTTTAGCCACCGGCGTCTTCTGGGCATGAGCTCCCAGTGTTGAACTTGGACTGGCTGTCACATATTTCACCAAGAAAAAACACCGTAAATTAGATAAATGTTTTTAGTACTGTGCAGGCCCAGTGCGGCGAGTATGAAAAATCGAATGACTGGCAGAGATGTAATTTAAGAACACCATATTTTAGCCAGTGTGTGGATTTGATTTGAAAAATATACTTTACAGTGCGGAGTTCTGTTGTCTTTATTGGCCCCAGAGGATAAGTTTTAATGCGACTTAGATGTGTCAAACTTCTACCTTATGTCTAAATTTAAGAAGCAAAGATCAAAACCTATATAGTTCAAAAGTGCAATGAAATAAATCAATCTATATCATATTCGTAACCAGCTGAGGACCACATGCTACATTGAACACCACATTATGACTGCTGTTATTGCTGTATGAAATGGTTTATAGTGATATTGGTCAGATACGTAATACCGACAGTGTTCAAAGCAAGCTTTGAACCTATAAAATGAAAAGAGGTAGAACTATTATAGTGTCTGCCCCACCAGACGTAACCTCCAAGCAGCAGACCTTCTATATGTATTTGAGCTTTTATTTTTGTCCCAGTAAGGACATGTTGTATAGGCATCTCTTGAGGTCAAAATAAATCAAAACAGTGTTGCTTGCAACTAATTAGAATGCATTTTATAGTTAAATAATCAGGAAATGCATGTTAGCATGCTAGTTGTCGTGCACTTTATTGTCAAGGCAAAACACTGTATTCTACTTTCTGAGAGTTGTGAAAAGATCTCATAAACTGTGCAATTAAAAACTGGCATTGTAAAAAATCTCATTAAGGCATTTCTTAACATTTTCATTCTAAAAATGACAAGAAATTGTAAGAGCTTCCCCTGTTTGAAAGAGCAGTCACTGCTGTGACGTTGATTAAAATCCATTAAAATCGTAATCATCCAGTGTGCGCCAAAACAAAAACAAAAAACTATAACAATTATAAAGCAAGTACTGTTAATATGAACATTTGTCTGCATTGTAGACCTATGGCCATTGCATAAGTTTAAAATACTGGCCGTGAATTCTTGAGTCCGTTGTGTGAATGAACCACGAAAGCTGTGCAGGGAGTGAATGAGCAATAAGTGACTCCATAGTGATTTATGTGTGCAATGATTTGAATGAACATGTGAGTTAGCACTTCATTATTATTGATGGAGTGGATTTTCACTCAGCTCAAAGATGCTTTATTGGACAAACATGCAAACTAGAGAGCAACAACAATGACCGTAATTAACTACATTATTTTACTATCGTGACTGCATCACTAACTAAATTTGAAGACTATTTACTGGTTGTAGTTTTTTCTTCAGTTGGATCTGTTTTATGTTTGTTTAAAAGAAATATTGATATATGACTCATTTTTCAAACCCTTATATATGTCCATCCATGCAAAATAAACAATTTCACAAACAAACATGTGTAACAAACAAACTAAAAGCAACTCCTTTAGTAATGAAATATAACCAAAGCAAAACAGTGGAAATCTTTTTTTTTTTTTTTTTTTTTACCAAGTAGACTCAATCACTTCTATTATTTTCCTGCAATAATACATTTCTTTGTTGGGAAGCAGCAATTTGCCAAATGTTCCTAGAGTAAATTCTACTAAACATTTGCAATCTGCTTTCAATTGATCAGAGCAAAACACAGGAATAGATGGTGAAATGAAATGAAGGAATCTCTCTTTATGTGCACAGTATGCTCCTTGGAAACCGTTTCTTGCTAAATTGACATGAGCATATTGCCAGTCCCCAGTGTTTATCCGTACACAGAAGCAGGTGGGAGAGCAGCTCAGAGTAAAAAAAAAATCTTCCATTCACATCTCATCATCAGTGAGTCACAACATTATGAATCATTCAATTTCATTCATAATTGCTGCCCAAATGTCTGTGACCAGCTGTTAATGAGGTGGCAGGATTGTAAATGTAACACGTACATAGATGGCATCTTAGACTTAGACAAACTTTATTGATCCACAAGGGAAATTATTTTATTTCCCTACATCGCTTGCGTCTAAAATATCATATGCTAAAGGCAGACTCCAGTTAAAAGGAAACATGCAACTATAGAGACTGCAAAGGTATTAATAGGTTTTGCAAGTTGAAAGTTAGTAAGAAGTTCTGTCAAACATTATGTTGGGCAGAATAAGAAGTGTGGAAGTGCTGAAAATGGTCAGATATGATGGTTGATATAGTATACTGAAAGTAAAAAACAAAGAGATATCATATTATATGTTGTGTATGTATTATTGTGAGAAGTAACAGTTATTGAAAATTATTGAAAACACCACAACAATTAAGGAACTCCTTAATTTACTTTAAGTCACATTGTCTAAATGATCACTCCTAATATGAAACAGGATTTGTTAAAAGTTTCAAAAATCAGATACTCATTGATCAATATTAAAAAAAGTCATATTCTCAGGAGACAAATTAACCTTTCCTGAATAGCCTTAGAATGATCTTGAGCTATCAGCACAGTGGCTTTAAGAAGGTTGTGGGTTCGATTCCCAGATTGCTCCAGGCACTTCAGCTTCCCCATCAACCCAAATAATATGCACCATAGTACAATCCTCCAGCTAAGGTAGACCTGACCAAGCCTAGCAACAAAAAATTGGTCCAGAAATGGGTCTTGATGTTTCACAGTGGATGAAATGCAGAGGACAACTTTCACATTGGTCATCACAGACATCACAAACTTTGACTATACTATAACAAAACAAAGAAAAACGTTCAGCAAAACCATGAAATCTATCAGATAATTTTCCATAGCCTGAGCACAGAAGAGATTATAGAGTCTCATTTTATAGCCCAACTCCAATAGAAATGATTATGTGTCATGATTTTGTATTGATTTGGATTCGGGATGGTGATTGCCTGTCAGCTTTTGTCCTTCAAGAATTATCTGAAAATAAAAAGGAAGACTTTGTTTACAGCTATGCACTATATTAAATTGTACATTGCTTTTTATGACATATCTCCAGTATCCGCGATTGCCAATTCTGTTTGGTAGACCCAGAGGAAAAAACAAGCAAGTATTTTTGACTGCGTTATGCTGAGCTGTATCAGAGCAGAGGATAAAATAATTTCAAGGTTCTATATTACACAAAATGGATTCTTGTGAGCTTTACGCCATGTCATAATGCTGTTACCTTCTCAAAAACATCCCCACTGTTGTACTTTGTTTCATTGACACATGTTTGAGTAATCCTGGATTCTTAGTCTGTCTGCATCCACAAAGGTCAAAATGCTGTTTCACCTTGTGATGTCATGAGGCAGTTTTCAAGTTAACAGCTCCTTTTACCTTTAGTTCAGTAGTGAGTGGTAGTTCCTGGACTGAAGTTATCCAAATGATTCTAGTGAAGGTGTATGGAGTTTAAAAACACAATGGAGCACTTCCCATATTACCACATGACATGACAAGGTGGAAAAGAGAGTTTGAGAGAATAATTCAGACTAAATAGGCAAAGTGGAATAGGGTGTTTTCTTTCTAAATATGTAGGGTTTGTGTGTTAAACATGTGTGAATGGAACAAAACACTCCAGGTATGTTTATGATGAGGAAACATTATAAAATAAATCAGAACATAGTGTAATATGGGCCTTTTAAGACATTATGCTTTTTTTTTTTGCATTGTATTAATTGTACAAACATATCACATTTGCTTTTTCTTTACTTCTTCTTTTTGTTGAAAATTGCTATTACATTTTTGAATTTTTATTACATTTTTTATCATTTCAAAGAGGTATAGAGCTGTGGGCATGTGGTATAACAGGACAATATAAGATTACTCAAACTCAACTTCAGCAGGCTACTGATGACGGAACAGCATTATAACATGGTTAAAAGCCCATCAAAGTAAGTTCCCCTTTAAATTTTATCTTCCACTTTACTAAATCACAAAATAGTGAAATACACATAGTAATATTTTTCTTTTTTGCTATGTTTTTTGTATATAATGATTCATCACAGGACAGCAAAACTATCCATTAATTATAACTCAATCCATTACCCTGAGCTGCTGTCAGAGGTCAGGCTGGAGCAGGGCCATATGTGACTGTGGCAGGGGTCAGCAGCTGCTCTTGTTCATTTGAACACACATGTAGGTGCTGTCAAATCCCACCCACACCAATCCCTCTGTGCAGCTTACCCACTTATCCAGCCGGCTCCCACTGACTGGCAGACAGAAAAATGACCGTACAGGATTAGCTGGCAAGTTACTGCAGAAATCTTCAAACTTTACCACACCAAGTTCCACCTCGGGAATGACTTGGGATTTTCAAGTGATTGGTTGAATAAATTAGACTGAACCAAAGAAAGTTCTGGAGAAAGTCCTTAACCAAAAAAAAAGTTGTTTTTAAAGCAACACAACTTTCTGGAGGTGGTACGTCATCTTGAAACCAAAAGCATACTTTCGTTTAGAACATATTCCGAGTTTTATGCCATACTGTGGACTATTATAGACAAAGGAGCCATGGAGACAAGCAAGTGGAGGTCTTTCTCCAGACCCAGCAGAGGTCAGGTCTGTGGAGTTGCAAGCTCATTCACAATAACAGACAATGTTTTCTAGATTTAGTTTATTGGTGTGGGGTCGGGCTTTAACCAGACACTAAACAGGACCAGCCTTGGGTCTCATCCTAAAAAAAGTAAAGACCAGAGCTAAACCAGGCAGCACCAATAACAAAAGAAAGACCTGCAAGCATAAAATATAAAAAGCAGTAAGTGATAACAAAACCTAATTCAACACTATTTTAATAAAAAACACTCTACTATCTCAATTTGATACGTATAAGTTCACCCCTGGCTGTACCTGCACCACATTTTGAGACTCACTGAACCATTTGGGCGACTCAGCTCATGTCTGGGCCCTCATGTCGCCCTGTGCTGCTGTTGTTTGAACTAGATTTCAACTCGCCAGTGGTTCTGATGTGTGCCACGGCCTAGAAAAAGCTGCCGAGTGGCTTATCCTGACCTCAATATTCCCAGACGGGCACATCACTGGCACATCACTGGCTGCTTGGCAAATAAAGGGACACTAGTTATTGGACTAAATGTGGTTAAACAAGTGGCCGCTGGTGTGGGCACAGAGCCATGTCAGGGATTGGGCAGTGTCGCTCCAGGATTATGGGGGTCAAACATAAGATGGAGACCAAATAGTGCAGGCAGAGGAAAGGGGAGCTGGGAGTCTTGCTTGCTTTTGTGGGTAAGTGGTGTATTTCAGGCAAAAGGGTACACATCCTGGATAGTGCTTTCGAAGTTACAGAGACACTAGAGAGAGAAAATCTGTAACAAGACACAAAACTCTTTAACCCTTACTAATGTTTTGATCTTGGATTGTTACTGAATTTACTAATACTAATAAAATACTATATGAAATAACAAGACACTGCTGTCATTAAATTGTGAAATAAATAGTGATTTGTGCCTTTAAAAACTGACATTCAGTCCACAAACTACAATTGATGTGAAACTATTGAACTGGTATATCACCAAACAAAGATGTCTTAGAAAATGGGTCCAACATGAAACCTTAGGAGCATTGCCATAGCATTTAACAATTCAAAACAAAATATTATGTCTTTTGAATGGTCCATTGTCCTCAAAATGACACCATATAACAGAAAAATGAAATCCATGAATACTTTCTTCAAAATGTTCAGACTATTATACAACAAAATAACCATCTCAAATACTAATTTTAGTTACAGAAAGTCCTCTTAAGTACAGCACTATCTGATCAGAGGATATTAATTGCAGGCCCCGTAAGTCCCTTATCACCTCAGTGGAGCCTGGCAAAAGTAATTTGAATACGGCCCCTGTTCCCCAGGTAATGTGAGATTAAATCCTGCCGAATCCTCTGAGTGCAGCTCCTCCCTTCATGCCTCCAGCTTTGCTTAATATCAGGTAGGTTAAAGGTCTCTGAATAAAACAAGAGAAAAGAAACACAAGAAGCAGAGAAAAAAAAAAAGACAAAAGGTTAATGTTTTAGGTTTATAATATGAAGCATTGGTACACATCTGAGTTACTTAGCGGATAATGAAATTTTGCTAAACTTAAGTGACAATAGTATTAGTAATAGTAACATTATGCAAAAATATATGAGAGAAATTCATAGACAGAAGACAATTTAGTGTATAAATCTCTGGTAATAAGGGCTGAATGATTTTGGAAAAAATATCTAACTGTGATTTTTTCTGACAAACATTACGATTTGTGATTCATGTTTCAATAATAAGATTCTGTTCAGAATTTACATTTTAAACGCGTCCAGAAGAATTGACAAAAAAAGACTGAAATATGAACTGCCAAACTAAAACAAGAACCACTTTTCAGAAGATGGTTGTGCATATCTAAACTACAGGGTTAGCAGGTTTCAAGTAAAAAAAGGCACAATATATTCTTGTTTATGTAGGATATTACGGTACTATGGTACTAAATTGCAGCCTTTGCGATTTGCTAATTGCGTCCATTCAAATTACAGTTCCAATTTCTAGTATTAGTAATTGTTAGTAGAACCTAAAGCAGACCTATTATGCAAAAGTAAACTTTTTAGAGCATTTTAAAGTTGTATTTGGAGTGACTTGTGTATGTCTGAGAATTCTTTAACCTCTTATTTTCAAGACACACTGCTTGGTACATACTTCAACAATCTCCAATTTCACTTTCTTAAACTGTGATACGCGCAGGATTTGTACATTGAACTATAGCTGAGAATTAATGCTGTTTGATATCAAAGGAAATGCACGGTGCCTTCACATTAAAGATATGATTGTTTTTGACTCTATAAAGGCATGTGTTTGGAAGTGCTAGGGATAATAAACACTAGCTCCTTGCAGTCTTTTCAAGTTCAAACTAAACTCACCTCAATAGACCAAATGAAAGCATGGCACATGCTCTAAGCAGAGCATTCAGGTTGGTATCTTCACAAACCATGAGAGAAAACACACAAGGTAACCAGGGAGAATGGTTTAATTAATCTCGTGCTGGCAGCAAATGAACCTTAGTTGCAACTGCTAAGAGCTAATGTTGCACTCATTACTAAGTAAACACTGCTCTTTTTCGCATTGGTACGGCATTTCACAGTTTTCTTTACACAAAATAACATATTCTTTCATTGACCTTTCATTTATCAATTAGCGACATATGACACTTTGAGAGATACACAAATGAAAAAAACTTTTATTCAACCTGTCCACCTGCTTGAATGAAAGGTTTGTTCATTTATGTAAGAGCTACCGTGCCTACTATCATGTATAATAAAAATCTGAATGATAAATGGTCACATTTTTATATAGTGTTTTCCACCTTCAAAGCACTCAAAGCTCTTTACATCAAGGAGTCACTCACCCATTCACACACCAGCATACACAGACATTAGGGAGCTGGTATCTGACTGCTTAATCATGTTTTATATTGAGAGCAGGATTCGAACCAACAACCATCGGATCAGTGGACAAACACACTAACAATGAAGCTACTGTCACCCCATGACTAAGTGTATCCTTGCTACTACTATACTTAGACCTATAGCACATAGTTATCGACCTGTTACAAACAGATGACCCATCAGCTTCTCAAAATGTGAAAAATTTCAAATTATTTTCAAGTGACAATCTATATTGGTTCCAGTAACACACTAATTGTAACATTGTTATGGTTTATAAGGACATCCTGGACACTGAGGCTCATGTATTTTCCTATACATCAGCAAGGACCATGGCAGCCCTTTTTAACAAGGTCTAATCGGATGTGGCAGTCTCTCCCCAGAGGTCAGTTCTCATGTCCGATCCATCTCTGACTATAGCAAACCTCACTGAATCCTTTACTCGTCCTCCGCTGGTATCATGAGGGGATTTCAGGACACAGCATGGAGGAGTAGCCTTAATCATTGTACAGAGGTGCAAAGAAAATGCTACATTTTGTTATATTTAATACATTTTTAAAGGGCCCATATTACACTATTTTCTGATCTATATTATGTTGTTTCCTCATCTCCAACATATCTTGAGTTGTGCTTTGATCAATTCACACATGTTTAACACACAAACCCTGCATATTTAGAAAGAAAACACCCTGTTCCACCTTGTGATGTCATGTGGTAATACAGAAAGTTCGCCACTGTGTTTTTAAACTCCATACACCTTCACTAGAATCCTTTGGATAACACCCTGGAATCACTACAGAATTAAAATTAAATCGTAGCTGTTAACTGGAAAAATACTGCTGCGTGACATCAAAAGGTGGAACAGAGCATGTTAAGTGTTTGAGATGTAGACAGAGTAATAATAAAGGATTACTCAAACATGTGCGAATAAAACAAAATACAACTCCAGGTCTGTTTTTGATGAGGTAACAGTAACAGTAGTAACACAAGAGTCAATTTTGTGTAATATAGGACCTTAAACACAATCTTTCAGGCTTCAGTGATAGGTTACCATGCACACAGTCAAAAGGAATGATAAAACAGGAGATCAATGTGGAGCAAAAAACCCTCATGTTTTCCTGTAGCGCTGAATGAGTTTGAAAGCATCCCAGCCTTTTATCTAGCATGGATGAAACAACAGTGATGCGCTGAAGAGTGGCCACAGTGGATGGTATGTAGGATGGCATGTAGCAGCCGCTCTGTATTCCCAGTGGGGGCTGAATGGCAAATCAAAGACACTAGTGTAGGTCTGGGGGCGCGTGGGACTCCTGGAGGGGGCTGCAAAGTCCCATTTAATCTCTCTGTACACTCCTGTCGTCAGCAGCTGTCAGCCGGGTCCTGCTTTAAGACGCCACGGGCAGAGACCTCCGAGAGCAGATTAGGATGGGGAGGGGGAGAGGCAGCGGGAGGAGGGGGGACAGAGACACATTTTCATCACAAATATGGAGCTGGGGCTTGGTGAGGGTTAAGCTTAGTGTTGTGGTGCTTAACATCTACAGTGATGTTACAGTTTGACTTAAAATGGATTTTCGTGGTGGGATGTTCTGCTGTGCTCTCACTGTAAACAGAAAAGTTTTGAGAAGAGAAATTAGGAATCTTATGTAACCATGAATGAATGGGAAAGTGAATGGTTGCCTCAAGTATCTTGATCTCTTGTCCATTGCTGAGTTTGGTTGTCAAAAAAACATACCTAGATACTAAAACTATTATTAAAACTATACTTATTTGGTATTAAAACATTCATGATCGTGAACTTTTTCAAAATATAATATGGAGATGGTGAAGGCTGGAGTTAATGTCTGTGTAATCCCTCATTTGTCTATGAGATATTTGTGTTTCAGTATAGTTAACTCTTCCCTTCAGACATTAAGGCAGGGTCCACCAGCAATCTGACCAGAACTGAAGAAGCCACTTGGATGAGCTGCAAAATGTCTTCACTCTAAAACTTTTGTCCAGCTGACAGAATTTAATGTGTCTTTTGCTACAGGCTGGAATTAAGAATATGCATTACTGTACTGATCAATATTGAAACAGATATATTTCTTATTACATGAAACTCAAATAGCTGAGATTGAGTTCTCATAAAGCAAAAGTATACCACAAAGGTATTTTTATCAATCCAGAGCCTTCACTGAATGAAGATGTTTGCCTGAAGAGTAACATTACTATCTTAAAACAAAGCGCTGTGAATAACTGCAGTTCCCTAGAAGAGCAACCTGGGTTTTCAGTGCAGCCAATCCCCTTGCTACCTTGTAAATGCCACAATTTACAAGTCTCATGTTTGAGGAGAGGGTTCTTCTATTGCTTCTTATGCAAAGGAGCTACTCAGAATATTTATATGCTGTCCTGAACAGCTGAATGCAGATATACCCAATGGGAACACTTACAAAGAGCCAAGACATGCTGCAGAAAGGCATGGCATTTGGTAGTGGTGTCAAAATGATTGCTACTGCCTGCGTTCTGGCACTATACTACTATTATCTTACAAATATATGCAATCTCATTATTGTTGTGAGGAGAATCTAAAAGACATTTTAACTTCGACAATACACAAGTATCAATGTAGAAAAATAAACAAAATAGATTTAAAAAGACCATATTAGCTTAGGGTTAAAGGTGCACTGTGTAACTTTCTGGGAAGAGTGTCTGCCACCTCTTTGCCTCTGTGATGATGTTATTGCTTTGTGTGGAATATTCCACAGTATGCCATTAAACATCCATCTTGCATTCAATCAATTCAAGTAGTTTTTATTGCTCAGAATTACCCTGAAATACATGCATTCTTACTATGAGTGGGGTCACCTCTCCATAGATCTGGCCTGTTACTTAGCTTGGTGGTGTCACATGATTGTTTTTATGGAAATGGCCATGTGTACTACCATATTGTGGCATATTCCATGCAAAGCAATGACATCCCCATGGAGACAAGTAATGAGAGGACAATCCACCAGAAAGTTCCACAGTGCACCTTTAAATGCTATCAAATAAGAGTAGTGATCCTAAAATTAATCAAAATAGGGGTGAAGAGCAGGAAAGACATTCAGCAAACTGTCATACCCAGGAATCGATCTCACAACCCATGGAGCCGGCACACAGTCTAGCATAAGACTGCAATACAGCCATATTACCCATCTGAATTAGTGTGTGATAGCATATTTTTTGGCATATATAAGTTAAAACATTCTTGGATCTTACTTCTGACATTTCACAGCGCAGTCACTCAGACTTTAATATGCCTGTCTAACACCTAATCCCTGTATTGCAGCAATGTCTGTTTATTAGTTCTATGTACATTATGATATTGCACTGGAAGAGGTTTAATGAGGCCATTTCATGTAGAGAGCAGTCTGGTCAGACACACTTTACAAGGCCACAGTCGGAATGATTACTTTAGATAGTGCACACATTAATTAACCCAGAGATATGCTGTCTGCGTGTAAATAAAGCCAACAAAACAGACTTGCTCAATGCAGATATAAGATGATGCTCATATTAGTAAAAACATGCTGTGATTGTGCATGGTCTCAGCAGTGTGTGGACCTCTACTCTGTTGCTCTGCTGACTGCTCCTCTGTCACAGCCACATAAGGTAATTGGGGTCATGCTGCTTGTCAAAGAGTTTAATTATTTTCACATTCTAGCTGCATATTAAATAGTAAGAAAAACATCTGGGGTTCCACATTTTGCATGGATTGTGTTTGAGAGATTTATGACATTATGGGTGTATTTCAGGGCTGCAAGGTCAAAACAAAGGCAATGTTGAAAGTCAAGGGTGATGTTAGTGAAATATAGTGTTATTTTATGATCATTATTAAAGGGCTGTCACCTGCTTGTTTCTATAGATATACCATTGCTCTGCCTAGAATGTTCCACAGCATGACAGTATGACAAACAGCTCTACCTTACATTTATTCAATTACAGGTGGATTTATAGCTTAAAAATACCTACAAAAACATTTATTCTGACTGTCAACGGGGTTGCCTCTCCATAGATCTGACCTGTGACTTGGTTTGGTCTCCATGAAGACAGAAATTTTTGCCATACCTTGCCATACTGTGAAACATTCCAGACAAAACAATAACTGCTCTACGGAGAAAAGCATTTGACGGGCCCTCCAGCAGAAAAGCTACACAATGCAAAAAATATTTTAAAAATACATTTGAGAACTGTTTTCTAAAACAAACAAACAAACAAAAAAAACTACATACATAAAGAGTGAAAACAGGGGTGATTAAAGCCACAGTATGCCACTTTTTAGCCAAAAAGTAGACTCGAATAAAAGCATTTTTTTGTTTGCTTGGTTGTTTGTTGTTGTTTTCTTTTTAGTTTTCATTTTGGTTGCATTTATTCCACTCAAAATCTTGTATACCCACAAATGTGACTCTATTTGGGCTGCTTGTTTCCATGAAAGTGTTATCTATAATCTTCCACAGTATGGAATAAGAAGATGTAATTGTCTCTGGAGAATGTTCCAAAGTATGGTTTTAATTTTCTATTTCCATTGAATCGTATAGGTGAAGTCAAGAAAGTTACATACTGTGCCCTTATGTAGCCTCTACTTTGTACGTAGAGTGATATAAGGCTGTCTCAGACGGTACTACAATTACATTCACTTTTGCAAAATAATGAAACCTTGTAAGATATCATTTTATAAAGACATTATGGGCAATTTAAACCAATTTGAATACCATAAAATGAATACAGCGGCCATCTTTGCCATGTGATAGATGCAGAAATGAAATACTCTAGCTGCATGTTACAACTGGTCCTTTGCCAAAGGGTGCAGCTGAGGCCATTTAATCAATAAAATCAATGTGGGCTAATAGATGTTAAAAGCTTTGTAATGGTACCTCACTTCAGGATGGGGCAATTATCATGTCAGAAAATGAACAAAGAGACAGACTATATTTGCAAAAAAATTCTAAAATCTTTTCATATTTTCTGCCAGACACAAGGGCTGGACCACAAAGGTCTAATTCTTCACATCACATTTTAAACACGTTCAGAAAAATGGACAAAAACAAACTGATACAAGAATCACATTTCAGAACATGTCTCTATGGATCTAAACTACAGGGTTAACAGTTTTATGCAGAATAAGAGATTTTGTTGTTTGTTGGGGTAAATTACGGTACTTAAAAAATTGCTGCATTTGAGATCTGCTAATTTTATCATTTAAATCGATCGTTATTAAAGGGCCCATATTACACTATTTTCTGATCTGTTATGTTGTTTCCTCATCAAAAACATACTCTGGAGTTGTGTTTTGTTTCATTCACACGTTTCACACACAAACCTACATATTTAGACAGATCTCTTCTCTCAAAACTCAAAATGCTGTGTACCACCTTGCGATGTCGTGTGGTAATACAGGAAGTGCTCCACTACTCCATACATCTTCACTATAATCATTTGGATAATTTCAGCCCTGGAATTGACAATCCCCACTAAACAAAAAGTTAAAAGTAGCTGTTAACTTGAAAACTACCAATACATAATATCACAAGGTGGAACAGAGCATTATAAGCTTTGGAGATAATGCAGGATTACTCAAAACATACGTGAATGAAACAAAACAGAAATTCAGGTATGTTTTTGATGAGGTAACAACATTCTGTGCTGTGTCCAGGTATAGCTCCCAACAGTGCTGCTGACTCACACTGATGTAAAGTGTCCTGCCAGGGCGACTCTGAGCATATGTCAACACTGTCTATCACTATATTCACTAATAAAACATCAATGCTCTGACCGAATAGGGCTCTCTGCAGGAGATGGCTTCAGACCACACCATACCAATCACAGCAAGCCAGTAGAGGATAGACTCCTATACTTTACTGTCTCAGAAGCAAGAACGTTACAAAAAAATGTCAAGGTCTGAATGTTCAGAGATCTGTATGGACTTTACTGACCAAAGCACTGTGTTATAAAAGTTTTAAAGTAATAATCAGAATTTTAACATTGTTCATGGCAATTAGCAACTAACCCTGTTTAGTGAATCATGCACTTTTAATGAACTGAAAACTTCAGAAACCCAAACTGTGCCATTTCTACTGTTAAATCAGCAAAACCCAACAACTTACAGTTTTAGCATTTTGCAAGAGCACCGAGGTACTGAGAGTTGTCAAGATATTAAAATTTAAAACTCTATTTCCATACCAACCTGGAAAACAGCTGATACTCGATACCAATTTTGATACCACGCCACGGCGAGAATAACAAACAAACCTGAACAAATAATGCATTATTGTCAACATAAAATTACTTTGTTTTTTCTTCTTTAATGTTAGTATGTGTTCTTGGTTCTGTTATAGGTGAAGCTCATAATGATGTCCAATTTGTCAATGCTTCAAATCATTATCTAGTTTTAGTTTCAATTAATATGGCATATTAGTATTTGCTGGCTAAAAATCTAAACCAAAAAATAACTAGGAACTTAATTTACTGAAACAAAAATGAATGCCATGTCCTTTTGAACCTCGGGATATAGAAGTCTAAGGAGTACAAAAACAGGTCTGCTCATTAAGCCATCATACAGAAAAGAGTATTGGACCTCCAGCTCTGCATCACTGTGGAGCCAAGAGATCACAGCCGTAGCTCAAGGTTAGAGCCTCAATTATAAAAGGGCTGCAGTCCCTTTTGCTCGTCCTCATCATTATTAGCACTAGGGCTTGATTTTTTTCCTGCTGTCAGTTCAGCCTTTAGCCCTCGCTGTTCTTGCACACAACCTGGGCCCAATCGAACTCTCTCAATGATTCCATCTTTGCTGAGACTTCTCCATAACATATTTTTTATCCTGCTGCAGTCTGCCATCTTTCTCCTTTTATTTACAAGAGACCTACACAGAACAGTGTGTTTTTTATTTTTACCTTGAGCAATACTTGTACCTCAGTTTAGTATTATATAATGTGTCAATATTATGTAGAGATGTCATGATATGAAAATTAAAACTTGATTTTAATATTCATGAAAAGGTTCAATACTTCAATACCAATTTTGATATCTCAAAGGTGATTAAATGCAGTCATGTTTTACATAATACACTGCTTGTTTAATACTACAATATGGTACTTTTAGATATGAATAAGTATTTGGGTAGGCTTATGGATTATTTTACTACCATAATATGTTGTACGGTACTTTTTAGGAGACAAGAGGGTTGTATAAGAAGATTTAGACATGTTTCGTGGGCTATAGGCCTCTAAATAGATTTTTATAGTATTGCCTGATAACAACTAGGCTATACCTAAATCATGGTTTCATTTTTGGACCACTCCTGGACAAATGAGGGATGACATCAAGTTCCTAAGATTTACGGGAAGAAAATCTTGAAACTGGTACAACAACTTAAAAGAACTGCCAAAGAATTAGCAGACCACAAGAATCACCAACCAGCCTTTGCTTCGCATGGATCACTCCTGGATAAATGATGGATTACATTGACTTAACCCATTTTATAAATTTGAATCATTCATTCCTGGACCTCTCAATATCATGCCATTATGCAAAATTGACTGTTGTGAGCTTAAAGAATTTTTACCTCATGAAAAACATAAATGGAGTTATGTTTGTTTCATTCACACATGTTTGAGTAATACTTTATTATTAGACTGTCTACATCTCCAAAGATCAAAATGCTCCTTGTGATGTCATGAAGTGTAAGTTTTACAGATATATATATTTATTTTTATAGTACTGATGTTTAAGCTTTCAGTTAATTGTATTTACTTCGATGTGCAGCTATCACTTTAGAAGTTATACTGACCTGAATATAAATGTAAAGTTATTTCTACTTCCCACTCTTGTAAGAATCACCATGTACCCGTTTCTGTCTCCCTCCCTGTGGATTTGTAACAGGCTTCGAACATCAGAATACACCTCAATGTGGCAGCTCCATTATCATTATCAAAGTGTGCGGCTGTAGTGGAAGAGTAGGTTTGGTGAGACCTGCAGCTCACGTGAGAAGGCTGTGAGGTTCACTTGTTCACAGGGGATATGCACATTTGGATAAAGGGAGAGCTGCATTGTCTCTGTTGCAATTTGCTGGTTACCATGTTGCCTGTTGTAAAAATGATACGGCCTAAACTAAAATGAAAGCTATTTACTGAATATCTGATGTTTATTCTGTATAAAATGAGGATTAAGCAACACAAAATATGTCTAAACAATATGGACCAAACCCCGGACCACATTTGTCAGTATTATATTTGCTGACAACACTATGCTATACAGCTCATTGTCCAGCCTAGCACTTTGACTCTGCCTCACATAGTTACCAAATAAACCAGCAAAATAAGAGGATTACTGAATTTCCAGCAATAATCACAACTTAACATGCTGCCATGGCAACAATCAAGACTCAGAAGAAATTACTCTCCCACTCAAAGTCAAAGTAGGGCAGAAAAACGCTGAGCCAAACTTTTTTTCTATTAGTGAAGTTATCAGCTCCAGAGTTGTTGATTTGGAGATTTTGTTGTTCAGCACATTATTTTCATGGGGTTTAAGCAAGAGGCTACACAATATGAGGAAACCATGCAGAATTGAATAATACGCTCAACATTGGAAAGAAATATTTTGATAAAACTTTAAATTAATTGAGAAATGTGTTTTCTAATACAAATCACCAGAAAACCAAAACCTATGGGCAAAGGATTATGAGGATTAGATAAATTGAGACTTAATCCAGATGTTTAAAATACATATGTCAACACTATGCTCCTATAGTTTAAGTATGCAAATATCTGATTATTATTGTGTCTGAAAGTCACTGCAGTATAGCACTACTGCCGTAAATGACCTAGTGTGTTTAATGAGAGCTCAAAAGAGCAGATATTTCACTTGCAATGATCCTCCATGGACTTCTGCATCAGATAATCTACACTTAGTCAGGGTCAGAGAGAGGGAAAACATCCTTTATTAATGAGGCAGCCCAAAAAAGCCATTTCGGAGGGCTGCCAATTCAACTGTCACAGGCTCAGCTCCCATCTGATGAGGGTATAGCGACAGGAATTTGGTTATAATTCATCAGGTTACTTTTTGAATAACATTTAGAGTATAGTTTTAATGTGGCACTTTGGGTACTTCAAAAACGAAAGTTGAAAGTTTGATCCCAGAACTGTCCAGTGTTGTGTCCTTGGGTTAAATGCTTCAATGTCCTTGCCAATGGCGTTTGAGTAAGTGTGAGTGGGAGGTAGAACTTATTTTGGTAATTTCAGTCGTATTTTTGTTGAATTTCAGCATTGTTGTAAGTGTTTTAGATTACTGCCGGATTACATCAACAAGGCCATACCTAAGTCACACTTTCAACTCTGGACCACTCCTGGACAAATGAGGGACTGAACTGAGTTTCTAAGATTTACGGGAAGAAAACCTTGAAACTTGTACAAGAACTTGAGAGAACTGCCAAAGCATTAGCAAACCACAAGAATCACCAACCTTTGCTACGCATGGACCACTCCTGGACAAATGACGGATTACATTGATTACAGCTATTTTACAAACTTGAATCATTCATTCCTCTACCTCTCAATATCATATCATTATATTATATCACTATATTATGCAAAAATACTCTTGTGGCTTTAAGCCATTTTATAATGATGTTACCTAATGAAAAACATACCCAGAGTAGCGTTTTGTTTCATTCACATGTTTAAGTAATCCTGCATTATTAGCCTGTCTACATCCCCAAAACTCAGAATGCTCTGTTCCACCTTGTGATGTCATGAAGCAGAGGTTTTCAAGTTAACAGCTACCTTTTACTTTTAGTTCAGTAGTGATTCCAGAGCTGAAATGATCCAAATGATTCTAGTGAAGGTATAAGGAGTTTAAAAACACAAGCACTTCATATATTACCACATGACATCACAAGGTGGACAGAGTGTTTTCCGTTTGAGAGAAGAACTAAATATACAGGGTTTATGGTTGAATGAAACAAAACACAACTCTATATATGTTTTCGATGAGGAAACAACATTACAACAAAGATTAGAAAACTAAATGAATATAATTAACAAATACAAATTATGGCCTGCAAATACACCACTGACCAATTACTAAACAAAACAACTCATGTCATTGCTAATACTTTGCCTTTGTACTCCAGCTGTCATGCTATCATGGCTCCAGCCCTGCCCCATCATAGGAGACAGTGAACATAAGTGCGTGCCCTGGCTCTGTGCATCCCAGCTGGGCAGAGCTCGTGGCGTTCCCCCTTCAACGCCTACCAGCAGAGGCACATCAAACCCTTCCACACAGGCGCTGCATTGATGAGAGCTGTGGCCTGTGTCCGGCACCTCCACACCACTCTGACACTGTCTCTTTATCTGTGATGCCAGCGAAGGCCCAGCTCACAGAAACATTTTCCTGTGCGCATTTGACATTCTCATGAAGCCTGCATCACATGACCTCCACACAAATGAGCTGTCGCATCCTTGACAACGGGTCACGGAAACAGAGAAGCGTAAGCCCCTTTAGGACATGTGTAGAGGAAGAGCCGTTTATTCGGTTTGGTCATCACAGAACACCGCTTTTTATCTAAAAGTTGTTGTATTAATTTCCTATGAAGTTGCTTAGGGCATTATTTGGATTAAGGCTACAGTGACGTCCTTGTTTTTTAGGCCGAATACTTGTTTATAATGACCTTCCTGAATTAAATTTTTTCTTCCGTGCAACATTATTAAATAAAAGAAAGAATAAATAAATAACGTTATTGTTTTATCATGTTCAGTACCCTTATTGATGCTTATCTCTTAAATAACGTATAGATGTAAAAGGTGTATTGTCACAATGCATTTCACATTTCAAACTCTAGAATAATAATAGTAGATTCTATAAAATCACCACACAGACAATAGGTCTGTTTCAAACCCTCAGAGATTCCCAATAACAGAGGAGATTATATCAAATTTTTGCCCCCACAGTCTAAAATTAATCAGAACAAAAAATGTGAAACTAATTACACTATATGCCTGTAGTATAGTCTTAAACATAAGTAACTATATTTTATCTGTATTTAGCTTAGTTTTTTTTTTTTTTATCATTTGCTTTTTCTTTATATTGTATTGAATAAAATGATTCGAACATGGATTGCTTATGCCACCATAGCCTCATATAAAGTTGTGGAAAACACTGACCATTCTAGAGCTATTAAGGAAAGGTTAAAAAAAGTTCAGTAGACTATCTGTTTGTTTCAAGGTTCCAATAGTCGTAGTATTGATTAGTGTCTGTAATCTGTCTGTTTACTGACAAGTCTAGTGCACATGCATTGTCACTGAAGCACCTGGGCCAGACACATTTGAGCCATTATTTGCCAGAAGTTATATCCCCTTTTCTGGTCCATCAACTAGATAACAATAAGATGTATGAGGCTGAAAATGACTCAGTGAAAAACCTGTATCCGTCAGGAAAAAATAGGACAGTGTGGAAACAGGATGGGTGTCCAACGAGGCCGTAATTGGCTCTGGTGAAGAAGTGAAGCGAGGAGGGGTCGCCAGAGATCTGCTGACAGATTTGACATAGCCATATGGCCCACAAGACTGCATTCCATATCACTGTGGTGTAAAGCCACTGGCTAGGGGAACAAACTAAGACATTCTGGGTACCATAATGTGCTTTATGATTTATGAACATCAAGCCCCATTACCTTCAGTGAAAAGTTGAGCTGTTTTCAGATACAGGATTGGAGTTACCAGGGGCCACAGGTAGTCTACAACCTGCACAAAAACTACCATTCTCACATTCAGAGTACAAACATATTGATGATGTCACATTAGGGAGAATTATACATAATTTATATGTGAGAAACAATTTTTTTTCTGACACTATAAAAATGATTTCAACAAAATAAAGCAGTTTTCTTGTATGTATAGTGTGTAGAGTCAGAAAATAATTTCTGTGTACATTAGAAGAGTTTTGCTAGATAATAATTATAGCATTCCTGACTGTAGTAAAATTTTAGACCTAAAATATGGCCAAATTGGGAAAACGTGTGAATGTTTTTGCACAAATCTTAAATATAATGATCTTAAGTGTGTTTTATTGAAATGAGCAGTCTAACCTGACATGGCACTTTAACACTGACAACAGTAAAATATATGAATGTACACACCATGACAGTTGTAAGCAGTATTTTTAGAAAGTGCGTGAGTCTGGGATAAGGATAAGCCTATCCTGCCATAGGTCACAATGGCTCAGCTCTACACAGGGACAAAGCCAATCTTCCAGGGCAGCATTAGCACCATGTTGCTCCCACCTCGCATGCTCAAATGTGTGAGACTTTGCCAACTGTTACAGGGTATGGCCAAAACAAAGTCTAATGGAGCATTTTCTGACAAGCATTAAGATTGTTTTGTGATTTATGTTTTAAAATAAGGATCGCAGTCAGGTTGCGCATTTTAAACCCATCTGAGGAAATCCACATTCGAGACTGAAAAATGCACAGCTAGAGTGAAGAAGTCATTGCATTTCAGAACAACTGTGCAGAGGTCTAACAATGTTACATTGTTAATGTTTTTTCACAAGATGGGGTATTTTGCTGATTTCCAATCAGGTAATTCATTGGATTTTTTTCTCTGGTACACAGCCACACTTGCAGATCCCTGCAGTGTGTCTCTGCACCTTTTTGTGAAGCAATTACCAGGAAAAACAAGCCACTGTTTTAATGACTTATTTTAGAACAATTTAATTATATGGCAACTCCATTTCTCACGTTCAAGCTTCAATGAAAGCAGTTTATAGAAAAGGACAGATTTTGGAAAAATAAGGTCTTTGATGCAAAAATAATACATTTATAGTTGATTGTATACCAAACTGATAAAAAAAAAAAAAGTTAGATTTTAAGCATTTTTATGAAGGTTTGTGGGAGACAACAGACTTTCCATGCATTAAAAAATACTTTGACTAAAAATATACAGCTTTAGTTGTTGCGTGTCATCTTTCCATGTTTACACTGGCCTGGATGGTCCCAGTGATTACAATTAAGCAGCTCTGATCCTGGGACATAATCAAGGCAGGCCACCAGAGCAAAGGAGGCGGAGTTAATCTGTCTGGGGGCAGAGGGGGTGGGACGAGGTGACAGGGGGCAAACAGAAGTCTGTTACTCAAAGCAGGCTAAGGTTTACAACAGGAACAGGTAGGCTTCAGGTTAGTTGGATCTAACCATGATGATGATAACCATGAACCATGGTTTTTTGGTGTTTTGGATTAGACCAGTGTCAGTGATAATGTTAAAATAGACATATCATCAGCTGTAGAGAAAATCACATGTGGAGGATCATATCAATGCAATTAAACAATTCAAATGCTATTAATATATAAATTATGTTAAAAAATTTGATTCAAGTTTAAATCCCTATATCTTTGTGAACCTGCTCTTGTTTATAAATACATATTCTACCTTAAAACCACAGATTTTCAAAGGTGGATTTGTGCCTTGCCATTTGGGACAGCACTAATTCCTTTCTGTACCAATAGTCCCATGTTCTCAACAACAGAGAAATGGGTTTACAAATCTGATCTAAAACCAATTTGGACACTGGCGTCATCCTCATATGCCCAGCGGCGGAGAACTGACTTTGGCCTGACCTGACATTTCAGGACAAAGCACCACATCACACACAAGTATAAGAAAAATATATCTGAAAATGAGCTTGTTAGAAAAAGTCCTTATGTTTTCCAACGCCCCACACGCAGCACTGAAGGGAATTAAGACAAATCACTGCTGGCTTCTCCGGGCATGCATTTTTAAATATCCATCTCTCTGCTAACAGCCACCGACGCCCGAGGAGAGAGATTTGCTATCAGCCAAACTAACCCTGCGATATTGGTATGATTGTAAATGGCTTTATTATATGTAATCTAATTTTGACTAGGTTAAAAAATTGTTCTGTTTTTGAAAAATACAAGACAAGTTTATTACACTGTCTGCCAATGACAAATCCCTAATGAAGTGCTAAGAGGAGAAAACTTAAGTAATATAACATTACTGCAGGCCAAGCTCTCAGTGCTAACAAGCTCATATCAATATCAAGAGGCACGTACTTAAAGCTACCAAGCTGGAAAATACACATATTGAAGCCGCAGATTTTAAACAAGAATCCTGCGTCATTCAAATGCTTTTTGTCATGGAGATGTTATTGCTTCACCTAGAATGTCTCACAGCATGATATTAAACCTTTCTATCTTCATGGAGAACAAGTTACACCCAAGTTACAGGTACAAGAGGCGACCCTGCTCACACTCTGTTTTTCTAGGTATTTTTGAGCTTGAGTTAGAACTGAAGAAAAAAAAACATCAGTCGAATAAATGTAAAAAAGAACTGTTTAATGTGATACTGTGGAACATTCCAGACAGAGCAATGACATATCCATAGAAACAAGCAGGTGATAAACCCTCCACCAAAAATGTTATACAATGCACCTTTAATGGTCCTATGCAAAACTGACTGTTCTGAGTTTTAAGCCACATTATAATGTTGTTACCTCCTCCAAAAGTTTAGTTTAGTTTAGTTTATTTATTTAGTGCACAATATACATTCACCTTAACAGGAGGGATGCATTGTACCAGGTTATAGCGCCAGTGCTAATTTCCACCTGTCGTCCTCGGGCAGGTTGATGTTATAGTTCATAAAATCAAAACATACAAAGAGAATGTCCGGAGCATCGTAACAATTATGTATCATCATTCACACCCAGTTCTCTCAGCATCTTAAAAACATACCTGGAGTTGTGTTTCACATGTTTGAATAATCCCTTATTATTAGTCTGTCGACATATTTAAAGGCTGAAAATGCCCTGTTCCACCTTGAGATGTCATATGCTGGTAGTTTTCAAGCTACCTTTACCTTTTGTTCAGTAAAGATTTGCAGTTCCAGGACTGAAATGATCTAAATGAATCCAGTAAAGATGTATGGAGTTAAAAAAAAAAAAAAACATTAAAGAACTTCCTGTATTATCTGATGATATCACAAGGTGGAGGAGAGTGTTTTCAGTTTGAGAGAACAACACAGCCTAAATATGCAAGATTTGTCTATTAAACATGTGTGAATGAAACAAAACACAATGTTATGTTTTTGATGAGGAAACATTATGACATAGATCAGAAAATCAGTAATATGGGCCCTTTAACTGATTGATCTGAAAGAACTTTTCACAAGAGCAAGTTCACAACTTTACCCTTATGCCACAAACCTGCTTTTGTCAACTTTCTCAAAATGTCACTTACTGTCTTATTGTTATTCATAATCTGAGCTAATGTCCAACTAAATGCAATCACAGTCCTATTTATAAATGCATTTGGTAGTTTGGATCAGCTCTGAGCAGGCCCTGGAGGAGACTGGACATGAATGATGGCTTGTGGAGGATGGATGAGGTGGGAGCGCTGCCAGGACGGGTGTCTCTGCCTGGGACGGAGCAGGACACAGAGGTGTGAAGGGCATGTTAATCACCTCAGAAGCACAGGGACCAGACCTGCAGGTGTCCATCCCACAAGGAACCATTCATGAAAGACTAACTTGCCACCGCACTGTCAAACATGGAATCTTTCATATTACTAAACATGCACTATCTATCCCAGGAGTATACCGTAATACAGGGATGGGCTTGGTTTGTCTTTTGTAAATAATGTCACTTCCCAAGCAGCATAGGGCAATATAGGGGTGGGCTTGGGTTGTCTTCTGTAAATAATACCATTGCTCTGGTGAAAACTGAAAAAACAGATAATAAATTGGTCCTGACATGATAACACATTTTGAAATATGATGTACTGCTGAACCCAAGAGTAGATTTATACAACAAAAACTATTTTAAATGCACAATATAGTTAAAAAATCAGGAGCTGAAAAGCAGACTTAATGTTGCATTGTGTAACTTGTCTGATGGAGGGTCCGTCAAAGGCCTTTCTCAAAGGAAATGTTACTGCTTTGTAAGGAATGTTTCACAGTATGATATTAAACCTTTCTATCTTCATGCATACCAAAACAAACCAAGATACAGGTCAGATCTGTGGAGGGGAAATCCCACTCACGGTCAGAATGCCTGTTTTTCTAGGTATTTTTGAGTTATAAAGCCACCTGTAATTGGATAAATGTAAGGTAGAGCTGTCATACTGTGAAACATCTCCACAGAAAGTATGATGGACAGCTCCACCAGAAAATGTACACAATGCACCTTTAAACTACTTATTTTGCATCTGTAATGAGTTCTAGCAGTTATTAATTCAACCTTCTATCAGCTTTCAAGTTCCGTGGTTGATCAGAGCCAGTACTATGCCCCATGGCTTAAGGAGATTGGTTGTCATTACCCACTGATGTAAGTCCCATCATTGTAAACCAGTTATCCAGTTTCCTGAATGGTTCTTGGCATATGGTGGGTAATGTATGGTGAGACAGGGAGAACTATATGACAGTAGAACAGCAAACAGCCCCGGTGGATATAGCACAAGATAATGCTGTTACAGGGAATCAAGCAGGACATCAGGATTAGTATCATTTTCATTTTCACTGGACTGGCTTTTCACTGGCATATTGGCGTATTGAGAAAATGTATTTAAAAAGGTGCATTGTGTAGCTTTTCAAGTAGAGGTCTATCAGATGTTATTGTTTTGTCCAAAATGTTTCACAATATGGAATTAAACCTTTTTATCTACAGGTCAGTTCAGTGAAGAGGCAACCCCACTCACAGTCAGAATCACATTTATTGGTATTTTTGAGCTATAAAAATACCTGTAATTTAATAAATGTAAGGTAGACCTTACCAGGCAGAAAGAAACATGCAGGTGTTGGACCAACAATTAAAAAGTTACATAGTGCACCTTTAAACAACAACTTTCATTCTTAAGTGTACCATCTGACTTCAAATCAAATATCCTCCAGAAATATACCAAACATAAAGGCAAGCCAATTATAATTATAATTATAGGCTTGTGTGGCTTTACATATAATACAAAGCACAATAGCACTGCATAAACCTACAAACAAAATCTGATAAAATTAATACACATTTTTGACTGATCTCTCAATTATTAAAAAGTCTTAGATGATCGAGTATGCATTCAATTCCAAGTACCAAGACCACCCTTACTCATTCTTGGTCCAAAATCACATTCATTCTTCAGGCATAATTAGCACTTTGACTATTAATGCTCCCAAGGATATGAATCGCATCACTTCTGCTCTAATTGACTTAGCAAACACATAATACGGTTTCTATAACATGGCGGCTGCTCAACAGTCCCTGTGTGTACCCAGTAATGAAATGCTACATTGACCATGGAACTATAATGAGAAAGGTATATAATAATTAACACTACATTGACTCTCAATGTGCTACCTGGATTTACAATAATCCAGGAGAGCTGAGCTGAATAGACAATGAAATGTTTTATTGTTCCTGTTGTAGATGACCATAAGCTGAGGCATTCATTCATGAAGGCTCTTGCATTAGTTTTAATCATTTGAATAACTGAATTTCCTCGGATCACCCATGCAAGCACTGGTGTGATTTAACTGGCTGAACACAGAATATAAGGAATGTAAAGACAAGGTTATTTTTAAAGCAAGAAGTTATTTTATTTTCTACACATATATCTTGCAGGTAGTAATGTTTAACACAAATTTCTGCATTTTGGTGTTATTTAGTGTTAGATTTATACAAGGACAAATGATGGGAATGTTACATTCTTGAAAGTCCTGGCAGTGAACACTATTGCAAACGGTTACAACTTCTATTGCAAGGTATTGCGAGGTGGGTCTAATCATTTCCAGCCACGTTTTTCTTTTGGTGTCTTCCTTTGGTTTGCATTTCAAGTGGGAAGACTTCAGACAAAAGCAATAGCAACACAATATATTTACTACTGGGAACATTTGCCCTGTCTTTTATTCACAACATGCTCTGTATGTTTCTTGGTGCAGTGTTTGAAAATGTAGTCAGTGCCAAAGCAGAAATATTAAATTATATTGTATAAATTATAACTGTATGTACACTGTGCTCTTACTTTTAAAAACTGGGGTGTGCAACCTGCAGAGGACACACAGACCATGGCTCATGTGAAAGCTCAGAACCTCCAGAATTGACTCACTGAACTGTAGAGGCTACACAGGCACTGACTCATGAATGGCTGCAGGTGCTAGGGTTTAGGTAGTGACCATTCAGATCAGATAGAGGCATGTTAAGCATTGAAAATGAGAGACTTACGTGAGGCTCATTCTGCTTTCTAAATGGATAATCTTGTTGACAACCAAAACACCAGATTATAACATATCATGTCCAATCTTTTTGTAATTAAGAATAAGTCCGCATTAGAACTGTTTTCATTAAAAGCTACATTAATTTGAATGTGTTTACTTAATTTGGAGATTGGTCAAGTTTTTGAAAAATCTTCTATACAGTCTCAGTAAATATAATAAACTTGCCCTAAAACAAATTTAAACATTTTCTCTTATTTATAGAAAAATATATATTATGTGGAACATCTACTAAAAAATATGTACCTGAAGTATATTAAGGTTGAGGTACACTTTATTGTCCCCATTGGGAAATTTGTCCTCTACGTTTGACCCTTCCTGTAATGCCACTGAGGCAACTCCTCAGAGGCAGTGAGCATGGCAGCACAATGCCCAGAGATGTGTTTACAAACTGTTCTAAGTGCAAGTCCTAAGTTTGCAGCAAGAAAAGTACACTTACAAAATAATTCAAAATGCTTCTCTTCACCTTTAGTTAAAAAAAAAAAAAAAAAAAGCCTCACTTCTATACCACACAAACAGCAGCAGACAGGACAAGTCTCTCCCACTGGCACTAACGCAGTATAATTTCAGAGCTGTGTTTGAAGATTGATGAGAAAGTTCCTAATTGGTACAAATTAAAATGCAGTAATGTTTTTGTAATGACTACACAGAGGCGGAGAAAACATCTTGTGGACAGGTGTTTATAATGAAGAAAGTGGCTTTTAAACAGCTGGCTTTGCCCAAACTTCACTTTAGGAGCGATTTCAGATCACTCAAGACTGAGACAAGAGGAGGACTCACGTGAGATCCACTGACCTCACATGCACTGACCTCACTGCAATAAATGGCATTAGTTAGAAAGCCTAATATGAAAAAGGGTATAATAACAACATAGAACGTTCACAAGTCACTCCCTCAAAACAAGAATCAACAATGAGAAAGAAGCCCAGCTGCGTTTTGAGTCAAACGGATGTTAAGTGCAATGTAGCAGCATGCATGATTTACACTTTCTTCTTCTTTTCAACCTCTAAACTTGACTTCTCTGAAAAAAATGCAATTATGTGCACTATTCTAAGTAATGTTGTAACACAAGTGAACAGTAAATGAAGGCAAGGTAAGGTTCAATATCTTGCCCACAGACACTTCATACTATTAAGAGTGCCAAGTAGAAAAGTAAACACCAAGATTGCATTTAGTCAACCATCTCTTTTATATTGGGTATTGGAAATTATGAACACAAATTTCTATAAAATATTACTGGCAAGTGTTTTGTGAGCAGTAGAAATGATAAAGGTCTAGACAGGTGTTTGCAACTGTTGTGATGTTGTTACTTCAGTGTTACTTCCCTGTGCATAGTTGTCAAGTCATACATGTTTCAGCAAAGTTAATATACATCTGAATAACTATCTTCAAATTGCCTAAATTGAAATAACTGAAACAGGATTGTTCAATACCATGTTATAATATTGTAGCCCATGATAAGGTATGGCATAGTACAGAGGAAAAAACGCACATACTGTCCTTGGTCAGTTTTTGTTACACTGGTACATAAGGAGCACTCCAGCTGCAGCATTGAGAAGTAAACCACACATTATTCACAAATTCTATCAATATCCCAGTGCTTGTAGCAAAAAAACTGAATAAAATGCATTGGTCAAATCTTTCTGCACCTACCCATGTGGGATTTCTCATTTTTCTGTCAGGTAGTTGCACCACAAGACAAAAATAGTCCAGATTCTCAAACTTTTCACAGCAAGAATATTACATAGGAATTAGAGGGTCATGACCACAGCAAAACATGAAATAAATAAATAAACAACTATGCAAGAATTGGCCCTAACTCTTCAGTAGAAAAAAGGATGGAAAAAAGAGATAGAAAGATTGAGTCAGAATTAGATAAAAAAGCTCACAACCAGTTCTATAGTTGGAGAACCACTGGGCTATTGCACACATTGCATACATCGGTTTAGTGAGTTTGGAGCATCTGGTACTCCAGCATATTCCTCCCTGCACCTGCAAGTCCACCTTTGTCATTCTGATTTCCAATTTCGTTCCTCCTTCTGTAACACCTGCTTAACACAGCAATGGTGTAAGCATCTGTAACTGCACGGCGTAATTTTACTCATCAGAATAAGCACTGTGCAAAATGATAGTCTACACTCAATCAAGTATAAATGACAACAAAACAAACAACTCAGTGTTCAAAGTGATGTGTGAATCTCTCAGGTTTTGGAAGTTCAACGCCAAGATGCAAATTCATTTCCACAAGGTAATTGCTATAACAGCACTTCACCTCATCTTGGGGCTATTAGGGACTTGCTGGGTGTGAAAAAGGCTCACCAAGGCCGATCGATGCCCACTGAGAACTTCATTTATATTTCTTTAATAGTTGCCATAGGTTTAGATAATGTCCAGTCATTTTGAAGGCAATGGGCACGTGGATAGGGATGAGATCATAAGTAACAGACTGTCATTAACAAAACTCCATGCCCAAAGGAACCCCTCCAAATGAATTAATTAGAAGAGAGAAGCAAGACAATGCATAATATCAAAACCGAAATGGCTAAAACATGGACCAAAGTGGATGAAATGATTGACAGCGTGCAGCTTTGGTTTGCAGCATTTACATCACTGTCAGTATCATAAAGTGCCATATATATATATATATATATATATATATATATATATATATATATATATATATATATATATATATATATATATATATATATATATATATATATATATATATATATTTTTTTTTTTGTAATTAAGTAATTTTGCGTTTCATTTTACATCTTAACAACAAATTGAGTCAGTATTCTTCAAAAGGGGCTTTACGCATCTTGCAAATGCATAACAAATGTCACGCGGCGTGCTCTTGACATAGCCTAATCACTGCGTCGCCAGAACGAACACCTGCTAACTTATCCTAACAAAAAGACCGATGAGATTATACGTAGAAGGCGAAATGTTTTATTGTTTACCTCAGTTTTTAGTTCATCCTTGTTGTGGAGACGAGAAGACAGTCCAGTATGATGCGCAGTAGTCCGGATCTGAAACGTAGCAACGCGCTTCTTCTGCAAACAACTTGGCTGCTGCGGGCTACTATCACTACTACTGCCCCGTAATAAACGTGGGATTACAGCGAACTGCTTTCGACTCCAGATATTACGAGAAAAATACGAAAGACGAGATTTAAAAGAAGTAGTATAGAGTAGCACGTGAGAAAGAATAATAAAATTGCGATGTAGGCAGTGGGAGCAGCGTTATCGCTCTCATCCGACCACAGAGGATCGGATAGTGACGGTCACGGCAGTCCCCGCCCCTTCGCTCCTTCAACGCAACAATGAGTGTAACCAAGCAATAATTCAGTATTTGTAACTTTTGTTTGGGGTTTTAGGGTAAATAAAACTAGTTATGTTTGTTCAAATGTAAGCATCTTTATTACTTTAAAGCTGGAAAAAAACGTAGACATAGGCAGGTCTCATTAAGTTTTATGATAGGCACACTTTATCAATTAAATAAAATGATGATTTCATGTTACTATGTCACAACAATGTTAAGTCACCTCACACACAATACAGGAAACGGTAAATTCCAACTCCAACATTAAGGACTGAACCTGAATCCCACTAATCAATGCGCGTCATTTACCTGATTTTGCATTTTGGACTGGTGACTGTATACATATGCAGAACTCTTAAATTTTGAATCTATTCAAATACATTTGTAGCCTATGAAAACATTTTTTAATAAAAAAAAAAAAAACAGTTGCAAAACAAATCCTCCAAATTAGCTTTATTTTGAAATAAAGTTGAGCGGAAATCTATGTTTTTGTTTTTATTATTAACTTGACTTTGTTAAGAAGACCAATCAGAGTGGGCGCTGACACATATACAATGGCTTTAACTGTTTAAAGAACCGAGATGGGCGGTGCTTGTGATCGTCAGGGACAGAATAGCTCACACAGTCGCATGCGGAGACCTGTAGACACGCCGATGTATAAATCAATGGCACTCGGTGGGATCACTTCCTTGTAGTTGTCAGAAAGGAAAGCAAGGAGGCAGCACAATTTAGCAAAGAGTTCCGACGGTATTTGGGAACGAAGGACATTTGTGGTAAATCTTAAATATATTTTAAGAAGTTTATTGATCGTTTATGCTTAGCTGTGTGGACCGACTCCAAAATGCTAACGCTAGCCTGTTGTCTGCGTGGTTTATCTTTGGCTTACAAGAACGTGTTTTGGGCTATAACCAGCTACATAATAAATAAAATAAATAGTTGCATAAATGCAGAACATGCACTGGCTTATAAATCTTGTCCAGTTTCCTGCAATCTGTAAAATCATTCATCGTGCTGTCTATCACGCAAAACGTTGGAAATTTAGGATGGCAGCCTCTATACATGATGTTGTAAGTGCAAAACTATGGTTATCCTTGTATCCAAATAGAATAACTAATAATGAATAAACCCAAAGTACGTGGCACAGTCACACTGACATCTGAGGCCTTGACCTCAGTTCACATTTACTGATAAAGATAATAAATGAGATGACCATAGACCATATAATCAAGGGGGTGACCTCATAAACAAAAATAAATAATAATGGTGCTAATAGAAAATCTGAAAACAAAACAAAACAATAATAATAATTATAATATTCTATTTCTGGGTTATAAAAAAATACCATTTATGTGTTTGTTTCTTTTTGTTCAGATATGGGCTCTAATTGAAGACAAATGACCTGAACATCCTGAACACCTCACGATCACTAATACATCCATGTGTATAATCTTCTTCAAGTTCGACCCCAGGCCTGCATCCAAAAACGCCTACAGGTACAAAACAATATTTCATACATGACTTCTTCTATAATAAAACGGTCATAAAATTGTATATCTAGCAGCCCAGTGACAGTCAGCTGTTACTAAGCGACTAAGCAGAAAGCAAAAGTAGGACATGTGAAGCGTGAGTTGGTTTAGTTCTATCTTTAGAGATAATCCTTGTTCTTCAATGAAGACAGGATATCACATTCACCTGTTTAACAAAGGGCATTAGAAACTTGTATAAGACTATTATAGATTGCCCTTTCCATGTTAAATTTGATAGTTGCTGTAATTGCCCTAAATATTCCACATGTTCTGAGCTTTATGTTGGGATTGTTATGAAACAAAAAAGTAAAATATGAGGAATTGAACCTTAAAATAACTTCATGTCTTCAACTTAGTTCTGCAGTGGATTGTACTTGTTCTTTTACTCTTGTACTTGATGCTGTGTGTGTACAAAACAGATGCAAGTTGCAGGATAGTAATAATCTCTTGTAATGTAAGTAGTTGCCTCCTTAAGCAGTCAGATTGGTTTGTGTTGTGAACCTGATACAGCTGTTCCAGACAAACAGATCTCTATTGTCTATTTAAGCTGGGCTCTTGTGGGCACGTTTGACCTGATTTGGTATTTTGATTTCAGTCATAGCGAGTTGCATAAGTTTTCCAGTCTTTACATTGTGAAGGAGTCTCACATGTTTACCCTGGTTTAAAGAGCCGGAAATGTCCATAAAAACACCACTTATTATTCGCCCTCTTTGTGATATGATCCCCTGGTTTGGACCTGGTTCAACCCTGATTTGCTTTTTGTTTTAGGTTTGATTTAAACCCATTGTGGTGCATTAAATACTGTATGTAACTAAAGTTATATGATAAGTCTTGCCTATGGTAATCCCTTAAAACGTGGTTTAGATTTTACAGTTTAGCTCGGACTTGGTCCTGGTTGAGTCCAGTCCAGTGTCTTATTTTAGGTAATTGAATCCAGTACTAGACAATCACTCCATGAGCAGTCTATGTGGGTTAGTGCAGTGAGTGCCATGACCAGCTTACAACTACTAGTCCAGTCTGCCCTTCCCTGTGGGGATGCTGACCCTGAGTAAGGAGAAGATCATGACAGAGTTGTGCTTTGAGCTCTAACACAGCCCTGAACCTCCGGAAAGGTGAAACGCACTGTGCCCTCCTCGTGCCCTGGCTAAATATAGAGGCTGCACACTGCAAGTCAGTTTGATGTGGTGAGAACTTGAAAACCCAAAAGTTGAGGAATTATTGTACAGAAACATATGCCTTTAATTCACATTGTGTGGGCTTTTTGTATAGGACATAGTGTTGCTATAATGAAACGTACTGCTAAGTCATTCATTATTCGTTAATAATTAATGGTATGGTGAAAAACAAGTGGACATGAAAAGTGTTTGTTTCAGGTAATCGAAGGCAGACATGATTCACTGTGCTGTATTAAGTTTTAAGTTGCAACTAAGCATGTAACAATATTCCATTACAAATACACGAACAATATGTACTGTACGAGCTAATCCATACCTTTTTATATAACTAATTGGGGTTTAATGCCTCCTTAAAAGTTAGGCCCGCTCTCTTGTTTCAGGAAAATGTATTTCATATATACTGTATGCTGTTTAATGTGTGTATAATTCTCTGCTGCTGACACTGCCAGCTTTGATAGGCCTTTCATCACTCATCTGCATGCTTACCCATGATGCAGCTGGCTTATTGTCACTATGATCATGGCTGCTTGTATGTGATTTACCCCCAGGATCCTATCACAGATGCTCTCTTCTATAGCACCATCATTAGCGCTGTAGTGGCTCAGAAGAAGCTATGCCGGTTCCCAATACAATACAAAAACACTATCATTACATACATGTGCTTTGACCCCGTTAGGTCAGGTTAGCTTATCCCTTTGCACTTAACACAGCCCACACGCAGTTCCTATAAGATTAATAGAGCCACAGAGGCGGTAGTGCCACCCAGACCCCAGCTAGCCCTGAGCCAACACAACGAGGTCAATATAGTTCATTAGCGTTTTCCCTGTTTCTGGTTTCCCGCGGGTGAATAAATGCCCCAGTACAGTTTAAATCCATTTCACAGTGGATTTAACTCGCTTGTGTAGAGCAACTATTACATAAGTGAGACAGAGGGAGGGAGAGGAAAGGAGGGAGATGGAGAGAAGTATAGAGAGGGAGGTAGAGTTAGCCTGTCTTGCATCTTACTTGGTTGAGGTTTGCAAAAATTACCACTGTATGCCAATAAATAAGAAGGGAATCTCAGCAGAATGTAACTCTTACTGGAAAATGTTAAAATGGGTAAGGTACAAACCGGCGGCACACTGTCTGAACATAGTATAAGTCCTTTATTACATGGAGGGATGCCAGCATGTTTCGACCAGCAACATGGTCTTCGTTAGGACATAAAGGTGGAACATGACACATAGGTGTCATTAAACAGGACTGTATTGCAATATTGTATTTCATGTGACAATGTCACTATAGGAAAAATAAAATATGAAGAAGGTTGGCCAACTTTGAGGAATGCATAAGAACGGGAAGTAGATCAAAGGTATTTTGTAAGTTTGTAGTAGTTGTAAGTAGTATTTAATATTTCACGCCCTCTAAAGTATACCAATTATTTTTGAGTAGTTTTAAGTTCCTTTTTTAATATTGTGTGAACCAACTAAAGCCAATTATATTTCTTCTCTGCCCTGTTATAGATATGGACATACAGTATGTGACATGTTAAACAAATACTGCTTGATATATCATACGATGTATTTGAAAGTAGCACCAGGGGAAAGATACTAAGTGATTCCATTTCTGGGAAAAAGCCCCTGTCTATAGAGACCCACATTAAAGATTATATATAGAGTCTGTGTGGGGGTCACTAATCGCCCATACAGCGTTTGATGCAGGTCACACTGTTGGTCACAGTAGTTAATGGCTAAGCACGCCACTGTCAGAGCTCCCATGGGTGCCTGAAAGATACTATCTATATTGTAGCTAGGTAGTAATTTAAAGGTAGTCATTTGAGATATAGCATTTAGAAGATAGATTAAAAAACAAACAAATTATATAAATCAGCACATAAATGGATTTAGAAGTTTTACCCCCCCCCAAAAAAAAAAAAAAAAAAAAACAGTGATTGAAAAGTTTGAGTTCTTGCATGCACTTTTCACCCATGCTTCCTTGACCCCCTGTCCTTTGCTTTTGGCTAAAAGCTAAAATGGACCAACTTCATGGCTTTTTGAGAGCTGAAATATTTTACACAGTTATGTTTAGCCTTGAAAATGTTTCAGTATGTTGTGAGTTTTTTATTGCTGCATTTTAAATTGTATATTGCTATGGTAGGTTAACAATTTTGTTACCATTTGATGCATACACTTAGCACAGCAAAAGCTCTTTAAAACTGGCTTCATGTTAATGTTCCTGTAAGCAGTGTAGTGGAAACAAGATATTCAGATAACTAAATAAATATTAATCACATTAGTTAATAATATTCTCTTTTCTTCTTCTAGGCTAATTTTGGCTGCAAACAGAGATGAATTCTACAATAGGCCATCCAAGGCTGCAGACTTCTGGGGGGCCAACAATGAGATCCTTAGTGGTAAGAGTGACAGGTCTAAGCATATCTAGTTGACTTTTATGACTTTTATATATGCATACTGTATAGGTGTTCCCTCTTTATTAAATTACTCAGTGTTTTATTCATGCATGTTTGAATGATCCTGTATGGTCCTGATTCCATAGCTTGAGTGATCGTAAAATTGTGGATTAAAAAATGTACATAATGAAAACGTACACAAATGAAAAATGTTGGTAAAGGTGGTCACTCTTGTACTCCATAAGCAAAGTGCAAAATAAAAATGATAAATAATGATAAATGAGGTTGACAAGCCTTTTTTGGCAGTATAGCTTCTTTGGTATTTTTTTATTACCAAACAAAATGTTATTTACTTAGTGGAGTGTGATCAATTAACTTTAAAAAAAATTTGCAATTTGTCAACATCATTACTTTAAAACTGAAAACCTCATATCAACATTGTGCAGCTGTTGTTTCCAAGCAGTCTTTTTGGCTCCACTCTCATTCAATGCTAAATAGCTTTCAATAATCGGTTAAATATCGGTCCCCCTTACCTCATGGCTGCGCCCCTCCATCACAGTACATCCCCGTGCACCGTAAACTATATCTAATTGACTGATGTCCAGTACACATCAGAGTCACGTGGAGGAAATCAATCATCCCTTTTTTCTTGCCAAAGGGGAAAATGGCTGATAGCCCTGTTGTTCACGGCGCTCCTCTCCCCTCAGTAATAGAGGGGTCAGGACTCCAGTAGCGTGTGCTTAATTGATGGGTGCTTTTATGTGACGTGACAGCAATAAATGGCGCAGTCTTATCTGTGCGAGTGGGAGCGTGGAGGGAGGGTTCTGTAGCATGATGGGGAGGAAGTAAAGCTATAGCTCCCAGGGGCCTCTCAGGATACCTCTCCACCTCAGGGAATAGGACCATTTGGCTCTCTGTCACTGTCAGTGTAAGTGGACCTATTGATCTACAGGAAGTGGTCTGGATCGTTAACTGGCCTATTTTTCATTGCCTAAATATCCAAAATCCTACTTGAACAATTTTGTCAGAGCTTCCATTATAGTTTGGACTTTATCTTAATTCATAGACACTGCAAGATACGGCTATACGGCTTGACCTGTGATTGGGTAATGCACCTGTCGTTGACCAATAGGAACAGTGGGTGGGGAAAAATAAATATGCCTGTGAACTGCATCAAGCAGCAGGAATCTCTCTACATTCAAAGATGGTCACGGGGTCAGATCACATATTGATTTTATACTCCATATTATTTTTATAGTCATATTGCCATAGTCCTACATAAACACAATTTAAAACACCTTTACAGCTTTATACTCTGGGACAGTCTGAAGTAATAATAATAGTAATAAATAATAATAATGAGTTTTATTTATAATGCACTTTGTATTTGAAAGCAAATCTCAAAGTGCTACCTTAAAAACACAGTAAAAACAACAATAAACTGATTAAAACTCAAGTAAGGAGCATACACTTTGCTCACACTTTGATGTTGAATTTGTTGACCAGGTCTTGACCAGGAGTATGGAAAAGAAGGAGGATCATGGCTGGGCATCAACAAGAGAGGCAAACTCGCCGCTATAACAAACTACATGGAGGGCCGTCCAAACCCAGATGCACAAGGACGGGGTATGTTGGCTATTACAAAACTGACCTTACAATAGATTTTAAAGGTGCAACTTTTCTGGTGCAGGGTCCATCAAATGCTTTTTCTCCATGGAGATGTTATTGTTTTGTCTGGAATGTGTCACGATATGGCAGTAAACCATTCTATGTTCATGGAGACCAAACCAGACAAAGATCTGTGGATAGGCAACCCTGCTAACAATCAGAATGCGTCTTTTTGTAGGTATTTTTGAGCTATATGTCTAGCTTTAATGTTTAGCTGTTTAATGTCATACTGTGGAACATTCCAGACCAACCAATGACACAAGCATATGACTGTGCACCTTTAAGAAATTTAATTTTCCACACTTTCTGTCTGCAGGTTTCCTAGTGTCCAACTACCTTACGGAGAACAATGGAGACAGCTACTCCTACTTAAAAAAGGTGTCAGCAGAGGGCCACTTGTACAACGGATTCAACCTCCTCACAGCAGAGTTCAGGTGAGTGGGATGGTGTTAGGAACATTTTAGTTATTCAGAACAGTGTGATCAAGTAGAGATTAAAGAGGAAATTTTATGAAAAATTGCCTTTTTGGAGCTTCCTACCATGTTATAACGTTGTCCCCTCATCAGCAACATACTTGAAATCATTCTGTATGTCATCCATGTTTGTGTAATCTTGCAATCTCTGTCACTATTCAAACCCTTCTTAAGATTAGCAGTATGAGCAACACTTTTTGTATAAGGTTGATCTTATGTGGCCTAAATATACAAGAGCAGGATACAAAACTAAACTTTACCTTTGTAAAGTTTGTTGCAATGTGCAGTAGTTCAATTACTGGGATGCATTTTGATTGTGTTGTCAGTCTGAAGTGGGAGTAACACAAAAAGCAAGGG